>NC_140588.1:842451038-843051038 GCF_964204655.1 Triturus cristatus | reverse complement strand
ATTAAATACATATGAGTCTATACTTATTCAATGTGTTCATCCGTTCCAGACCATAGTACGTATGGAGCCCAAAACTGGTAAATTACCTCCTTCAGATTTACTGAGAGGTTTAAAAGGTAGAGTGGTGTATTTGCCCTTGGATTTGAAAAAAAATATGGAAACTATTGATGCAGATACTTTGGAAACTGAACCATTAGTTATTCTGGTTAATGGTGTACCTACAAAGAATAAGAAGATTTGGCAGGAGCTGGTAGATGTACGGAAAGTACAAAGAGCAAATTTGTATTTGAAAAGGAATAACAAATGTTATGAATCAATTTATATAGAAGAAGAAGAAGAAGAAGATTTACAAGAAGACACAGAAACACCAAGTGGACAAATTGAAAAAGTGGACAAGTCAAAGGAAGAAGAAATTTATGAACATTTTAGCATACATCCTCTTCATTCAAAAGAAGTTATGGGAGACACTATTGATCTGTTTCAGATGAAGAAAGCAAAAGGAACTCCTGTGAGTGTATGGGAGGAGAGCTTGGAAGCTCGATGTTTTCCCCAGCTGTTTCCTACAGGAAAAGGAGGACGATACGATGAACGTCCAGAACAGATTCCAGCTTCTGAGTATCGGACTACAAGACTATATGCTGAAGATCCAAGATTTCGACAAAGTATTCCTTATTTGTTCCATCTTTTATTTGAAAGCGACTTGTCTGCATTGTCTTATGCAGTAAATCACATTTTAAAAAGTGGAGTACATTTACAAAATGTGTCCGCTAAGGATTTTATGGAGAAAGTGCAGCACCGAGATGATCATTTGGAAACACAACTGATCAATCTGATGGCTTGTCAGCGTGGGACAAATGAATATTGGTACCGACGCCATGGTGAATTAAAATGCATGTTACGGAATTTAGGAACACCAACATGGTTCCTTACCCTAAGCTGTGCTGAGTACGCTTGGGATGATTTACTGGATTTTCTACGAGAGGCAAATTCAAACATTAAAAACATCGAATACAAGACAGCAGGAAAACTGTGCTCATTGGATCCGGTTAATGTTTGCAGATATTTAAATCATAGATTTGAGGCTATGATGTCCTTCATCTGCAATAAAAAAAATCCACCTCTTGGAGAAGTTGTGGATTTCTTTTGGAGAAAAGAGTACCAGGCAAGAGGTGCTCCTCATATTCATATGCTGTTGTGGATCAAGGATGCCCCAAAGTTTGGAACAGATACTGATGAAGCAGTGTTATCTTTTATTGAAGAATATGCAACATGTGCTATACCAAAAAGCACAGAAGAGAAAAAGTTAAAAGAGCAAGTTTTACGTTTCCAAAGTCATCGGTGTGGAAAATACTGTCGACGGAAGTACAAGACAAAAGATAAATTCTACACTAAATGTCGATTTGGATTTCCTAGACCTGTTCTTTCAAAAGGAAGAGTAAACAGTTTTATGTCAGCTGTGAGACATACTATTACAAGAAAATCACCTAAGAATACCTACAACCTAAAAAGAAAAGAAGAATCAAAAAATATAAATGACTACAACCCAGTCATTTTATCCATGTGGAATGCTAACATGGATATACAGTATGTAGCTGACAATTCCATTGCTGTTGCTCGATATGTAACGTCTTACATTACGAAATCAGAAAAAACTGAATTGAAAGAAATGTGGGAAGAGATTTCTCACGAGAAGACTGTCAGTAAGAAGCTGTACAGTTTCAGTTTAAAGATGTTATCGCATCGAGCAATTGGATCCTACGAATGTTCAGATAGGTTATCTTCTGCAAGTCTCTACTCAAAATCAAGAAGAATAATTTGGGCAAGTTTAGGCCTTGCAGCAATGAGAAATCGGGTACTGAAATCTGTTGGAGAAATTGAATATTTGGCCGAGAATGACCCAGAAAGTACAGATATTTTGAAATCAAACATGT
Source organism: Triturus cristatus (assembly GCF_964204655.1). Lineage (NCBI taxonomy): Eukaryota > Metazoa > Chordata > Amphibia > Caudata > Salamandridae > Triturus > Triturus cristatus. The sequence goes on along the minus strand of NC_140588.1, from coordinate 843,049,107 downwards.
TGGACACATATTACCCAAAGAGAAGTGTTCATCTAGAGAACATGTGTCTCTATGAAGTGCTGCAGAACTACATTTATTCACGGAAAGCCGCAGAAGACATCAACAATGGAAAATATAAAGTCATTGGTGAGGAAGGATGTTTGGTGAAGCAAACAAAAGGAAGTTTGATAAATCACCGGAAGCTAAGTTGCGACACTACTGACAAAAAGGAATTTTACTACTTGGCTCTTTTACAGCTGTTTAAACCATGGCGTTCAGAGGACGAACTACTGGGAGAATTTCAAAGCTATGAAGATTCCTTTAATGCTTGCAAAGACAGCATAGAATGCAGTACTTTCACAAATTATGTGCAAATGTTAAATGAAGAAATTGAACAGGAAACTACAATTGCAGCTGAAGTAGCTAGAGACAGTTCTCAAGACAGCCAAAGTTCTGGAACACTCAGTCAAGATCCCCTAGGACAACCAATCGTTGAAAATGAAGCTGCAATAGCAATGACTGAAGTGGAAACGGCTATGAATCAAGCTCAAGAAGAATTTATAGACTTACCAAATTTGGAAAGACAACTGAATGAAGAGTAGCAACAAATTTATGAAGAGATCAGAAACAAAATTGATCACGGATTACTACATGAAAAAAAAGAGTGCTCATGCACATCATTTCAACCAATCAGGATGTATGTAAGCGGACAAGCTGGAACTGGAAAAATTTTCTTAATCAAAGTCATCAGAAGCTACCTACAGCAAAAAACAGATTCAACTTTGTCTTGTGTGGTTACTGCTCCAACTGGGTTAGCAGCATATAACATAAAAGGAATCACCTTACATCGTTTGCTAATGTTACCAGTGGAGCATGAGAACAAAATACAATACCACAAGCTAACTGGAGAAGCATGCTTGGAAGTTTCAAGAGTATTGAAGAAGATGCAAGTTCTCATTATTGATGAGGTGAGCATGGTATCAAACTTAATGCTTGCCTTTGTGCATTTAAGAAGGCAGCAAATTCTAAGGACAGACTATGACGTGTTATTTGGTGGAAAACATGTCATAGTTTTTGGGGATCTTCTACAGCTTACTCCAGTTAAAGGACAACCAGTGTTTAATACTGTGACACATGAAGACACAAAGAAGTCATTGGGAAGCATTGGTAATGCAAATATTTGGTCCTTCTTTGAGTACAAGGAACTTACTACTAATATGAGGCAAGCAAACGATGAAGAATATGGAAGTATTCTGAAAGATATCAGAATTGGACTACTCACTGAAGCTGGCACGAAAGCATTACAGAGTCGGTTGCTACATAATTTATTCCCAAAGGAAGAAATAGTTGCAGAAAAAATATACAAGAACATTGCAGAAAAGAAAAGTGTCATCTGCTTAATGCCAACTCTACGTGAATGCTCAATATTCAATGAGGAACTTTTGAAATTGGAAAAGGAAGAGATTAGGTAATTGGAAGCAGTGGACAAAATACAGCATGAAAGAATTACTATTACATTAACAGGCAAACTGAAAAATAAATTGGATTCACTAGAGAAGAACATTTCCAAAACAGCTGGATTAGAAAAAAATCTATATGTTTGCATGAACTGTAGAGTATTTTTAAGGAGAAATTTGGATGTTGAAAAAGGTTTAGTGAATGGAGCTATGGGAAGAGTTGTGGGTTTTATTAATTTCCAGAAAAAAGATGGAATTGAATGTTTAAAAATAAAATTTGATCAGATAGAAGAAGTTATAGACATTTGTCGTTGTACAGTTCGTTTCATGCTTGTGAAAGACTTTTATGTACGTAGGAAACAGTTTCCGTTTTCACTAGCATATGCTGTAACTATTCACAAGTCTCAAGGATTGACTGTAGATTGTGCTTTTGAAAACATTGGTTCAACTGTGTTCAAAGAAGGTATGGCTTATGTTGCTTTGTCACGAGTGAAAACATTATCTGGTTTATTTATGATAGACTTTGATGACTCAAAAGTTAGTGCTGATGCAAATTGTGTAAAGGAGTATAATAGATTAAGAAGAACCTATGCTCCTCATTTAGGTCAGTATCCTGTGTTGGAAAAATGTGTTGTTTCTCGAAAAAGGAGAATTGAGAATATCTATAATGAGGATGTAGAGAGGAGAAAAAAAAAGAGGAGTGATGTAATTGCAAGCAAAAAGAAAAAGGAAAATGTTGAAGAGGTTGTAGGTTGTCATTTTGAAAATAGCTCTGGTGTCAACTGCTACGCTAATGTAGTGCTGAATGTTGTATTTTATCTGGAAAGTTTGCAAGAACAGATAATAGTAAATCAGAGAAAAAGATTCTGTTCTGAGTTGAGTCTCCTTTTTGAAAAGCTGAGTAATGATAAAACTAAAATAGAAAGTGCTACTAAAATTAGAAAACTTTTAGATGTATGTTCAGGACGAACACAGTTTTCTCAAAATGTGCAGCAAGACGCACAGGAATTCTTGATGTATTTTCTTCAGGTACTGGAAGAAGAAGGGGTACACATTGAAAATATGTTTGGTCTCTCTTATAAATGGGAACATAGTTGTAAAAACTGTTTCCATACATGTGGCTCTAATGTTGATTCTGAAAGGTTTATTTATTTAACATTGCCAGAGAGTAAAACAGTCACTTTTGCTAAATTAGTTAAAGATGCTAATCATAGCATGGAATGCAGTGAGTGTAAATCAGACATGTTTTCAACGTTAATTTTAAAGGAATAGGGACAGTATGTAATTTTTTTTTTTTTTTTTTTTTTTTTTTTTTTTAAACCATTTATTGCAGTTCGTAAAAGTTACAGGTATGGGCCTACAACCATCCGGCCGGCCGCTAGAATGACCAAAACATATTGCACACATACAGTAAAAGTCTCTAGGCAGTGTAGAGCAGTGAAACAGGAGTAATCAATGGTGCAGGCCACACAGCTCCAAGCCCACAGTACGGTTCCCTTTTCTTGAAACAAAACAACACCAAAAAACCACACCCGCAAGGCAACCCGCGATCCAAGATAACAGCACGTGCTCCATAAGTGGGGGATCCAAACCAGCAGCAGAACTCTGGAGAGGGGAATGGGAATAGATCAGGGACTGGGGGACCGCGCGCCCGCGGCTGAGGGAGGGGGGCCGTCTAGGGAGACGGGCAGGCGAGGCCGCCTGTAGCAGTGGTGGCTCACAAATACCCCCGCGGTAGGCGTTCCAGGGGCCCCAGATTTTCACCCACGCCCCAGGCTTACCTCTCGCCACATACACCACCTTTTCACGAAACATACACCAATCCATATGCTCTTTCCAGGCCAACACCGCAGGGGGCCTCTGGGATCCCCACAATTGAGCAATGTCGCGCTTGGCTATCATGTATCCCAGAGTCACCCACCGCGTCTGCGGGACCGAATAGTCATTCGGTTCCCATACATTCAGCAAGCATCTCCTCGCTTCAGGCAGCAGCGCAACACGCGTCACCACACGCAGGACCTCATGCACACCACGCCAGAATCGCTCCACCTTCGGGCACTCCCACAGTATATGCATGAAAGTCGCCAACGCACCACAGCCACGCTTACACATTCCGTCACCAGCAAAACCCATACGCAGAAGCCTTGGCCCCGTCACGTAAACCCGGTGAAGGATCTTGAGCTGGACGAAACGAAGGCGAGCCGGGATGGCCACCTCTTTCGGAGAGGCCACCGCGGAAATCCAATCCTCATCGTCCAGCTCCAGCCCGTCGGCAACCCAAGCCTCGCGGAGACTAGTCAGCAGGCACAATCTATCGTTGATCAGTTTTTTGTATATGAGGGAGATCGTGCTGTCCGGGACATGGCCATCTAGGACTCTGTCCTCCAGGGGGGAAGACTCCGGAATGGATGCGACATCCGGGAAGACGGAGCCCAGCGCATGGCGGACCTGTAGGTACCGAAAGTACTCACTGCCCTGCAGCTGGAACTCCGCCTGCAGCGTCTCAAAAGTTTTGAATCCCCCCCTCGTCCAGAGATCTCCCACCGTGCTGATTCCGATCGTGTCCCACTTCTCGAAGCCCTTCGACGTCCACAGGGAGCCCAACCTCTCAGACGCATACAGCGGTGACGCCCGGGTCAAACGGTCCTTCCACCCCATAGCTGCATTAGCCGCGTGCCAGACACGCACCATGACACGCGTCGGTCCCGTCAAACGGGAGTCGGGCGCGCCAGCGTAGAGCGCTCGATTGTAATCGCCACCGGGCAGGAGCATCTTATCCATCTCGAATGCCGGGTTCAAGGCGGGCCCGTAAAGGCCATGATTAATTGCAGCTAGTTGGGAGGCCCAGTAATACCGTTTAATGTCAGGGAGGGCGACCCCGACAGTATGTAATTTTAATGATGCAACGATGTAGAGCTGATGGTTCAAAATTGGATACTTTAATAAAGAAGTTTATAGGACAGCAATTATCACAGTTTATCTTAAATGTGAAAAAGGCTGGACACTGTGTAATGATTCCCAATTGATTTTCAAGCAACGTTTGCCTTTTGATTTAGCAAATTCCTATCTAATCTTCCTGAAACCTAAATTTTAGAGAGAATTGGCAAGATCTGTACAAAACAATTTTACCATTTTATTGGATTACCATTGGAATTTTCAAATAAAAAGATTTTTCAAATTACCATTTGGCCTAAAGGAAAGGTACGCCCGATAGTGTCGGGGATTTCCTCTGTACTGGAACCATTGTCCCAATTTGCCGACTTCTTCCTTAGGGAGTCGGTGGTTAAACAGCTGTCATATGTCCAGGATACCACCGACATCTTGAATACCATCAAAGATTTAAGGTTTGACGAATTGCAACAGATACTTGTTACTATCGATATTGAATCGTTATATACAAGTATCCCTCAAGACGCAACGCTTGTGGCAGCAGCACGTGCCCTTGAAAGCCAGGAGTGGTTTTATGATACCCCCCAAACCTTTGTTATGCAATGCATTGAGGTAGCACTCACTCGGAATTACTTTGCCTACAAGGATGATATGTTCCTACAAATATCTGGGACTTCTATGGGTGCTACCTTCGCACCGAGTCTGGCCTGCATCTACGTGGGCCAGTTCGAGGAACATCATCTTTATCATCCATCCAATCCCTTCCAGGGGCATATCAGCCTCTGGAAGCGGTATATTGATGATGTTCTTTGCATATGGACTGGTACACGTAGCCATCTTGGTGAGTTTTTGGAATGGCTCAACAATCGGGACAGATGTTTGAAGTTCACATGGAACATCAGCACCGAGAAGGTTACATACCTAGACTTGGACATCACTGTGATTGGCGATAGGTTAACCTCTACTGTTCATCAGAAACCCACCAACAAAAATTCCCTCTTGCATTACCAATCTTTCCATCCTAGAGCGTTGAGGGATAATTTGCCAGTGGGACAGTTTCTGCGTTATCGCAGAAACTGTTCCTCGACTGTTGACTTTTTGAAACAGTCTGAAGCCCTCACTGAGAAGCTGGTACAGAGGGCATACCCCAGAAAAATTGTCAACAGAGCTCGCAAGAGGGCACATAACACCCCACGTGAAGCACTCTTGGAAAGGAATTCGAGGGAGAGCTCTGATTGTCTACCCATAGTGCTTACCTTTGACCCTCTTGCGACAAAAATTCGTCAGGCCATTAGAAAGCATTGGTCCTTATTATCCACCAGCGACTGTAAAATGCCAGCACCTCGGTTTGCCTTCAGAAGAGCGCAGAACTTTAAAGACAGGCTTGTCCATACTAGGCCCCAATTACAAGTGACCAATACATCCATTCCCCCGGGACACTACCCGTGTGGAGGCTGTTCTGTCTGTGAATTAACTGAAAAAACAACTAGTGTTCAGCTGCAGGATGGACGGACTTGGCACTTAAACAAGTTCAGTAACTGCAATTCATCAAACACGATTTACAGGCTTACTTGCCCATGTGGGCTTCACTATATTGGCCTCACCACAAGAAAAATCAAGGTGAGGATACAAGAGCACCTCAGTACCATCAAGAACGGCAAATTAACCACAAAACTGGTTCAACACTATAAAGACCACCAGCACAACTATAAGGCTGTTAAATGGGTGGTGTTAGAAAGAGTGATGGGCCATGTTAATCAAATTGAGAATACGCTTGCAGTGAAGGAAGCTCGCTGGATTTATTCCGAAAAGGCTGACCAAGTTGGCCTGAATGATCAAATAGAGTGGAACAAGATTTCCAGAGGATAAAAACTGGGGTCACTGCTGTAGGTCCTGCAATTCGGTGGACATACTGCTGGCATGTACTGTGTGCCAGGTCTTGGTAAAAACATCTGTCCCCCTTGTGTCTTGACATATTCTTGACATAGTTTGTGGGATTATGATTCTCACCAGTGAGCATTGTTTGGCAAAATAAATAATAAAAAAAGTTCTACTTTTCACCTCCAACTCCTCGATAAAAGTCTCATTAATAAAGAACTTAAAAAATGATTCTACTCCGATCGCCTCATATTTGTAGATATACTTTTGCTAGGGTAAATACTAAATGCACTGCTGATGCATCGAATGTGAATTGTGGCCACTACAAGATGGCCGCCTTGTTGGACGCTTTTGCGTAATGATCCGGGTCACCAGCCCGAACCCGGAAGTACTAATGTTGAGCCGCCGGTTTAAATATCGGCCGCTCAGTCCCCGGATTGTTCCGGGAATGAGTTACCGAGCGAGCTCTTCTACCGTACGGTGAGTTGGGGCTGGCCAGTACTAATATCGTAGGCGGGTTTAGAACGCGCGGCTAAAGTAATAGAGCAGTGGTGTATTTAGTTAACTGGGAAAACATGGGTGAACTTAGGTAAATAGAGTATCCCGACTACACGGTGATCCCTGGCAAATGTCTTTATACAAGCGGTAGCGTTCTGGGAAGTTTTTGTCAAAGAGTATGCGAATCATCATTTTGATAAAGTACTATTAGTCACGAGCTAATTAGGATATCTAGGATGGTGGGGTGAACTAGATGCTTGACAATCATCTTTGATGAACAGAGTACGGGGTAGTGATAGGTTTTAATCTAAGACATAACTCAGTGTCACTAACAAGTTTGCATGAGCGTTGAAATAGGGGCTTCGCCTAAAGCATGTGATTTGTCTCGACAGATGACGGTCTAAGCACCACAAAATAATGGATGTGTGTGGGCATTAGGACCAATAGAGCAACAGACAGTGCTCATTCAATACACTGACTCCGTGAGAGCTGGTATATGGGCCCTTGGCTTTCACGAGGTAATGTTCCCTGTGAAAGGGTGTGTCATGTCGGCTTGTAGGGTGGTACATTGTGGTTCCTTCATGTTATTGCCAATCTGACATGTGCTTTTTATGTTATCTGCATACACGCAGCGATTTCTGTTTGTCAACAGATTTATTCCAGGGAGGTGATTGCAGTCCCTTGACGCCCTGATGAATTTGCCGCCAAGTTAAGTAGGCAATGAAACATGTTGGCCATTCATAAATGTGGTTTTTGAACATGACCGTGTTTTTAACCTTGGGGTGACTCACAGAGTGGAATAAAACGGGTCAGAATATAGACGTGGGTCATACCTAATCTTATCTGTAAGACCACACGGGTCTTTTTTCCAAGAATTTTTCTTTTGGTTTTTTTGGGCTGCCTAATATACCTCTCTTGGTGTATAAATTCTTTTACACATTCCTTTTCATTCTTTTCATGAGAAAGTCATCGATGATGAGAAACTCGTGAGCACACTGGCGAGTACCAGCCAGCAGCTCCTCTGGTGTTGCGCACGTGAGATGCTTTCTCATTCTCCATACATTTTTTCTGACTTATGCTTTGGTTGGATTGTTCTGCACATGACGGGTTGTTTTAAATGTTAAACTTGAGCACTTGGGTTGGTATTGATAGTTCATGATACGAACTACTTTTGAGGGTATAATAATTGTTTATATTGCCCCTCTCCCAATCCCATGTATTGTGATATAGTGCTTGATATCTCCAGGTCTTATAGTGTGTATTATTGATTGAGTGGAGGGTGGCCTGGGTGATTTTTCCCTCTTAAACTCCTCTTTTGAGTATATACTAAAGGAAAGGTAACCAATTGTATTGTGGACTTATTTAATTCCTAATGAATCTTTCGGAAACCAAAAATTTAGAGAGAATCGGTAACATCTGTACAATTAAAATTTTGGAATTTTATTGGATTACCATTGGAAATGTAATCAAAAAAGATTTTTAAAAATACCATTTGGCCTAAAGGAAAGGTAACCAATTGTATTGTGGACTTATTTAATTACTAATTAATCTTTTGGAAACCAAAATTTTTGAGAAAATCGGTAACATCTGTACAATTTAAATTTTGGAATTTTATTGGATTACCATTGCAAATTTAATCAAAAAAGAATTTTAAAATTACCATTTGGCCTAAAGGAAAGGTAACCAGATGTATTGGGGAGTTATTTGAGATGTATTATTTTTGTGATTATGCTTCTGTAACAAAATTGTCAGACGGTATTTTAAAAAAAAGTTTTTGTTATTAGATGATATTTTTTTTGAATATTTTGCATTTCTATAATGTTATGTTTAAGTGAAAAGAGATTATGGGCTTTTTTAAAACAATCTTTGAGATTGTTATTTTTTTTTTGCCCGCTGTTAAGTGATGAATGCAATTGCTTTCACGATTAATAGTGAAATGCAATATATTCTGAAAACAGCAAAAAAATGGCAAAAAATTGTTTTTGGAAAATATGTAATACGTGTACTGTATGATATAATGTTTTATTAAATATTAATACTTTTTTCTTTTTTTTCAGATTGAGAAAGAAAATTTACGAAAAAAAAAACGTTTTTACAAGCAATTTCAATTAAATATAAATTGATAATTAAATTGTTGGGTGGGTCAGGTAAGTCCGAAATTAGATGGTCCCTTTCTTCCACTTCTCCTTATACAGATTTTCAGTATTTCGTTATTAATCCCTCAAAGACCTTGTGATGTGGTAATTGTTTTTTAGTGTTTTTAAAAAAAAAAAAAAATACGCTTACCGTAAAAAAAATTTTTAAGAAAATTTTTTAAAAAGTTGAGAGGTAAGGTTGGCTCTTAAAAGAGCCGTTGTGTTAATGCAGGGACAGAGGAAAGGAAGAATGGGAATATTAGTTGGTAGGACAAATGTGCTGGTCTATTTTGTTGTTAATTAGGGGAACACTGGTCTCCCTATGAACAATTAGACCATGGCAATTTGAACACCGCATTGTAACCCTCGCAAATCGATGGTTAGTTTCCACAGGATCAGAAAAAGGTGAATCTGCCCCCACAGATGAAGGGCTCAGCTGAGCTGCCGAAGATGGACTCGGCTGAGCTGCTGTGGATGTGCTTGGTCGACTTACTGAAGGGTTTTCTCCAGTATGTCGAGCATGTGTCCTAGGGTGTACATCCTCAAGGTGTCGTAACATAGTGTGATTCCCGAAGGAATACTTCTTGTTAGGATTACCTCTTGAAAGTACACGCTGGCACAGCTTGCAAGTCACTAATGCAGCATTCACTTTTTTCTCACCCTCAGGAAAAGTGAAATACTCCCATATAAAAGAGCTCTTCTGTTTCCTCCTTCTCTGCCTGATGGTGGTGCTGCTAGCCTCACTCTCAGAAGAGGAGTGCTGGTCTGCCATCGTATCCCAAAGACAACTCAGCTCCTTCTCCTAAGGGATCACAAGCAGAAATGAGGGGAATGGGTGTGGTGTAGGAGAGCTCTAGAACTGAAACTACTTTAAACCAATCAAAAGTTTTGTTTCTTGATCACGTGACCCACCGTGCGCGTACGTTACGCTTACGGAGCGCTTACGGTGCGCTTACGGAGCGCTTACGGTAAAAGTACGCATGCGCATAACAAGCACGCCGCAACACTTCCGCGTAACGTGCGCGTGTAGCGTATGCCCTTACGCGCCGTGTACGCAGTACGCACGGCTACGTAAATTGCGTAACCATACGTCAAAAGAGTAAAAATATTACGCACATTACGCAAACCGTACGCTTACCGTAAGCTTACCGTACGCGCACGTAAAAAAAAAAAAAAAAAAAATGGGAAAAAAGAATCACTATGTTATAGTAATACATCTTTCCTGTTTGGTAAAAAAAAAATGAGAAAAAATAATATATTGCAGAATTTTTTAAAATTAAGCATAGTGTTTTTAGAGAATATAAAGTAAAAAAAAAAAATTTAAAAAACCTTGCAAATTAAAAAAAAAAATCACACGTTTAAAATAAGAATTTGTATTAAAAAAACCATACAAAATCACTGAAAAAAAACATGGGTTTCACACACGTTATAGGTAAGAATTAGCATTTAAAAAACCATACAAATTCACTGAAAAAACCATGGGTTTCACACACGTTATAGTTAGGAATTAGCATTTAAAAAACCTTGCAAATTCAGTGAAAAAACCATGGGTTTCACACACGTTATAGTTAGGAATTAGCATTTAAAAAACCTTGCAAATTCAGTGAAAAAACCATAGGTTTCACACACGTTATAGTTAGCTGGGCATTTTACTCGTAAAAAAACAATGAAATTCCCCCGTTATAGTTAGTTAAGCTAACTATAACTCGCGCACCCGCAATCCACTGCTGATGACGTCACATATTACATCACTCATGACATGGTCAGTGACATCACTCATGACATCACTGATGACATCTCAAATGACATCACTGATGACATCATCCAGTGAATGTGTATTTTTCTGAAAATTAAATATGTTTTATATATGTATATCTCACGGACGATGGAAGAATAAATGGGTATATAAGTGTCTAAATGGATGATTTGTTTTTGAAAAATTGATTGTATAACTGACTGATTAAGTGTATCATAGTGAATACATGGCTTACTGAGTAATGTTTAAATATGTAATTATCTGTATCAGTCTCTCACTTTGTGTATAAGTGGCTGCATGGGTTGGTGAGCAGCTACATGGGTGTTTATATAGGATATTAGGTGGTGTTTTGAGTATCAGTCTGAGTGTCTGCATGGTTCGGTGGGGGGTATTATGTAGTGCACAGGTGCATGAATGAGTGACTCACTGGTTGTATGTGTTGAACACAACATGTGTGCAGGACTGTATGGGTGGATGAGTGTGTGTATGGGTGTGTTAGTGAGTGAATGACTGTCTCAATAGTGTCTTTATGAGTAACTACATATGTTTTAAACTAGTATATGTGACTATTGGTGTATATAAGTGAGTATATGTGAGAGTGAGAGATTGAAAGAGTTCCTGTATGAATAAGTATGTGTTTCTATAAGTGATTGTTTAAAAGACTAAGTATGTGTAAGTTTCCGTAGAAGTAAGTGTGGTGGTGTGTGTATAACTGTATATGCAAATAAATCTATGTTTGATTCTTTATTTTCATGAGTGAGTATGTGTGTCAGTAAGTCTGTGGATGAGTGGCATTGTGTAGCAGGATGTATAGGTGTATGAGTACATATGATGAATGAGTACATGTATGAGTGACTGTACAGGACTGTTCGTGAATGTGTGGATGTGTATGTGGATCTTAGAATTACTGAAGAGGTTGTTGTAACTGGTATTGGTATGTCCATTTTTTTGAAAATTTTAGTCTCTGTTTTTGAATGTGTGTTTCAAAGGTTATATTAGGGTGAGAGGAGGTCTGCCACTCTGTCACAAGGATGATGTCATCAGTGATGTCATTTGAGATGTCATCAGTGATGTCATGAGTGATGTCACTGACCATGTCATGAGTGATGTAATATGTGACGTCATCAGCAGTGGATTGCGGGTGCGCGAGTTATAGTTAGCTTAACTAACTATAACGGGGGAATTTCATTGGTTTTTTACGAGTAAAATGTCCAGCTAACTATAACGTGTGTGAAACCCATGGTTTTTTCACTTAATTTGCAAGGTTTTTTAAATGCTAATTCCTAACTATAACGTGTGTGAAACCCATGGTTTTTTCAGTGAATATATATGTATATATATATATATATATACGAGTGAAATGTCCAACTAAATATAAATTTTCCTAAAACCTATGGCTTTTTCAGTGAATTTCTAAGGTTTTTTAAATGATAATTCCTAACTATAACATGTCTGAAACCTATGGTTTTTTCAGTGAATATATATATATAAATATATATATATCACCTACTGGCGGTCGCCTGTAGGTAGTTATAGTTAGGACCTATTTTCCATAGGAAATCCGCAACATTCTATTCCCAATAAGTCTGGCGCCGGTTGACGAATCTTCGCAAAAGTTGCCATACTTTTGTCCAGCTCCGGTTCGCTCCTATAATGAAAGTTTTGTGGTGATTTGTAAAGCGGGGGCTGAGAAAAAAGGGGTCCCAAAACGCGATTTCCCCATGCAATTTCCCATAGGACCTGTTGACGCAGCTACAGCCCGAACTGCTGAACGGAATTACACCAAATTTGGCAGAAAGGTAGACCTTGGTTCAGAGTCGTGCCTTTTGCTTAAATGGTGTAAATCCGTTCAGTAGTTCCTGAGAAAATAAAAAGTAAAATCACATATATATCTGGGCGGAGCCTAACCACACATCTCATCGTGAGATCTGATTGGCTGTCAGCACTTCATCCAAGAAGTGTTCTCAGCCATCTTGGGACCAATATACATGATAGCACCTCATTAAAAAGCATTGCAGTTAATAGAAGGTTTTAAGACTTTAGTTACATTATAAATCATTTGTTGATGGTACCATACTCATTTTAAGAATTGTGGTAAGTTCTAAGGTGATTTTACCATGTGAAAAAGCCTTCTGCTGGGATATCATGAATCATGTTTGAGAGAAAACTATTTTCACATGCTTTTCCCACAGAGGATTGGAAGGTTATCTATGAGCTAAACTGAGAGCATATTTTCTGTAAATTCACATTATCTTTCTTAGTCATGTGAGAATGAAGTCTAACATTCTCAGTAAAACATGTACATCCAACAAGGGCAGAGACTGTCAGTTGATTCCTTTGTGTTCTACTGCAGCTTCCCAGAGTGTTCCAAAGAACAACTAGAGCGCTAACACTCCTAATTATGATAAACGTATGGCACACCTGAAGCCATCTTGATTGGAATAAAGTGGTAACTCTTAAAACATTTAATTTAAAAAGGAACACAATGAGGGGGTTCATTTTGCCATAGAATGTATGATTAGTGCTGCAAAAAGAAAAATTAGGGCACATTTTGAGTGACTTCTCAAATCCTCTTCTATTTCATTAAAAAATTCTGACATGCAGACTGAAACATGCACTTTCAAAACCAGCAGCAGACTTCCCTGGTGAGCAGTAGCTTTACTACCGTGATCTAATGAGCAACTCGAGTGCTAAAATTCTGAATTTATGGCAAATGTGTGACACATCTGAATGCCTTCTTCATTGAATCAAAGTAAAAAACTGATAGTATGCCTACTGAGGAGACTGTAGTAAATGAGGAAATTAGGAAACTTCATAACAAGTCTCCCAAGATGGCCACCAGAGACAAAAGAGCCCAAATGTAGCACAAATATCACCGAGATGTAGCCCAATGACAGAAATCCCAGAGTGTTTTAAAGAGCAACTAGAGTGCTAACAGTCTTACTTATGACAAAAGTATGGCAAACCTGATGCCATCTTGATTGGAATAAAGTGGTAACACTTAAACATTTAATTTGCAAAGGAACAAAATGAGGGGTTCATTTTGCCATAGAAATGATGATTAGTGCTGCAGAAAGAAAATTTAGGGCACATTTTGACTTCTCAAATCCTCTTCTATTTCTTTTAAAAGTTCTGACATGCAGACTGAAACATGCACTTTGAATACCAGCAGACTAACCTGGTGAGCAGTAGCTTTACTACAGTGATCTAATGAGCAACTAGAGTGCTACCATTCAGAATTTATGGAAAATGTGTTACACATCTGAATGCCTTCTTGATGGAATCAAAGTAAACAAGCATTGAAAATGCAATAGGTCTCGCCCTCGTTTAAGTTAAAGCAATTCTGTTTGTAATTAGGTGGCTTTTTAGCTTTGCTTGTATTAGAGTTTTTCAAACTTTCATGTACATACCATGCATATGTATGCATATATGTATATGTATATGTTTGCATGCATTTAAATAAATATAGATATGCAGATTATATTTATATGTTTATATATGTATATATATACACATACATATATATAAATGCATATATATGCACATATATATGTGCATATGTGTGCATGTACAGAGAGGTAGAGGTGTATAGGTAGAGGTGTAGAGGTAGAGAGGTAGAGGTAGAGAGGTAAAGAGCAGTAGAGAGAGAGGTAGAGAGAGGTAGAGAGGTAGAGAGTAGAGAGCGAGTAATAGAGAGTAGAGAGTGAGTAGTAGAGAGTAGTAGAGAAAGTATCAGAGAGTGAGTAGTAGAGAGTAGTATAGTGAGTAGTAGAGAGTGAGTAGTAGAGAGTGAGTAGTAGAGAGTGAGTATTAGAGAGTGAGTAGTAGAGAGTAGTAGAGAGTGAGTAGTAGAGAGAGGTAGAGAGGTAGAGAGTAGAGTGCGAGTAATAGAGAGTAGAGAGTGAGTAGTAGAGAGTAGTAGAGAAAGTATCAGAGAGTGAGTAGTAGAGAGTAGTATAGTGAGTAGTAGAGAGTGAGTAGTAGAGAGTGAGTAGTAGAGATTGAGTATTAGAGAGTGAGTAGTAGAGAGTAGTACAGAGTTAGTAGTAGAGTGAATAGTAAAGAGTAGTAGAGAGTAGTAGAGAGCGAGTAGTAGAGAGTAGTAGAGAGTGAGTAGTAGAGAGTGAGTAGTAGAGAGTAGTAGAGAGTGAGTAGCAGAGAGAGAGTATTAGAGAGTAGTAAAGAGTGAGTAGCAGAGTGAGTAGTAGAGAGTAGTAGAGAGAGAGTAGTAGAGAGGGAGTAGTAGAGAGGGAGTAGTAGAGAGTAGTAGAGAGAGAGTAGTAGAGAGTGAGTAGTAGAGAGTAGTAGAGAATGAGTAGTAGAGAGTAGTAGAGAGTGAGTAGTAGAGAGTGAGTAGTAGAGAGAGGGTTGTAGAGAGTAGTAGAGTAGTAGAGAGTGAGTAGTAGAGAGTGAGTAGTAGAGAGTAGTAGAGAGTGAGTAGTAGAGTGAATAGTAGAGAGTAGTAGAGAGTAGTAGAGAGTGAGTAGTAGAGAGTAGTAGAGAGTGAGTAGCATAGAGAGAGTATTAGAGAGTAGTAGAGAGTGGTTAGCAGAGAGAGTAGTAGAGAGAGAGTAGTAGAGAGTGAGTAGTAGAGAGTAGTAGAGAGTGAGTAGTAGAGAGTAGTAGAGAGAGAGTAGTAGAGAGTGAGTAGTAGAGAGAAGTAGAGAGTGAGTAGTAGAGAGTAGTAGAGAGTGAGTAGTAGAGAGTGAGTAGTAGAGAGTGAGTAGTAGAGAGTAGTAGAGTAGTAGAGAGTGAGTAGTGGAGAGTGAGTAGTAGAGAGTAGTGGAGTAGTAGAGAGTGAGTAGTAGAGAGTAGTAGAGAGTGAGTAGTAGAGTTAGTACTAGAGAGTAGTAGAGAGCGAGTAGCAGAGAGCAAGTAGTAGAGTGTGTAGTAGAGAGAGTAGTAGAGAGTAGTAGAGAGTGAGTAGTAGAGAGAGAGTAGTAGAGCGTGAGAAGTAGAGACAGTAGTAGAGTAGTGGAGAGTGAGTAGTAGAGAGTAGTTGAGAGCGAGTAGTAGAGAATGAGTAGTGGAGAGTGAGCAGTAGAGAGTAGTAGAGAGTGAGTAGTAGAGAGTGAGTAGTAGAGAGTAGTAGAGAGTAGAGCGTGAGAAGTAGAGAGAGTAGTAGAGTAGTAGAGAGTGAGAAGTAGAGTGAATAGTAGAGAGTAGTAGAGCATGAGTAGTAGAGAGTGAGTAGTAGAGAGTAGTAGCAAGTGAGTTGTAGAGAGTGAGTAGTAGAGTAGTAGAGAGTGAGTAGATGAGAGTGAGTAGTAGAGAGTGAGTAGTAGAGAGTAGTAGAATAGTAGAGAGTGAGTAGTAGAGAGTGAGTAGTAGAGAGTAGTAGAGAGAGAGTAGTAGAGAGTGAGTAGTAGAGAGTAGTAGAGAGTGAGTAGTAGAGAGTAGTAGAGTGAGTAGTAGAGAGTGAGAAGTAGAGAGAGAGTAGTAGAGAGTAGTAGAGTAGTAGAGAGTGAGTAGTAGAGAGTGAGTAGTAGAGAGTAGTGGAGTAGTAGAGAGTGAGTAGTAGAGAGTAGTGGAGAGTGAGTAGTAGAGTTAGTACTAGAGAGTAGTAGAGAGGGAGTAGCAGAGAGCAAGTAGTAGAGTGTGTAGTAGAGAGTGAGTAGTAGAGAGTAGTAGAGAGTGAGTAGTAGAGAGAGAGTTGTAGAGCGTGAGAAGTAGAGAGAGTAGTAGAGTAGTAGAGAGTGAGAAGTAGAGTGAGTAGTAGAGAGTAGTTGAGAGCGAGCAGTAGAGAATGAGTAGTGGAGAGTGAGCAGTAGAGAGTAGTAGAGAGTGAGTAGTAGAGAGTAGTAGAGTGAGTAGTAGGGAGTGAGTAGTAGAGAGAGAGTAGTAGAGAGTGAGTAGTAGAGTAGTAGAGAGTGAGTGGCAGAGAGAGAGTATTAGAGAGAAGTAAAGAGTGAATAGCAGAGAGAGTAGTAGAGAGTAGTAGACAGAGAGTAGTAGAGAGTGAGTAGTAGAGAGTAGTAGAGAGTGAGTAGTAGAGAGTAGTAGAGAGAGAGTAGTAGAAAGTGAGTAGTAGAGAGTAGTAGAGAGTGAGCAGTAGAGAGTGAGTAGTAGAGAGAGAGTAGTAGAGAGTAGTAGAGTAGTAGAGAGTGAGTAGTAGAGAGTGAGTAGTAGAGAGTAGTGGAGTAGTAGAGAGTGAGTAGTAGAGAGTAGTAGAAAGTGAGTAGTAGAGTTAGTACTAGAGAGTAATAGAGAGCGAGTAGCAGAGAGCAAGTAGTAGAGTGTGTGGTAGAGAGTGAGTAGTAGAGAGTAGTAGAGAGTGAAAAGTAGAGAGAGAGTAGTAGAGTGTGAGAAGTAGAGAGAGTAGTAGAGTAGTAGAGAGTGAGTAGTAGAGAGTAGTTGAGAGCGAGTAGTAGAGAATGAGTAGTGGAGAGTGAGCAGTAGAGAGTAGTAGAGAGTGAGTAGTAGAGAGTGAGTAGTACAGAGTGAGTAGTAGAGAGTGAGTAGTAGAGAGTAGTAGAGTGAGTAGTAGGGAGTGAGTAGTAGGGAGAGTAGTAGAGAGTGAGTAGTAGAGTAGTAGAGAGTGAGTGGCAGAGAGTAGGAGAGAGTAGTAGAGTGAGTAGTGGAGAATAGTAGAGAGTGAGTAGTAGAGCGAGCAGTAGAGAGTAGTAGAGTAGTAGAGAGCGAGTAGTAGAGAGTGAGTAGCAGAGAGAGTAGTAGAGAGTAGTAAAGAGTGAGTAGTAGAGAGTGAGTAGTAGAGTAGTAGAGAGCAATTAGTAGAGAGTGAGTAGTGGAGAGTGAGTAGTAGAGAGCGAGTAGTAGAGAGTGAGTAGTAGAGAGTGAATAGCAGAGAGTGAGTAGTAGAGAGAGAGTAGTAGAGAGTGAGTAGTAGAGAGTCGTAGAGTGAGTAGTAGAGAGTGAGTAGTAGAGAGTAGTAGAGAGAGAGTAGTAGAGAGTGAGTAGTAGAGTGAGAGTAGTAGAGTAGTAGAGAGTGAGTGGTAGAGAGCAGCAGAGAGTAGTAGAGTGAGTAGTAGAGAGTAGTAGAGAGTGAGTAGTAGAGAGTGAGTAGTAGAGTGTGAGTAGTAGAGACTAGTAGAGTAGTAGAGAGTGAGTAGTGGAGAGTGAGTAGTAGAGAGTAGTGGAGTAGTAGAGAGTGAGTAGTAGAGAGTAGTAGAGAGTGAGTAGTAGAGTTAGTACTAGAGAGTAGTAGAGAGCTAGTAGCAGAGAGCAAGTAGTAGAGTGTGTAGTAGAGAGAGTAGTAGAGAGTAGTAGAGAGTGAGTAGTAGAGAGAGAGTAGTAGAGCGTGAGAAGTAGAGACAGTAGTAGAGTAGTGGAGAGTGAGTAGTAGAGAGTAGTTGAGAGCGAGTAGTAGAGAATGAGTAGTGGAGAGTGAGCAGTAGAGAGTAGTAGAGAGTGAGTAGTAGAGAGTGAGTAGTAGAGAGTAGTAGAGAGTAGAGCGTGAGAAGTAGAGAGAGTAGTAGAGTAGTAGAGAGTGAGAAGTAGAGTGAATAGTAGAGAGTAGTAGAGCATGAGTAGTAGAGAGTGAGTAGTAGAGAGTAGTAGCGAGTGAGTTGTAGAGAGTGAGTAGTAGAGTAGTAGAGAGTGAGTAGATGAGAGTGAGTAGTAGAGAGTGAGTAGTAGAGAGTAGTAGAATAGTAGAGAGTGAGTAGTAGAGAGTAGTAGAGAGTGAGTAGTAGAGAGTAGTAGAGAGAGAGTAGTAGAGAGTGAGTAGTAGAGAGTAGTAGAGAGTGAGTAGTAGAGAGTAGTAGAGTGAGTAGTAGAGAGTGAGAAGTAGAGAGAGAGTAGTAGAGAGTAGTAGAGTAGTAGAGAGTAAGTAGTAGAGAGTGAGTAGTAGAGAGTAGTGGAGTAGTAGAGAGTGAGTAGTAGAGAGTAGTAGAGAGTGAGTAGTAGAGAGTAGTAGAGAGTGAGTAGTAGAGAGTAGTAGAGAGAGAGTAGTAGAGAGTGAGTAGTAGAGAGAAGTAGAGAGTGATTAGTAGAGAGTGAGTAGTAGAGAGTGAGTAGTAGAGAGTAGTAGAGTAGTAGAGAGTGAGTAGTGGAGAGTGAGTAGTAGAGAGTAGTGGAGTAGTAGAGAGTGAGTAGTAGAGAGTAGTAGAGAGTGAGTAGTAGAGTTAGTACTAGAGAGTAGTAGAGAGCGAGTAGCAGAGAGCAAGTAGTAGAGTGTGTAGTAGAGAGAGTAGTAGAGAGTAGTAGAGAGTGAGTAGTAGAGAGAGAGTAGTAGAGCATGAGAAGTAGAGACAGTAGTAGAGTAGTGGAGAGTGAGTAGTAGAGAGTAGTTGAGAGCGAGTAGTAGAGAATGAGTAGTGGAGAGTGAGCAGTAGAGAGTAGTAGAGAGTGAGTAGTAGAGAGTGAGTAGTAGAGAGTAGTAGAGAGTAGAGCGTGAGAAGTAGAGAGAGTAGTAGAGTAGTAGAGAATGAGAAGTAGAGTGAATAGTAGAGAGTAGTAGAGCATGAGTAGTAGAGAGTGAGTAGTAGCGAGTGAGTTGTAGAGAGTGAGTAGTAGAGTAGTAGAGCGTGAGTAGATGAGAGTGAGTAGTAGAGAGTGAGTAGTAGAGAGTAGTAGAATAGTAGAGAGTGAGTAGTAGAGAGTAGTAGAGAGTGAGTAGTAGAGAGTAGTAGAGAGAGAGTAGTAGAGAGTGAGTAGTAGAGAGTAGTAGAGAGTGAGTAGTAGAGAGTAGTAGAGTGAGTAGTAGAGAGTGAGAAGTAGAGAGAGAGTAGTAGAGAGTAGTAGAGTAGTAGAGAGTGAGTAGTAGAGAGTGAGTAGTAGAGAGTAGTGGAGTAGTAGAGAGTGAGTAGTAGAGAGTAGTGGAGAGTGAGTAGTAGAGTTAGTACTAGAGAGTAGTAGAGAGGGAGTAGCAGAGAGCAAGTAGTAGTGTGTGTAGTAGAGAGTGAGTAGTAGAGAGTAGTAGAGAGTGAGTAGTAGAGAGAGAGTAGTAGAGCGTGAGAAGTAGAGAGAGTAGTAGAGTAGTAGAGAGTGAGAAGTAGAGTGAGTAGTAGAGAGTAGTTGAGAGCGAGCAGTAGAGAATGAGTAGTGGAGAGTGAGCAGTAGAGAGTAGTAGAGAGTGAGTAGTAGAGAGTAGTAGAGTGAGTAGTAGGGAGTGAGTAGTAGAGAGAGAGTAGTAGAGAGTGAGTAGTAGAGTAGTAGAGAGTGAGTGGCAGAGAGAGAGTATTAGAGAGTAGTAAAGAGTGAATAGCAGAGAGAGTAGTAGAGAGTAGTAGACAGAGAGTAGTATAGAGTGAGTAGTAGAGAGTAGTAGAGAGTGAGTAGTAGAGAGTAGTAGAGAGAGAGTAGTAGAAAGTGAGTAGTAGAGAGTAGTAGAGAGTGAGTAGTAGAGAGTAGTAGAGAGTGAGCAGTAGAGAGTGAGTAGTAGAGAGAGAGTAGTAGAGAATAGTAGAGTAGTAGAGAGTGAGTAGTAGAAAGTGAGTAGTAGAGAGTAGTGGAGTAGTAGAGAGTGAGTAGTAGAGAGTAGTAGAAAGTGAGTAGTAGAGTTAGTACTAGAGAGTAATAGAGAGCGAGTAGCAGAGAGCAAGTAGTAGAGTGTGTGGTAGAGAGTGAGTAGTAGAGAGTAGTAGAGAGTGAAAAGTAGAGAGAGAGTAGTAGAGCGTGAGAAGTAGAGAGAGTAGTAGAGTAGTAGAGAGTGAGTAGTAGAGTGTAGTTGAGAGCGAGTAGTAGAGAATGAGTAGTGGAGAGTGAGCAGTAGAGAGTAGTAGAGAGTGAGTAGTAGAGAGTGAGTAGTACAGAGTGAGTAGTAGAGAGTGAGTAGTAGAGAGTAGTAGAGTGAGTAGTAGGGAGTGAGTAGTAGGGAGAGTAGCAGAGAGTGAGTAGTAGAGTAGTAGAGAGTGAGTGGTAGAGAGTAGGAGAGAGTAGTAGAGTGAGTAGTCGAGAATAGTAGAGAGTGAGTAGTAGAGCGAGCAGTAGAGAGTAGTAGAGTAGTAGAGAGCGAGTAGTAGAGAGTGAGTAGCAGAGAGAGTAGTAGAGAGTAGTAAAGAGTGAGTAGTAGAGAGTGAGTAGTAGAGTAGTAGAGAGCAATTAGTAGAGAGTGAGTAGTGGAGAGTGAGTAGTAGAGAGCGAGTAGTAGAGAGTGAGTAGTAGAGAGTGAATAGCAGAGAGTGAGTAGTAGAGAGAGAGTAGTAGAGAGTGAGTAGTAGAGAGTAGTAGAGTGAGTAGTAGAGAGTGAGTAGTAGAGAGTAGTAGAGAGAGAGTAGTAGAGAGTGAGTAGTAGAGTGAGAGTAGTAGAGTAGTAGAGAGTGAGTGGTAGAGAGCAGCAGAGAGTAGTAGAGTGAGTAGTAGAGAGTAGTAGAGAGTGAGTAGTAGAGAGTGAATAGTAGAGAGTAGTAGTAGCGAGTAGAGAGAGAGAGAGAGTCGTAGAGAGTGCAGTAGAGAGTGAGTAGTAGAGAGTAGTAGCGAGTGAGTAGTAGAGTAGTAGAAAGTGAGTGGTAGAGAGTAGTAGAAAGTAGTAGAGTGAGTAGTAGAGAGTGGGTAGTAGAGAGTAAATAGTAGAGAGTAGTAGAGAGTGAGTAGCAGAGAGAGTAGTAGTAGACAGTGAGTAGTAGAGAGTAGTAGAGCGTGAATAGTAGAGAGTGAGTAGTAGAGTAGTAGAGAGTGAGTAGTTGAGAGTGAGTAGTAGAGAGTGAGTAGTAGAGAGTAGTAGAGTAGTAGAGAGTGAGTAGTAGAGAATAGTAGAGAGTGAGTAGTAGAGAGAGAGTAGTAGAGAGTCAGTAGTAGAGTAGTAGAGAGTAGTCAGTCAGTGTCAGTCAGTGTCAGTCAGTCAGTGTCAGTCAGTCAGTCAGTGTCTGTCAATCAGTGTCAGTCAGTGTCAGTCAATCAGTGTCAGTCAGTCAGTGTCAGTCAATCAGTGTCAGTCAGTGTCAGTCAGTCAGTCAGTGTCAGTCAGTCAGTGTCAGTCAATCAGTGTCAGTCAGTGTCAGTCAGTTTGTGTCAGTCAGTGTCAATCAGTCAGTGTCAGTCAGTCAGTGTCAGTCAGTCAGTGTCAGCTAGAGCAGCTCTGCTGACTTGGTTCTCTGGCTCTAAAGCAGCTCTGCTGACCTGGTTTTCTCTCTCTAAAGCAGCTCTGCTGACCTGGTTTCTCTGGCTCTACAGCAGGGCTGCTGCCCTGGTTCTCTGGGTGTAGAGCAGCTCTGCTGACCTAGTTCTTATGCTACAGAGCAGCTCTGCTGATCTAGTTCTTTGGCTCTACAACAGCTCTGCTGACCTGGTTCTCTGGCTCTCAAGCAGCTCCGCTGACCCAGTTCTATGGCTCTCAAGCAGTTCTGCTGACATGGTTCTCTGGCTCTAGTGCAGCTCTGCTGACCTGGTTCTCTCCCTCTAAAGCAGCTCTACTGACCTGGTTTCTCTGGCTCTGCAGCAGCTCTGCAGACCTGGTTCTCTGGCTCTAGAGCAGCTCTGTTGACCTGGTTCTTAGGCTCTAGAGTAGCTCTACTAACCTGGTTCTCTGGCTCTAAAGCAGCTCTGCTGACCTGGTTCTATGGCTCTAAAGCAGCTCTGCTGATTTGGTTCTCTGGCTCTAATGTAGCTCTGCTGACCTGGTTCTTTGGCTCTAAAGCAGCTCTGCTAACCTGGTTCTCTGGCTCTAAAGCAGCTCTGCTGGCCTGGTTCCCTGGCTCTAAAGCAGCTCTGCTGGCCTGGTTCCCTGGCTCTAAAGCAGCTCTGCTGACCTGGTTCTCTCCCTCTAAAGCAGCTCTGCTGACCAGGTTTCTCTGGCTCTACAACAGCTCTGCTGACCTGGTTCTCTGGCTCTAGAGCAGCTCTGCTGACCTAGTTCTTAGGCTCTAGAGCAGCTCTGCTGACCTGGTTCTCTGGCTCTACAGCAGCTCTGCTGACCTGGTTTTCTGCGCTCAAGATGCACACACCCGACTTCGCGAAAATATATTTAAAAATAACATAAGTTTATTATAAGTACAAATATATTATTTTGATGAATATCTTTCATAATCTCTTGCATTAATATGTATATTAAAGACACATACATATCATTTTGGAACATACATTTTTTTTGCGGGAGTCGCGCACCCAACGTGCCCCAGCACGTATATGATGTCACACGGGATCCGCAACCGTGAAAACATCTTGTACCGTAATGTGCATGTGTCGCGAATGCACGGGAGCAGAAGTCGCAGACTGGTCGCATACCAATCGCGCATATCACGTGATATTAAATGTATATGATGTAACTGAAAAACACACAGCCGTCGCACACCATACGCAGGTCTTTCATGACTTTTCTAAAATGGCGGCTAGAATGCGCGCACCCACCGTGATGTGTACACTTTGAGTGCACGACTCCGAAAAAAATTTGATTTTTTTTTTTAAAGAAAATAATATAAATATATTCAAATAAAAAATGAAAACAAGAAAATTAATCAATATTTTAGTTTTAATTAAAACATTTTTTTGTTGCAATTTTCAGAAAAATCTATAATGTTATTTAATGAATAAAATATTTATAAATAAACAGTTGAAAAACTGTAGAAAATCAGTACAAAAAAATTGAAATAACTACTATCACACTTAAAAGTTAGCATTTAAAAAACCTTTGAAATTCACTGAAAGAAAACATAGGTTTCAGAGACGTTATAGTTAGAAATTAGCATTTAAAAACCCTTAGAAATTCACAGAAAAAACCATAGGTTTCAGGGGTGTTATAGTTAGCTGCCCATTTCACTCATAAAAAACCATAGATATTCCTCCATTATAGTTAGTTCTGCTGACTATAACTCACACGCCCGCAATGCACTGCTGATGATGTCACATATTGCATCATTCATGACCTGGTCAGTGACATCACTGATGACATCACTGATGACATCTCAAATGACATCACTGATGTCATCATCCACTTGACAATCTGATACACCTCATCATACACTAGTATAACCTTTCATCACTCACTGTAAAATACAAAGTACCGTATTTGAAACCATTGACACACCAATACCAGTTACTACATACCCACTCACTGATTCCTAAGTCTACATACACAACTACCCATTCAACAACAGAATCATCTATACATGCAGTCATTAATTAATAGAACACTATCAAATGCACTTATACACATATATAGACATTGACACTCAGCAGTCATCTTAGTCGGTTATACATTCATCCTACTCACTCATGAAAAAAATGTATTGCACTTAAATGTACTCACTTACACAATTATCCAACAACACTTCATTTATTCAAACACATAGTAACTCATCGTTAATATGTTAAAAAAGCACCATTACAATTATACACTCATTCATATAGTTACTCTCACAATCACTGACTCTTACACATACTTATTTATATACACCAACTCTCACATACAATGCCTTTTATTTTTCTACTTTGTTGAAGATTACAACTAAAACATATATTCGCTCACCAACACACAAATAAATACACTCAGTCACCCAAACAACTGTTTCCACATGCACTCTTAAACCCATACGCCTAGTCAATCAACCATTCACACATCTATGCATAGAGTTACACACACCCCATCCAACCACACACAAACTCAGTGTCCCATTCAAATACTCACCCAACTAATCAATAACTAATATACACACTCATGTAGTTAGTGACCAACTGATGCAGCATGTTATACAACAACAGAGACAGTGCTGCACACATTCACATAGTTTAGTTACTAATCCATGTATTAAGTGAGACACTTTTAATTACTCACTTGAAAAGACAGTCAGACAGCTACTAAATCCTCCATCCAGACAGTTATATATCCACTCAATCTTCAATACAGATTGGTATATATATAATACATATTTAAATTTCAAACTAAACCACATTCAGTGGATGATGTCATCAGTGATGTCATCAGTGATGTCATTTGAGATGTCATCAGTGATGTCATCAGTGATGTCACTGACCATGTTATGAATGATGCAATATGTGACATCATCAGCAGTGCATTGCGGCCACGTGAGTTATAGTTAGCAGAACTAACTATAACTGAGGAATTTCTATGGTAATGTATGAGTGAAATGGGAAGCTAACTATAACACCCCTGAAACCTATGGTTTTTTCTGTGAATTTCTAAGGGTTTTTAAATGCTCATTTCTAACTATAACGTCTCTGAAACCCATAGGTTTCAGGCACGTTATAGTTAGGAATTAGCATTTAAAAAAACAAAGAAATTCACTGAAAAAACCATAGGTTTCAGGGGCGTTATAGTTAGCTGGACATTTCACTCGTACAAAACCATTGAAATTCCCCGTTACAGTTAGTTCGGCTAACTATAACTTGCGCGCCCGCAATGCACTGCTGATGACGTCACATATTACATCACTCATGACATGGTCAGTGACATCACTCATGACATCACTCATGACATCACTCATGACATCACTTGTGATAGAGTGGCAGACCTCCTCTCCCCAATATAACCTTTGATACACACATTCAAAAATAGAAACTAATGTTTTCAAAACAATGGACATACCAATACCCGTTACAACAACCTATTCAGTAATTCTAAGATCCACATACACATCCACTCATTCACCAACAGTCCTATACAATCACTCATACATGTACTCACTCATCATATGTACTCATACACCTATACATCCTGTTACACAACGCCACTCATCCATAGAGTTACTCACACACATAGTTGCTCATGTTAATAAAGAATCAAACATCCATTTACTTGCATATACAGTTATACACATACCACCACACTTACTTCTACAGAAACATACACATACTTAGTCTTTTAAACAATCACTTATAGAAACACATACTTATTCATAAAGGAACTCTTCCAATCTCTCACTCTCACATATACTCACTTATATACACCAATAGTCACATATACTAGTTTAAAACATATGTAGTTACTCATAAAGACACTATTGAGACAGTCATTCACTCACTAACACACCCATGCACACACTCATCCACCCGTACAGTCCTGCACACATGCTGTCTTCAACACATACAAACAGTGAGTCACTCATTCATGCACCTATGGAGAAGTGTGGCTCAATGAGTGGAGAAGTGTGGCTCAATGATTAGAGCGGCAGACCCTGATGCAGAGGTCTAGCCCGGGACCAGGGTTCAATTCCCCGCCTCGGTGGGACTTGGGCTCAAAAAATTCCACGGACCTGATAATTCTCGCCTCGGTGCCATTCCAATCATGGAGTCCCACTCTGCAACTCTGGGCAATAGCTTGCTTAATCTCCACAACGGCCCCCACAACGCTATGGATGCCTGGCCTCCACCTTGGGGGTGCCCAGGAGTGGACGCCTCACAGGGAAAGCCAGGATGGGTTCCACAGCGGTATTCGTACAAGCGCCTTGAGACCCTTGCGGGTGAGTAGTGCGCTATACAAGTATCAATTTACAATTTACACCTATGCACTACGTAATACCCTCCACCGAACCATACAGACACACAGACACTAATACTGATACACAAAAAAACAAATAATAACCTATATGGACACTCATGTAGCTACTCACCAACCCATGCAGCCACTAATACACAAAGTGAGAGACTGACACAGATATTTACATATTTAAACATTACTCACTAAGCCATGTATTCCCTAAGATACACTTAATCAGTCAGTTACACAATCAATTTTTCAAAAACAAATCATCCATTTAGACACTTATATACCCATTTATTCTTCCATCGACCTTGAGATATACATATATAAAACATATGTAATTTTCAGAAAAACACACATTCACTGGATGGTGTCATCAGTGATGTCATTTGAGATGTCATCAGTGATGTCATGAGTGATGTCACTGACCATGTCATGAGTGATGTAATATGTGACGTCATCAGCAGTGCATTGCGGGCGTGCGAGTTATAGTTAGCTGAACTAACTATAATGGGGGAATTTCAATGGATTTGTACGAGTGAAAAGTCCAGCTAACTATAACGCCCCTGAAACTTATGGTTTTTTCAGTGAATATATATGTTTTAAGCTTGAATTTCTCTGTTTGGTGGCAATTAAACCTACTGATCCGTCCAAAAGCATGTGTCGGACCCGTTTTTTGGCAAAGAGGCGGGTGTGGTGGTGGATATGTACGCAGCTGTCGACGCTGCTTGACCGGCACGCCTCTCGATCTGGTGCTCCGCTTCAAGTCGACAACTTTGTTGGTGTTTGGTGCTGAATGCACAAAGCGGCGCCCCCTCGCCCAAGATATTGTTCCTGGTATCGAGGAGAGAGCAGCAGCAGTTTGCTGCTGATTTGGACGGCGACAGGCGTTGTTTGCTGCCATGGTCCCTGCGGCAGTGGATGAGCGGACTCACAGGCTGGCCAAAAGCTGGGGCATTACTTAATGTACGGACCGGTCACTGTACCAAAGTCCGCGGTGTGGGATTGCTGACATGCACTACTATTTTAGGGGACCCTTACAGACTGCAGGACTTCATTTACCAGCATCCTTGGCGTTTACTGCTCACAGTGATTGAAGAACAAGGGCTGTGATTGGACACTTGAGTACCAATAGGAACACCACGAGCAGTATGTAAAGTTCCTGCACATTGCAACTAATTTTTAAAACACACTGCTGGCAATGAAGAAGGCATTCGCCGAAACGCGTCTGCCAGGTGTTTTAAGCTTGAATTTCTCTGTTTGGTGGCAATTAAACCTACCTGATCCGTCCAAAAGCATGTGTCGGACCCGTTTTTTGGCAAAGAGGCGGGTGTGGTGGTGGATATATATATATATATGTATATATATATTCCAAAACATACTCCGAGTACCGGAGCCCCTGACCCTTCAGGGCGGCCTCTTTATACAATGGGCACAAAGCAGCCCACCTCTGCTCCATGCCCATTGTATAAAGAGGCCGCCCTGAAGGGTCGGGGGCTCCGGTACTCGGAGGATGTTTTGGAATGTTGAATGAGGAGCATGACCCACTTGCCCTCTCAGGACTTATCAAAGGATATGCTACTGAGCGAATCCAGAGAGCGCATGGAAGGGATTCGTAAAGGAAGACATCTTTTCTGATCATGCTGGAGACGGGCATTTTCGAAGCACGCAAATAAATGGAGCACTTTGCAAAAATTCTAAACTAACAAGACCAGTTGCATTTGTATTTCTCCACACCAACATCGTGCAGGTAAATTAAGACAAGGATTTCCTTACTTGTACTTCAAAAAGAACTTACCTGCAATATGGGAAACGTAGTTCTAATTGACTGGTCATGTGACACATTGATTTTTTTAAAACGCACTCTTGCACTTTGCATTTTTCACTGCTTCCAACTGTGAGCAAGGTGACAATGTTCGCTGAAACGCGTAAGGAGACGGAAGCTTTTGTGCTGTTGTACCAAGAATAAACGCAACTTTTCCAGCAGTGGGCCTCTATCTGTTGCTTCGTGTGTATATATATATATATATATATATATATATATATATATATACACATATATATATGTATATATATATATATATTAACTGAAAAAACCATAGGTTTCAGGGGTGTTATAGTTAGCTGGACTTTTCACCTGTACAAAACCATTGAAATTCCCCCGTTATAGTTAGTTCAGCTAACTATAACTCGCGCGCCCGCAATGCACTGCTGATGACGTCACATATTACATCACTCATGACATGATCAGTGACATCACTCATGACATCACTCATGACATCTCAAATGACATCACTGATGACATCATCCAGTGAATGTGTGTTTTTCTGAAAATTAAATATGTTTTATATATGTATATCTCAAGGTCGATGGAAGAATAAATGGGTATATAAGTGTCGAAATGGATGATTTGTTTTTGAAAAATTGATTGTGTAACTGACTGATTAAGTGTATCATAGTGAATACATGGCTTAGTGAGTAATGTTTAAATATGTAAATATCTGTATCAGTCTCTCACTTTGTGTATAAGTGGCTGCATGGGTTGGTGAGTAGCTACATGGGTGTCTATATAGGTTATTAGTTGGTTTTTTGAGTATCAGTCTGAGTGTCTGCATGGTTCGGTGGGGGGTATTACGTAGTGCATAGGTGCATGAATGAGTGACTCACTCTTTGTATGTGTTGAAGACAGCATGTGTGCAGGACTGTATGGGTGGATGAGTGTGTGTATGGGTGTGTTAGTGAGTGAATGACTGTCTCAATAGTGTCTTTATGAGTAACTACATATGTTTTAAACTAGTATATGTGACTATTGGTGTATATAAGTGAGTATATGTGAGAGTGAGAGATTGAAAGAGTTCCTGTATGAATAAGTATGTGTTTCTATAAGTGATTGTTTAAAAGACTAAGTATGTGTAAGTTTCCATAGAAGTAAGCGTGGTGGTGTGTGTATAACTGTATATACAAATAAATGTATGTTTGATTCTTTATTAGCATGAGTGACTATGTGTGCGAGTAACTCTATGGATGAGTGGCATTGTGTAACAGGATGTATAGGTGTATGAGTACATATGATGAGTGAATACATGTATGAGTGACTGTATAGGACTGTTGGTGAATGAGTGGATGTGTATGTGGATCTTAGAATTACTGAAGAGGTTGTTGTAACTGGTATTGGTATGTCCATTGTTTTGAAAAGTTTAGTCTCTATTTTTGAATGTGTGTATCAAAGGTTATATTAGGGTGAGAGGAGGTCTGCCACTCTATCACAAGGATGATGTCATCAGTGATGTCATCAGTAATGTCATTTGAGATGTCATCAATGATGTCATGAGTGATGTCACTGACCATGTCATGAGTGATGTAATATGTGACGTCATCAGCAGTGCATTGCGGGCGGGCGAGTTATAGTTAGCTGAACTAACTATAACGGGGGAATTTCAATGGTTTTGTACAAGTGAAAAGTCGAGCTAACTATAACACCCCTGAAACCTATGTTTTTTTCAGTGAATTTCTGAGGTTTTTTAAATGCTAATTCCTAACTATAACGTGCCTGAAACCTATGTTTTTTTCTGTGAATTTCAAAGGTTTTTTAAATGCTAATTTCTAACTATGCCTACAGAGACAGGACATGTGAAGAAAGAAGAAAAAATGCACAGAAAGAAAAAAAAGAAGTGCAGAAAGAAGCAACAGAAGTCCTCAAAAACGAAGAAAAGTGCAGGAAGAAGGATAACGTGCAGAAAGAACAAAAAGAAGAGCAGAAAGAAGCCTTGTTGCAAAATCATCCTGTACTTTTTCAGATGGATACTGGTGGTAACTGAGTCTGACTAACCAGTCCTAGAGCCAGTGCTATGTTAAAAGACACTTAGAATACAGTGAAAACACCTACATACACTAGGGAACATTATGCGTTGGGGTCCCCCTGTGATTAGCATGACCTCCTCTGTAAGCCCCTAGTATATAATAGGGCAGGGAGATTAAAACTACCTCTTAAAACAGGCCACAGGGCGTTTTTGCACACGTTAACTCAGGCCTCGTCCCCTCCCTTCACCACTGTGTAAACACGCAATGTGTCTGTTTTTAGTTGGGAGATTAAGTTCATTTGAATCCTGAGGGTCCCTAGGGTCCAACTAGCCCACTAGGTACCTCCTGTAAGTGCCACAGAGCTGCGTTGCAGAGAGGTGTAAAAAGTGGCACGGCCTGGACAACCTCTCTGCAATGCAGCTCAGTGGCGCTTACTGGAAGCACCTGGTGGGCTAGTTAGCCCCCAGGGACCCTCAGTATTGAAGGAAAATTATATCCCCAATTTAAAACGTGCCATAGTGCGTGTTTGCACACGTCACCTCAGGCCCCGTCCCCTCCCTTCACCACTGTGTAAACGCGCCCTGTGGCTGTTCTAAGTTGAGAGATTAAGTCCCCTTGAATCCTAAGGGTCCCTAGGGTCAAACTAGACCACTAGGTACCTCTAGTAAGCGCCACAGAGCTGCGTTGCACAGAGGTGTAAAAAGGGGCTTGGCCTCAGAACACCTGTCTGCAGCGCAGCTCCCTGGTGCATACTGGAGATGCCTGTTGGGCTAGTTGGCCCTCAGGGACCCTCAGTATTGAAGAGGAATTAATTCCCCAACTTACAACTCGCCAGGGGGCGCGTTTGCAGAGTGCTGCAAGGAGGGGGCGTGGCCTCCGGCACGATGCCAGTCTTTTAATTATTTTAATTTTTTAAGAAGGGGGGCTGTGTGGTTCCCCTTCTTATTCTAATTTATTGGCCCTGATGACCCCATCCCCCAGGGCCTGTCTCCTAATTATATGTTTTTGACTCCAATCCCCAGGGCCGGGCACTGTTTTATAAATATATATTTATAGACACACCTAGGACATGCTGGACAAACCGTACGTACCTATCACCATGACGATTTGCGTGATATTCATTAAAAGGCGACTATGCATACAATGAATCCACGTGGAATGTATTTACACCACTAGTGAAGCTCTGACATGTCTGATGCCCTACCGTGCCTAATCCCGGTAGACACCCTTGTCGTTTATTTATACAAACATGGGTAGCTATTGACGGGCACATTTAATACACATGCACACCCAGCCATTCAAAGGGGATTCGACAAAAATTCGACCAAAACTATGCAGGAAACCCCCCTCACGGTTAATAAAAAACACATCCACTGCCGGATGTGTAATACTTTTTATTTTACTCTCTGGAAAGGGGACGAACATCACTTGAGAGTCACAGCGCGCTCCTGGCAGAGCCTAATGCTGTGTTACACCCACCATTGCCTGCTGAGTGCCACACACCTCTGTGTTGTATTCCACTAGCTAGTGCATATGCTATGACACTCTCTAGTGTCAACAAAAGGAGGGATAGATGGGTAAGTTTAACGAGGTCCAGTGTACATACCCAAGCAACTAGTAGGAAAAAAGGGGGTACAAAGTTCCTCAGGTCAGTTGAGAAAAAGTAGTGATTTCAGCAAATTGTGTCGTCTGTCATGAAAAAAAGGGGGGGAAACCCTTTAGTTGGAACTAGGGCCCTCACACACCCAGCAAGCTAGGTGTCATGCTTCATCATTTGAGCCTGCCCCTCGTCAGGTCGGCGCTGCAATTCCTGACGGGCTCCCAATATTGGGGCTCTTTGGCGGGGATCTTCTGTTCCTGCCGAAGGGTGCTGTGGGGGTAAGGGGCCCTAGAATGTGTAGATGTGGTGTACAGATAAAATAGGTACTGTTAGTCCACAAAAAAAAAAAAAAAAAAAAAATGTGTTTAATAAAGTGGTAAACAGCCTAGTTAAAAAGAAAATGAGGTGGGGATAGCTACTAGTGATTATGATGCTAGTTGTGTATGCCCTACTCTCAGGAGGATCAACATGTTTCTTGCCCTTTAAGCCAGTAATTGGTCACGGCAATTCATCAGGATCAGGAAAACATAAACTATCTACAACAAGGTATGTGTGTTCTACATACCCAAAAGGTGCTCAGGAGTCACCTGTGGAAAGATTGGAGACAGAAAACACATCACAAAACTGTAAGGAAAAACAATACATACATAACAACTTCAGCTGAAATCATCGAGAGTCTCATGGGGTGAAGCTCTCAGGGTGAGTATTGGAGGGTCTCGAAGGACAGAATCAATAAAAATTATAAAAAGAGACAGGACTAGGGGCTGAGACAGAGCGGAGGTTGTAAACTCACCTCTTGCGTGAGCAAGGCAATCTTGCAGCAGTCTCCGGCGGATAAAAAGGACTCCTAATGTGGGTCCTGAAGTAAAAACCGGGAGGAGCAAGTAAGAAACAAGGTCGGGACGAAAATAAAATATAAAGTGACATGGTCAGCCCGGCAATCCATGTGGTAAGGGCAGTGTCGGAGGGTAATGACAGCCTTGAGTGTCAAAAAGTGCTGACATGAGCGATTAAGTGTGCAGCCATGGTGACCATCATGCTCAGGGGCCAGGGCGTATCGCCGCCAAAAAGAGGTCAATGAGGTCAGTAACGGGTTGCCACGAGAGACTCAAGAGCAAAAGTAGGGGGCGACCGCCATCGCCCCTGGTAGCGGATGGGTCAGAGCAGGACGTACTCGCTCAAGCTGCCAATGAAGTCATGGAGGCGTCATGAATCCCCCTTTAAAAATACCCAAACTCACCTAATGGAAGACGGCGTGGATGAGCCCTGATGCACTCACCTGCGTCAGGCGACGCGTGAGATGGAAGACCTACCCCTACCGCCGGACCTGGGATGGGTTCCGAACGGAGTCGGAGTTCGCCAGATAAGGATATCGGGAGGTCTGGGATGTATCACATGACTAAGGTAGTCGCAAGCCCATTGGTCGAGGAGTGTATTACGGGTTGGCCATGTTGCAACAGGTGGAGAGAGCGACCATCCATGTCCGGTATGACTCGGGAAGTAATACTCCGTGGGTGGGTGTGCTCACAGGGATTGGTTGCCAGAGCGGTTATGTCAATCCCATTGGTTCGGGATAGAGAGGCGGCCATGTTGGTGCAGGTAGTGTGGGGAGACTATCGGAATCCGATCTGAATCAGGAAGTGATTCTACGTGGGTAGAATTATTCACAGAGTTGGTTGCCATGGCGATATAATTAAAGACAGGCAACGGGTAGGTGGCCAGACTCAATACCACGGGTAACACATGGGAATGTGAAAAATAATAATATAAACGGTAGTGATGGGGTTCGTGGGGGCCCTGATGAAGTATCAAAGTCCCACACATTTTTTCGGGGATGTGACCCGTGAATGGTGGTCTAAAAACAGGGCGGCAGCCAACCGCATCGGGGACCGACACATTTAAGACACACAGAGGGAGGCACATAAAAAGAAATAGGATACCAGTATAGTGTATCTATTTTTCAAGCAATGGAAAAAGATCTAGGTGGTTCGTGATCTGTTAAAGAGGTGTATTTACAGAGAACATCACTGCTAAGGATTAAGGGTCCGCATCCAAGTTAACAGGTTTAGCCAAGGTGGTCGTAGGCGTAACCAGGACACATAGAAAATTCGGAAGGGTCACAGGTCCTGCCAAGGAGCATGCTTACCTAATGAGTGTGGACCAGGGGATGTCGTCGTTAAGACCAGTCAGGTGTGAAGATATTCTAAGGACCCATCTTTGCTCAAGTTTAAACAATGCATTTTGGGACATCTCAGGGTGTGCTTCTAGGACCAACCAGTTGATGGAATCTGTCTGGTGTTGCATCGTTTTAAAATGGGTATAGAGTTTGGTGGTCACTTTCTGACATCGAATGTTACTCTTATGTTCCATAATCCTGGTCTTTACCATGCGGGTTGTCATGCCTACGTACACCAACTCACACGGACACCTGATCATATATATGCAGTTTTTAGTATTGCAATTCGTGTGTCTATTTAGTGTCCAGTGGAAGTTATTCGTAAAAGTTATGTCCTTGTAGGTGTTAGTCAGTTTGCACACTACACATGAGCCGCATGGGAAATGGCCCTTTACCGGTGGTAGTTCCCATAACGTCCTCTGTGGACCAGTGGTGTGCAGTCTAGGTCTAGTGTGGACAAGTAGATCTTTGATGTTTTGTGTGCGTCTGTAGGCAAATCTAGGTTTGGGTATGCTAAGATTCCCTTTGTCTAGAATACCCCAGTTGTTCAAAATGATCTTTCTGATCCTACTTGAATCAGACGTAAAAGATGTGACACAGGTCAGAACATCGGTGTCGGGTTTGGTGTGTGTTACCAGTAGTGTCTCCCGTGGGTTGTTCCTGGCCCTTTTCATAGAGTTACCGACACACCTAGATGGATAGCCCCTAGCCCGCAAATTGGATGCTAATAACTTAGCTTCTGAGTTATAGTCTGTTAGCTGAGTGCAATTACGTCTGATGCGTAGGAATTGCCCAACGGGCAGGTTGTCCCTCAATGCTTTAGGGTGGTGGCTATCATAACGTAAAAGACTATTGCGGTCAGTGGGTTTCTTGTACAGTGTGGTGGTTAGGGTGCCTTCAGAAAGAGTGATGTTCAGGTCCAGGAATGGTACCGAATGTTCTGATATAGTGTGGGAGAACTTCAGGAACTCATTCTGCTCATTAATCCACTGTATGAAATTCATACACTCAGTATGTGTGCCATGCCAAAAGACGAGTATATCGTCTATAAACCGTTTCCAAAGAAATATGTTGTCATGGAAAGGGTTAGATGTGCAAGAGATCACATTCTTCTCGAAATCAGCCATATAGAGGCACGCTACACTGGGAGCAAAGGTACTACCCATAGATGTGCCTTGGCTCTGGTGGTATAGTTGTTTGTTAAATTCAAAGAAGTTTTCAGTAAGGGCCAAGGTAGCACAATCAATGATGAAGGTGACTGGTGTGGGTGATGACCAGTCTAGTGCCCGCAGTGTTGACTCAATAACAGCCAGGGAGGCCCTCTGGGGGATGTTGGTGTAGAGGGCCTCCACATCCAATGTCAACAAATAGTTAATGGTACTAGTGTCTGGAAGGTCATCAATGATTTTGAGGACATCAGTGGTGTCCTTGATGAATGAGGGTATGTCACATACCAGAGGTTGCAAAAAATGATCACAAAATTTTGACAGAGGTTCGAGGAGCGAGCCAATGCCAGATACAATCGGTCGTCCTGGGACCGGAGTCGTGCCCTTATGTATTTTCGGGAGGGTATAGAAAAAGGGAATCCTAGGTTCCCGAGTTATCAGGAAATCTGCCTCTTTGTGGGTGATCCAGTCATTGGCTTCTGCTTCATAGACCATAGTGCAGATGGTGGTCTCGAGACGGGGGGTTGGGTCAGACGTTATGGGAGTATAGTATCTCTCATTTGTGAGTTGGCGTCTGCATTCAATCTCGTAGTCTGTTGTAGACTGGATTACGATCGCACCGCCCTTGTCCGCCTGTTTAATAGTAATCGTGGAGTCCTCAGAGAGGTTTTTTAAGAGCACGGTTTCATGCCTAGTCAAATTATGGTAAGGCGCCTCCCTGTGGGGTGAATTTAGCTCTTTCAACACCGCTTTCTCAAATGTAAGAATCTCCACAGGAACCATGCTATTTTGTGGAGTGAATGTGGAGGGGTTTCTTAGTCCAGAGTCTATAACCTCATTGTGAGGTTGGTCCTGAAAGAAGGCTTTGAGGCGTATCTTCCGAAAAAGACTGTGGATTTCGCAGTGATCCCTGAATCTGTCTACCCTTGGGGTGGGGACAAAACCAAGGCCTTTCTGTAGTAGTGACTTCTCAGGAGCACTGAGGACCCTATGTGAGAGGTTCACTACTAGTTCCTCTTGTCCTTCGTTCTGCTCCTGGTGTCCATGCCGCTGGTCGGTGGTTCTTGCCAGTGGACCTGTTTCTGTGCGCCTCTTCTGTTGCACCCTCTTCCTCTGCCCCAGCCTCTTCCTAAAAAAGGCTGGCTGTTACCGTTGAAAAACTGGGGGGGGCAATGTTGGTATTGCGGAAACTGCCAGTATGGTAGTGGCGGGAGAGGACCTTGGAACATAGGGGGGCCTTGGAAGGGAGGGCCATTGTAGGGTCGATTATTCCGTTGATTTTTTCTCGAGTTATTACTTCCCCAGCTATTAGTGCTAGAATTACTGTCGCTGGAGTCTCTCCTATCTGAGGTCTCGTCAGAGGAGTAGCTCGTTTTATCAGAGGTGTAATCGGCCTTCAGGTATGGGTAGACCCTTTCCTTATCAAATTTCTGTATGTCTTTTTGCAATTTTGTTATTTTCTGTTTCATCAGGTAGTCTTTATTGTCAGAAATCTCGGCGTTGATCTCGGCCAGCCTGGTTTTGTAGGCTGTTAGCTGTATAGTTGTTTTAAGGGCCCCTTCCGCAATTTGAATCCTCACGAGGATGGCGTCTGCCAATCTCTTTGCGGTATTAATGATCAAGACCAGCCAGTCCCTGGTGCATTTCCATGACACCAGGGACCACTCCTTCTTGAAAGTGGCATCCTCTAGAAACAGTCTAGGAAAGTTATTGACAATGAGGCCTGTGGGTGCGATGTTAGCCCGCAGGTACTCTGTCATAAGTGCCCCATGAAGGGTGATCTTAAGCCATTCCCTCTTCAGGTGTGTCAATGCTGTCCAGTCATCCGACTGTGAACCTGTAGCCGCGCTGCCGTCGGCCCCTAATAATGATGGCGTCCTATCTAAAATGTCTGTTACAACATCATCGCCGAAACTCAAACCCTGATGGAAGTCCATGGTGGGTTAGTGAGGTCTCGCGAATGATGCGTAGTGGTCGGGGTGAAGGGAATTAAATAAAACCCAAAGAAGTAGTATGGGCCAGCACTGAACACCAATAGTTGTGATCTGCTGGTAGCCTCAAAATCCCACGGGTGTAAGCCCGTGCAGATATGTCAACAAAAGGAGGGATAGATGGGTAAGTTTAACGAGGTCCAGTGTACATACCCAAGCAACTAGTAGGAAAAAAGGGGGTACAAAGTTCCTCAGGTCAGTTGAGAAAAAGTAGTGATTTCAGCAAATTGTGTCGTCTGTCATGAAAAAAAGGGGGGGAAACCCTTTAGTTGGAACTAGGGCCCTCACACACCCAGCAAGCTAGGTGTCATGCTTCATCATTTGAGCCTGCCCCTCGTCAGGTCGGCGCTGCAATTCCTGACGGGCTCCCAATATTGGGGCTCTTTGGCGGGGATCTTCTGTTCCTGCCGAAGGGTGCTGTGGGGGTAAGGGGCCCTAGAATGTGTAGATGTGGTGTACGGATAAAATAGGTACTGTTAGTCCACAAAAAAAAAAAAAAAAATGTGTTTAATAAAGTGGTAAACAGCCTAGTTAAAAAGAAAATGAGGTGGGGATAGCTACTAGTGATTATGATGCTAGTTGTGTATGCCCTACTCTCAGGAGGATCAACATGTTTCTTGCCCTTTAAGCCAGTAATTGGTCACGGCAATTCATCAGGATCAGGAAAACATAAACTATCTACAACAAGGTATGTGTGTTCTACATACCCAAAAGGTGCTCAGGAGTCACCTGTGGAAAGATTGGAGACAGAAAACACATGACAAAACTGTAAGGAAAAACAATACATACATAACAACTTCAGCTGAAATCATCGAGAGTCTCATGGGGTGAAGCTCTCAGGGTGAGTATTGGAGGGTCTCGAAGGACAGAATCAATAAAAATTATAAAAAGAGACAGGACTAGGGGCTGAGACAGAGCGGAGGTTGTAAACTCACCTCTTGCGTGAGCAAGGCAATCTTGCAGCAGTCTCCGGCGGATAAAAAGGACTCGTGGGTCCTGAAGTAAAAACCGGGAGGAGCAAGTAAGAAACAAGGTCGGGACGAAAATAAAATATAAAGTGACATGGTCAGCCCGGCAATCCATGTGGTAAGGGCAGTGTCGGAGGGTAATGACAGCCTTGAGTGTCAAAAAGTGCTGACATGAGCGATTAAGTGTGCAGCCATGGTGACCATCATGCTCAGGGGCCAGGGCGTATCGCCGCCAAAAAGAGGTCAATGAGGTCAGTAACGGGTTGCCACGAGAGACTCAAGAGCAAAAGTAGGGGGCGACCGCCATCGCCCCTGGTAGCGGATGGGTCAGAGCAGGACGTACTCGCTCAAGCTGCCAATGAAGTCATGGAGGCGTCATGAATCCCCCTTTAAAAATACCCAAACTCACCTAATGGAAGACGGCGTGGATGAGCCCTGATGCACTCACCTGCGTCAGGCGACGCGTGAGATGGAAGACCTACCCCTACCGCCGGACCTGGGATGGGTTCCGAACGGAGTCGGAGTTCGCCAGATAAGGATATCGGGAGGTCTGGGATGTATCACATGACTAAGGTAGTCGCAAGCCCATTGGTCGAGGAGTGTATTACGGGTCGGCCATGTTGCAACAGGTGGAGAGAGCGACCATCCATGTCCGGTATGACTCGGGAAGTAATACTCCGTTAGACACTCTCTAGCCCATGTGCACTGTAACACCACCCCGTGAATATGTCATGCCACACTTGTCTTCGCACGGGTTATATTGCCCCATCTAACGTGCCTTCCTCGATGCCTATGTTATAACGCACAGTGCTATGCCATACATATTACAATCTGGGATCCATATCTTTGTCACAGTGCATATGCAACGTTACACTCCCCAGCACATATTTTATATTACAACTTTAGAGACTAGTTAGGTTACACAACACTGCCCTGTGCATATTATACTCCAAGGCGCATATCGCATAGCACGCGCTAGTGCCTGTGCTATCTTGCGCTCTCCAATGAATCTGTCATTGCGCACAATGTATTGCATATTATATTTCACGCCCGGTTCATCTTATATCACACTTTTTGGTGCATAGTTTATACCATACACTATATCTAGTTTTCATTTTCAATCGTGCTCTCAGGATTATTTTCTATATAACACTGTGTTCACCTACCCTTTTCACGGGCATTACATTTTGCGATGGGGGGCGGAGGGTCAGGGGGTGTTTCTGCCAAGTGAGCCCGGAGTCACAGTCACAAACGTCCTCTTCTTCCTGAATAAAAGTGAGATTATGTTGCATACTTGTTCATATTTTAAGTAGTTCGCACAGACACACGTTTTAAAAACAATAAAGTTCCTAATACCCACCTTCTCTGAACAGTTAGCTTGCTGCCCCATCCCCCTCCTCCCTATCCTCTGTTGTGTGAATCCATGGACTAGCCTCCTCCCTCCTGCCATGCATGGTCTGATGTGCTGCCACTGCCCTCAATTTAGTATGATGTACCAGTCCACTCCTCCTGCCGTCCATTGCCCAATTCTATGCCCCATCATTGACCTCCTGCTTAAAATCTGTGCTTAGCTTGCTGCCCCTATTCTCCTTCCCCCTGCCCTCCAATGTCTTTGTGCATGCCCCTGCTCCATCCTTTTTGCCCACCATGTTCCATGGACCTGCCACTGTTCTGTTGAGCTGCCACTCCCCTCCCACCTGCCTAGCATTGTCAGATGACCGTAACCTGTCCCTGCCACCTCCACCCTGCCTGTCCACATGCCATGCCCCTATCCTCTTCCTCCTGTCCTACATGGTCCATTGTACTGCCATACCCTTCTGCCCTCCCTGGTCTGTTGTGCTGCAACTGCTCCTCCTGCCTGCCCCGTGCGGTCTGTTGTGAGGCCCCTTCCCCTGAACTTTCTTAAATGTGCACAGGTCCTGACCCTCCCTTCTATCCTCCATCGTCCTTTGTGCATGCCCCTGCACCCTCCTTCTTGCCCATCATAGCCATTGTGCTACCACTAACCCTCCTACTTGCCATGCATGGTCTTCTGTGCTGTCATGGCCCCTCCCACCTTCCCTGTGTGGTCAGTTAGCTGCCCCTGAACCCCTCCCACCTTCCCTCCATGGTCTGTGTGTATGCCATCACAGTCTCACTGTTGCTCTTCATGGTGTGTCTTGCTTCCTGCCTGACCTCCATGGCTATCTTGCTGCTCCTGCCCTGCCCCCTTGCCCCCAGCCCTCTGTTTACATGTGCAGACCCCTACTCCCTCCCTCCTGGCTTGTCTGTTCCATTGTAATGCCCCTGATCCATCCCTCCTGCCCTTTATGGTCTGTTATGCTGCAGCTTTCTCTCCTGTCTGTCCATTATGGTCCTGCCTCTTGCCCCTCTGTTCTCTGTTGTCCATGTGCATGGTCCTGTCCCCTCCCTCTTGCTTTCTATGGATTGTTGTGCTGCACTCCTGTCCCGCATGCCCTGTGTGGTGTATTGTGCTGCTGCAAACCCTGATGCCTGCCATGCAGGGTCAGTTTGGTGCACCTCTCCATGTCCCTCCTGTCCTCTGTTATCCAAGTCCATGTCCCTACCCCATTTCCTTCCATGATCCAATGTACCATACTTGCGAACATTTTGAACTTGGTAAGAGGGAGATTTTGAAAAAAAACTGGGGTATTGATTTTCCCCTTTGAGTTACATTGAAAAAGAGGAGATTGTAGACAGGAGACAGATAAAATAAAGCCCATTTGAGCTTAAAAACATTGGACGTTTCCTGGCTGAATCGGGTCTGTTGGCATGTATGGTTGTACTACCATTACCTCTTCCTTCTGCCCACAATGGTCTATTACATTGCCACAGCCTCTCTTGCAAATCCTGTATTGTTGATTTGTTGCCCCTTCCCCCCTTTCCACTGCCCTCCATAGTCTGTTGTGCTGCCACGGCCCTTCCTGCCTGCTCAGTGTGGTTAAATTGTTGCCTTTGCACCCTCCTACCTGCCTTCAATTTTCAGAGTCAGTGCCCCTGGCCTCTGCCTCTCAACAGTATCCTAATGAACAACTAGATTGCTAACATTCTATATTTATTACAAAAGTGTGGAACGCCTGACGTCATCTTGATGTAATCAAAACTGTAATACCTAGAGCATTTCCTTTAGAAATGACATATATGAGAGGGTCTTATTGGCATCAAAATTATGGTTAGTGCTCTAAAAGACTAAAGTAAGGACACATTTTCTGAGTTTTCAAATAGCGAGAAAGCACTTTTAAATATTTGTTACCTTTATGTTTTTTTATCCAGTTGACCACTTGATTAAATGTTGCACTTAGGGGAGAGGATGTGGTGTTACTTCCAGAACTGCAGACTTTGCAACTGGGGAACCAGGTTGGAGTTTCTGCTTCAGCTCGACATTCTGTGATTCTGGTCAAATCACTTAGTCTCCCCATGTCTACAACCAAAATGAATTTGTTCTTATGTGATGTAACCAATGCTCATGTAAAGCACTCCAATACCTGACAAGTCTGCACTATATAACACTGCAAAAACACAAAATAATAAGTGTTTTGCACACTTCTGTCATTGGGCTATATTTGGGCTACATCTGGGTGATTTTGGGCTACATTTGGGCTCTTTTG
Organism: Triturus cristatus; assembly: GCF_964204655.1. Taxonomy (NCBI): domain Eukaryota; kingdom Metazoa; phylum Chordata; class Amphibia; order Caudata; family Salamandridae; genus Triturus; species Triturus cristatus. The sequence goes on along the minus strand of NC_140588.1, from coordinate 843,007,871 downwards.
TCTCCGGTGGCCATCTTGGGAGATTTATTTGTTATGAAGTTTCCTAATTTCCTCATGTACTGCAGTCTCCTCAGTAGGAAATGCTTTCAGTTTTTACTTTGATTCCATCATGAAGGTATTCAGATATGTCACACATTTGCCATAAATTCTTTATGTTAGCACTCTAGTTGCTCATTAGATCACTGTAGTAAAACTACTGTTCACCATGGAAGTCTGCTCCTGGTATTAAAAGTGCATGTTTCAGTCTGCATGTCAGAATTTTTTAATGAAATAGAAGAGGATTTGAGAAGTCACTCAAAATGTGCCCTCATTATCTTTCTTCAGCATTAATCATAATTTCTATGGCAAAATGAACCCCCTCATTGTGTTCCTTTTTAAATTAAATGTTTTAAGTGTTACCAGTTTATTTCAATCAAGATGGCTTCGGGTGTGCCATACTTTTGTCATAATGAAGACAGTAAGCGCTCTAGTTGTTTTTAAGAACACTCTGGGACATTCTGTCATTGGGCTATACTTGGTGATATTTGGGCTACATTTGGGCTCTTTTGTCTCTGGTGGCCATCTTGGCAGACTTATTTGTTATGAAGTTTCCTAATTTCCTCATTTACTGCAGTCTCCTCAGTAGGAAATACTTTCAGTTTTTTACTTTGATTCCAAAGGCATTCAGATGTGTCACACATTTGCCATAAATTCAGAATGTTAGCACTCTTTTTGCTCTTTAGATCACTGTAGTAAAGCTACTGCTCACCAGGGAAAACTGCTGCTGGTATTGAAAGTGCATGTTTCAGTCTGCATGTCAGAATTTTTTAATGAAATAGAAGAGGATTTGAGAAGTCACTCAAAATGTGCCCTAATTTTTCTTTCTGCAGCACTAATCATACTTTTTATGGAAAAATGAACCCCCTCATTTTGTTCCTTTTTAAATTAAATGTTTTAAGAGTTACCACTTTAATCCAAGCAAGATGGCTTCAGGTGTGCCATACGTTTATCATAAGTAGAACTGTTAGCGCTCTAGTTGTTCTTTGGAACACTCTGGGAAGCTGCAGTAGAACACAAAGGAATCAACTGACAGTCTCTGCCCTTGTTGGATGTACATGTTTTACTGAGAATGTCAGACTTCATTCTCACATGACTGAGAAAGATAATGTGAATTTACAGAAAATAAGCTCTCAGTTTAGCTTATAGATCACCTTCCAAACCTCTGTGGGAAAAGCATGGGAAAATATTTTTCTCTCAATCATGATATCCCAGCAGAAGGTTTTTTCACATGGTGAAATCACCTTAGAACATACCACAATTCCTAAAATGAGTATGGTACCATCAACAAATGATTTATAATGTAACTAAAGTCTTAAAACCTTCTATTAACTGCAATGCTTTTTAATGAGGTGCTATCATGTATATTGGTCCCAAGATGGCTGCCAACACTTCTTGGATGAAGTGCTGACAGCCAATCAGATCTCAGGATGAGATGTGTGGTTAGGCTCCGCCCACATATATATATGATTTTACTTTTGATTTTCTCAGGACCTACTGAACAAATTGACACCAGACCTGCAAAAGGCACATCCCTGACCTGAGGACTACCTCTCTGCCAAATTTCAAGTAATTCTGTTCAGCCCCCCCTTTTTTCTCAGCCCCCGCTTGACGAATCCCCCCGAGACTTTCAGGGTAGGAGCGGAGCGGAGCGCCCCACGTATTTTGAAAATTTCGCAAGGATTCGTCAACCGGCGCCAAAGTTATTCCAAATAGAATGTTGCGGATTTCCTATGGAAACACGGTCCTACCTATAACTATCTACTGGCGACCGCCAGTAGATAATATATATATATATATATTCACTGAAAAAACCATAGGTTTCAGACATGTTATAGTTAGGAATTATTATTTAAAAAACCTTAGAAATTCACTGAAAAAGCCATAGGTTTTAGGAAAATGTATAGTTAGTTGGACATTTCACTCGTATAAAACCATAGAAATTCCCCCGTTATAGTTAGTTCAGCTAACTATAACTCGTGCCCCCGCAATGCACTGCTGATGACGTCACATATTACATCACTCATGACATGGTCAGTGACATCACTGATGACATCACTGATGTCTGAAACCTATGGTTTTTTCAGTGAATTTCAAAGGTTTTTCAAATGCTAATTTTTAATTATGAAAGTAGTTGTACCTATGTTTTTGTAACGAATTTGAAGATTTTTTAAATATGTTAATTTGTAAATATATTATTTATTAAACAATATTATATACTTTTCTGAAAATTGTTTAATTTTTTTTTTTATTAAAACTGAAATATATGGTAATTTTTTTTTTTTTTAATTTTCATATATTTATATTTTCTTTTTTAAAAACAAAAAGATATTTTGGAGTCGCCCAGCCTAAGCGTTCTTAACGTGACGGGTGTGCGTATTACAGCCGCCATATTGGAAAAGTTGTGATGGATCCGCGTATGGTGTGCAATGGGTGCGTGTTTTCCAGTTACGTGATATACGTATAATATTACATGTTGTGCGTGATAGGTATGCGACTGATGCGCGACTCCTGCTCCCACTAATTCACGACACATGCGCAATACGGTACGCGAAGCTTGCGCAATGACGGGCCCTGCGTAATGTCATATGTGGGGCGGGCTGGGTGCGCGAATCCCGCAAAATGTTTTATGTTCTAAAATGATATGTATGTGTCTTTAATATACATATTAGGGCTAGAGATTATCTAAGGTATTCATAATAATAATATATTTCTATTTGTAATAAAGTTATATTATTTTTAAATATATTTTCGCGGAGTCACGTCGGGTGCATTCTTTGTGAGCGCAGGGTGCGCGACTCCCATGTGACATCAAAAAAAAGGATTTGATTGGTTCATAACATTTCCCACTGTAACTATTGAAGGACCCCACCCATTTCAATCATTCTTGTTGGAGTATCTTTAGAGAGACATCTCTGTGCTTTCAAGAAACCTTGTTTCTTCCTTTTTTTGGGTGTTTTAAAAAAAAAAAGAAGAACATGGCTTCAGGACAGCAGCAGGAGGAGAAGGAACATTCTTCAGAAGAAGAATTGTTACAGGAGGATGCACGTCCTAAAAGGCCAGAATCAGTAGTGTGGAAATTCTTCACCTTTCCACCTGGGCAGAAGAAGGTGAATGTCACGAAGGTGACCTGCCACATCTGCCAAAGAGTATTGTCAAGAGGTATACAGAGAAGAAATACTCATGTGGAACTGCCTAGTTGTATAAACATCTCAAGACCATACATCCACTCAATCTGGCTCGGGAGGAATACAGGCAAGCTGCAATGAACCCTCCTACTGCAGTGGCAAGCACTTCCGGGACATCACCTGGCACACCTCCACCAGATGTTCGACCAGAGTTTGCCTTCCTCGAACAGCACTGCGTGAAGTGCAAAAAACTCATATCTTTTGGAGAACAGTCGGAGGAAGCAGTTTGTGCTGCGCAACAGAACCATTGTTGCTAAAAAAATTATGTTTTGTTTGATGGAATGAAAAATAATTCCTGAAGTTTCCTGTTTTTTTCTTTTTTGGGGGGGGGGAAACACAAAAAAAAAAAAACTTTTCAGAAAAAGAAAAAAAAAATATAAAAGAAAAAAGAATAAAAAAGTACCTTATCTGGTTAATGAACGAACTATAATTGCATGGTAATGTGTGAAAGTTTGGTTGAATATATGTGTAGAGCATGATTGAGTGAAATAATGCATTAGTAGTGTATGGTGAATGTATAAGTGCAAATCTATAAGGAAGTACTGCAGCATGACACTGCAAGCACTTTAGCTGCACCACGCTGCTGCACTTGCGCAGCACAAGGATGTGACATATTTACATAAATATGTCACAACTCTGTGCTTCTTCCTGCACTGGTGCACAAACAGCTCCCAAGTGCTACTGCAGGCACCCTTATATCATGGTGCAAGAATGTTTGTGTCGTGGAGAGATTGTTTTTGTATAAGAAGGGACACCATCCTGCACAAAAATATTCACTAAAGGCATTTTTGTCTTTCAATGTGTGCTGTGGAATGCAGCATGCATTGAAAGACGAAAAAACGAGGTGTATTGGATTAGTAGCTAAGCCAGTCTATGAATACATTACTAGTAACTGGAACGATTACAGTGCTGCAAGTACAATACATGGTCAATTCATGAATGCTGACCAATCCTCATGTCTATTCAATCCGGAATTGAAACAGTCAGTCTTCAAAATCCATTTTAATTCTTCTCTGTTTAGTGTCTTTATCATATCTCCTCCTCTTGGGGGCAATTTGACAACAGAAATGATGGTCCATCGAATTTCATCTTCAGAGTGTTTCTTTTCCAGGAAATGCTCAGCCAATGGTGCTGTGAGGATTTTGCATCTAATTCTACTGCGATGCTGGGAGATGCGTAGACGAATCTTTTGCGTAGTCTGGCCAATGTAAATTTTATTACAAGGACAGAAGATTGCATAAATAACATTTGTGGAATTACAGTTAGTGAATGTTTTCAGTTAATTTCTGATGTTGCCAAAAACAAAGACTTTACACTCAATGGTCAATGCACAAACCACACAATTACCACATTTGGCATGACCTTTCAATGGTGGGAGGGACCAGATATCATTCAAAGTGGTGGAAATACTTTTATTGGTGGTAGTGGGTAAGGCTGCGCGAACAAGGTGGTCCTTAATTTTCTTATTTTCCTTGAATGCGAATAGCGGGCGTTCCAGATGGAGTTTGCCAGCATTCAAAACTGACCAGTTATTAAGGATACTTTTACGTATAGAGTTAGACACTGTGGAAAAGGTGGTGACGCAGACCAGTCTACTTGTTTCAGAGGAGAGTTTCACGTGGGCAGTACCAAGCACGTTTCATGGAGTTTCGTATTAATCTTTTAGGGTAGCCTCTTGTGGATAGTTTGGCAGAAAGTATTTTGGCCTCATAAAAGTAGTCCTCTTTTAAGGAACAATTTCTGCGAATTCTCAGAAACTGCGAGACGGGGAGAGAGTCTTTTAAGGCACGGGGGTGACTACTCATGTAGCTTAACAGGGTGTTCCTTTCTGTGGGTTTGCGGAAAAGACCTGTGACAAGATAACCATCGATATGCTTAATCGTGAGGTCAAGAAAGGGGATGGATTCCCTTTGGTGACTCAATGTGGGGGCGCGATCTCTGATCTAGGACGCTTTCCATCACCAATAGTGAATCCCTTTGTGGTATATTGGTATACAGGGATTCTACATCCAATTCCTTAACATAAAAAAACCTAGAATTCCAGTAATCTATACGCTCCCTAAGATCCATAAAGATCTCCAGAAACCCCCTGGGCGTCCGATTGTTTCTGGTTGTGGTTCTATTCTTGAGCCATTAGGCCATTATGTCAATCACTTCATTAAGGATTTTGTTCCTCTTACTGACTGCTATATTCGTGATAGTATGTCTATGATCAACCTGATTGAGAACCACCCCTATGACCCCAAACTTAACATTCTTTGCACTTTGGATGTAGAATCCCTTTATACCAATATACCACAAAGGGATTCACTATTGGTGATGGAAAGCGTCCTAGATCAGAGATCGCGCCCTCACACTGTACCTACTAACTTCATATTACAACTACTAGAAGTCTGTCTTACCAGGAATTTTTTCATGTTTGAAGACCATTTTTACCAACAAGTTAAAGGCACATCCATGGGTGCAATTTTTGCCCCAAATCTGGCTATTTTATACATGGATGCATTAGAAATGAACTGTATTCTTACCACTACCAATCCTTTTTCATCATGTATTTGTAAGTGGAAAAGATACATTGATGATATCTTTATGATATGGCAGGCCAATGAAAGTCTACTCACCCCGTTCCTCCATTGGCTCAATAACAACTGCGGGGGCCTTAAATTTACATTGAGTCACCAAAGGGAATCCATCCCCTTTCTTGACCTCACGATTAAGCATATCGATGGTTATCTTGTCACAGGTCTTTTCCGCAAACCCACAGAAAGGAACACCCTGTTAAGCTACATGAGTAGTCACCCCGTGCCTTAAAAGACTCTCTCCCCGTCTCGCAGTTTCTGAGAATTCGCAGAAATTGTTCCTTAAAAGAGGACTACTTTTATGAGGCCAAAATACTTTCTGCCAAACTATCCACAAGAGGCTACCCTAAAAGATTAATACGAAACTCCATGAAACGTGCTTGGTACTGCCCACGTGAAACTCTCCTCTGAAACAAGTAGACTGGTCTGCGTCACCACCTTTTCCACAGTGTCTAACTCTATACGTAAAAGTATCCTTAATAACTGGTCAGTTTTGAATGCTGGCAAACTCCATCTGGAACGCCCGCTATTCGCATTCAAGGAAAATAAGAATATTAAGGACCACCTTGTTCGCGCAGCCTTACCCACTACCACCAATAAAAGTATTTCCACCACTTTGAATGATATCTGGTCCCTCCCACCATTGAAAGGTCATGCCAAATGTGGTAATTGTGTGGTTTGTGCATTGACCATTGAGTGTAAAGTCTTTGTTTTTGGCAACATCAGAAATTAACTGAAAACATTCACTAACTGTAATTCCACAAATGTTATTTATGCAATCTTCTGTCCTTGTAATAAAATTTACATTGGCCAGACTACGCAAAAGATTCGTCTACGCATCTCCCAGCATCGCAGTAGAATTAGATGCAAAATCCTCACAGCACCATTGGCTGAGCATTTCCTGGAAAAGAAACACTCTGAAGATGAAATTCGATGGACCATCATTTGTGTTGTCAAATTGCCCCCAAGAGGAGGAGATATGATAAAGACACTAAACAGAGAAGAATTAAAATGGATTTTGAAGACTGACAGTTTCAATTCCGGATTGAATAGACATGAGGATTGGTCCACAAGTATCTGATTTGCATATCTGTCTTCACTAAGTGCCATGAATACCTCTGCTTAACAACCAATTCCAGGCGTCTTGTTCCATGGTTTGTTACCTTGTTGTTTTACTATTCTCTATCTTTTACTTCTAATTATCACCCAGCACTACCTGCAAATTGACCCTTACATCAACTCACCACCTTATACCACCGCATTCCCTTCCTTCTCCTATTCACCCTATCCAAGATCGCACCCGTCCTATTGCCCCTTCTCTATTCTCACTCCTCTGCCGAGGCTATCCAATCAGCAACCCCCTCTCCGCCCTTATCACATGCACCTCTCTGCACCAACGGCAGCCGCCGTATCACCGGACCCTGCTCTCCGCACTGCCGGACTCCTACCATAACTCCGTGAACGGTGAGTTCGACCGCGCCCCTTCTCCAGCCCGCGATTCCCTCACTCCCTTGCCTTCCCTCCTTAACCTTCCCGTTCCCTCCTGCAGCGCATTGTCGTGGATTGCTTTGAGCCTTTTGAGCTGCTTCCCCAGTCGTGGACCTTGCCAACTGCCGTCACTTGTTCCATTCATCGCCTATTATTGCTGAGTTCCAGAAATTATCCGCTCCACGGTAAGTCAAACCGCCCTTCTCACACCCTCACGATTCCCCCACCCCCTGCCCTCCCTCTAACCCTTACTTTCCCTTCTGCAGTGCATTGCCGCGGATTGCAGCGAGCCCATTCCACACGGCTTCTCAAGTCGTGTGACTGCCGATCTCCCTCCATTGATCACTTGGCTCCAGTAAGCCTCTCTGACCCGGACCGCCGTCACCGCACTCTCCTCCTGTTCCCGGTTAGTTTCCTTGCTCACCCAACCTTGGTCTTTCCGCTCACGACCGGCCCCGTTACCCTTCTCAAGTACGCACTTATTGTCAACTTCTCCCTCCCTTTTCACTCCGTTACCGATCTCGCATTCGCCGTTTCACCGCCTCACCTTTACCTTCGTTCACCATTATGTATTTTCATCCTGTTGCATGTAGCAGTTTTCTTCTACGGTTTCTTCAGCTTATAGTCTACCTACTTGGCTTGCTTAATTTTGCATTTACCGGCCATCCGCCAAGTTGCAGTAAATACCCCCTTTTTAAGGTATCTTCACCCACCTCTGTCAACTCGCATGATTATCACATTGACAGAACTGTCAATTAACCTCCAGCACCATCTTTCTTATGTTAATATCCCCGCATTACTTTTTAGTCTCACTTACTTTTTATTCTCACTCACTTCCTCCTTTGCTCCTCAACAGCAGGAATCTGCTGACTTATAATTCTGTCCCTTGACACAAGGAGACTTACAGTATGTTTAGTCAGACTTCTCTTTATATTAATTGGTTACTGAATTTTATCATGTATATTTATCGTGTTCCCTTTTTTTCCCCCCCTTCCTTTTCTCCCTTCTTCAATTAAGTTACTCAGGTTAAATTGTACAGGCCTTACTAATGTTGTCCTGATGATGATCCTAATATTGCGTGTGTAGGATCGAAACGCCGTCGACACTTGTACACACCCTATATGTTCCTAACGATACTATGTTCTATACATAAGGATGACCCATGTAATGTTTGTTAAGTTCACCTTCCATTCTCTGCCAATTGTAACAAACATTTTTTTGCCTGAACCTTGTTTGTTGTTTATGTTTTCTTCCTATTTAATTGTACGGGATACAGGCTTGTGTCCAACTTTGAGAATTTTCCTTGTAACTGCTGTTTAATGACTATATCAGTAAAAATTTATGACCACTGTCCGGCTGGACAAGTCTTTGAAAATAAGCACTGATTGGGTCCTTATTGATTCCCTTCTCTATTTTACTTGCTCCTAGGGACCTTATGTGCCAGATGACAACACCATACTACATGCAGAAGCCTTGAGTCCCACGCACATGGCCTTGCTGGGGTACAGAGCCGGTGGGGAGTAGGAGGGACATGACCTGGTTGGTGTAACAGGGCCTGGAAGGCGTGGGAGCACTGTGTAGGCAGTCGAAGTTGCACACTCATCATGCAAAGGTGTTGTGTGTGCGCTTAGTGTATGCCTGAGAGCAGCTGGTAGATATGCAGATGGACATTGCATGGAGGGTGGCTGCAACATCAGACTGTAGTGTGATGTGGGTCATGCAAGGACATGAGGGTTCGTGCAATGTGCACGTTGCATGTGCAGACGGTCCAGACTTTGGCACCGCGTGGCCACAATAGTGGCACAGACAAGCTGATGCCAGCCAAATGAATGGATGGAGGAAGGAAGGGAGGAGCATCTTTGAGGCGTGTGTGTTGCCACACCCGGAAACTCTGTGTGCCCTTGCTGCAGGGGCTGCAGCAGCAGGCGTCATGTCCAGGAAAATATGCCACAAGTAGCACACAAAGACAAGGATGTCAGAAAGTCCTACTGCAACAGGTGTATGTAAAGGAAGGAGTGTCCGGTTTTCAATGGCACACCCAGAGACAAAGGATGCACAATCACCAAAGATGACTGACACCGGATCATGAAACTGAAGGCCGAGCTGCGCACAGGAAACACACCCTCAGCACGTGTTGAGGGCCCGTTGTGGGGACCAACATGGCCAAATACATACACAACCATGGACTTCCATGCACAATAGAGATTCAAATCCATGAAGAACACCATGCATGTTGCTCATCTACACATAGACTCATATGCACAATATTTGGCAACTATGCCAGAGATGCCGCATGCACAGTGGCAAGAGACCTGCAATGACAGAGATGAGGCACCTTGGAGGGTGAGGAACACCTTTATTACTCAGGCCAACAGTAAGGGAAATGCATCGATATGAACAGACTCACGGGTCATTTGGCTGAACATGTGGGACCTACACTGGACACCCCCTTCACACCACAGATGCTGTAAATCCATTGAACTGGCACACAAGTGAAGGGGGTGAGCCAAACAACCCCTGCTGCACACAGAGAGGCTGCAATTCCCCATTGAGCCTCTTATGGGGATGTTCCACAGTATGTCCACCCGTAGCCTCCCGTATGTTTCAGAGGGAAGTTTCACACACATTGATGCCATCCTCACAATCCACAATCCCATTACCAATGACTGCCACGTAGGGTGACTATCAAGTCATGGGAGTCATGTTACATGTCAGGTGCCCCATGGTGAGTCGACATGTATGCATAGTAACAAAACATGCACAGGAGCAGAGCCCACACAATTCAAACAACTACCACACCCAAAATGCCTTGTTGCAATCCTGTCCAAAGGAGAATTTTCACCATGTCCGTGCATGTAACGCTGATTCAGCACACGTTGCAATACTCATGAGGAATAGCAGGAGCCCAACGATGCCACGAGCAGACAGCATGCGCAAATACCTGGGGATGACAGACAAACAAGAAGTCACTGAAAAGATACTCAACCGCATGCATGGTCATTGACTCTACAGGAATAAGGTTGTCACCATGCTAGTTTTAAATTTACTGTCTCATCCACAATGTGTGGAATTACATCATCACTTGAGTGACACATCAGAACACACCTCTAAGTAACTTAGCATACAGTCAGCTGGACACACACATCGCAACACATGCCACACAAGGCTAAAAGCGTGCACACTCAGACCCAGGGACTCACCATTATGAGAAGAAGTTGAGTATGAGCTGACTCCGGATGTCCTCCTCCTCATCCTCCTCACTTGCCTTGTGACCAAGCCCTTCATCCTCCACGGGTGGATGTTCCTGCTCATCCGGATCCAGGATGAGTGGCACAGCTTTCTCCACTGCCATGTTGTGCAGAATGCAGCACACAATGAAGATTTTGCAGACCTTGACCGGTGCATATGGGAGGGATCCGCCTGTCTTATGAAGGCACCCGAATCGGCTCTTCAGGAGGCCAAACGTCCTCTCAATCACTCGCCTGGTCTGGCCATGGGTGTTGTTGTAACGATGATCTGCAGCTGTTCTGGGGTTGCGGAGAGGCGTCATCAGCCATGGCATGTTGGGATAGCTAGAGTCCCCTACATGGAAACATCATGTACAGAAGTGGGTCAGGAGATGCTGTAAGATACAAAGATACCGCTAACTACAGGACAAACAGAGTATACCCACCAACAAGACATGCTCGTTCGTTGTGCAGCCGCAGCATCATTTCTGGCACCCTGCTATGCCTCATGATGTAGGCATCGTGTGCTGACCCTGGAAAACGTGCACAGACATGGGAAATCAGCATGTTAGCAAGACACACCACAAGAGCATTAATGGAGTGATAATGTTTTCGGTTTCAATAGGCTACCTCCTGTGCCTGTGGTGGCACCAAAGCCACATGTGTCCCATCAATGGACCCAATTACATGGGGCATCCCTCCCAGGGCATAGAACTCATCCTTGACACCCGTCAACTGCTCACGAGTCGGAAAATGGATGAATTCATCCAGGTGCTCCAACATGGCTTCTAAAACATCATGCAGGACACGGCTGAACATGGTCTGGGACATGCCACCCACATCAGCTATGGTGAATTGAAAAGTTCCGGTGGCAAAAAAATGTAGGGCTGCCATCACCTTCATCTTGGGGGTCAGCGCAGTAGGATAACTGTGTCGCGGTTGGAGGTGTGGTGCCAGCCTGTTTGTCAGGTCCTCAATTAACTGTTGGGTGAATCTGTAACGGCGTATGCAGTCACGTTCCCTCATGGCACCCAAGTCTGGCATTGGTCGGGGGAGAGGCGGTGCCCTGCAGAAATTTGGAAGGAATAACGAAGAGTGAGTACATCACAACACCAATGTCAATAAACTGAGCACATGTTCAACTGCTAATACACATCTGCGATATACCGAGTCTGCTCTGTCCAATACATCCAGGACACGTATGCCAGCCAGATGAGACTCATGCGAAGAGCCAGCTACAACTGTTGATTGTCAAGTTCTACATTACATGCCCTGAAACAAGCTGTGGGCCAGTGTAAGTGAACAGCCAGAGACATCACAGGAGTGACATACATCCACATATCTGCATTTGAAGGATGTCATCTCATATAGCTAGCTGGCGGCAAACTAGACGCACAGGGCACATGTCATTAAAAATTAGTAGCTCACACACATTGCGATGAAGGGGTACACGTTAAAAAAGAAAACACAGACATGGAGACGATGCAGATATGTCCTCATGTCAAAAGAACATGTTCGAAGCATCCAGACACACGTAACGTGTGAATCCACATGTGGCATGGTGTGCGTAAATGTGTGCCATGGCCATCTACGCATAGACACATGTTGGATGCAGCAACAGCAGATGCAGTTGACGGAACACCAACAGCAAGCTCATGGGAACACATGACACACACGACATAGTCACATCGGGCCACGCTGGTAGTGAGATGTCAGGTGTCAGTGTTCCTGTCCCTGGCATCAGGGGACAGTTGCGGGTGTTGGTGACTGTGCCATACCAGTGATGCAGTGCTTGACACGTTTGTACTACATGCACACATGTGCAAAATGTGAAGGGGGAATGTGCCACATAGTGCCCCATCACACATGCCATCTGTCCACAGGTCATCACACATCTATTGTGCAAAAACATGAGGAGAAAAGTGCTATATCACTGCCTGACACACATAGGCCCTGCACAAGAAGGACTGCACTGACAATGACTTGATGTTCAGCCTTGTGCGAGTGTGAGACCTCCATTCATGTCCTGTGCACCTCCTATCACAAGTGAAAGATGTGAAACGCACCGTACACACGCTCTGAGGGCGTGTGTATGGTACGTATCACTATATTGAAGTTGGTGTAGGAGTACGTGTGTGTGTAAGGACCGTACACATGTACGTGTACGACCAGTGTGTACACGGACGTGTACTACGGTTGTACACGTCTGTGTACACACTGGTCGTACACGTACATGTACGACCAGTGTGTACACATATGTGTACGACCAGTGTGTACACGGACGTGTACGACCGATGTGTACACGTACGTGTACTACGTAGTACACGTCCGTGTACACACTGGTCGTTCACGTCCGTGTACACACTGGTCGTACACGTCTGTGTACACACTGGTCGTACACGTACGTGTGCACACTGGTCGTATACGCACGTTTACACACTGGTCGTACACATATGTGTACGACCAGTGTGTACACGGACGTATACGACCAGTGTGTACACGGATGTGTAGTATGGTAGTACACGTACGTGTACACACTGGTCGTACACGTACGTGTATGACCAGTGTGTACACGTACGTGTCAAACGCACTGTGCAACTGGTGCCGTAGGGGTACGTATCAAACGCACCGTACCTGTGTGTGGATTGTCAAATTACATAGGGGACACATGAGGGACAAGTATAATGGCTTAAATGCATGCTGGTTGTCATGGAGACCGAGTTTCCAGTTAAAAAATTTTCATCAGGTGACCAGCAAAAGTCGGTAGGAGACAATATACAATGTTGCAATGTGGTTGTTGACTTGACATGATGCGCAAATGCTCAAATTTCGAACCATGCAAAGGCACTCACTGGTGTATGTTTAAAGGGATTGGAGGAAACGTAGGATGCTAATAAGTCTGACCAATCACTCTGTACTCCTGTAAATGAAACAGCCCAGCAAGGCAGATATAAGGCAGCCAGAACCCATGAGAGGGCACTTGCCTGCACAACACGTCATTGGACACTACTGCTGCTGTCATTGCTTCCTCTGTCACAATGTCCAGGTCTGTGGAGAGGGCCCAGCCATTCACCCAGGAGGAGAATGAGGCATTGCTGGACGTCAGCCCCCCACAGTACCCCAGCCTGTATGGGAGACCAGGGGAGCAGGTGAGTGCTGACTCCACTAGCTTTGACTGTGCCCCTTTTTTGTGACTGTCACTTCTGGCATTGTGTCCAGGTGTGACAGACATGCACTGTTGTTTAGACTGGGTCCCGGGGGGGCAAATGCCTTATGTCTCCCATGCAGAGCATGATGTAGTTCATGTCTGCACTCCTCAATTGCATTGTGCTTACTGTGACAATCACTGCATGGTGCATGGCACATTCAAAGACCGCCCCGGGGTACCGACGGACAGAGCGGGGCCCCTTTCCCTGAGTTGAGACCAGGTTGAGGTGAGGGCAGCACCCACTTGATATGGGTATCCGGTTTTGATTGCTCCTGACCTGACCGGTGCGGTAGGAATAGTTCATTCACACACCGCCTTTTTTGAATGCTTTGTTTACACGTTTTCACATTGAACCACAGCAGTAATTTAGGTCCTGACGAAAGCCCTGATACTATTTGATCTACTACGGGCAGAAACATGTTGACCGATCTTGCTATGGACAATAGCATAATGTCAAAATTATTTATGCCATATTGCCATTTTGCTTCTTAATCTTGACAAGGGTCCTCTACCAATAAAGCACTTTTGAGCACCCTTAGCCATTTTTAAATTCACACCATTATAATTTTTACTGCTGATTTTAGGATTTCCCGTATTGCTCTTTGGGTAGGATTTCATCCCAGACAATACCCGTGAGGGATCAGGTGACAATCCTCCTTTGTTGCTTCTTCTATGCTAGTGACCGGATCGCTGTTTCATGAACTGGTCCAGCAGGTTGGAGCACACAGACCCAGATGATAATAACAATTAACCACCTTAAGTGATTGATGGGTCCTGTTTAAGGATTTGCTCTCTTATAGAGCTGTCACATTGAGAATGGGGTTTACCTTGGCCAATTTGTGTACTTTCTTTACTCAGCCCCAGACCCAGGTTGTCTCAGTGTTGTGGTGCATGGCACATTCAGCCTGGCTAATCCTCTTGGGCATTTTTGTTCTATAGTCCTGATGTGATTCTGTGGTCCCCCCGGTGTGACAGGTGACTGTACCCACAGATGTGTGTGAGTTGAGTGTAGCTGTGGTGAGAGTGTCCAAATGATGTGTACGCCCCCTAGACATTGATGTGTGTGAATGTTCCCTGTCATGTGGGTGAGTGTCTATGTGGAGTGTTGCACCAGGGCTGCATGGAGGAGGCATATGCTCTACCCATCTGATGTGGTAAAGAAGCCGTGCTGTGTGTCTGACATGCTGAGCTAGCCCCACACCTGTGACACCCACCAGTCAAGTGGCACATGTGCAGTGTGAGGTTTGTATCTGCTGTTGCCAATGGCAGGTGATTGATCTGTGCCTCTGTGTGTCTGTCTACTCTGCTGAGGTTGCATCAGTGGCCTGGGGCATGTGACTGCTTTGAGGTGCTGTCCATCATCCTTGTGTTGCTTGTGATGCACAGTGTGAGCCATGATCAGTGAGTGTGTCGCACCCCTCATGCCACCTGTGTACTTTCAATGCGATGTAGTGCATTTGGGCTTCCCCAGAGGCTAATGTCCCTATGACAAAGGTGCTATTAGTTGGCTGCATACTATGCCCTGTTCAAAAAAGCAAAGATGTTCAAATGTGTGTCTCTGTGACATGGAGCAGGTGTAGTGATGTTGTCTCACTTTGTCATCCTCACAGGTAACCGCCTACGAGAAGGGGAGAATTTGGAAGCGGGCCATCAGGGCTGTGATGTCGGTGGAGGGTCGGTGTCGGCGCCTACCCCAAGTGAGGAAACGCTGGCAGGACATCCGGTGCTGGACCAGGAGGATCGCCCGGGTCCTGCTGGGGGACTCACCTCCATGCCCCCACAGCGGGCATCGACGACTGACCCACCAAATGAAGCGTGTCCTGGCGGTGGTCTTCCCTGACATGGATAGGCGGTTACAGGAGAGACAGCAGCAAGGAGGGGGTAGGTACATGTGTGTTTGTTGTGTGTCACCAGCTTTTGGAAATGCTCAGTCGCCTGGATACACTGCCAGGGTTTATATGTGCAGTGCATATCCTGTTCCCCCAAGTCAACCGGTGCTGTTCTTCCTCCCTTACCCTCCTTGACATGTGTTCCCTGGTCTGTGTGTAATCACTCTTGCACATGGTCATCTAGGCTGCCAGTTAATCCAAGTGCACAATGCTTGCTGCATCATGTGTGGGGGTGGTCTGTGACATGTGTTGGTACCTTGCCTGTGCCCTGTCCTGTTCAGTCATTTGGGGGTCCATAATTGTTGGCACTGATGCTGAGTCTCAACATAGGAGTGTGAGGCTTAAAATGAACAGACTTGCAGCATGCATGACCGATGTTGTGGCCTCAGACATGATGTGCATGAGTGGGAGATATGCATAGTGCCGGGACGGTTGCTCCTGTTGCAGTCAGATCATTCCAGGACCATGGAGCAGTGTGCCCACTACAGTCCCCTGAGACACCTTTTCCTAGGAATCATGTGTGTCATCCAACACTGTGGACATTCTCGGTGTGTTCAGCATAGGTTGGCCTCTGTGGCATTGTTCCCTGGCCTCATTTGTATTTACGTAAAGTGTGCTACATGTGTCCACTGTACAGGGTGACCCCATTTGGCTTGTGCATACTCACACTGGCCAGTGCCTGTGTCTATGTACAACTATCTGGTGATGGTTGTTTGTCACTAATATGTGTGGTCAGCCTCACGAGGTGATGTTGAGTACATTTAGGAGTTCTTGATGCACATTTTAGTAAACCCAGATTAAGAGGTGTAAGTACTTGCTCTGTCTCAATCACATTGTCTCAGGTAGGTGGGGTTTGTGCAGGCAAGGCCTACATGTCCAAACCTTATGTCTCCTTGCCAGGTCTGACCTGTGTGTTATAATTGTCTGGACAGACACTCAACACGCAGTGACCCAGTCATGTTGTGCAGGGTTTAATGTTTGTGCTTTGCAGCATGTGTCAAAACTTAAAAGACATGGTTCCTGCTCATCCATTTTTGGCAACGGTGTGTGGTCCAGATGCTACGTTGTTTGGTCTGTGTGTGGTGACATCTGTATGGACAATCTTGGTTCCCATGAGGGTGTCTTCTCAGTGCAGGTGCTCCTTGTTCCGACACAATTGCAGGGCCATTAGCTAATGCATTGTCCTGTGTTTGGACATGTGTGCCACTCCACATGACAGGTAGTGGGTCAGATGTGTTGCCAAATGTGTCATGATATTACGGATGGCCATGTGACAGGTGGCATGATTCAAGTTGTTATTCAAGCAGTCTTGGACGTTGGCACTCACTACACTTGTCAACATGTCTCAATAGTTGATATGCATGACTTTGATGTTTTGTGCCTGCATGACAGATGTCTCCCAAGGAAGTGCACAAGACATCACCTTTACACTTTTCTTGGACACGCTGGCACATTAAAAACGAAGGCACAGTTTGGAAAAATATTTGTTTAGAGATTATACATATACATGTTCCCACTGTGTGGTTGCATTTGGGTAAGTCCTTGGTTGTTGATGATACCAACTTACGAGTGTCAAGTCATCCAGACCACCATGGTGCCATGTATATGTACTTACCGATACCCCATTTCTTCTTTACTGTGGCTTATTTGATTTGGGCTGCCAGCTCATACTATGAATGTGTAAATGTAGTTTTCTGTGCACCTCCTAGTGTGACTTCTGTTATACAGGCACATGTGTGTTCTGATCAAAAAGTGGCACATTCACACATTCCAAACACGTTGATTGTGTAAAGTGTTATGATTCCCAAGGGTTCACAATGTATTTATTTTGGCTTTCCTAATTACTCACAGGTCTCTGAGTGTGGTGACACCTTCAGCATTTGCGTCAGTTATTTGCCCTTGGGTGCACCAATACTGTTTCTTTCACAGTGAACAAGAGGTGGCATGCCTTCATAGTCTGCCTGCGCTCAACAATTCCCAGACACCATATCCTCTGTGTAATTGGATATCGAGTTATTAGCTGTTGTGTCCTGATTTTCATTGTTTCCAAGGGGCATGATGGGTCAACCAACTGGGGAGTGCAGGGCTTACATATGTGCGGAGTATTGTAGATGTTACTCATGATGCTTTTCATGATATGCACTGTGACCTATTTTGTTTGGACTCATGTGTCATATGTATACAGGTGTCTGATTATTTCCTGTCTCTTCACCTTGCCCACAGCATCATCGGGGGACACCGAGGGAGACACCTGCATGGACGTGGAGGAGGGATCCAGCACCGGTGCCACCAGTGCTGGCGAGTCTGGCGCAGCAAGTGGCACAGAGGGCGAGGGGAGTCAGGCGGAGGACCTGTCTAGTACCAACACCGACTACGATGCTGACGGGTCCGAGGCTGAACTCCCAGAGGGGGCGGAGGCTGCTCCAACAGCTGGCAGCAGCACTACATCTATCACCGCCCCCTCCATTCCCATCACCGCCCTCCCAGTTGCTCTGGTCCCTTCTGTCCGTGTAGGGCAACAACATGTCTCCTTCATGCCAGGCACCGCACCCCCTTCCCCTGTCTCCCCTGCTGCCCTCACTGACGAGTCTGTGGACAATGAGCGGCAGTTGCAGGTTGGCCAGACATCGCTGCTGAGTGTCCTCCATGGCCACACCAGACTGCTGACACAGATGGTGTCGTACATGGAGGGCATGTCATCAGCGATGTCTGACCAAAGGATGTTGCTGAGGTCCATGGACTCATCACTGACGGCAGCAGTGAGTCTCCTGCAGCGCTTCGTCCCCCCCTACCCCTGCACCATCCACACTTCCCACTCCCATGCCTGTCCCAAGCACACCCAGATGTTCCGAGGCACGCACCCCACCAGACACAGGCAGCACACCAACACGGAAGGGCAAGCGGACACCTCCTGTCACGCACACTCAGGGGGAAGAAGGCACACCCACTGGGTCTGGGGCACACAGGCAGACATGCAGCCACAGTCGGAGTCCGCATTTCTCACTCCCCAGTCCCTCCAATGTCACTCCCCTCGGCTCCCCTGCCCCACAATCTGAGAAGGACACCTACTTGGCTGTGCTGGGCCTCAGCCCCACTGGTTCACCAGCCCACAAACGGGCAAGGCACTCTACGGGTAGGGGAGTAGAGCCCCCCCTGTCCACCTCCGCTGCAACCCATCCCTCCGACCCCCCCCCCATGGGGCCTGTGGTTTCTTCAGGTGCAGGGGAGACACTGGCCTAGCTTGCAGACGTGTGCAGCGCCCTGCTAACCACCACCTTTGGCGCTGCCCCACCCCCTGTGGTGGAGTCGTCCGTCCCTGCACCCACAACACCTACCCTTCCCCCTCCTGTCCCTGCAGTGCCTGGTCCTTCCCCACATGATGCCCCCCCCAGTGGATGAACATGAAGTGTCAAATGTGCAGGCAAGCTAGGGGAGACGCGTGGCCATGTGTCCCCCCCAGGACTTTGCATCTGGACTGGCCTATGGCCTTTGTAAATAGTGTCCTTTTATACGTTTTAATTTAATGCTGAATAAAGCATTTTGTTTTTCCTTTGCACACTATTGCTTTTCTGGTATTGATGTTGGTGCTGATGCTCCCTGAGTTGGGGTGGTGATAATGTGTTAGGTGTCTGGGAACTGTTGAAGTGTGCTGCTCATGGGGTGGACCCTGGTATCTGCGTGCCATCACAAGGTCTCTGCAAATAATCTTTGGTCATGTATGCTCTTTGTGTTTGGAGACATTGTCCCAAGGAGTGTTCCTTCCTCTGTGGCACCTGACATCTTCCCTGCAGGGAGTTGCACAATTGTTGTGCTGACCTGTGTCTACATTTCCTTGGTGGGTGACGGATCCCTTCAACTATGGCCATGCCTGCTGAGCAATGTCTCCACCTGCATCATCTGTACCATCCTTGGTAGTCACTGTACTTGTGTATAGAGTATGTTGCCATGCCTTCATGTAGAAATGGTCCCTTATACGCACTATGCATGTGTGTACTCCCAGCCTAGCACACTTATGTTACTTGTTCTGCAGGGGATTTGGGCACCTGACTCACAATTTTGGGCATTGTATCTGTGGGAACTGCACCCTATTCCTTCCATGGGAGACAACAACTTGGTGGCTGTCCCAGCACCTGTACATTCCTATCAGTCCTGGAATGTGCGTGACAGTGTGTGTTCACTTTGGCTCTCTTAGTTTAATAGGCTTTAACATGACTATACAGTCTTGTGGCATGATCTCAGTGTGTGTATTGTGCTGCATCCGCCAGGGGTTGGTATGCATGTGTCATTTGTCATCACACACACATGTGGTGTGTCATGCAGTGGGGGAAGGACATCCATCCTCATGGGAGTGGGACACTGCTGTCAGTGATGTGTTGTTATGGCACTCTCAACATAGTCGCACATTGTGGATGCGTTCATACACCCATGGAGTTGTGGTCATCTGAGGATGATGTACACACCCCCATGTCTCTGTCCACTGCTGGGAGTGATAGGCACCCACCCCTCATATGTCTGGGCACTGATGGGAGTGATATGCACCCACCCCTCACATATCTCTGTCCACTGCTGGGAGTGATATGCACCCACCCCTCATATGTCTGGGCACTGCTGGGAGTGATAGGCACCCACCCCTCATATGTCTGGGCACTGTTGGGAGTGATATGCACCCACCCCTCATATGTCTGGGCAATGCTGGGAGTGATAGGCACCCACCCCTCATATGTCTGGGCACTGCTGGGAGTGATAGGCACCCACCCCTCATATGTCTGGGCACTACTGGGAGTGATATGCACCCACCCCTCATATGTCCCTGTCCACTGCAGGTATTCCTCTGCACCCTCCCCCATGTCTCTGTCCACTGCTGGGAGTGAGAGGCACCCACCCCTCATATGTCTGGGCACTGGTGGGAGTGATATGCACCCACCCATCATATGTCTGGGCACTGCTGGGAGTGATAGGCACCCACCCCTCATATGTCTGGGCACTGCTGGGAGTGATAGGCACCCACCCCTTATATGTCTCTGTCCACTGCAGGTATTCCTCTGCACCCACCCCCATGTCTCTGTCCACTGCTGGGAGTGATAGGCACCCACCCCTCATATGTCTGTCCACTGTTGGGAGTGATAGGCACTCACCCCTCATATGTCGGGGCACTGCTGGGAGTGATAGGTACCCACCCCTCATATGTCTGGGCACTGCTGGGAGTGATAGGCACCCACCCCTCACATATCTCTGTCCACTGCTGGGAGTGATATGCACCCACCCCTCATATGTCTGGGCACTGCTGGGAGTGATAGGCACCCACCCCTCATATGTCTGGGCACTGCTGGGAGTGATATGCACCCACCCCTCATATGTCTCTGTCGACTGCAGGTATTCCTCTGCACCCACCCCCATGTCTCTGTCCACTGATGTGAATCCTAGGCAGACACCCACCCACCCGCCTGTGCCCTTGGTGCAGTACACTGCTCTCCTGGGCATACACACCCCCCAATATACTGGTTAGATGCTGCACCAGGCCCTATGACAACATTCGTGGCGTGTGTACGCCTTATATCACTGATGTACTGGTGCCCTAGGGGTACGCGTGATGCGGTCAGTACCCACGCTCTGAGAGCATGTGTACAGTCTGTACCCCTACATCACCACAACTATGGTGGTACGGGCCGTACCCACGCTCTGAGGGCATGTGTATGGCCCGTACCACTATTGTTGGGGTGACGTAGGGGTATGGCCCGTACCCACGCTCTGAGAGCGTGTGTACGGTCCATACCCTACATCACCACAACTATGGTGGTACGGCCCGTACCCACACTCTGAGGGAGTGTGTACGGCCCGTACCACTATTGTTGGGGTGACATAGGGGTACGGACCGTACACACGCTCTGTGGGTGTGTGTACGGGCCGTACCACTATTGTTGGGGTGACGTAGGGGTACGGATCGTACCCACGCTCTGAGGGCGTGTGTACGGGCCGTACCACCATTGTTGGTGTGACGTAGGGGTACGGCCCGTACCCATGCTCTGAGGGCGTGGGTACGGGTCATACCACCATTGTTGGGGTGACGTAGGGATACGGCCCGTACCCACGCTCTGAGGGTGCCGGTACGGGTCATACCACACGTACCCCTATGTCACCCCAACAATGGTGGTATGGCCCGTACCCATGCCCCCAGAGCGTGGGTAT
The DNA here is from genome assembly GCF_964204655.1 of Triturus cristatus. NCBI lineage: Eukaryota > Metazoa > Chordata > Amphibia > Caudata > Salamandridae > Triturus > Triturus cristatus. The sequence goes on along the minus strand of NC_140588.1, from coordinate 842,986,070 downwards.
GGGCCGTACCACCATTGTTGGCGTGACGTAGGGGTGCGGCCCGTACCCACGCTCTGAGGGTGCCGGTACGGTTCGTACCACACGTACCCCTACGTCACCCCATCAATGGTGGTACGGCCCGTACCCATGCCCCCAGAGCGTGGGTACGGGCCGTACCACCATTGTTGGGGTGACGTAGGGGTACGCGTGGTACGACCCATACCCACGCTCTGAGGGCGTGGGTACGGGCCTTACCACCATTGTTGGTGTGACGTAGGGGTGCGGCCGTACACACGCTCTGAGGGCGTACCACGCGTACCCCTACGTCACACCAACAATGGTGGTATGGGCCTTGCTGGTGAGCTACTTGTTGATTTAATCCTCGGCCCTCCTCTGGATACCAGTGTTGGAGATGTGTGAGCTGACAGTGTGGTAGCACATGGTGTAGAATGCCGTTGAGAGGTCAAGGGGGGTGGTCTCACCATTGTTGAGCAGGGCTAAGTTGTCGTTGGTGGTGGCAATGATGACGGTTGCAATGGTGTGATTACTGTGGAAGATGGTCTGGTGTCGGTTGCCTGGAGCTGTTTGCATGGAGGAAGTTTGTCAGTTGCTCGTTGAGTGTCTTCCTGATGACAATGACATTTGCTGGGTATTGAAGCAGGGTGATGTTAAAGGAGATCCTGCGGTACTGCCGTCCGTTGTTTAAGAAGGGCCTGGGTCTCTGCATGCCTCCAGCTCCCATGGAATGTGGCAAACTCAAAGGAGACATTCATGACACGCTGGGCGTGGGATTCAAGGATGGGGAATGATGTGGTTGAGATGTTGTGTGGGAAGGGGCCTGAGTGGATGGTGCACATTACCCAGGTGGTGTATTTGCTGCTGACGGGAGTCCAGAACCTGAGGGGGGTATGTCCCGCGGATAATAGTGCTGTCTGCCTCTGTGTGCCAAGGCTGACGTGTATGTCCATGAGCTTGCAGTGGTAGAAAGTTGCAAGGGATTTGATCTGCCTTTCAAGGGTGGGGTGTCTTTAAGACGGAGAGCTGTTGTCAGTTCACTCACAATGCTGATGAGCTCCTTGATGTCGTGTGTTTTGGTGCCTCGGCCCTATCTGAAGGATCTCCACTTGTCCTTGCTGATGATATGGTGATGGCTGTGTGTGGCATTTTCCAGGGCTGTAAGGTAACTGATGGTTCTTTGTATTGCATGATTTGCACAAGATTCCGGCCAGATCTGTATGAGTCCAGTATGGCAAGATTGTTGGATCAGTTGCTGATCCAGTGTGTGAGGTTGCAGGGTGTGGCGGTGGTGTTGGTTCGAGTGTCCCACACAGCTTGTCTGTGGTGACTTACATCAAGCATCTTTGGGGGATCGGTTGCGGGGTGTGGGGCAGTATGTTGCTTGTCGGAGACGTGGATGCAAATGTTGATGGACCAATGATGGATGGTGGTGTGGTTCTCCTCCAGCAAGAAGTTACTGGCCCCCAGCCACATGTAGCCTGTGGAGGTGAGGGCGTGCGTGCAGATGTACGTGTTGACATGGCTGAACATTGTCTGTGACATCCCACCAACATCAGCCATGGTCAATTGAAACGTACCTGTGGCAAAAAAATGTAGGGCTGCCATCACCTTCATCTTGGGAGTCAGCGCAGTAGGATACCTGTGTCGCGGTTGGAGGTGTGGTGCCAGCTTGTTAGTCAAGTCCTCAATCAACTGTCGAGTGAATCTGTAACATCAGATGCAGGCACGTTCCCTCATGGCAGCCAAGTCTGGCATTGGTCTTGGGACAGGCGGTGCCCTGCAGAACATTGTTTGGAATAATGAAGATTGAGAGTCTGCCAACATCAATGTCAATGAACATAGCACATGCTAAACTGCTACTAAACATCAGGTAACTATGGAGTCTGGTGTGTGCAATACATCCAGGACACATATTCCAGCTTGCTGGCACTCCTACGAAAAGCCAGATACACCTGTTGATTGTCAAGTCTACATGACATGCCCTGAAATGAGCTGGGGGCCAGTCTAAGTGAACAGCCAGAGATATCACCGGAGTGACACACATCCACATAGCTGCATTGGAAGGATGTCATCTCATCCAGACAGCAGACTGCAAGGCACACGCACAGGTCACATGGAATGTCAAATGTACATATCAAGCACATTGCGATGAAGGGGTACACGTGACAAAAAACACAGCCATTGAGACAACGCAGACATGTATGCCTGGGAAAATATGATGTCCGATGCACACAGACCCTACAGCCGTGGGAATCCACATGTGGCATGGAGTGCGTAGATGTGTGCCATGCCATCTCCACACAGACCCATGTTGGATGCACCAACAGCAAATGCAGTTGACGGAACACTAACAGCAAGCTCATGGGAACACATAACACACACCTGACATAGTCACATAGGGGCACACTGATCGTGACATGTCAGTTGTTAGAGTGTCCCTGTCCCTGGCATCAGGAGACAGGTGTGGGTGCTGATGACTGTGACATCCCACTGCTGCTGTGCATGACACAGTTGGACTACAGACACACATGTGGCAAGTGGCAAGGTGATGTGTGCCACATAGTGCCCCATCACACATGACATGTGTCCACAGGTCATCACACATCAATTGTGCAACTAGATGAGATGACCTGTGCAATATCACTGGCTGCCACACCTAGGGCCTGCACATGAAAGTATGCAATGACAAGTACTTGATGGACATCCTTGTGCGACTCGTAGCCCTCCATTCCTGGCGTGTGTATGCCTCGTATCACCATTGTAAGCATGTGGAACGCACCGTACCCCCGCATTCATTGCGTGTGTACGCCTAGTATCACAATTGTACTGGTGCCGTACGGGTACATCTGAAACGCACCGTACCCCCGCATTCATTGCGTGTGTACGCCTCGTATCACTATTGTACTGGTGCTGTACGGGTACGTGTGAAATGCACCGTACACGTCCACTTCCATTGTTGTAGTATGCAGGGTTTGCTGGACACGCCCCCCAAGTGACCAGACCCTGGTGGTAATGTATGGGCTCCATATTATAGGTTTGGCTTTGGGTATGGGGTATGTTTCCTGCCCCTCACCCCCACCCTGGCCCCTGGGTGTTGTTCTCACCTTCTGCGGCGTGTGCGTTGGTTTCGGTGCACCTGGACGTAGGCTAAGAGGACTGGGATGACACGTACAATGGGGTTCATGGCATGTACGTCTCGTACCGGGGCTCCATTTGTAGGAATCTGCTTTTACGGCTGTTTTTGGCTCCCGTAAGAAAAGAGCCGTACGGAGTGCCGTAGGGACGAATCGTACTTGCTGGGCCGGAAACCGCTGCTTAAATACGTCCGGACATCGCGTACAGGCTGTTCCGGATCCGAATCGTTGTTTTTTTCTACCCGTACGGTCTTTTGTACGATTCGTATGGAAAGAGGCTTTCTGTATGAATCGTACTTCCTAGGTTTAAGGAAAGTGTACCCGGTATGAGTCGTACGGAGAAAACGCTCCATACAACGATTCGTACAGCCTTTTTCCAGGATTGGAATCGGCCCCTTAGTTGTTCTTCCAAGATTCCCAAGTCCATCATATCTTCTTGAGCTTGATGCATTGCTGTTTCCACTTCACTCATGGCGATGGCTGCTTCATTTTCAAGAATTGGTTTTCCTAGAGGATCCTGACTCAGTGGAGCAGAACTTTGACTATCTTGAGAACTGTCTCTAGCAATCTCAGCTGCAATAGTAGCTTCTTGATCAATTTTTTCATTCAACATTTTGAGATACTTTGCAAAAACTGTGCATACAATGCTATCTGTACATGCATTGAAAGAATCTTCATAGAACTCAAAATCTCGAAGTAATTCCAGTTCCGTACAGGTCAGTTTACTATGATTAATCAAATTTCCTTTAGTATGTTTCACCAAACATCCTTCTGAACCAATCACTGCATATTTTCCTTCATTTATATTATCTGTAGTATTTCTCTTAACCCCTTCCGTGCCCATGACGAGCTGGACTCGTCATGGAGCACAGTCGCGCTGTGCCCATGACGAGTCCAGCTCATCATGGCACCCACCCACGGGGGAAGCGCTGGTGCTCCCCCCGTGAGTGGTCGATCTTTTTTTTTTTTACTGGGAAGGCAGGGGAAGACCTTCCCCAGCCTCCCCCCCGCGTCATCAATGACGTCAGCACGCGAGCCGCGCTGACGTCATTGGAGGTTTCCCGTTTGCTCTCCGAGGCGCAGGAAGCCATTTGCTTCCTGCGCGTCGGTGAGTAAAGGTGAGTTTTGGGGCTGGGGAGGGTTTTTTTTTGCATCAGTGGTTTTGAGATAGGCAATTTTGATGTCACCTCACTACGTTTTGGGCCCTTGCCTGTCGCGGGTTCTTGGGCCTCCCACACAAGTGAGGCACCATTTTTACCGGGAGACCCAGGGGAACGCTGGGAGGTGGGAAATTTGAGTGAGCCCGGTGATGCCACAACTTTCCCACACAAAAATGTGTGAAAAAAGTGATTTTTTCAGCTAAAATTGAGGTTTGCAGGGGATTCTGGATAAGGAAACATTGGGGGATCCACGCAAGCCATACCTCCCTGGAAGCCCCCGGGTGCCTAGTTTTCAGAAATTTATGGGTTTGGTAGGTTTCCATAGATGGCCGCCGAGCACCGGGCCAAAAACCCAGGTGACCCCCTTGCAAAACCAGGTGGTTTTGAGATAGGCAATTTTGATGTCACCTCACTACGTTTTAGGCCCTTGCCTGTCGCGGGTACTTGGGCCTCCCACACAAGTGAGGCACCATTTTTACCGGGAGACCCAGGGGAATGCTGGGAGGTGGGAAATTTGAGTGAGCCCGGTGATGCCACAACTTTCCCACACAAAAATGTGTGAAAAAAGTGATTTTTTTCAGCTAAAATTGAGGTTTACAGGGGATTCTGGGTAAGGAAACGTTGGGGGATCCACGCAAGCCATACCTCCCTGGAAGCCCCCGGGTGTCTAGTTTTCAGAAAGGTATGGGTTTGGTAGGTTTCCCTAGATGGCCGCAGAGCACCGGGCCAAAAACCCAGGTGACCCCCCTTGAAAAACCAGGTGGTTTTGAGATAGGCAATTTTGATGTCACCTCACTACGTTTTGGGCCCTTGCCTGTCGCGGGTACTTGGGCCTCCCAATCAAGTGAGGCACCATTTTTACCGGGAGATGCAGGGGAACACTGAGAGGTGGGAAATTTGAGTGAGCTCGGTGATGCCACAATTTTCCCACACAAAAATGTGTGAAAAAAGTGATTTTTTAAGCTAAAATTGAGGTTAGCAGGGGATTCTGGGTAAGGAAACGTTGCGGCATCCATGCAAGCCATACCTCCCTGGAAGCCCCCGGGTGTCTAGTTTTCAGAAATGTATGGGTTTGGTAGGTTTCCCTAGATGGCCGCCGAGCACAGGGCCAAAAACCCTGGTGACCCCCCTTGCAAAACCAGGTGGTTTTGAGATAGGCAATTTTGATGTCACCTCACTACGTTTTGGGCACTTGCCTGTCGCGGGTACTTGGGCCTCCCACACAAGTGAGGCACCATTTTTACCGGGAGACCCAGGGGAATGCTGGGAGGTGGGAAATTTGAGTGAGCCCGGTGATGCCACAACTTTCCCACACAAAAATGTGTGAAATAAGTGATTTTTTCAGCTAAAATTGAGGTTTGCAGGGGATTCTGGGTAAGAAAACGTTGGGGGATCCATGCAAGCCTTACCTCCCTGGAAGCCCCCGGGTGTCTAGTTTTCAGAAATGTATGGGTTTGGTAGGTTTCCTTAGATGGCCACCGAGCACCGGGCCAAAAACCCAGGTGACCCCCCTTGCAAAACCAGGTGGTTTTGAGATAGGCAATTTTGATGTCACCTCACTACGTTTTAGGCCCTTGCCCGTCGCGGGTTCTTGGGCCTCCCACACAAGTGAGGCACCATTTTTACCGGGAGACCCAGGGGAATGCTGGGAGGTGGGAAATTTGAGTGAGCCCGGTGATGCCACAACTTTCCCACACAAAAATGTGTGAAAAAAGTGATTTTTTCAGCTAAAATTGAGGTTTGCAGGGGATTCTGGGTAAGGAAACGTTGGGGGATCCACGCAAGCCATACCTCCCTGGAAGCCCCCGGGTGTCTAGTTTTCAGAAAGGTATGGGTTTGGTAGGTTTCCCTAGATGGCCGCAGAGCACCGGGCCAAAAACCCAGGTGACCCCCCTTGCAAAACCAGGTGGTTTTGAGATAGGCAATTTTGATGTCACCTCACTACGTTTTGGGCACTTGCCTGTCGCGGGTACTTGGGCCTCCCACACAAGTGAGGCACCATTTTTACCGGGAGACCCAGGGGAACGCTTGGAGGTGGGAAATTTGAGTGAGCCCGGTGATGCCACAACTTTCCCACACAAAAATGTGTGAAAAAGTGATTTTTTTTGTTAAAATTGAGGTTTGCAAGGGATTCTGGGTAAGGAATCGTTGGGGGATCCACGCAAGCCATACCTCCCTGGAAGCCTCCGCGTGTCTAGTTTTCTGAAATGTATGGGTTTGGTAGGTTTCCCTAGATGGCCGCCGAGCACCGGGCCAAAAACCCAAGTGACCCCCCCTTGCAAAACCAGGTGGTTTTGAGATAGGCAATTTTGATGTTACCTCACTACATTTTGAGCCATTTCCTGTTGCGGGCACTAGGCCAACCCACACAAGTGAGGTACAGTTTTTCTCGTAAGACTTTGGGGAACGCGGGGTGGGTGGAAATTTGTGGATCCACGCAGATTCCGGAACATTCCACTACAGAAATGTGGGGAAAATTTGTTTTTTGGACAGTTTTTTAGGTTTGCAAGGGATTCTGGGTAACAGACCCTGGTGGGAGGCAGTCAAGTCACCCCATCCTGGATTCCCCTGGGTGTCTAGTTTTAAAAAATGTATAGGTTTTCTAGGTTTCCCAAGGTACCCACAGAGCTAGGGTTCAAAAACTACAGCTAGTCATTTTGCCAAAAAAGGGTCATTTTTCACTGCGAAATTGAGATGTGACCACGTTGCGTTTTGCGCCGTTTCCTGTCGCGGGCACTAGGCCGACCCACACAAGTGAGGTACCGTTTTTCTCGTAAGACTTTGGGGAACGCGAGGTGGGTGGAAATTTATGGCTCCACGCAGATTCCGGAACTTTCCACCACAGAAATGTGGGGAAAATGTGTTTTTTTGGACAATTTTTTAGGTTTGCAAGGGATTCTGGGTAACAGACCCTGGTGGGAGGCAGTCAAGTCATCCCATCCTGGATTTCCCTGGGTGTCTAGTTTTCAAAAATGTATAGGTTTGCTAGGTTTCCCAAGGTGCCCGCAGAGCTAGGGTTCAAAAACTAAAGCTAGACAGTTTGCCAAAAAAGGGTCATTTTTCACTGTGAAATTGAGGTGTGACCACGTTGCGTTTTGCGCTGTTTCCTGTCGCGGGCACTAGGCCGACCCACACAAGTGAGGTACCGTTTTTCTCGTAAGACTTTGGGGAATGCGGGGTGGGTAGAAATTTGTGGATCCACGCAGATTCCAGAACTTTCAATGACAGAAATGTGGGGAAAATGTGGTTTTTTTGACAATTTTTTAGGTTTGCAAGGGATTCTGGGTAACAGACCCTGGTGGGAGGCAATCAAGTCACCCCATCCTGGATTCCCCTGGGTGTCTAGTTTTCAAAGATGTATAGGTTTGCTAGGTTTCCCAAGGTGCCCGCAGAGCTAGGGTTAAAAAAAATAGAGCTAGGCACTTTGCCAAAAAAGGGTAAATTTTCACTGCGATATTGAGTTGTGACCAAGTTGCGTTTTGCGCCGTTTCCTGTCGCGGGCACTATGCCTACCCACACAAGTGAGGTACCATTTTTATCGGGAGACTTAGGGTAATTCAGATTTATAAAGGAACTGTTATTATCTATTGACTTTCGATGCATTTCTGCCTTCCAAATGAAAGACATTGTGTAAAAAATAAGTCATTCAAAAAAATGATTGATAATTCTCATGCTAGTATGAGTATTCCCAATTTCAGAAATGTGGAAATATCTACTGTTTCTAAACTCTATATTTTGCTCCCATTTCAGAAATACATAGGTGTCTTTCATACCGATTTTTCCATGTACACATTTTTACAGAATAATTACTATATACCCGGTATATAATAAAAAACCATTGCAAGTTGCTGCTCAGTTTTTGGCTCTGGGCTCGTCGGGTTCTTGGTGAACCTACAAGTCCTATATATCCCTACAACCAGTAAAGTCCAGCGGATGCAACGGTATATTGCTTTCAAAGCGCTGTCATAATTAGAAGAAGTTAGAGGTGAAAACGTTGACACAAAAGGCTGTTTTTTTCAAATAATTTTCAATTTATCCTATATTTAACTGTTTGTTTCTATAAAACAACCTTGATAGATCTACACAAATGACACCTTGCTGAATTCAGAATTTTGTCTTCTTCTCGACAATGTATAGCTTTCCAGGATCCATTATTGCTTTTGTACCCATTTCTGCCATTAACTGGAAGGAGGTCAAAAGCAGAAAAAATAGCAAAAATAGGCTATGTCCCAGAAAAATGGCAAAACTGTGTAAAACATTTTGGGTTTCTGACAAAAGTCTGGTATCCCCGAAAAGCTGGGAAAATGGTGATTTCAACCCCACAAACCCTTCTTTGATAACATTTGCAGGGAAAAACCCAGATGCTTTCATTTGCAGCCCGTTTTTGCAATTGTTTCGAAAAAAAACTAAATGTTGCTGTATTTTGGCTCATTTCTGTGACCCCTCCAGGGGAATTCACAAACCCTGAGTACCTTTAGAATTCCCATGATGTTGGAAGAAAAGGACGCAAATTTGGCATGGATACCTAATGTGGTCAAAAAGTTACAGGGGCCTAAGCGCGCACTACCCCAAATAGCCAAAAAAAGGCTTGGCACAGGAGGGGGAAAAGGCCTGGCAGCGAAGAGGTTAAAACTGTAATATTGCAGTACTTCATAGAGACATATGTTCTCAAGATGAGGACTTCTATTTGGATAGTATGTATCCAACATGTTTGTTTTGACTATAGCTGTGTTTTCCGGTTCATTTAATGCTAAATATTCTATTTACTTAGTAGGTTGAAGTACTCGATTTTGCGTTGACAGCATCTTCAAACTAAAGCTGTACAATTTCTTACTGAGACTCTTCTCCTGGGAAATTTCTTCCCATATTTCTTTCAACTCCGTCTTTTCTGATTTTGTTATGTATGATGTTACATACCGAGCCACAGCAATGGAATTATCTGCAACATACCGAATAACTTCCACATTTTAGAATGATGCACTGCTAACATTCTAAAATGATGAAAAACACTTTGACATACTTTTCTAGAAAGACAAGCCAGAGAATGACCTTGCAAACCAGTATTTTTTCTCACTTTGCAAGGATCTAGACCTTACAACATCTTAATCTTTTGTTTAACATTTTTTTTACTATAAACTTGTAAGAAATTCCAAAAAATATCAATAGATTCCTGACGTATACTGCATATGCTACTACAATCCCAAGTATACAGTGGGGCTTTAGTATGTCTCCCTAGAACTTCATCAGCTACCAGTACCACTACATTTCTAGGAACCATTTTTTCTTTTTCAATTGGACAACCGTTTTTAAGCTCATAAGCACGACCAGTGGTATCAACTGCATGCAACAATCTATTGGTTTGAAAATAATTATCTTCATTAAAAAAAGGCTCTGAACTTGAACTGTGTTTCCATTGACCAAAAAAAATCACAAAAGTTAGTTCTGTTAATAATTCTCTTCCTTTTACTTTTGGCCTTCATAAAAGATATTGGCTTATCTAATGATCGAATTCTATTTAATACTAAAATGAATAATTTCCTTTTCAGTTCAAAAGCCTTTTCAACAATATTTTCAATCTGTTTTTTCTTTTTATAAAATACTGATTTTTTTATATTTCCCCACATCTTTCAACAAATTAAATATAACTCTACTATAAAACATAATTTTTCTTATTTCAGTAAATTGATTCTTTCTCCTTTTAGCAAATATGTTTACTTGAAAACTTAATTTTCCATTAATTTATCCTGTTTTCTTGTTATTGTTCTTCCTTCTTGAGGCATTATTTCTACTTTCCACATTGTACACACTGTTTTTTGGCAGTGAAAGTCTTTTAATAACTTATTTCGTTCTCTTACCGCAAGATTTTTTTCCCCACTTATTGTTCTTCATCTAAATGTTGCTGTTGTTTTTAAATCAAATAATACTTCTTTTTTTGTTGTTTCCCTTTTTCTGTTTTTTTAGTCATGGTGATTTGTTTTGTAACGATGATGAACAATTTCTGTTTTGGAAAAAAAATATAATATTATTAAAATAAATCTATAAAATAATTTATTGTATTGTTAAACAAATATCTTCTACATAAAATATATTTATATGCTTTGTTTAGAAATCACAACCCATTTTCTGCAATACAGAGGTAGTAGTTTGAAAAATGAAGGACAAAATAAGTAGTGTTTATGTGTTTAGAGGACTGCATGAATACTGGATAGGTGTTTGTAATATTGATGTATTACTACCAGGGTCATTGCATAAATACTGACTGAATGATTAGAGTACTGCAACAAAAGAGAATGCTGACTTTATAAATCCCTAGGTTTTGGTACAGTGATTACATAAAGATATAGTTCTGTTAAGATGATTGCAGGAGTGGACAGAGAATGACAGGCTGATTGGGGCACTACATGAATACTACCTGTCTTATTGCAAGGGTGATTTAGTAGTCTGCTAGTGGTTAGAGGCCTACATAGATTGTGTACATTTCACTGTAGCACTTTCTTATCTTAACGTCTCTCTACAAGTGCATGGATACTGACTGGATATTTACACTGCTGGTAGTTGACTGCAGGGAGAGTTTATAAGTGCTTGTGTGTTGGCACAGAGAATCGATAAGGACATGCTTCTGTCAGGATGACTCCATGAGTGGACAGAGATTGACAGTTTGATTGGGCACTGCATGAATACTATCTGGCTTATTGCAAGGGTGAATCAGTACTCTGCTAGGGGTTAGGGGCCTGCATGCATTGCACACATTTCACTGTACCACTGACTGAGTCATTCTACAGGTGTATAGATTCTGACTAGATAGTGAGAGTGCTGGTAGTTGACAGGAAGGTGACTTTTAAGTGCTTGTGTGTTCAAACAGCGATTAGATAATGACATGCTTCTGCCAGGATAATTGCAGGAGTGGACAGAGACTGATAGGGTGATTGAAGCACTACAAGAATACTACCTGGCATATAGCAAGGGTGAATCAGTACTCTGCTGGGGGTTACGGACCTGCATACATTGCACACATTTTACTCTAGCAGTACTTGTCTTAATGCTTGTGTGTTGAAACAGTGATTAGATAAATACATGCTTCTGTGAGGATAATTGCAGGAGTGGACAGAGACTGATAGGCTGATTGGGGCACTGAATAAATACTACTGAGCTTATTGCAAGGGTGAATCAATAGTATGCTGGGGGTTACATGCCTACATACATTGTACACATTTCACTGTACCACTATGTGTCTTAATGCCTGAGACATTCTACCGGTGTATGGACAGTGACTAGATACTGAGAGTGCTGGTAGTTGACAGGAGGGTGAGTTTTTAACTGCTTCTGTGTTGGCACAGAAATTAGATAAAGACATGCTTCTGTTAGGATGATTGCAGGAGTGGACAGAGACTGATACTCTGATTGGACACTGCATGAATACTACATGGCTTATTATAAAGGTGAATCAATAGTCTGCTGGGGATTACAGGCCTGCATACATTGCAAACATTTCACTGTAGCACCATGTGTCTTAATGCCTGAGGCATTCAATAAGGTGTATGGACACTGACTAGATAGTGAGAGTGCTATGAGTTGACTGAAGAGTGAGTTATTAAGTGCTTGTGTGATGGCACAGACAGAAAACAAGGACATGGTTCTGTCAGGATGATTGCAGGACTGGATAGAGAGTGACCGTCTAATTGGGGCCCTACTTGAAAAAATCAGTACTCTGCTGGGGGTTAGGGGCCTGCATACATTGCGCACATTGCGCACTGTAGCACTATGTGTCTTAATGCCTGAGACATTCTACAGGTGTATGGAGACTGACTAGAAAGTGAGAGTGCTGGTAGTTTACAGGAGTTTGAGTTTTTAAGTGCGTGTGTGTTAGCACAGCGATTAGATAAGGACATGCTTCTGTCAGGATAATTGCAGGAGTGGACAGAGACTGAAAGGCTAATTGGGGCACTGCATAAATGCTACCTGGTTATTGAAAGGGTGAATCAGAAGTCTGCTGGGGGTTACAGGCCTGCATACTTTTCACACATTTCACTGTAGCACTATGTGTCTTAATGCCTGAGGCATTCTACAGGTGTATGGACGGTGACTAGATAGTGACAGTGCTAGTAGTTGACAGGAGAGTACGTTTTCAAGTACTTGTGTTTCAGCACAGAGAGTAGATACAGACATAGTACTGTCAGGATGATAGGAGCAGTGGACAGGAACTAACAGTGTGATTGCTTATACATGGCTACTGTATGGATTTTTCCAGAAGTGAATCACTAGTGTGCTGGAGGTAAAGGTACCACATAGATTGTGCACATTTACTTATATACTAACTACGAAATTAGACATTATAGAACCACAAAATCACTTGTCATACACTTATAAAATCACATTTTCACCTCGTGTGCAATCCTCTAATGTATCAGATACCTCTCATACAAATATAAATATAATGTAAACAAATACCTGACTCATGACATACCAACTACTACATACCAGAAAGAATAAAATGTACTGACTTTCTTTGCAGCTACATATTGTCCTTTAAATCAACAAATATGCAACTTCATCAAACTGTACCTCTCAACAGACTTAATGAAGAAGAGTAAAAAAAGAACACTTTTTTTTATAAGGATTTTTTTTAACTGCACAAACTGTACCAACTAATAACAGATTCATAATTATTAACAGCTTATGTGATCATTTTACAAACAGCACAATTGTACCTCATTTTACCACACTATCTATAATAATGCAATATTTTTAAACTAGACCTTTTTACACAGACGAAATAATCATGCCTAATAAACTACACCTTATGTGAATATTTTAGAAAATACACTTTCTTAGTACATATTTAACCAAATAATAGTAAATAAGAGCCTTCATTCAACTATATCTTCCAACACACTTAAATATATATATTACTGTACATACAGTTTTTTAAACAAACTTCAGGTACAATAAAAATAATCCCAATATACATCTCTGCATTTAATAATATATTTCAAACAACGCAGTTTCATAAAAATGTCAAATCTTTTTTAAAATAACCTAAAAAATATGTAACTCACCTATTTAAAAAAATCTGTTGAATGCAAAATCTCACACACTCAGTCAGGATTTTCTTTTTCATGCAGAGAATGTAGATCAACAGACTCTGCAAGGTTGAACCAGTATTGGCAAACTTTCCCTAAATATTTCAACACATATAGACATAAGCAACAAATGGCATTGCTTCCCAGTGTTTTTCAAATCAAAAAACTATTTTCCATTGGTCACAAAGAATAATACTTCTCAATTGACATCTTCATCCCTTGTCCTTAATGTCATTTTCCATAGCAACAGGTCATGCAACATTCAACTTTGCTGCCATGTCACAAGTTCACCACACAATGATGCAAATGACTATAGCAGATGTGGTTGGCTTTGCAATGCTTGACCTTATCCTTTATGCTGTACCTTTCCAGCACATGTTAATAATCAATAAGAAACATGCTGTGTAAACAAATTAAAAAGCACCCTATATTTGAATGTAGAGTGTTATTAAACAGCCAATCAAATCTCTACTTTCTTAAAAACAGCATCTTGTCCACCAGAATGTTATTCTTCCTACCTCAGCTGCAGACATCGTCTGATTAGCTACAGAAATCCCTTGAAGATGCTCTCTGTGTGGATTATTGGACACAGCTATATTTTCTGGTGCAAAAGGTATGCTGAAAGCAGAGGTATTGACAAAGACCTAGCTTTGCAAAATGTAGACATTAAATGGATTGGACAGAGAGGATTAAAGTGGCACCAATTGATCTCATTGGTTAAATCCTTTTTGCATCTCCAACCACCTGACCTCATGATTGTGCACTGTGGTGGAAATGACTTAGGCACATTGACTGGGTTAGCTCTGGAAATGCTAAAGAAGGACACCTTTGCAGAATTGACGTTGCTTTTCCCCCAAACTGCCTTTGTCTACTCTAACATATGCCAAAGATAGAAATGGAACAGGTCCAATCAATTTTGTCCACAGATTGAGAAAGCAAGAAAAATGTCAATAAAGCTGTTTCTGCTTATCTCAGAGACCTTAGTATGGGGTCCATATACAACAACAATCTGTGTTTTAATATGGATGGCATATACAGAAGAGATGGTGTACATTTCACAGATGATGGAAACAGAGTCTTTGTCAACAACTTAAGACTCTGCATTGGCACTTGCATGTAGCTACAAAAATATCCCAATAAACACAAGGGCTCTTTTTAGAGCCACCCAATATCCTAACATATAACCTAGGTTTTTATTTTAAAAAATGTAATATTTTTCCTTGGAGTCGCGCACCCAGAGTGAATTGGAGACGCATACCCCTCACGTGCACACTAGGGACCACGCTGAGTGCTGCGCTAGGTACGCGACTCTATATTTTCCCTTAAAAAAAAACATGGCTCTTACCATTAATTTCTATTCGCCCCGGAGACCCCATCCCCTGGGGCCCACATACCACTTTGGGGACCGAGGGGGGTGCCCCAATGCCCCCATGGTCCCACCAGCTCCCGGCATAGCTTTTTTGCGCTAGGAGTTGCGTACCTCTCATGTGCACACTAGGGGCCGCGCTGAGCGCCGCGCTGGGTACACGACTATTTTCCCGTAAAAAAAAACATGGCTCTTACCATTAATTTCTATTTGCCCTGGGGACCCCATCTCCCGGGGTCCACATAACAGGTTGGGGACTGTGGCGGGAGCCCCAATGCCCCCATGGTCCTGCCGGCTCCATGCGACCTTCGGGAGCTGGCATAGCTTTTCGCACTAGGAGTCACGTACCCCTCGCGTGCACATTAGGTGTCGCATTGAGCGCCGCGCTAGGTACGCAACTCCATATTTTCCCGTTAAAAAAACCATGGCTCTTACCATTAATTTCTATTCGCCCCCCGGACCCCATCCCCTGGGGCCCACATAACACGTTGTGGACCGTGGGGGGAGCCCCAATGCCCCCACGGTCCCACCAGCTCCCTGCAACCTTTGGAAGCTGGCATAGCTTTTCGTGCTAGGAGTCGCATACCCCTCGCGTGCACACTAGGTGTCGCGTTGAGCGCCGCGCTAGGTACGCAACTCCATATTTTCCCGTTAAAAAAACCATGGCTCTTACTATTAATTTCTATTCGCCCGGGGACCCCATCCCCCGGGGCCCACATAACACGTTGGGGACCGTGGAGGGAGCCCCAATGCCCCCACAGTCCCGTTTGCTCCCCGCCACCTTTGGGAGCCAGCAGAGCTTTTCGCGCTAGGTGTGGCATACCCCTCGCGTGCACACTAGGGGCAATGCTGAGTGCCGTGCTAGGTACACGACTCCGCATTTTTCCGTTAAATAAAAACATGGCTCTTACCATTAATTTCTATTCGTCCCGAGGACCCCATCCCCCGGGGCCCATATAACACATTGGGGACTTTGGGGGGACCCCCAGTGTCCCCACGGTCCCGCCGGCTCCCCACGTCCTACGGGAGCCAGCATTGCTTTTACAATTGGGGAGCTGCTAACATACAGCTACCCATGACGAAAAGCAATCTGCTTCCCTGCTCTCGCTTCAATGAAGCAAGGCAGTTTGCAATGCCGCTCCCAACCTGTCATTGCAAACAACAGTGTCCCAGGGGTGGGCACCCCGGGACACTGCAGGAGCTGGCTCTAGGGGGTGGCGGTCCCCAGGGCCACCACAGGCTCCAGGAGGGGTCCACACGGCCCCACTCTAAAATTGGTAGAAAGCGCTGGGGAGGACCCCCATATTATGACCCAGGGAGGTGTTTTTTTTAACAAAAAAGAAGCCCCAGGGGTGGTGGTCCCCAGGGCTGCAGGGGTCCCCCTGGTCCCCCACAAACACTATTTTGAAAAGCCCCCAGGACTTGCCCACCCGGAAGCTAATTAATAACGAAGTGCTGGAGTCCGCGCTTTGTTTTTTTTTTCATTTTTGCGGCTGGATCTGCGCAATAATCTTTTTTTTGCCTTTGGTGTCCTTGTGGGACCACCTAAGCATACCTAGGGGTCAGGGTGTTTCTACCTTGCCCCCTTTTCCTGATTTCCATATTTGTTTTACAGTTTTCTTCTGCCTCTGTTCTACCGAGGCACAAAATGGCTGCCAACACTTCCTGGTTTGGAGTGTTGACAGCCAATTATCATGAAGCTCGTGAATGGGAGGGTGCGTGCAGGGTGCACACAGGCTGCGTGGATCCTCCGTGCCTCTAGATATCTTTATTTTTTAATTTCTCAAAAGCTACTGAACGGATTTACATCATTTTTAATAAAGGTCGCTTTCTGAGCCAAAAAGTACCTTTTTGCCTAATTTGGTGTAATTTTTTCACCACTATTTTTTTAATCTCTCAGGAACTACTGAACGTATTTACACCATTTAAAAAAAGGGCACTTTCTGAACGAAGGGCTACCTTTTTGCAAAATTTGGTGTAATTCCATTCAGCAGTTCGGGCTGTAGCGGTGTCTAAAATTTCCTATGGGAAATAACATGGCGAAAACACGTTTTGGGACCCCCGTTTTTTCTCAGCCCCCGCTTGACGAATCACCTCCAAACTTTCAGGATAGGAGCTGACAGGAACGGGCCATTAGTTTTAAAACTTTTGCGAAGATTCGTCAAATGGCCAAAGTTATTGGCAATAGAATGTTACAATTTTCCTAAGGATAATATGTCCTGACTATAAATACAGTAGGTAATATATATATATATATATTACATATATATATATTATATGTATATATATATATATATATATCCACCACAACCTCCTCCTGAACGAAGAGGCAGAGGCCACACGGGGAATCCAATGGAAGCTTATTAATGATCAAACGGCATAATGCATTTCGGCCTGACCGGGCTTCGTCAGATGCCTCTCTACTCGGAATGCTAACACACCCACGTATAACAATGTCCTGCATCCTTCCCATTGGTGGGAAGCCGCTCCTCCCCAGATCATGTGCCCGTATACCACTCACTGCTCCTACGAACTGCAAGTTCCAGAGTTCTCCTGTTGGTTGAGTATTACGTGGGGAATTTTCTTGTTAACATGCCCTTGTGGGTTGGCAGGGGGCAGGGCAATACGCAGTGTGGCAGAAAATCACTGTCCAGATTTGCTGAGCATCCCGGAGCTTCCTCGGTTCCCCAAACATCCTAGCCCCCAAAATTCAAACAACCGCCGGGCAGGAGTGACAATGCATTCATCCCTACGTGAAGTCACGAACTGCTGCGGTAGCCGCCCTTGCTGTGCTCGAATCGGGAGGCGGGCCCGGAATAATCCAATACCTTGGAAAGTAAAGAAGACCGCCGAAGCAGGAACCAGTGAAAACCGGGCCAACTTGCAGGACGGGGCCTCTGTATCGTGTCTCTGGTTGACACGAACAATATCCACCACAACCTCCTCCTGAACGAAGAAGCAGAGGCCACACGGGGAATCCGATGGAAGCTTTTTATATATATATATATATATATATATATATATATATATATATATATATATATATATATGACCAAACAAATTGCCACATGCTCGGAGATGCACTCAGGAGACAAAAGCGGGCCCCTCTTGAGTGCATCTCCGAGCATGTGGCAATTTTTTTGGTAATATATTACGGCCAGCCTCGGTCGTGGAGCTTGCACCACCACATACATAATGGACTGTAGCGATATACTTGCATTTCGCTTAACACAGAAGAGACAAAGTTATGCTTTAAACTTAAACCGAATTTCATCTCTACCTACTACAGGAAATACTTGATACCTTGGTTATGTGGCAGCAACGTTCATTCCTACAAGTCCCAGGATACCCTCAGACTGAATACAGATCCAACCCACCTGGAGGCAGTCAACTATTACTTAACAGGGGCTTGCCGAGATGACGTTATCACCGCCTCCAACCAGCCGGTCCGTGAACAACAAGCAGGAGCTTTGAAACGCGTTGGACCTTTTTTGCATAAATTGAAATGAAACCCGGTTTGCGATGAAATAAAGGACCTTCTTGAATGCTATGGGGGCCCGCTTTTGTCTCTTGAGTGCATCTCCGAGCATGTGGCAATTTTTTTGGTAATATATTACTGCCAGCCTCGGTCGTGGAGCTTGCACCACCACATACATAATGGACTGTAGCGATATACTTGCATTTCGCTTAACACAGAAGAGACAAAGTTATGCTTTAAACTTAAACCGAATTTCATCTCTACCTACTACAGGAAATACTTGATACCTTGGTTATGTGGCAGCAACGTTCATTCCTACAAGTCCCAGGATACCCTCAGACTGAATACAGATCCAACCCACCTGGGGGCAGTCAACTATTACTTAACAGGGGCTTGCCGAGATGACGTTATCACCGCCTCCAACCAGCCGGTCCGTGAACAAGAAGCAGGAGCTTTGAAACGCATTGGACCTTTTTTGCATAAATTGAAATGAAACCCGGTTTGCAATGAAATAAAGGACCTTCTTGAATGCTATGGGGGCCCGCTTTTGTCTCTTGAGTGCATCTCCGAGCATGTGGCAATTTTTTTGGTAATATATATACATATATATATACATACATACATATATATCTACATATATATATATCTACATATATATATATTACTGGCGGTCGCCAGTAGGTAGTTATAGTTAGGACCAAGTTTCCATAGGAAGAGCATTTTTTGTTTTGCTTATAACTTTGGCGTTGTTTGATGAATTTTCATGAAATTTTCAAAACTAATTCTTTGTTCATATCAGCTCCTATGTGGGAAGTGGGGGTGATTCAAGGGGGGGCCGAGAAAATAGGGGGTCCCAAACCGTGTTTTCTCCATGTTAATTTCCACAGGAAAATTTAGACAAGGCTACAGGTTGACGTCTTTCAAAGGCAACTGCGACAGCATGCAATCCAATTATGAACAACCCGTCTACAAATACCCCAGGTGAAACTTCCGATCTAAGCTCAGTAGCTAGCTCCGATGTAGACTCACTCCCAGATGATGGAGCATCACAACCATTGGCGATGACAAACCCCCCGTCTGTAATTGAAGAATTTGTTTTTTTATACCAGGACCGGACCCAAAACCTACGTCCACCGTTTCAAAATCAAAGAAAAGAAAATTACGCAAACGAAAAAACGGACGGGGCAGGCATGGAACTACGATCAGGGAAGAAGAAGCAGTTCCAACGCAAGGGATGGAAGAAATAGCGCCAACGGTTATCAATCTATCGGATCTCATATTATCAGACGAAGAAACAAAAATCCTTTCACTTGGTTTTTCCTTTTGCAAACGTGCCAATTTCAACTATACGCAAACGCGTATTGACTTCTTCAAATTTGTGAGGAAACTCAAGTTGAAAAAATTCTTTGATACGAAAATTACTAACCGAAAGGAGATAAAACAAAAGGTCAGTGAAGAACCTGGTAATCTTGATGTTGGGGACATGCAGGTACTATTTGACTGTTAGCAACTTATAAGAGAAGGGGTTGGTGAGAGTATGGTGGATGAAATCAGCCAGGCTGATGATCTTTTTTGTCTTGATGTTTTTGACAGTTCTGCCACCAAATTTAGACCAAAATCGAATTTCACACCTAATACCCCTAAAGATGCGTTAGATTTGTACTCTGATTTGGTAATTAAAGATTTGAAGGAAATATCCTTAAGCTCTAGCAAAGAATTTTTGAAGAATGAAACAGGTTTTGATAAGAAATACCAATCTGTGATGGTTAAAATACAAAGTAGACAAGACATCGTAGTGAGACAGGCAGATAAAGGAGGTAATTTGGTATTGTGGTCCCTTGAAGCATATAATTGTGAGGCAGCCTCACAATTGAGAGATAAAGACTGCTATTCATTAGTCCCTCACAGTAATCTAGTTGAAGTTAAACTAAAATATGACAAGGACCTTGCAAGATGGCGAGGAATAGGTTTAATTAATCAATCAGAATATTTGTTTTTGAAAGTGGACAAACCAGTGGTACCTATATTATACTTGATACCAAAAATCCACAAGCACAAGGATAAACCACCTGGACGTCCCATCATTTCCGCCATAGGGAGTCTTTTTGAACCAACCTCCAAATATCTGGATTCATTCTTACAACAGTATGTGAGAGCACTACCAGCATATATTCAAGATTCGAGGGACTTTTTGAATAAAATAGAAAATGCGAGATGGGAAGATTCTTATCTCCTCATAACACTAGACGTCGTGAGCCTTTATACAAGCATTGCCCATGAGGATGGTTAAGGGCTTTGAGGCACTTCTTAAATTTGAGACCGATCAACCTCTACCAACATACTAATATGTTGTTGGAGATGTGTAGGTTGTGTCTCACTAACAATCATTTTTTATTTGGAGGTGACACCTACAGGCAGCTCAAAGGCACGGCGATGGGCACCTGCTTCGCCCCCAGTTATGCCAATCTACACATGGGCTGGTGGGAGGAGCAGGTGCTCAGAGTTGAGTATATTAGTGAATGGAGAGATCATGTCATCAAATGGATCCGTTTCATTGATGATTTATTCATCATATGGAACGGATCTAGAGAATCAGCTCTAAAGTTCATCGAAAGCATTAACGTAAACAAGCTAAATTTAAAATTCACTGAGGAAATAAGTACGGAGAGAGTAACTTATTTAGATTTAGAGGTGTACATTGCACAGAATTCAATTCAAACTTGTACCTACAGGAAACCAACTGCTGGAAATTCAATTTTGCACGCAGCTAGTTTCCATCCCACTAAACTCAAAATGAGTATCCCTTATGCAGAGAATCTAAGAATGAAAAGAAATTGCAGTGAACCGGCTGCTCTGGGTCAGGCCCAGGGAGCCTTAACCCACAGATTCCTTCAGAGAGGATACAGGATGGACACATTAAATCAGGCAAAATTGAAAGTACAGAATATGGAAAGAAGTGCATTATTAAAACCAGATGCTAAAATAGTGGAACAAAAGAGGAAGCATACTGAGAGTCACATCCGTATGATTACAGGTTTCAGTGCATACCAGGCTAGGGTGAGAGACAGCCTGAGTAGACATTGGCACCTTGTCAGACAGGACCCTATCCTACAAGGGAAAATCTCAAGATATCCTTTGGTGACTTTCAATCGCGCTAAATCTATGAGAGGTGATTTGTTTAAAACTAATTTGGAAACCAAAAAAGGAGGTGGTTGGCTCAAAGTAAGCCCAGGTTTCCATAAATGTTTTAAGTGTAAAGCTTGTAGGCATGGCAAGAACACGCAACAAATAATATCCCCTCTTTTAAATAGCCCCTGGAAACTAAGAAAACCTCTTAATTGTAAAAGTGACTTTGTTGTTTACGTTTTGAAGTGCTCCTGCCCCAAGATGTATGTAGGTAGTACTATCCACATGGTTCATGTGCGTATCCTGCAACATCTTAGGGCAATAAGTAATAATGACAAAAACTATGTAGTTGCTCATCACATTAATGAAGTTCACAAAGGAAACACGAGTGAACTAGTGTACTTTGCTATTGATCAAGTCCCCAAGGATCAAAGAGGGGGCGACAGAGAAAGTAAATTAAGGAAATTGGAGTCAAAATATATACTCATGTTTAATACGAAAAGTCCTCACGGTATGAATGTTGAAGAAGATCTACATGTACATTTGAAATAGAGGTGTCTTTATCAATTAGTTTTGGTTTTAATTGTCTCTGTTATTTTAACTTATATCAAGTCACAAATGATTGTTCCTTCTATTTGTTTTTATTAGTAAAAATATTGTCATAAGGAGAGTTCTTTGACACTGATAGAACATCGATAAAAAGTTTTTTAAGGATCTTTAACAAGTACTGTACTGCACTAGCACTTTATTGTGATAAGATTGCGGTTTTTGCACATAATGAGGCACTTGCACTTTATTATAGCATTGTTCGCACACAGTCTTGTACTGAATTAAGCACTAGCACTTTATCATCGTAGAATTAGATCCAAGCATCATCTTTGTAAAACTATGTTCTATAAAGACATTATTATATGTCCTTTTCTTCTCTCTTTTACCTTTTTCTATCAACAGCGGATTGAAATGAAATAATCACCGTGGGTTGTCTTAAACAAAAACAATGAAAGACGGATAAGAATTATTCGACAATGATTTGTATAATAACTTGTTGCATGGAATGATAAGGACTATATGTTACCGAACAATGATTTAGAGCATTCTAATTATGTATCAAATAATGTCAAATTTTCTCTGTAATCTAATTTTGTCTAAATGGATGATTCGATTAAATTGTAAATATATGAGATAATATGTATCTTTTTAAATCTAATCCATTTTTGACTAGAGTGAATTAGAATAAATGACGTTAAGAGAATATTTGGCACTATGTCAAGATAACATATCATTGAGGCGCAAATCGGTTGAAAAAACAGTATTAGTCTGTTTACTATGTTTAGTGAGGAACTAATCATGTGACTTTGTGTCTTGGTTTTAAAAGAAACTGATTTGTTCGCATGTGATTGTGTGATCAAGGGAGTTGTCCCGAAACCCGTAACGCGAAGAATAAATACCCAAGCCGGATGGCTGAAAAGCATCTCCAGTGTCGGTGTCTGATTTTGATAAGAAGTCGGATTTGGTTGGAATATATATATATACATACATACATATATATCTACATATATATATATCTACATATATATATATTACTGGAGGTCGCCAGTAGGTAGTTATAGTTAGGACCAAGTTTCCATAGGAAGAGCATTTTTTGTTTTGCTTATAACTTTGGCGTCGTTTGATGAATCTTCATGAAATTTTCAAAACTAATTCTTTGTTCATATCAGCTCCTATGTGGGAAGTGGGGGTGATTCAAGGGGGGGCCGAGAAAAAAGGGGGTCCCAAACCGTGTTTTCTCCATGTTAATTTCCACAGGAAAATTTAGACAAGGCTACAGGTTGAATGGGTGAACGGAATTACCCCAATTTTGGCAGGGAGAAGGGTCTTAGTCTAGAAAGCACGCTTTCTGTTTATTTGGTGTAAATCTGTTCAGTAGTTTTTGGGAAATATCGAAATTTACAGATATTGATATTTGGGAATTCTGCCATCTGATTGGCTGAGGCGTTACGAGCACGAGCTTGGTTGGGAACGCTGCGAGCGGTTGCAACTAGGAAGTGTTGGCCACCATTTTGTGATTCCATCGAAGAGTGTAAAGAGAAAAAAAGGCAAAAAAATTAGGAAAGAGGACGGTAGGTGCACTGTAACCTTTGTGGGGGTGTTTAGGGTGTGCTATAGAGGGGGTGTGAAGCAAACTACTCATTGCTACCGGTCTGAAAGTGCTGGGTACAGAAATTAAGTGAGGTATTGCGTAGAGTCTGATGGTGCTAAGGTGATCTGGTGCGGGAGTCGGGGATGAAAGCGTGAGCCTAAACTGTGTGTCTTATGGTGTGAAGTCATGTGCCGTGGCGCTGTGCCACACCTGTCTAAGTAGTGTCAGTACTATTTTATACGTAGTAGGAGGAAGTTTTGTTTGGAACACGGTAATTTGTAAATGGTGCTTAGGTGGTGTTATACAGGGAGTGCGAAGGTAATTCAATATGGTATTTGTAAAGTGCAAACTACACAGAAAATGATAATTGATTGGAAGATAAGAAGCATTGGGTACTAAAAATTAGGGTGCATATTAGTTGCGTGAAAAAGCTTGTTTGTCATTGGTTAATAAAGAGCAGTCTAAACGTGGAGTACAGACGATAGGATGAAATGTGCAAAGCTCAACCAGACATGCTACCTGCATTTGGAAGGTACATTTGTAACTTAAAACAATGGTGAACTTTTAACCCACAGATGGTGGTAAATGTTCGAGAATATGCTGAAAAAGAAAAGGTTACATTTAAAAAAATCATGAACTTTTAACCTGCAGGTGTAGAATGTTCCAGAAAGTGTGGTGATAAAATAGGTTTAACTTCTGACCTGTGTGTGACGCGGAATATTAAGTAGCTTTTCAGATACAAAATTAAAAAATAACCAATGGAGATAAGTTTTGGAATGTCGATGAAGGAATGAAGTATTCTGATTTGTTGTTTACATGTATTTAGATGTGGAGCGACAGAGAAATTGTGCCATTACTGGTTTCATTCTTGATGAAAGCAGTGCATTACATGTACTGTGTGAGAAAGAAGGAATTGCATGCATGTGTGACATTTGAAATCTGCATACCAACTACAAAGGTGACGTAGAAATGAACAAGGTGTGTTATGTGTTCTGGAGTAGTGATTAAGTATTTCAGGTGATATTTTTAAGTTTGAAAATATTTTTTATTTGAAAATAATATCCTGTTAGTAAAGTGTGGTGTTTCATATTGGTTATAAAATATGCATAACATTTAACCTATTGTTTTGTAAGTACTTTATACATGTTTAGGAATTTTTCACAAAGAAGAAATGTCGTTTGTCATCTTTAAAGGACTGTATGGTTTTGAAAATAAGGTACATCATTAATTTGTTTTTTTTAATGTATTTAGGTGAGATAAACAAAATGTCCCACGTTTGCAAATTATACTTTTTGTGGAAGTAGTGGGGAAGAGGGGTAGGAGATGTATGTGTTATTGTTGTGGTTTCATTTTTGACAATGAGAGGTAGATTTGAATATAAGTCTAGGTAAGTTGTTGTACTGTGAGGCCGTCTACAGTGTTTGGAGATTACATGGAGAGGAGGTGGAGATAGTAAAAGTGATACGTTCCTTTTATATGTACGCATAGTTTGAATCATTCGAATATAGGTTGAGATTTAATATGAACATGGTTTCTGGTTTGCATTTGGGTATAGTTAATAGTTTTAGTAGTTTGTGGCTAGTGAATAATAAAAAGGTAGATATATGGTAGTAAACGTATAAATTATTGTCTGTTCTTACGAAATAGAAGAGGTTGGGGAGTGTTTCTTTAGAAGAGATGTTTTCTAAATGTGTGAGAGATAAAAAAGAAATGAAAATGTTCGGTATATTTTCTGTATGACTTTCTTGACATTAGTAAAGTACATGTCATTACAAGTGATAGTAATTGTCAGGTTGTGTTCCTGTGCTGAATATACGTAGGTGTTTAAGTGGTCCGGGTTTTACCGGTGCTCAGTTTAACTATCTCTTTTGAGACACTCGTCAATTTTTTCATTCAATTTAATGTCCTTAATATACATACAGTAAAGGGACGGTAAATCAAAAGTTTGGGAATTACAACTTTGTTTACTCTCCCCATCCTCTGCTATAAACTCTACAGAGTGTTTAAACGACTTTATTAACATACAGATGTATAGCTAGTAAAGGTGGTGTAGTGCCACTGGGTACATTTATAAACTGTGCTAAGGGATGGTTTATGTTTTACCCACCAATTTGCGTGTTTGAATACTTTTGTATGATAAACGTTACAGAAGACACGTTTAAAAATTAGACCTGAGTATGGGTATAGTGGCGCAACTAGGAATGGCGGTGGTTTCTCTTTGATTTTGTACAGTTAAGCAATGGCGGGGGTGGGGGAGGTGGGTATTTTGGTGATTAAAACACAGACTTTAGTAATGTGCAGATGTCTAGCTACTAAAGGTGATGTAGTACCACTGGGACCATTTATAAAGCGCCCTATGGCATGGTATATGTTTTACCTGCAAATTTGTATGTTTTAATACGTTTTGCTGATGAGTGTTTCGGGAGATATCTGTTGAAATTAAGCCTCTGTATGGCTATAGTGGTGCTTCCAGGTTTGCTGGTGCTCTTTGTTTTATTGCGTAAAGTTAAGCAAGGGCAGGTGTGGAGGTGGTGTAGTGGTACTGGGACTATTTATAAACCGCCTTATGGTATGGTGAATGTTTTACTTGGAAAATTGCAGGTTTCAATACCTTTTGCTGATGAGCGCTCCGGCAGCCACCTGTTGAAATTAAGGCTATGTATGGCTATAGTGGAGCTAACAGGAGTGCTGGGGCTTGTTGTTTTGATTTCGTAAGGTTTAGCAAGGGAAAGGGTGGGAGAGGTGGGTATGTTGCTGATTATAACACGGACATTTGTAACGTGCATATGTGTAGCTAGTAAAGGTGATGTAGTGCCACTGGGTCAATTTGTAAAGCGCTCAATGCATGGTATATGCTTTATCCGGAAATTTGCATGTTTTAATACCTTTTTTTGCTGGGCGTTCCAGCAGGGACTTGTTCAAATTAAGTTCCTGTATTGCTATAGTGGCTCTAGCAGGTTTGCTGGGGTCTTTCTTTGATTGCGGGATGAAGGTGGTGTAGTGGCACTGGGCCCATTTATGAAGCGGTTTATGATATGGTATATGTTTTTCTTGCAAATTTGCATGTTTTAATACCTTTTGGTGATGAGTGTGCCAGCAGACAGCTACGCAAATCACACAACATTTCTGTGGATAACAAATCTTCGTGCTGATAGACACTCTTGCACTGTGGTAGAAGGCTGCCAGCGTTGATGGCAAATTATGAAACTTGGTGCTATTGTACATTTAAATGGAAGCTTGGACCGTTTCTTTGTTACTATGGTGCAGTGAGGGCTTTAAGTGGAAAAAACTGGGGGTGCTCTAAAAGGGGCAGAGCAAACCTGTTTAAGGGGTGTGGGCTATCCAAGTAGGGGCATGGTCTACATGAAGATAACTAGCATTGTGTGCTTAAGAAAATCACCTCGAATTATCCTACGTTTGGGAAACACGCTCTTTAAAGGATTGCCCTTCCTCCTACAACGTGGCTCACGTAGCATGATGTCTCCACTTCTCAGTACTGAGCAAAATGAGCATGCGCACATCGATGTGCATGCTCTGACTGCAGTCCAATAAGAAAAGAAAAGAAAACTTGACTACCTTTGCGAGGGCCGAAAATAGAGCCCGATAGAGACCCGTTTCGAGTTTTTCTGAAAATAACTGCCGGTGCTCAGAGACGGCCCACTTAAAGCCCTGCATCCATTCATCCTAAGCACTGCGCCATCCAACCATCTTTCAATTCATTCAGACATTCCTATCTACATAGATTAATACATCTGTCCCTGCAGTTATTCGAAGTATCTATCAGCCCACTCGCCTATGGTAAGCACTGTGCCATCCATCCAGTTATACGCCCATATATTCATACATACATCTGTCCCAGAACCAATCCTACGCATCTATCAGCCCACCCGTGTATCCTAACTACTGGTGCATCCATCCATCCATCTAGCTATCCATTCATCCATCTGGCCATCCATCCAGTCGCCCTTTATTCAACTATCTGTCCTTATTTTCGTGCACTCTCCGCCGCCGATCCTAAATACTGTGTATTATACTTATCCACCCAGCCTCTTAAGGGGCTGAAAAGGCTGGTGATAATCTTTGAGAGGCAGATGAAGTTTCTTATAAAGAACAAGAAAGCTTTGAGTTGCTCTTTGTGGACCAGAGTTCACCACCCTTCTCTGGTGGTGTTTTAAACAAAGGTTGATATAGGGAAAGAAATGTAAAGCAGCTTTTCAGTGTAAGACGTTAATTTAGAAAGATAACGGGGCAGGTTGTGGTGTGAAGCTGGGCTTCTATGGGAATTCACAAGGGCATATTATCAAGCTCATAATCTCCGCTTTAGCGGCAGTTTCCTGCCGCTAAAGCGGCAATAATTTTAACACCGTTCTTGATAATATGCCCATAAGTGAGCCAGGCAAAGCGTGTGTTTTCGTAGCACTACAACAACACCCTGTGAAAGGTGAGAGCAGGGTTGTGTTGGAGTTGGCTACATGTGGTCGTCTCCAAAGGCGCAACCAGAGCAAAATTTCTGGGGAGGCTAGTTCTTTCAGCAATAGGCAGAGTGGGGATGTAGGGGCTCTAAAAAGGTGTGGAAAAAAAACAGAGCATCATTAACAAGCAAATGGTCTTTTGAAGACCTGTGAAGTACTCGGGCGCAGCTCTGTGTGTGCTATTGGGAAGCTGCCTCAGCGTTGTGCGCCTGGTGGTCTCTTTGCTAATCATGCCACTATGATGTTGCTCCTGCACTGCAAAAATAAAAGGGAAATCGTGAGAGAAAATGTCTCTTTTTAAAGGATTTCTTTTCTCCTACAACGCGACTCACCTGGCATGATGTCTCCACTTCTTAGTAGTGAGCAATGTGCATGGTCTCACTGTCTCATTACAGTCCAATAAAGAAAAATAACAACGGACTACCTTTGAGAGGCCCGAAAATAGAGCCACCTAGAGATCCGTTTCGAGGCCCCCAAAAATAAACTGCCGGTGCTCAGATTTCCTCCCCTTCAATTAAAGCTTTGGGTGCAGTGGTATGTTTGCGAAGATGTAGATAAAATTGTTAGGCTAATAATGGTAATTTTTCTCTGTGCTGTTTGGTTGGTAATATCATAATAAGTATACAGATTACAATTTTTAAAAATATTATCTATAAAGTTGACTGCGGTGGGTTGCAGAGGGAGTGTGTGGGGTGGCGGGGTGTGGTGGAAAGGTGAAAAGTACGAGATAGTGCAGTTGCATGTAAATTGTAAAGGTGTATGTACATAATTAAATAAATACATGCTGTATGTTCTTTGGCACTACCCGTCATCTTACTGATCCCCTGCTGTGCTCCATCAGGCAGCAGTGCCTCTGGAAGCCGTCAGTAGAATTTATGTAATTGTATGTTATTATTGAAATATATTGAACTGATGTAAAAATAATTGAATCTATTTTTGTTTTAAGGAAATTATTTGGTTTGGATAAAAATTTGAAAATGCCTAGAAGAACTGAGAAAAAAAGACAAGAAGCACTTATATTTGCAGAAAAGAAAAGGTTTTCAATTACAAGAAAATTAGATCACTACACAAACAGTTTCTTCTGGTAAAGACACTAGATAATTTCTGAAAAAAATATTACGAACATTTAATGAAAATAACATCACACAAAGGAAAAAGAAGAATTTTTCAAGTAAGGAGAAGGAGACTTCAATATCAAATTCAAGGAAAAGAAAACATGATAAAGAAACAGTATCTGTTACCTGGAGACAAAAACAATTTCAAGAAATTCGTCAGAGAATTTTTCGAACTAGAGTGATTCAGAATTTAATGAGAACATGCTGCAAATATAAAAAGAAAGTGCTGCAATTCAAACAGAAGCAGCGTATCGAAAGTATAGTGGATACTGCTTTTACTTTAAAACAGAAGTTATTCATTGTGATTTTGAAGAGGATCAAAATATTAGATAAAGTAATCAAAGTGTTGAAAGAAAAAAGTAGAAGAAAAAGACTTGTGAACATAGCCAACTTTGCAAAATCTTTAGTGGACATTGGAATCATACCTCCTGTAGTGAGGTTTTTTTTTAATGAGGAAAGTTACTTCCAGAAAAATAGTTTACCATTTGCAGTTGATACTGGAGGTCGTTGCTACGAAGTTCAGGATGGTTGTCCCCTTCCAAAAGAGGAATTGGTTGGTAAAAGTGCAGAAGAGTTAATAGCTGAAGAAGTGCAAGGGAAACATACTCAAGCTCCTGTGTATAAGTGGGGTTGTAGCAGTATTTGTAGTATTCAACAGGAATCTATTGATATAATGCAAAATTTGCTACGAGAATATACACAGAAAAGTATTTAACATAAGAATATCCCCTTCCATGCTCATGACGAGCTCATCTTGTCATGAGCACAGCTCCACTGTGAGTCAGGATGAGCTGAGCTCTTCACGAGCACCGCGGTGGCGCCCCCCCCTGCACCATGGGGGAATTACCCCTGCAGGGAAGGGGTTAAGTTGTTGTAAGGACTAGATCCATGTAATGTAAGAAAATATACTGAGAAACATGGGCATTCTCTGGCTTGTCTTTCAAGAAAAGTGTGTAAAAGTGTTTTTCATCACTTGAGGATGTTAGCAGTACACCATTCAGAAATGCGTAAGTTTGTACGGAAACTGTACTATGTAAAAAGTCCTGCATTATGTTTAAGTCAACTGAATACAGCTCTTTTACATGGTTCTTTATCAGATGTTCAAAAAAAGTGTGATGATATAGAAATGCGATATTTTGGTTCAGAAGAGCAGTCAATAGAAAGTGAAAGTTTGACAATTACAGATGTTGAAGGAGATGGGATAGTGACTAGCACTGATCAGTTTGAAGACGAAATTGGAAGGTTTAATGTAGTGTGCTCTGAAATACCAAACTATGTTTGTGTTTGTTGTCGACGTACTCATTATAAAAGTCAAACTAGGAATGTTGATTTGTATTTGAAAAGTGAAAAGGAGAACAATAGTAAGTGGGAAGAATTTGCAACTTACTTGTTGGTGGAATGTCGATTTGAGTTAGGTAGTGATCAACATACAAGTAAATATTGTTACAACAAATTAGAAGAGAACAAAATGCCTGCTAGAGCAGTATATAATAACTTAGAATTAGTAGTTATTCCGGAGGAACTGGCAGAATTGAATACATATGAGTCGGTTCTAATTCAATCTGTTCATCCTTTTCAAACTATAATTCAGATGGAGCCTAAAACAGGTATACTGCCACCAACAGACTTGCAAAGAGGGCTGAATGGAAGAGTGGTGTACTTACCTTTGGATTTTAAGAACAATATTGAAACTATTGCTGGAGAGATAGAGGAAAATGAGGCAGTAGTCATTCTAGTAAATGGCGTACCAACAAAGAGTCGTAAAATATGGCAAGAATTTGTGGATGTTCATAAAGTTGAAAAGGCTACCTTATATCTTATAGAGAACAGTATTTATTACAAAACTGTAAATGTAGATGAACAGGTAATAGGTTTAGAAGATGAATGTGAAATTTCAAGTGGTCAAATAGAGAAAGTGGACAAGTCAAGGTCTGAATAGATTTATGAACATTACACAATATGTCCTTTGCATTCAAAAGAAGTAATAGGAAGCAGTATTGAGTTATTTCAAATGAAAAAAGCACAGGGAACTCCAATGAGTGTATGTGAGAAGAGCTTGGAAGCTCGTTGTTTTCCACAGCTGTTTCCTACTGGAGAAGGAGGACGATATGATGGCCGACCTGTACATTTTCCAGCTTCAGAATATCGGTCAACAAGATTATATTCTGAAGATCCTAGATTTCGACAGTGCATGCCATACATATTTCACCTTTTGTTTGAAAGTATTTATCTTCTCTGTCGTATGCAGTGAACCACATACTTTAAAACTGGAGTTCATCAATCACTTCTTTCTGCAAAAGAGTTTGTGGAGAAAGTTGCAAAAACAGATGAAAATTTAGAAGCACAGTTAATCAATTTGATAGCATGTCATCGTGGAACAAATGAGTATTGGTATCGCCATCATGGAGAACTTAAGTGTATGTTACGGAACTTAGGTACACCAACATGGTTTGCCACACTTTGTGCAGAGTATGTATGGGAAGATTTGCTTGAGTTTCTAAGAGAAGTGAATTTCAATATTAAAAATGTTGAAATAAAGACTCCTGCTGAACTGTGTTCATTGGATCCTGTAAATGTGTGCAGATATTTTAATCATAGGTTTCAAGCTATGATGTCTTTTATCTGCACTAAAAAGAATCCACCTCTTGGTGAAGTTACCGATTTATTTTGGGGAAAGGCGTACCAAGCAAGAGGTGCACCTCATATACATATGCTAAAATGGGTCAAGGATGCACCTAAATTTGGAACTCATTCTGATGAAACAGTATTGTCTTTCATCGAACAATATGTGACATGTGAGATTCAGAGAGAAGAAGGACATAGAAGCTTGAGACAGCAGGTTTTACGTTTCCAAAGTCACTGTTGTGGAAAGTACTGCAGAAGAAAATACAAGTCTAAAGGAAAATTTTATACCAAATGTCGGTTTGGTTTTCCACGTCCAGTCATTTGTAAAGGAAGAGTAAATTCTTTTTTTCCTCTGTAAGGCACACAATAACTTGGAAATCTCCAAAGAATACCTACAACTTAAAAAGAACAGAAGTGTCAAAGTATATCAATGACTAAAATCCAGTCATTTTAAAAATGTGGAATGCGAACATGGACATCCAGTATGTTGCAGATAACTCAATTGTTGTTGCCCGTTATGTTACATCGTACATAGCAAAATCAGAAAAGCAGAGATGAAACAAATGCCCAAGAGAAAAGTGTTAGCAAAAATATTTACAGATTTACTTTGAAAATCTTTTCCCACCAAGAAATTGGATCCTATGAATGTTCAGACCGCTTGTGCTCTTCAAGTTTATATTCAAAGTCTTGAGGAATCATTTGGGTAAGTTTAGGTCTTGCCTGCTCACGGAATAGAGTGCTGAAATCATTAGAAGAAATTGAATACTTAGCAGCAAATGAACCAGACAGTACAGACATTCTTAAAACTAATATGTTGGCCACGTACTATCCGACAAGGAGTCGACATCTGGAACAGCTATGTCTGTATGAAGTACTTCAATATTACAGCTTCAAAAGAAATGTTAAACAGAATTTAAAAGAAGGAAAATATGCAGTAGTTGGATGTCATGGTTGTTTAGTAAAACATGCAAAGGGTAATCTTATAAACCACAAGAAACTCAGTTGTGACACTCCAGATAAGCGAGAATTATACTATTTAGCACTTCTCCAACTCATTAAACCATGGCGTATCGAAAGTGAATTACTTGGAGACTTTGAGTGCTATGAAGATTCTTTTAATGCATGTAAAGATAGCATTGCATGTACAATTTTTCCTACATATTTAAAAATGTTGAATGATCAAGTTGAACAGGAAAAGACTATTACAGCTGAAATAACTAATGAAATTTCTCACGATAGTCAAAGTAGTGGTCAATGTAGTCAAGTTCCTCTTGGACAACCAGTACTGGAAAATGAAGCAGCGATTGTTATGTATGAAGTCGAAATTGCAATGCAACAAGCACACAAGGAGAATATTACATTGGAAAAGTTAGAAGAACAACTAAATGTTGAACAGAAAGAAATATATGTACAAGTGAGGGAACAGATAGAACATAGTTTGTTGCATGAAAAAAAGAATGTGTGTGTTCATCTTTAAAATCCTCTTCTGATGTACATCAGTGGTCAAGCTGGGACAGGTAAAAGTTTTTAAATTAAAGTTTTGACCAGTTATCTTCAAAAAATTACTGGTTCACATTTATGTTCTGTGGTAACAGCTCCAACTGGATTAGCTGCACACAATGTTAAAGGAGTTACTTTTCATAGATTACTGATGTTACCAGTTGAGCATGATAGTAAATTACAATATCAGAAGTTGTTTGGAGAAGCTTCTCATGAAGTGTCAAGAGTGCTGAAGAAAATGAAACTATTAATTATTGATGAGGTGAGCATGGTCTCAAACTTAATGCTTGCTTTTGTACACTTAAGATTGCAACAGGTATTAAAAACAGATTATGACGTTCTCTTTGGAGGAAAACATTTAATTGTATTTGGAGATCTGCTACAACTAACACCTATAAAAGGAGAACCAGTGTTTAAAACTCTTCTACATGAAGACACAAAGAAATCTCTGGGAAGTATTGGAAATGTGAATCTGTGGTTATAATGAACTCATTCAGAATATGCGACAAACAAGAGATGAAGGTTATGGAAATATTCTAAAAGATGTAAGAATTGGTGTTCTAAGAAAACATGGTAAAGAAGCTTCTCAAAGTCGTCTACTAAAGAACTTGTTTACAAATCAAAACACACCAGCAGAAGTAATATACAAGAAAATGAAAGATGAATGTCTATAGTTTGCTTAATACCTGCAGTGGAAGAGTGTTATACATTTAATAGAGAGCTTATGAAATTGGAAAATGAAGAAATAGTTCACATTGAAGCTATTGATAAAATCAAGCATCAAGGAATAAAAACTACAGACTAAATTGGATTCTTTGGAAAAGTCTGTATCAAAAAATGTAGATGTATGTTTAAACTGTCGGGTAATTTTGAGACGTAATCTGAATGTAGAAGAAGGTTTAGTGAATGGATCAATGGGGAAAGTTGTTGATTTTGTAAAATATCAAAATAGAAATGGAATTGAATTCTTGAAAGTTACATTTGATCAGATTGCGCGTAGTGCTGCAAGTCTTTTGCTTGTAAAAGATTCGTATGTTCGTAAAAAACAGTTTCCTGTCTGTTTAGCATATTCAATAACTATTCATAAATCTCAAGGTTTAAGTGTAGATAATGCTTTGATAAATGTAGGAAGCAATCAACACTCACCCTGAATTGTGAGCTCCGCTGCGCTGCGTGTACAAAATGGGTGAGGAGATTTCTTTGGCATGTGGTGGACCCTCTTCGACACACGCCGGTGGCAGAAAGGTGAGCTGTGAGAATTTTCTCCAAAGTGTCAACACTCACTCTCCATGTCTTCCTTTCTGTCACTCGCATTCTTTCTCTCTTTCTCTGTCTCTTCCTCTCTCTCTCATTCTTTCCTTCTCTCTCTTCCTCTCTCTCACTCTTTCTCTCTCTCTCTCTTCCTCTCTCTCACACTGTTTCTCTCTCTCTCTTTTCCTTGTAGCTTATACTTTCTCTCATTCTCTCTCACACTTTCTCTCTTTCTCTGTCTTCTTCTCTCTCTCACTCTTTCTCTGTCTTCCTCTCTCTCACTCTTTCTTTCTTCTCTCTCACTCTTTCTGTCTCTCTTCCTCTCTCCCACTCTTTCTCTCTCTCTCTTTCTCTCTCTCACACTGTTTCTCTCTTTCTCTCTTCCTTGTATCTCACTCTTTCTCTCTTTCGCTCACTCGTTCTCTCTTTCTTTGTCTCCCTCTCTCTCACACTCTTTCTTTGTTTCTCTCTCTCTCCCTCACTCTTTATCTCTTTCTCTTTCTCCTTTGTTGGACGCATGACGCACCATCTTATCTTTCTTTTTGTCTTGCAGGCTGTGATTTACAAATGGTCCAGCGATGTCACATTTGTTTGTGGGGGGTGGGGGTGAGCCGTGATGGCGGACAAGGAGCTCCTGCTGGGGGATGTCGGAGCAGTGTTGGGTGTCCGACCTTCATGAGCATTACCTCCATTGCATCTTTTCTCAGAGACTTATGAGCCGGCGGGCTGGCTCATAGATGAAGAGCTGTGAGCCAACTGGCTGGCTCATAAAGGGAGAACTGTGCCCGTCAGTACGCAGAGGGAGAGCTGCGGGCCTGCTCGCAGAGAAACACCTGAAGGCCGACTGCTATAGGGAAAATGTGCAGGCCATCGGCTTCCAAAGGGATAGTTGAGGAACAGTGATGTGGGGAGAGGTATATTTCTAGTCTTGGCTTCACAGATACAACTGCAGGCCCGAGAACTCGCACCCGAAGAGCTGTGAGCCGACAAGTGGTTCGCAGAGGGAGACTTGCGGGCCCAAGAATGTTGTTGGAGGTATGCTGTTGATGGGGGAAAATGGTGCGTTACCTGCTGATGTAGGGAGACGGAGCTTGAAAGAGGTATCTCGCACAGACAGAGCTCCGGTATACTAAATTGCCCCCGGGACCTTTTTTTATATTTTCACTTGATGCAAGGCACAAGATGGCTGCTAACACTTCCTGGTTTGAAGTGTTAGCAGCCAATCAGAGGCAAGCTCGTGCTACGGAGTTGGACACCCTCCAAATATATATGTCTTTTTTCCCTTTAATATCTCAAAAACTACTGAATGGATTTACACCATTTCAACAAAAGCGCGCTTTCTGGACCAAGACCTTTCTCCCTGCCAAATTTAGCGTAATTCCGTTCAGCAGTTTGACCTGTAGTCTTGTCTAAAGTTTCCTATGGAAAATGCATTGAGAAAACACTTTTTCAGAACCCCCTTTTTTCTCAGCCCCCCCTTGAACAATCAGCCTGTAATATGTCTTTGCAGCTGGATGAATCCAGTCGTGGGTGCAAATATCTTGCAACAAACTTGCTTTCAATCAACAACCAACCTTGTACGTCTTCAATACACCCCTAAACTCTCGATATACGAGCTGACCAAAAAAGAGAAACATTCTGGAAAATTTAGTAAAGATTCATCAAACGGCGCCAAAGTTATAAGCACATGGAGGGCTCCAACATGAGTGAAGCCCCGGATCTATGGTGACAACAGCAGGCCCCCGCAGCCCCAGCGAGCCACCACTATTATTTTTTAAGAAATGCCCCTGGGACCTAGCCCACCCCAGGTTCTCATTAAAATAAAACGCGGGAACCCACGACCCCAGCACGAATTCTGCCCATATTTTTTTAATATTTGTTTTTTAATGCTTTCTTTGGCCCTGAGGGTCCTTCTGGGACCCCCTGAGCAGGCCTAGGGGGTCAGGGTGTTTCTACCCTGTCCCCTTCTCTTGTTTTATACCTTTGTTTCTCTGTTTTCTGGTGACTCGCTTCTACCGAATCACAAGATGGCTGCCAACACTTCCTGGTTTGGAGTGTTGACAGCCAATCACAGTGAAGCTCGTGCACGGGACTTAGGCTTCGCCCATATATCGAAACTTTTATTTTTTTAATTTCTCAGCAACTACTGAACAGATATACACCATTTAAAAAATGGTCGCTTTCTGATCCAAGCACTACCTTTTTGCCAAATATGGGGTAATTCCGTTCAGTATTTTCGGCTCTAGCCTTGCAAAACATTTCCTATGGGAAATTGATTTTTTGACTCTTATTCTTAGAATTTCTCATAAACTATTGAACGGATTTACACCATTTAAAACAAAAGGTCGATTTCTGAACCAAGCTCTACCTTTCTGCCAAATTTGGGGTAATTCCGTTGAGCAGTTCGGGCTGTAGCTCGTCGCAAAATTTCCAATGAAAATTAACATGGGGAAAACATGTTTTGGGACCCCCCTTTTTTCTCAACCCCCACTTGAAGAATCACCCCTACACTTTAAGGATAGGAGCTGACCTGGATAGACTTTTCTTTGGGAGAATTTCGCGAAGATTCGTCAAACGTCGCCAAAGTAATTAGCAAATCAAAAAATGCTTTTCCTATCGAAACTAGGTGGTAACTATAACTACCTACAAATCATCCATTTAGACACTTATATACCCATTTATTCTTCCATCGACCTTGAGATATACATATATAAAACATATGTAATTTTCAGAAAAACACACATTCACTGGATGATGTCATCAGTGATGTCATTTGAGATGTCATCAGTGATGTCATGAGTGATGTCACTGACCATGTCATGAGTGATGTAATATGTGACGTCATCAGCAGTGCATTGTGGGCGCGCGAGTTATAGTTAGCTGAACTAACTATAACGGGGGAATTTTAATGGTTTTGTACGAGTGAAAAGTCCAGCTAACTATAATGCCCCTGTAACCTATGGTTTTTTCAGTGAATTTCTAAGGTTTTTTAAATGCTAATTCCTAACTATAACGTGCCTGAAGAAAGAAGAAAAAACGCACAGAAAGCAAAAAAAGAAATGCAGAAAGAAGCAACAGAAGTCCTCAAAGACGAAGAAAAGTGCAGGAAGAAGGATAACGTGCAGAAAGAACAAACAGAAGAGCAGAAAGAAGCCTTGTTGCAAAATCACCCTGTACCCTCAACTTTTTCAGACGGATACTGGTGGTAACTGAGTCTGACTAACCAGTCCTAGAGCCAGTGCTATGTTAAAAGACACTCAGAATACAGTGAAAACACCTACATACACTAGGGAACACTATGCGTTGGGGTCCCCCTGTGATCAGCATGACCTCCTCTGTAAGCCCCTAG
Source organism: Triturus cristatus (assembly GCF_964204655.1). NCBI lineage: Eukaryota > Metazoa > Chordata > Amphibia > Caudata > Salamandridae > Triturus > Triturus cristatus. The sequence goes on along the minus strand of NC_140588.1, from coordinate 842,948,277 downwards.
TATATAATAGGGCAGGGGATTAAAACTACCTCTTAAAACGCGCCACAGGGCTTGTTTGCACATGTCACCTTAGGCCCCATCCCCTCACTTCCCCACTGTGTAAACACGCCCTGTGGCCGTTTTAAGTTGGGAGATTAAGTCCCCTTGACTCCTGAGGGTCCCTAGGGTCCAACTGGACCACTAGGTACCTCCAGTAAGCGCCACAGAGCTGCGTTGCAGAGAGATGTAAAAAGGGGCACGGCCTATACCACCTCTCTGCAACGCAGCGCAGTGGCGCTTACTGGAAGCACCTGGTGGGCTAGTTGGCCCCCAAGGTCCCTCAGGATTGAAGGGGAATTATGTCCCCAACTTAAAACGCACCACAGGGCTTGTTTGCACACATTAACTCAGGCCCCATCCCCTCCCTTCACCACTGTGTAAACACGCCCTGTGGCCGTTTTTTGTTGGGAGATTAAGTTCATTTGAATCCTGAGGGTCCCTAGGGTCCAACTAGCCCACTAGGTACCTCCAGTAAGCGCCACAGAGCTGCGTTGCAGAGAGGTGTAGAAAGTGGCACGGCCTGGACCACCTCTCTGCAACGCAGCTCAGTGGCGCTTACTGGAAGCACCTGGTGGGCTAGTTAGCCCCCAGGGGCCCTCAGGATTGAAGGGGAATTATTTCCCCAACTTAAAACGCGCCATAGGGCGTATTTGCACATGTCACCTCAGGCCCCGTCCCCTCCCTTCCCCACTGTGAAAACACGCCCTGTGGCCTTTTTTTAAGTTGGGAGATTAAGTCCCCTTGAATCCTAAGGTTCCCTAGGGGCGAAATAGCCCACTAGGTACGTCCAGTAAGCGCCATTGCAGAGAGGTGTAAAAAGGGGCACAGCGTTCACCACTTCTCTGCAACACAGAGCAGTGGCGCTTACTGGAAGCACCTGGTGGGCTAGTTGGCCCCCAGGGTCCCCCAGGATTGAAAGGGAATTATTTCCCCAACTTAAAATGCACCACAGGGCGTGTTTGCACACGTCACCTCAGGCCCCGTCCCCTCCCTTCACCACTGTGTAAACACGCCTTGTGGCCGTTCTAAGTTGAAAGATTAAGTCCCCTTGAATCCTAACGGTCCCTAGGGTCAAGCTAGCCCACTAGGTACCTCCAGTAAGCGCCACAGAGCTGCGTTGCATAGAGGTGAAAAAAGGGGCGTGGCCTCAGAACACGTGTCTGCAACGCAGCTCCCTGGCGCATACTGGAGATAACTGTTGGGCTAGTTGGCCCTCAGGGACCCTCAGTATTGAAGGGGAATTAATTCCCCAAATTACAACTGGCCAGGGGGCGCGTTTGCAGAGTGCTGCAAGGAGGGGGCGTAGCCTCCGACGCGATGCCGGTCTTTTATTTATTTTATTTTTTTAAGAAGGAGGGCTGTGTGGCCCCCCTTCTTTTTCTAATTTACTGGCCCTGGAGACCCCATCCCCCAGGGCCTGCACCCTAACTTTTATTTGTTGAAAAAAATAAATTTAGCCCTTCCAAGGCCTTAATCGGCCCCGGGGACCCCAACCCCCGGGTCATGGCCTTTTTCTTTTTTTTATTCATTAGGAGGGGGCTGTGTTGCCCCCCTCCTCACGCCACTTATGGCCCCGGGGACCCCATCCCCCGGGGCCGCCTTTGTTTTTTATTATTTTAAAAAAATATATATTTATAGAAACACCTAGGACATGCTGGACAAACCGTATGTAGCTATCACCATGACGATTTGCGTGATATTCATTAAAAGGCGACTATGCATAGAATGAATCCACATGGAATGTATTTACACCGTTAATGAAGCTCTGACTTGTCTGACGCCCTACCGTGCCTAATCCCGGTGCCCCCGCCGGTGGGTACTCTCCAAGTAGACACCCTTGGCGTTTATTTATACAAACATGGGTAGCTATTGACGGGCACATTTAATATACACGCACACCAAGCCATTCAAAGGGGATTCGACAAAAATTCTACCAAACTATGCAAGAAACCCCCCTCACGGTTAATAAAACACACATCCACCGCCGGATGTGTAATACTTTTTATTTTACTCTCTGGAAAGGAGACAAACCTTACTTGAGAGTCACATCGTGCTCCTGGCTGAGCCCAATGCTGTGTTACACCCACCAGTGCCCGCCGAGCGCCTCACACCTGGTGGAGGGTTCCCAATTTAATATAGTCTCATCTTTGGGAGTGGATCATTGTAGCATGCATAGCACAACAACAGCCAGTCAGGTCGTGACACTCAAATTAGCATCATGGAATGTAGCAGGGCTGAAGGGGCGTATGGCTTCAGAGGACTGGCTGGATTTTATTGATACTTTTGATATCCTACTGTTCCAGGAGAGCTGGGCCCCTGATCCAATTCATAGGGCCGGGTTCCTAATTTGTTTTAAACCAGCAATAAGGGGCAATAAAGGTCGAGCATCGGGGGGGTTAGTGATCTGGGTTAAACAGTCCATTGGCTACCGACCAATGGAAATTGTTCTGGATAACCCGGACCTCTTGGGAATTAGATTAAGTAAGGATAACTGCCAGGACATTGTAGTCATTAACATCTATGCACGTGGTCAACCTGGAGGGCGCTGTCCTAGTATCCTAGATGTGTTAGACTCTTACCTTGAAGGGATAGGGAGAGACAAGTTACTTGTCCTAGCAGGGGACCTCAACTGCACCTTTGAGCCTCTTTATAATGCGGGGGAGGACCTGGGGTTTGAGGAGGACACTGTCTGGAATATTCCGATGCTGTCTTTGAATAATATTAAAAGAGGCTCTGAGGCAGCTTTACACTGAATGGGGTTGTGTCTGGACTGGGGTTTGAGGGCAACCAATGGTCGTACGGCCTCTAATAAGGATGGCAAACCCACTTTTGACAATGGGGTGAGGAAAAGTAGAATAGATTACATCTTGTTAAAAATGGAATATTGGTCACTCTTGGATGATATGGAAGTTGTGTCTCGTCCTGAAAGTGACCACAACCCTTTGTCATTAAGCATGAGACTCCCAGGTGGATTAGGCAGGTCTATAACTGCTGTTCATTTAACAGGTGATGCTATCTTGACAAACGATAGAAGAAGGATGGTCCAGGGTGGTGGAGGATCCGATCCTTTTAGATGAAGGCAGTCTCGTCGACTTTGAGCGATATTTCGATTCTCGCCCCCACCATGGATGTTAGTGATCAGATTTCTCCCCATGAATAGGCGTTTGAAGCAGTCCATGTGCTAAGGCCTGGCTCACTGCATGAATACTTGGGTACTGACTGAATGATTAGAGTACTGCAAGGAGAGTGCCTGGGTAAATTTATAAGTGGTTGGGTTCTTGTGCAGTGAATGGATGAGTACATGGTGCTGAATGGGTCACTAGAGGAGTGAGAGGGTGTTTCCTGGAAGTATATGGATACTGACTGGGGAATTGAAGGTATGAAAGACAAGTGTGTAGGTGGTTAGAGGACTGCATGCATAGTGGATAGGGGTTTGAAGCAGTCCATGTGCTAAGGCCTGGCTCACTGCATGAGTACTTGCATACTGACTGAATGATTAGAGTACTGTAAAGAGAGTACCTGGGTGAATTTATAAGTGGTTGGGTTTTTTGCGCAGTGAATAGATTAGTACATGCAGCTGAATGGGTCACTAGAGGAGTGCAAGGGGAGTGACAGGGTGTTTGCTGGAAGTGTATGAATACTGACTGGGGAATTGAATGTGTAAAAGACAAGTGTGTCGTTGGTTAGAGGACTGCATGCATAATGAATAGGCATTTGAAGCAGTCCATGTGCTAAGGCCTGGCTCGCTGCATGAGTACTTGGGTACTGACTGAATGATTAGAGTACTGCTAGGAGAGTGCCTGGGTGAATTTATAAGTGGTTGGGTTCTTGTGCAGTGAATGGATGAGTACATGGTGCTGAATGGGTCACTAGAGGATTGCAAGAGGAGTGACATGGTTTTTCCTGGAAGTATATGGATACTGACTGGGGAATTGAAGGTGTGAAAGACAAGTGTGTAGGTGGTTAGAGGACTGCATGCATAGTGAATAGGTGTTTGAAGCAGTCCATGTGCTAAGGCCTGGTTCACTGCATGAGTACTTAGGTCCTGACTGAATGATTAGAGTACTGTAAAGAGAGTGCCTGGGTGAATTTATAAGTGGTTGGGTTTTCGCACAGTGAATGGATTAGTACATGGTGCTGAATGGGTCAGTAGAGGAATGCAAGGGGAGTGACAGGGTGTTTTCTGGAAGCATATGGATACTGACTGGGGAATTGAAGGTGTGAAAGACAAGTGTGTAGGTGGTTGGAGGACTGCATGCATAGTGGATAGGGGTTTGAAGCAGTCCAGGTGCTAAGGCACAGATCTTCAAACTGTGGGGTGCGCCCCCCTGGGGGGGGCGTGGATGGGTTCCCAGGGGGGCGCAGACGCCTCTGCAAGCACATGTAAATGAAGACGCCTGGAAGTGCAGCGATGTTTATTTGCTGTGTTTCCAGGCTGTCTTCATTTACTCCGAAGTCCTCAGTACCGTGGGGTCAGAGGTCAGTGGGTGTGCTGCTTGGGGCTCGGCTGGGCAGTGTCTGGAGTCTTATTAAAAACTCCAGCATGCCCCGGTTTTTCACAGGTCTTTAAAGACCATTTGCATACCTTTGGAAACTGGTTACGGAGGCTGTTTTTTTTTTCTTTTTCCAGTACCCACTGGGCGTCTACTCTGCCTATTCCTCCTTACATTTGTATTTTACATATACTTCTGTAGTGTGAAAATGCATTTCATGAAAATGAATATAAAAAAGGGTTGCCAATAGAAAAAATGCCAGCCATGTATGTTTAAAGAACCTGCAAAGACCTTGCTTTGACACTAAAAAAAGTATGTATTCATTTGTAATTTGACTTTCTGTCTGTTCCTTTTATTTTCAGTCATGATACATTCAGGCAGCCCTAGTACACATTTAAAAGTGCTTTATATTTGCTTTTCGAAGTATGCACAGATAAGTGCTGAAAATAGGGCTTTAGGTGACTGTTTATTTTTGTACCTTCTGCAACATCAAAATAATGAGCTGGCAACCCTAATCATAATACTGGAAGTTTGTTAGAGGATCAGCACATTATTTATTTCCTTCACCCTCGATTCCCTGATTTAATTCCATAGTAGCAATAGTTTAACTTATATCTGAAACCCTACGCCCCGTCAATAACATGCTGATAACTTCAAGTGTCTGGGAATTCACCCTGCATTCAGACAACTCACTCCTCATTCTCACCCTTCACTTTCACACTCACCCTGCACTCACAGCGCATAGTTATGGTTTTCCCGCATTTGCCACACAATCCATCATCTGCTGTATAATTTGCAGATTGAAAAATGCAGCAACACATGTTACCTCACAGTGGAAGGCCCTTTCTAAATGTTGACTGGTCACCTTTCTGTTGCTTACTGCTATATGTGGGTGTTAATGTGGTACTTATGAGGGGCAATAAAGGCCAGGACAATGTTAACAAGTGTAAAAATAGCAAAATAGTGCAGCAATGCTATCACAAAATATGCAGCATAATTTGCATTTGCTTGCAGCAGAATTTAGTCAACCATGCTGCATAATTTGGTCTTCTCCTGCCGCATAATTCCAATGGCCCTGTATATAGTGCTATGAGGTCCCAGCCTGTGGCAGAAAGCACTGTGAATATGCAAGTCATTATTTTAAAACAGTATTTACTTACTCTAAGCTAGGCAGCGGCAACATGATGCAGTGATTGAGATAAAACAAGTTCTTACAAAACATACTTTTTAGTAATAAGTAATCAAACTGTATCAAATGCAGACATTTTTGTAAGTGTCTCCACTAGTCAAGATCCCATCTGATAACTCCTTTACATTACATCTTAAAAAGAATAGATCTTTGCCACCATAAAGCTTTAAGCAGATCCACTAGAATTATTCAGCAGAAGAGGACAACATTATGCGGCAGGTTTGACTAAATCATGCAGCAAGAAAAGGTAAATTATGCGGCACAATGCGCCACATTTTGTGGTTAGCATTACTTCATTATTTTGTCATTTTAACTCACAGTAACACTGTCAGGGGAAATATTTCACCTCATTAGTACCAGTTTAGCACCCAAATACAGCAGTAAGCAACCACAAGATTACAAGTCAATCTTTGCAAAGGGCCTTCCAATGCTCCGGAACACTTTGTCACGCTTTAAGTAACTTTTCATCCGTTTGAGCTAGAATCAAGTTTTTTGTTGTTGAAATCTGCAGATTATGTAGCAAATGCAATACACTGATAATTATGTGGAAAACGCTGCTGCAGAAACTATTAATTCCATGAATTCTTTTTGAATTTTCTGCACTACCACCCGCACTTCAATTTCAGACAGAGACATCTCAAAGTCAGTATTAACCATTCAGGGGCAGTTTTTTTGTGAAAGCTGAGTCCATGGGGTAGCAGGTAGAAGGCCGGCAGGGTTGCAATCAGATGCAGAGCCCTAATCCTCTCAATCCCTGGGGGCCTCACAGTAATGGTCTAGGAGACAGAGGAAAGGAGCGAGATTCATAGATATTGTCAAAGAGAAGGCCCAGAATAGGGAGCACTGTATACAGACTCATTTTTATGTATATAAATGGCCAAAGACCGCTTCTTCAGCGAGATACCCCAAAGAAGGGGACAATATAAGTAGTTTTTTTTTTTTTAAAGGGACATTCATTAGTGAAGCTGGTACTGCTGCCAAGTGTGTAAGTGGCCACTGCTGGTTATCATAAAGGAGCAGATGCAGCAGGACTGGGGCCCATGGATTTTGGGGGGTCCACTGCATCACAATTATGACCTTCTACCTTTACAAAAAGGGGCATCAGAGCTTATTGTCCTTTCAAGCATTAGGACAGAGGTGATGATCCATCATGGAGGGGAAGAGGTAAAAAAGGCAAAGGAGATAGCCTGCTACTCAGGACTGCAGCTATCATTAATGCAGCAGGTACAGTTGCATTGAGGTCAAAAAGTGTGAGGGGCTCGCAATACCCCAATTATGGGGAGCAGCTTGTTTGGGATATCTGTTTTTGTTTGATGCATTTGCTGTTTTATAAGTCTCATATTTGGTGCAGTTCATAAGCTATAGAAAAAGTATTCCTGAAATCATCTCATAAGCCCCGCTCCCTGCACGCAGCCATGTCCCTCCCGCTCCCCCAATCCTTGTCATGAAGTTTTGGAGGGGGGCCTGACCTCAAAACATTTTGCTTAGCGGGGCTCAGAGTAAAAAAGTTTGAAGACCTCTGTGCTAAGGCCTGGCTCACTGCATGAGTACTTGTGTACTGACTGAATTATTAGAGTACTGCAAAGAGAGTACCTCGGTGAATTTATAAGTGGTTGGGTTTTCGTGCAGTGAATGGATTAGTACATGGTGCTGAATGGGTCACTAGAGGAGTGCAAGGGGAGTGACAAGGTGTTTGCTGGAAGTGTATGGATACTGACTAGGGAATTGAAGGTGTGAAAGACAAGTGCACAGGTGGTTAGAGGACTGTATGCATAGTGGATAGGGGTTTGAAGAAGTCCATGTGCAAAGGCCTGGCTCGCTGCATGAGTACTTGCGTACTGACTGAATTATTAGAGTACTGCAAAGAGAGTACCTCGGTGAATTTATAAGTGGTTGGGTTTTGGCGCAGTGAATGGATTAGTACATGGTGCTGAATGGGTCACTAGAGGAGAGCAGTCGGAGTGACAGGGTGTTTGCTGGAGGTGTATGAATACTGACTGGGGAATTGAAGGTGTGAAAGACAAGTGTGTAGTTGGTTAGAGGACTGCATGCATAGTGAATAGGCGTTTGCAGCAGTCCATGTGCTAAGGCCTGGCTTGCTGCTTGAGTACTTGGGTACTGACTGAATGATTTAAGTACTGCAAGGAGAGTGCCTGGGTGAATTTATAAGTGGCTGGGTTTTCGCACAGTGAATGGATTAGTACATGGTGCTGAATTGGTCACTAGCGGAGTGCAAGGGGAGAGACAGGGTGTTTGTTGGAAGTGTATGGATACTAACTGGGGAATTGAAGGTGTGAAAGACAAGTGTGTAGGTGGTTGGAGGACTGCATGCATAGTGGATAGGCATTTGAAGCAGTCCATTTGCTAAGGATGGCTCACTGCATGAGTACTTGGGTACTGACTGAATAATTAGAGTACTGCAAGGAGAGTGCCTGGTTGAATTTATAAGTGGTTGGGTTTTCGCGCAGTGAATAGATTAGTACATGGTGCTGCATGGGTAACTACAGGACTGCAAGGGGAGTGACAGCGTGTTTGCTGGAAGTGTTTGGATACTGACTGCGGAATTGAAGGTGTGAAAGACAAATGTGTAGGTGGTTAAGGACTGCATGCATAGTGGATAGGCGTTTGAAGCAGTCCATGTGCTAAGACCTGGCTCAGTGCAGGAGTACTTGGGGACTGACTCAATGATTAGAGCACTGCAAGGAGAGTGCCTGAATGAATGTATAAGTGGTTGGGTTTTGGTGCAGTGCATGGATTAGTACATGGTGCTGAATGGGTCACTAGATGAGTGCAAGGGGAGGGACAGGGTGTTTGCTGGAAGTTTATGGATACTGACTGGGGAATTGAAGGTGTGAAAGACAACTGTGTAGTGGGTTGGAGGACTTCATGCATAGTGAACAGGCGTTTGAAGCAGTCCATGTGCTAAGGCCTGGCTCGCTGCATGAGTGCTTGGGTACTGACTGAATGATTAGAGTACTGCTAGGAGAGTGCCTGGGTGAATTATTAAGTGGTTGGGTTTTGGCACAGAGAAGGGATTAGTACATGGTGCAGAATGGGTCACTAGAGGAGTGCAAGAGGTGTGACAGGGTGTTTCCTGGAAGTATATGGATAAAGACTGGGGATTTGAAGGTGTGAAAGACAAGTGTTTAGTTGGTTTGAGGACTGCATGCATTGTGGATAGGGGTTTGAAGCAGTCTATGTGCTAAGGCCTGGCTCACTGCATGAGTACTTGCATACTGACTGAATGATTAGAATACTGTAAAGAAAGTACCTGGGTGAATTTATAAGTGGTTGGAATTTGGCGCAGTGAATGGATTAGTACATGCTGCTGAATGGGTCTTTAGAGGAGTGCAAGCGGAGTGACAGGGTGTTTGCTGGAAGTGTATGAATACTGACTGGGGATTTGAATGTGTGAAAGACAAGTGTGTCGTTGGTTAGAGGACTGCATACATGATGAATAGGCATTTGAAGCAGTTCATGTGCTAAGGCCTGGCTCGCTGCATGAGTACTTGGGTACTGACTGAATGATTAGATTACTGCAAGGAGAGTGCCTGGGTGAATTTATAAGTGGTTGGGTTCTTGTGCAGTGAATGGATGAGTACATGGTGCTGAATGGGTCACTAGAGGAGTGCAAGTGGAGTGACAGGGTGTTTCCTGGAAGTATATGGATACTGACTGGGGAATTGAAGTTGTGAAAGACAAGTGTGTAGGCGGTTAGAGGACTGCATGCATAGTGGATAGGCATTTGAAGCAGTCCATGTGCTAAGGCCTGGCTCACTGCATGAGTACTTGGGTACTGACTGAATGATTAGAGTACTGCTAGGAGAGTGCCTGGGTGAATTATTAAGTGGTTGGGTTTTGGCACAGAGAAGGGATTAGTACATGGTGCAGAATGGGTCACTAGAGGAGTGCAAGAGGTGTGACAGGGTGTTTCCTGGAAGTATATGGATAAAGACTGGGGATTTGAAGGTGTGAAAGACAAGTGTTTAGTTGGTTTGAGGACTGCATGCATTGTGGATAGGGGTTTGAAGCAGTCTATGTGCTAAGGCCTGGCTCACTGCATGAGTACTTGCATACTGACTGAATGATTAGAATACTGTAAAGAAAGTACCTGGGTGAATTTATAAGTGGTTGGAATTTGGCGCAGTGAATGGATTAGTACATGCTGCTGAATGGGTCTTTAGAGGAGTGCAAGCGGAGTGACAGGGTGTTTGCTGGAAGTGTATGAATACTGACTGGGGATTTGAATGTGTGAAAGACAAGTGTGTCGTTGGTTAGAGGACTGCATACATGATGAATAGGCATTTGAAGCAGTTCATGTGCTAAGGCCTGGCTCGCTGCATGAGTACTTGGGTACTGACTGAATGATTAGATTACTGCAAGGAGAGTGCCTGGGTGAATTTATAAGTGGTTGGGTTCTTGTGCAGTGAATGGATGAGTACATGGTGCTGAATGGGTCACTAGAGGAGTGCAAGTGGAGTGACAGGGTGTTTCCTGGAAGTATATGGATACTGACTGGGGAATTGAAGTTGTGAAAGACAAGTGTGTAGGTGGTTAGAGGACTGCATGCATAGTGGATAGGCATTTGAAGCAGTTCATGTGCTAAGGCCTGGCTCACTGCATGAGTACTTGGGTACTGACTGAATGATTAGAGTACTGCAAGGAGAGTGCCTTGGTGAATTTATAAGTGGTTGGGTTTTCGCACAGTGAATGGATTAGTACATGGTGCTGAATGGGTCACTAGAGGAGTGCAAGGGGAGTGACAGGGTGTTTGCTGGAAGTGTATGGTTTCTGACTGGGGAATTGAAGGTGTGAAAGACAAGTGTGTAGGTGGTTAGAGGACTGCATGCATAGTGGATAGGGGTTTGAAGCAGTCCATGTGCTAAGGCCTGGCTCACTGCATGAGTACTTGCATAGAGACTGAATGATTAGAGTACTGTAAAGAGAGTACCTGGGTGAATTTATAAGTGTTTGAGTTTTGGCGCAGTGAATGGATTAGTACATGCTGCTGAATGGGTCACTAGAGGAGTGCAAGTGGAGTGACAGGGTGTTTGCTGGAAGTGTATGAATACTGACTGGGGAATTGAATGTGTGAAAGACAAGTGTGTCGTTGGTTAGAGGACTGCATGCATAATGAATAGGCATTTGAAGCAGTCCATGTGCTAAGGCCTGGCTCACTGCATGAGTACTTGGGTACTGACTGAATGATTAGAGTACTGCAAGGAGAGTGCCTGGGTGTATTTATATGCGATTGGGTTCTGGTGCAGTGAATGGATTAGTACATGGTGCTGAATGGGTCACTGGAGGAGTGCAAGGGGAATGACAGGGTGTTTGCTGGAAGTGTATAGATACTGACTGGGGAATTGAAGGTGTGAAAGACAAGTGTGTAGGTGGTTAGAGGACTGCATGCTTAGTGGATAGGCATTTGAAGCAGTCCATGTGCTAAGGCCTGGCTCGCTGCATGAGTAGTTGGGTACTGACTGAATGATTAGAGTACTGCAAGGAGAGTGCCTGGGTGAAGTTATAAGTGGTTTGGTTCTTGTGCAGTGAATGGATGAGTACATTGTGCTGAATGGGCCACTTGAGGAGTGCAAGAGGAGTGACAGGCTGTTTCCTGGAAGTATGTGGATACTGACTGGGGAATTGAAGGTGTGAAAGACAAGTGCGTAGTTGGTTAGAGGACTGCATGCATAGTGAATAGGCATTTGCAGCAGTCCATGTGCTAAGGCCTGTCTTGCTGCTTGAGTACTTGGGTACTGACTGAATGATTTAAGTACTGCAAGGAGAGTGCCTGGGTGAATTTATAAGTGGCTGGGTTTTCGCACAGTGAATGGATTAGTACATGGTGCTGAATTGGTCACTAGAGGACTGCAAGGGGAGAGACAGGGTGTTTGTTGGAAGTGTATGGATACTGACTGGGGATTTGAATGTGGGAAAGACAAGTGTGTCGTTGGTTAGAGGACTGCATACATGATGAATAGGCATTTGAAGCAGTTCATGTGCTAAGGCCTGGCTCGCTGCATGAGTACTTGGGTACTGACTGAATGATTAGATTACTGCAAGGAGAGTGCCTGGGTGAATTTATAAGTGGTTGGGTTCTTGTGCAGTGAATGGATGAGTACATGGTGCTGAATGGGTCACTAGAGGAGTGCAAGTGGAGTGACAGGGTGTTTCCTGGAAGTATATGGATACTGACTGGGGAATTGAAGTTGTGAAAGACAAGTGTGTAGGTGGTTAGAGGACTGCATGCATAGTGGATAGGCATTTGAAGCAGTCCATGTGCTAAGGCCTGGCTCACTGCATGAGTACTTGGGTACTGACTGAATGATTAGAGTACTGCTAGGAGAGTGCCTGGGTGAATTATTAAGTGGTTGGGTTTTGGCACAGAGAAGGGATTAGTACATGGTGCAGAATGGGTCACTAGAGGAGTGCAAGAGGTGTGACAGGGTGTTTCCTGGAAGTATATGGATAAAGACTGGGGATTTGAAGGTGTGAAAGACAAGTGTTTAGTTGGTTTGAGGACTGCATGCATTGTGGATAGGGGTTTGAAGCAGTCTATGTGCTAAGGCCTGGCTCACTGCATGAGTACTTGCATACTGACTGAATGATTAGAATACTGTAAAGAAAGTACCTGGGTGAATTTATAAGTGGTTGGAATTTGGCGCAGTGAATGGATTAGTACATGCTGCTGAATGGGTCTTTAGAGGAGTGCAAGCGGAGTGACAGGGTGTTTCCTGGAAGTGTATGAATACTGACTGGGGATTTGAATGTGTGAAAGACAAGTGTGTCGTTGGTTAGAGGACTGCATCCATGATGAATAGGCATTTGAAGCAGTTCATGTGCTAAGGCCTGGCTCGCTGCATGAGTACTTGGGTACTGACTGAATGATTAGATTACTGCAAGGAGAGTGCCTGGGTGAATTTATAAGTGGTTGGGTTCTTGTGCAGCGAATGGATGAGTACATGGTGCTGAATGGGTCACTAGAGGAGTGCAAGTGGAGTGACAGGGTGTTTCCTGGAAGTATATGGATACTGACTGGGGAATTGAAGTTGTGAAAGACAAGTGTGTAGGTGGTTAGAGGACTGCATGCATAGTGGATAGGCATTTGAAGCAGTCCATGTGCTAAGGCCTGGCTCACTGCATGAGTACTTGGGTACTGACTGAATGATTAGAGTACTGCAAGGAGAGTGCCTTGGTGAATTTATAAGTGGTTGGGTTTTCGCACAGTGAATGGATTAGTACATGGTGCTGAATGGGTCACTAGAGGAGTGCAAGGGGAGTGACAGGGTGTTTGCTGGAAGTGTATGGTTTCTGACTGGGGAATTGAAGGTGTGAAAGACAAGTGTGTAGGTGGTTAGAGGACTGCATGCATAGTGGATAGGGGTTTGAAGCAGTCCATGTGCTAAGGCCTGGCTCACTGCATGAGTACTTGCATAGAGACTGAATGATTAGAGTACTGTAAAGAGAGTACCTGGGTGAATTTATAAGTGTTTGGGTTTTGGCGCAGTGAATGGATTAGTACATGCTGCTGAATGGGTCACTAGAGGAGTGCAAGTGGAGTGACAGGGTGTTTGCTGGAAGTGTATGAATACTGACTGGGGAATTGAATGTGTGAAAGACAAGTGTGTCGTTGGTTAGAGGACTGCATGCATAATGAATAGGCATTTGAAGCAGTCCATGTGCTAAGGCCTGGCTCACTGCATGAGTACTTGGGTACTGACTGAATGATTCGAGTACTGCAAGGAGAGTGCCTGGGTGTATTTATATGCGATTGGGTTCTGGTGCAGTGAATGGATTAGTACATGGTGCTGAATGGGTCACTGGAGGAGTGCAAGGGAAATGACAGGGTGTTTGCTGGAAGTGTATAGATACTGACTGGGGAATTGAAGGTGTGAAAGACAAGTGTGTAGGTGGTTAGAGGACTGCATGCTTAGTGGATAGGCATTTGAAGCAGTCCATGTGCTAAGGCCTGGCTCGCTGCATGAGTAGTTGGGTACTGACTGAATGATTAGAGTACTGCAAGGAGAGTGCCTGGGTGAAGTTATAAGTGGTTTGGTTCTTGTGCAGTGAATGGATGAGTACATTGTGCTGAATGGGCCACTTGAGGAGTGCAAGAGGAGTGACAGGCTGTTTCCTGGAAGTATGTGGATACTGACTGGGGAATTGAAGGTGTGAAAGACAAGTGCGTAGTTGGTTAGAGGACTGCATGCATAGTGAATAGGCATTTGCAGCAGTCCATGTGCTAAGGCCTGTCTTGCTGCTTGAGTACTTGGGTACTGACTGAATGATTTAAGTACTGCAAGGAGAGTGCCTGGGTGAATTTATAAGTGGCTGGGTTTTCGCACAGTGAATGGATTAGTACATGGTGCTGAATTGGTCACTAGAGGACTGCAAGGGGAGAGACAGGGTGTTTGTTGGAAGTGTATGGATACTGACTGGGGAATTGAAGGTGTGAAAGACAAGTGTGTAGGTGGTTGGAGGACTGCATGCATAGTGGATAGGGGTTTGAAGCAGTCCATGTGCTAAGGCCTGGTTCACTGCATGAGTACTTGGGTACTGACTGAATGATTAGAGTACTGCAAGGAGAGTGCCTTGGTGAATTTATAAGTGGTTGGGTTTTCGCACAGTGAATGGATTAGTACATGGTGCTGAATGGGTCACTAGAGGAGTGCAAGGGGAGTGACAGGGTGTTTGCTGGAAGTGTATGGTTTCTGACTGGGGAATTGAAGGTGTGAAAGACAAGTGTGTAGGTGGTTAGAGGACTGCATGCATAGTGGATAGGGGTTTGAAGCAGTCCATGTGCTAAGGCCTGGCTCACTGCATGAGTACTTGCATAGAGACTGAATGATTAGAGTACTGTAAAGAGAGTACCTGGGTGAATTTATAAGTGTTTGGGTTTTGGCGCAGTGAATGGATTAGTACATGCTGCTGAATGGGTCACTAGGGGAGTGCAAGTGGAGTGACAGGGTGTTTGCTGGAAGTGTATGAATACTGACTGGGGAATTGAATGTGTGAAAGACAAGTGTGTCGTTGGTTAGAGGACTGCATGCATAATGAATAGGCATTTGAAGCAGTCCATGTGCTAAGGCCTGGCTCACTGCATGAGTACTTTGGTACTGACTGAATGATTAGAGTACTGCAAGGAGAGTGCCTGGGTGTATTTATATGCGATTGGGTTCTGGTGCAGTGAATGGATTAGTACATGGTGCTGAATGGGTCACTGGAGGAGTGCAAGGGGATTGACAGGGTGTTTGCTGGAAGTGTATAGATACTGACTGGGGAATTGAAGGTGTGAAAGACAAGTGTGTAGGTGGTTAGAGGACTGCATGCTTAGTGGATAGGCATTTGAAGCAGTCCATGTGCTAAGGCCTGGCTCGCTGCATGAGTAGTTGGGTACTGACTGAATGATTAGAGTACTGCAAGGAGAGTGCCTGGGTGAAGTTATAAGTGGTTTGGTTCTTGTGCAGTGAATGGATGAGTACATTGTGCTGAATGGGCCACTTGAGGAGTGCAAGAGGAGTGACAGGCTGTTTCCTGGAAATATGTGGATACTGACTGGGGAATTGAAGGTGTGAAAGACAAGTGCGTAGTTGGTTAGAGGACTGCATGCATAGTGAATAGGCATTTGCAGCAGTCCATGTGCTAAGGCCTGTCTTGCTGCTTGAGTACTTGGGTACTGACTGAATGATTTAAGTACTGCAAGGAGAGTGCCTGGGTGAATTTATAAGTGGCTGGGTTTTCGCACAGTGAATGGATTAGTAAATGGTGCTGAATTGGTCACTAGAGGACTGCAAGGGGAGAGACAGGGTGTTTGTTGGAAGTGTATGGATACTGACTGGGGAATTGAAGGTGTGAAAGACAAGTGTGTAGGTGGTTGGAGGACTGCATGCATAGTGGATAGGGGTTTGAAGCAGTCCATGTGCTAAGGCCTGGCTCACTGCATGAGTACTTGGGTACTGACTGAATGATCAGAGTACTGCAAGGAGAATACCTAGGTGAATTTATAAGTGATTGGGTTCTGGTGCAGTGAATGGATTAGTACATGATGCTGAATGTGTCACTGGAGGAGTGCAAGAGGAGTGACAGTGTGTTTCCTGGAAGTATATGGATACTGACTGGGGAATTGAAGGTGTGAAAGACAAGTGTGTAGGTGGTTAGAGGACTGCATGCATAGTGGATAGGCATTTGAAGCAGTCCATGTGCTAAGGATGGCTCACTGCATGAGTACTTGGGTACTGACTGAATAATTAGAGTACTGCAAGGACAGTGCCTGGTTGAATTTATAAGTGGTTGGGTTTTCGCGCAGTGAATAGATTAGTACATGGTGCTGCATGGGTAACTACAGGAGTGCAAGGGGAGTGACAGCGTGTTTGCTGGAAGTGTTTGGATACTGACTGGGGAATTGAAGGTGTGAAAGACAAATGTGTAGGTGGTTAAGGACTGCATGCATAGTGAATAGGCGTTTGAAGCAGTCCAGGTGCTAAGACCTGGCTAAGTGCAGGAGTACTTGGGGACTGACTCAATGATTAGAGTACTGAAAGGAGAGTGCCTGAATGAATGTATAAGTGGTTGGGTTTTGGCACAGTGAATGGATTAGTACATGGTGCTGAATGGGTCACAAGAGGAGTGCAAGGGGAGGGACAGGGTGTTTGCTGGAAGTGTATGGATACTGACTGGGGAATTGAAGGTGTGAAAGACAACTGTGTAGTGGGTTAGAGGACTTCATGCATAGTGAATAGGCGTTTGAAGCAGTCTATGTGCTAAGGCCTGGCTCGCTGCATGAGTGCTTGGGTACTGACTGAATGATTAGAGTACTGCTAGGAGAGTGCCTGGGTGAATTATTAAGTGGTTGGGTTTTGGCACAGAGAAGGGATTAGTACATGGTGCAGAATAGGTCACTACAGGAGTGCAAGAGGAGTGACAGGGTGTTTCATGGAAGTATATGGATAATGACTGGGGATATGAAGGTGTGAAAGACAAGTGTTTAGGTGATTTGAGGACTGCATGCATTGTGGATAGGGGTTTGAAGCAGTCTATGCGCTAAGGCCTGGCTCACTGCATGAGTACTTGTATACTGACTGAATGATTAGAATACTGTAAAGAGAGTACCTGGGTGAATTTATAAGTGGTTGGGTTTTGGCGCAGAGAATGGATTAGTACATGCTGCTGAATGGGTCTTTAGAGGAGTGCAAGCGGAGTGACAGGGTGTTTGCTGGAAGTGTATGAATACTGACTGGGGATTTGAATGTGTGAAAGACAAGTGTGTCGTTGGTTAGAGGACTGCATGCATAATGAATAGGCATTTGAAGCAGTCCATGTGCTAAGGCCTGGCTCGCTGCATAAGTACTTGGGTACTGACTGAATGATTAGATTACTGCAAGGAGAGTGCCTGGGTGAATTTATAAGTGGTTGGGTTCTTGTGCAGTGAATGGATGAGTACATGGTGCTGAATGGGTCACTAGAGGAGTGCAAGAAGAGTGACAGGGTGTTTCCTGGAAGTATATGGATACTGACTGGGGAATTGAAGTTGTGAAAGACAAGTGTGTAGGTGGTTAGAGGACTGCATGCATAGTGGATAGGCATTTGAAGCAGTCCATGTGCTAAGGCCTGGCTCGCTGCATGAGTACTTGGGTACTGACTAAGTGATTAGAGTACTGCAAGGAGAGTGCCTGGGTGAATTTATAAGTGGTTGGGTTTTGCCGACGTGAATGGATTAGTACATGGTGCTGAATGGGTCACTGGAGTAGTGCAAGGTAAGGGACAGGGTGTTTGCTGGAACTGTATGGCTACTGACCGGGGAATTGAAGGTGTGAAAGCCAACTGTGTAGTTGGTTAGAGGACTGCATGCATAGTGGATAGGTGTTTGAAGCAGTCCATGTGCTAAGGCCTGGTTCACTGCATGAGTACTTGGGTACTGACTGAATGATTGGAGTACTGCAAGGAGAGTACCTGGGTGAATTTATAAGTGTTTGGGTTTTGGCGCAGTGAATGGATTAGTACATGGTACTGAATTGGTCACTAGCGGAGTGCAAGGGGAGCGACAGGGTGTTTGTTGGAAGTGTATGGATACTGACTGGGGAATTGAAGGTGTGAAAGACAAGTGTGTAGGTGGTTGGAGGACTGCATGCATAGTGGATAGGCATTTGAAGCAGTCCATTTGCTAAGGATGGCTCACTGCATGAGTACTTGGGTACTGACTGAATAATTAGAGTACTGCAAGGAGAGTGCCTGGTTGAATTTATAAGTGGTTGGGTTTTCGCGCAGTGAATAGATTAGTACATGGTGCTGCATGGGTAGCTACAGGACTGCAAGGGGAGTGACAGAGTGTTTGCTGGAAGTGTTTGGATACTGACTGGGGAATTGAAGGTGTGAAAGACAAATGTGTAGGTGGTTAAGGACTGCATGCATATTGGATAGGCGTTTGAAGCAGTCCAGGTGCTAAGACCTGGCTCAGTGCAGGAGTACTTGGGGACTGACTCAATGATTAGAGCACTGCAAGGAGAGTGCCTGAATGAATGTATAAGTGGTTGGGTTTTGGCGCAGTGCATGGATTAGTACATGGTGCTGAATGGGTCACTAGATGAGTGCAAGGGGAGGGACAGGGTGTTTGCTGGAAGTTTATGGATACTGACTGGGGAATTGAAGGTGTGAAAGACAACTGTGTAGTGGGTTAGAGGACTTCATGCATAGTGAACAGGCATTTGAAGCAGTCCATGTGCTAAGGCCTGGCTCGATGCATGAGTGCTTGAGTACTGACTGAATGATTAGAGTACTGCTAGGAGAGTGCCTATGAATTATTAAGTGGTTGGGTTTTGGCACAGAGAAGGGATTAGTACATGGTGCAGAATGGGTCACTAGAGGAGTGCAAGAGGTGTGACAGGGTGTTTCCTGAAAGTATATGGATAAAGACTGGGGATTTGAAGGTGTGAAAGACAAGTGTTTAGTTGGTTTGAGGACTGCATGCATTGTGGATAGGGGTTTGAAGCAGTCTATGTGCTAAGGCCTGGCTCACTGCATGAGTACTTGCATACTGACTGAATGATTAGAATACTGTAAAGAAAGTACCTGGGTGAATTTATAAGTGGTTGGAATTTGGCGCAGTGAATGGATTAGTACATGCTGCTGAATGGGTCTTTAGAGGAGTGCAAGCGGAGTGACAGGGTGTTTGCTGGAAGTGTATGAGTACTGACTGGGGATTTGAATGTGTGAAAGACAAGTGTGTCATTGGTTAGAGGACTGCATACATGATGAATAGGCATTTGAAGCAGTTCATGTGCTAAGGCCTGTCTCGCTGCATGAGTACTTGGGTACTGACTGAATGATTAGATTACTGCAAGGAGAGTGCCTGGGTGAATTTATAAGTGGTTGGGTTCTTGAGCAGTGAATGGATGAGTACATGGTGTTGAATGGGTCACTAGAGGAGTGCAAGTGGAGTGACAGGGTGTTTCCTGGAAGTATATGGATACTGACTGGGGAATTGAAGTTGTGAAAGACAAGTGTGTAGGTGGTTAGAGGACTGCATGCATAGTGGATAGGCATTTGAAGCAGTCCATGTGCTAAGGCCTGGCTCACTGCATGAGTACTTGGGTACTGACTGAATGATTAGAGTACAGCAAGGAGAGTGCCTTGGTGAATTTATAAGTGGTTGGGTTTTCGCACAGTGAATGGATTAGTACATGGTGCTGAATGGGTCACTAGAGGAGTGCAAGGGGAGTGACAGGGTGTTTGCTGGAAGTGTATGGTTTCTGACTGGGGAATTGAAGGTGTGAAAGACAAGTGTGTAGGTGGTTAGAGGACTGCATGCATAGTGGATAGGGGTTTAAAGCAGTCCATGTGCTAAGGCCTGGCTCACTGCATGAGTACTTGCATAGAGACTGAATGATTAGAGTACTGTAAAGAGAGTACCTGGGTGAATTTATAAGTGTTTGGGTTTTGGCGCAGTGAATGGATTAGTACATGCTGCTGAATGGGTCACTAGAGGAGTGCAAGTGGAGTGACAGGGTGTTTGCTGGAAGTGTATGAATACTGACTGGGGAATTGAATGTGTGAAAGACAAGTGTGTCGTTGGTTAGAGAACTGCATGCATAATGAATAGGCATTTGAAGCAGTCCATGTGCTAAGGCCTGGCTCAGTGCATGAATACTTGGGTACTGACTGAATGATTAGAGTACTGCAAGGAGAGTGTCTGAGTGAATTTATAAGTGGTTGGGTTTTGGTGCAGTGTATGGATTAGTACATGGTGCTGAATGGGTCACTAGAGGAGTGCAAGGGGAGGGACAGGGTGTTTGCTGGAAGTGTATGGATACTGACTGGGGAATTGAAGGTGTGAAAGACAACTGTGTAGTTGGTTAGTGGACTGCATGCATAGTGAATAGGCGTTTGAAGCAGTCCATGTGCTAAGGCCTGGCTCGCTGCATGAGTGCTTGGGTACTGACTGAATGATTAGAGTACTGCTAGGAGAGTGCCTGGGTGAATTTATCAGTGGTTGGATTTTAGCGCAGAGAAGGGATGGTGCTGAATGGGTCACTAGAGGAGTACAAGAGGAGTGACAGGGTGTTTCCTGGAAGTATATGGATAATGACTGGGAATTTGAAGGTGTGAAAGACAAGTGTGTAGGTGCTTAGAGGACTGCATGCATAGTGGATAAGCGTTTGAAGCAGTCCATGTGCTTAGGCCTGGTTCACTGCATGAGTACTTGGGCACTGACTGAATGATTAGAGTACTGCAAGGAGAGTGCCTGGGTGAATTTATAAGTGGTTGGGTTTTGGCACAGTGAATGGATTAGTACATGGTGCTGAATGGGTCACTAGAGGAGTGCAAGGGGAGTGACAGGGTGTTTGCTGGAAGTGTATGGATACTGACTGGGGAATTGAAGATGTGAAAGACAAGTGTGTAGGTGGTTAGAGGACTGCATGCATAGTGGATATGGGTTTGAAGCAGTCCATGTGCTAAGGCACAGTTCTTCAAACTGTGGGGTGCGCCCCCCTGGGGGGGGCGTGGATGGGTTCCCAGGGGGGCGCAGACGCCTCTGCAAGCACATGTAAATGAAGACGCCTGGAAGTGCAGCGATGTTTATTTGCTGTGTTTCCAGGCTGTCTTCATTTACTCCGAAGTCCTCAGTACCGTGGGGTCAGAGGTCAGTGGGTGTGCTGCTTGGGGCTCAGCTGGGCAGTGTCTGGAGTCTTATTAAAAACTCCAGCATGCCCCGGTTTTTCACAGGTCTTTAAAGACCATTTGCATACCTTTGGAAACTGGTTACGGAGGCTGTTTTTTTTTCTTTTTCCAGTACCCACTGGGCGTCTACTCTGCCTATTCCTCCTTACATTTGTATTTTACATATACTTCTGTAGTGTGAAAATGCATTTCATGAAAATGAATATAAAAAAGGGTTGCCAATAGAAAAAATGCCAGCCATGTATGTTTAAAGAGCCTGCAAAGACCTTGCTTTGACACTAAAAAAAGTATGTATTCATTTGTAATTTGACTTTCTGTCTGTTCCTTTTATTTTCAGTCATGATACATTCAGGCAGCCCTAGTACACATTTAAAAGTGCTTTATATTTGCTTTTCGAAGTATGCACAGATAAGTGCTGAAAATAGGGCTTTAGGTGACTGTTTATTTTTGTACCTTCTGCATCATCAAAATAATGAGCTGGCAACCCTAATCATAATACTGGAAGTTTGTTAGAGGATCAGCACATTATTTATTTCCTTCACCCTCGATTCCCTGATTTAATTCCATAGTAGCAATAGTTTAACTTATATCTGAAACCCTACGCCCCGTCAATAACATGCTGATAACTTCAAGTGTCTGGGAATTCACCCTGCATTCAGACAACTCACTCCTCATTCTCACCCTTCACTTTCACACTCACCCTGCACTCACAGCGCATAGTTATGGTTTTCCCGCATTTGCCACACAATCCATCATCTGCTGTATAATTTGCAGATTGAAAAATGCAGCAACACATGTTACCTCACAGTGGAAGGCCCTTTCTAAATGTTGACTGGTCACCTTTCTGTTGCTTACTGCTATATGTGGGTGTTAATGTGGTACTTATGAGGGGCAATAAAGGCCAGGACAATGTTAACAAGTGTAAAAATAGCAAAATAGTGCAGCAATGCTATCACAAAATATGCAGCATAATTTGCCTTTGCTTGCAGCAGAATTTAGTCAACCATGCTGCATAATTTGGTCTTCTCCTGCCGCATAATTCCAATGGCCCTGTATATAGTGCTATGAGGTCCCAGCCTGTGGCAGAAAGCACTGTGAATATGCAAGTCATTATTTTAAAACAGTATTTACTTACTCTAAGCTAGGCAGCGGCAACATGATGCAGTGATTGAGATAAAACAAGTTCTTACAAAACATACTTTTTAGTAATAAGTAATCAAACTGTATCAAATGCAGACATTTTTGTAAGTGTCTCCACTAGTCAAGATCCCATCTGATAACTCCTTTACATTACATCTTAAAAAGAATAGATCTTTGCCACCATAAAGCTTTAAGCAGATCCACTGGAATTATTCAGCAGAAGAGGACAACATTATGCGGCAGGTTTGACTAAATCATGCAGCAAGAAAAGGTAAATTATGCGGCACAATGCGCCACATTTTGTGGTTAGCATTACTTCATTATTTTGTCATTTTTAACTCACAGTAACACTGTCAGGGGAAATATTTCACCTCATTAGTACCAGTTTAGCACCCAAATACAGCAGTAAGCAACCACAAGATTACAAGTCAATCTTTGCAAAGGGCCTTCCAATGCTCCGGAACACTTTGTCACGCTTTAAGTAACTTTTCATCCGTTTGAGCTAGAATCAAGTTTTTTGTTGTTGAAATCTGCAGATTATGTAGCAAATGCAATACACTGATAATTATGTGGAAAACGCTGCTGCAGAAACTATTAATTCCATGAATTCTTTTTGAATTTTCTGCACTACCACCCGCACTTCAATTTCAGACAGAGACATCTCAAAGTCAGTATTAACCATTCAGGGGCAGTTTTTTTGTGAAAGCTGAGTCCATGGGGTAGCAGGTAGAAGGCCGGCAGGGTTGCAATCAGATGCAGAGCCCTAATCCTCTCAATCCCTGGGGGCCTCACAGTAATGGTCTAGGAGACAGAGGAAAGGAGCGAGATTCATAGATATTGTCAAAGAGAAGGCCCAGAATAGGGAGCACTGTATACAGACTCATTTGTATGTATATAAATGGCCAAAGACCGCTTCTTCAGCGAGATACCCCAAAGAAGGGGACAATATAAGTAGTTTTTTTTTTTTTAAAGGGACATTCATTAGTGAAGCTGGTACTGCTGCCAAGTGTGTAAGTGGCCACTGCTGGTTATCATAAAGGAGCAGATGCAGCAGGACTGGGGCCCATGGATTTTGGGGGGTCCACTGCATCACAATTATGACCTTCTACCTTTACAAAAAGGGGCATCAGAGCTTATTGTCCTTTCAAGCATTAGGACAGAGGTGATGATCCATCATGGAGGGGAAGAGGTAAAAAAGGCAAAGGAGATAGCCTGCTACTCAGGACTGCAGCTATCATTAATGCAGCAGGTACAGTTGCATTGAGGTCAAAAAGTGTGAGGGGCTCGCAATACCCCAATTATGGGGAGCAGTTTGTTTGGGATATCTGTTTTTGTTTGATGCATTTGCTGTTTTATAAGTCTCATATTTGGTGCAGTTCATAAGCTATAGAAAAAGTATTCCTGAAATCATCTCATAAGCCCCGCTCCCTGCACGCCGCCATGTCCCTCCCGCTCCCCCAATCCTTGTCATGAAGTTTTGGAGGGGGGCCTGACCTCAAAACATTTTGCTTAGCGGGGCTCAGAGTAAAAAAGTTTGAAGACCTCTGTGCTAAGGCCTGGCTCACTGCATGAGTACTTGTGTACTGACTGAATTATTAGAGTACTGCAAAGAGAGTACCTCGGTGAATTTATAAGTGGTTGGGTTTTCGTGCAGTGAATGGATTAGTACATGGTGCTGAATGGGTCACTAGAGGAGTGCAAGGGGAGTGACAAGGTGTTTGCTGGAAGTGTATGGATACTGACTAGGGAATTGAAGGTGTGAAAGACAAGTGCACAGGTGGTTAGAGGACTGTATGCATAGTGGATAGGGGTTTGAAGAAGTCCATGTGCAAAGGCCTGGCTCGCTGCATGAGTACTTGCGTACTGACTGAATTATTAGAGTACTGCAAAGAGAGTACCTCGGTGAATTTATAAGTGGTTGGGTTTTGGCGCAGTGAATGGATTAGTACATGGTGCTGAATGGGTCACTAGAGGAGAGCAGTCGGAGTGACAGGGTGTTTGCTGGAGGTGTATGAATACTGACTGGGGAATTGAAGGTGTGAAAGACAAGTGTGTAGTTGGTTAGAGGACTGCATGCATAGTGAATAGGCGTTTGCAGCAGTCCATGTGCTAAGGCCTGGCTTGCTGCTTGAGTACTTGGGTACTGACTGAATGATTTAAGTACTGCAAGGAGAGTGCCTGGGTGAATTTATAAGTGGCTGGGTTTTCGCACAGTGAATGGATTAGTACATGGTGCTGAATTGGTCACTAGCGGAGTGCAAGGGGAGAGACAGGGTGTTTGTTGGAAGTGTATGGATACTGACTGGGGAATTGAAGGTGTGAAAGACAAGTGTGTAGGTGGTTGGAGGACTGCATGCATAGTGGATAGGCATTTGAAGCAGTCCATTTGCTAAGGATGGCTCACTGCATGAGTACTTGGGTACTGACTGAATAATTAGAGTACTGCAAGGAGAGTGCCTGGTTGAATTTATAAGTGGTTGGGTTTTCGCGCAGTGAATAGATTAGTACATGGTGCTGCATGGGTAACTACAGGACTGCAAGGGGAGTGACAGCGTGTTTGCTGGAAGTGTTTGGATACTGACTGCGGAATTGAAGGTGTGAAAGACAAATGTGTAGGTGGTTAAGGACTGCATGCATAGTGGATAGGCGTTTGAAGCAGTCCATGTGCTAAGACCTGGCTCAGTGCAGGAGTACTTGGGGACTGACTCAATGATTAGAGCACTGCAAGGAGAGTGCCTGAATGAATGTATAAGTGGTTGGGTTTTGGTGCAGTGCATGGATTAGTACATGGTGCTGAATGGGTCACTAGATGAGTGCAAGGGGAGGGACAGGGTGTTTGCTGGAAGTTTATGGATACTGACTGGGGAATTGAAGGTGTGAAAGACAACTGTGTAGTGGGTTAGAGGACTTCATGCATAGTGAACAGGCGTTTGAAGCAGTCCATGTGCTAAGGCCTGGCTCGCTGCATGAGTGCTTGGGTACTGACTGAATGATTAGAGTACTGCTAAGAGAGTGCCTGGGTGAATTATTAAGTGGTTGGGTTTTGGCACAGAGAAGGGATTAGTACATGGTGCAGAATGGGTCACTAGAGGAGTGCAAGAGGTGTGACAGGGTGTTTCCTGGAAGTATATGGATAAAGACTGGGGATTTGAAGGTGTGAAAGACAAGTGTTTAGTTGGTTTGAGGACTGCATGCATTGTGGATAGGGGTTTGAAGCAGTCTATGTGCTAAGGCCTGGCTCACTGCATGAGTACTTGCATACTGACTGAATGATTAGAATACTGTAAAGAAAGTACCTGGGTGAATTTATAAGTGGTTGGAATTTGGCGCAGTGAATGGATTAGTACATGCTGCTGAATGGGTCTTTAGAGGAGTGCAAGCGGAGTGACAGGGTGTTTGCTGGAAGTGTATGAATACTGACTGGGGATTTGAATGTGTGAAAGACAAGTGTGTCGTTGGTTAGAGGACTGCATACATGATGAATAGGCATTTGAAGCAGTTCATGTGCTAAGGCCTGGCTCGCTGCATGAGTACTTGGGTACTGACTGAATGATTAGATTACTGCAAGGAGAGTGCCTGGGTGAATTTATAAGTGGTTGGGTTCTTGTGCAGTGAATGGATGAGTACATGGTGCTGAACGGGTCACTAGAGGAGTGCAAGTGGAGTGACAGGGTGTTTCCTGGAAGTATATGGATACTGACTGGGGAATTGAAGTTGTGAAAGACAAGTGTGTAGGTGGTTAGAGGACTGCATGCATAGTGGATAGGCATTTGAAGCAGTCCATGTGCTAAGGCCTGGCTCACTGCATGAGTACTTGGGTACTGACTGAATGATTAGAGTACTGCTAGGAGAGTGCCTGGGTGAATTATTAAGTGGTTGGGTTTTGGCACAGAGAAGGGATTAGTACATGGTGCAGAATGGGTCACTAGAGGAGTGCAAGAGGTGTGACAGGGTGTTTCCTGGAAGTATATGGATAAAGACTGGGGATTTGAAGGTGTGAAAGACAAGTGTTTAGTTGGTTTGAGGACTGCATGCATTGTGGATAGGGGTTTGAAGCAGTCTATGTGCTAAGGCCTGGCTCACTGCATGAGTACTTGCATACTGACTGAATGATTAGAATACTGTAAAGAAAGTACCTGGGTGAATTTATAAGTGGTTGGAATTTGGCGCAGTGAATGGATTAGTACATGCTGCTGAATGGGTCTTTAGAGGAGTGCAAGCGGAGTGACAGGGTGTTTGCTGGAAGTGTATGAATACTGACTGGGGATTTGAATGTGTGAAAGACAAGTGTGTCGTTGGTTAGAGGACTGCATACATGATGAATAGGCATTTGAAGCAGTTCATGTGCTAAGGCCTGGCTCGCTGCATGAGTACTTGGGTACTGACTGAATGATTAGATTACTGCAAGGAGAGTGCCTGGGTGAATTTATAAGTGGTTGGGTTCTTGTGCATTGAATGGATGAGTACATGGTGCTGAATGGGTCACTAGAGGAGTGCAAGTGGAGTGACAGGGTGTTTCCTGGAAGTATATGGATACTGACTGGGGAATTGAAGTTGTGAAAGACAAGTGTGTAGGTGGTTAGAGGACTGCATGCATAGTGGATAGGCATTTGAAGCAGTCCATGTGCTAAGGCCTGGCTCACTGCATGAGTACTTGGGTACTGACTGAATGATTAGAGTACTGCAAGGAGAGTGCCTTGGTGAATTTATAAGTGGTTGGGTTTTCGCACAGTGAATGGATTAGTACATGGTGCTGAATGGGTCACTAGAGGAGTGCAAGGGGAGTGACAGGGTGTTTGCTGGAAGTGTATGGTTTCTGACTGGGGAATTGAAGGTGTGAAAGACAAGTGTGTAGGTGGTTAGAGGACTGCATGCATAGTGGAGAGGGGTTTGAAGCAGTCCATGTGCTAAGGCCTGGCTCACTGCATGAGTACTTGCATAGAGACTGAATGATTAGAGTACTGTAAAGAGAGTACCTGGGTGAATTTATAAGTGTTTGGGTTTTGGCGCAGTGAATGGATTAGTACATGCTGCTGAATGGGTCACTAGAGGAGTGCAAGTGGAGTGACAGGGTGTTTGCTGGAAGTGTATGAATACTGACTGGGGAATTGAATGTGTGAAAGACAAGTGTGTCGTTGGTTAGAGGACTGCATGCATAATGAATAGGCATTTGAAGCAGTCCATGTGCTAAGGCCTGGCTCACTGCATGAGTACTTGGGTACTGACTGAATGATTAGAGTACTGCAAGGAGAGTGCCTGGGTGTATTTATATGTGATTGGGTTCTGGTGCAGTGAATGGATTAGTACATGGTGCTGAATGGGTCACTGGAGGAGTGCAAGGGGAATGACAGGGTGTTTGCTGGAAGTTTATAGATACTGACTGGGGAATTGAAGGTGTGAAAGACAAGTGTGTAGGTGGTTAGAGGACTGCATGCTTAGTGGATAGGCATTTGAAGCAGTCCATGTGCTAAGGCCTGGCTCGCTGCATGAGTAGTTGGGTACTGACTGAATGATTAGAGTACTGCAAGGAGAGTGCCTGGGTGAAGTTATAAGTGGTTTGGTTCTTGTGCAGTGAATGGATGAGTACATTGTGCTGAATGGGCCACTTGAGGAGTGCAAGAGGAGTGACAGGCTGTTTCCTGGAAGTATGTGGATACTGACTGGGGAATTGAAGGTGTGAAAGACAAGTGCGTAGTTGGTTAGAGGACTGCATGCATAGTGAATAGGCATTTGCAGCAGTCCATGTGCTAAGGCCTGTCTTGCTGCTTGAGTACTTGGGTACTGACTGAATGATTTAAGTACTGCAAGGAGAGTGCCTGGGTGAATTTATAAGTGGCTGGGTTTTCGCACAGTGAATGGATTAGTACATGGTGCTGAATTGGTCACTAGAGGACTGCAAGGGGAGAGACAGGGTGTTTGTTGGAAGTGTATGGATACTGACTGGGGATTTGAATGTGTGAAAGACAAGTGTGTCGTTGGTTAGAGGACTGCATACATGATGAATAGGCATTTGAAGCAGTTCATGTGCTAAGGCCTGGCTCGCTGCATGAGTACTTGGGTACTGACTGAATGATTAGATTACTGCAAGGAGAGTGCCTGGGTGAATTTATAAGTGGTTGGGTTCTTGTGCAGTGAATGGATGAGTACATGGTGCTGAATGGGTCACTAGAGGAGTGCAAGTGGAGTGACAGGGTGTTTCCTGGAAGTATATGGATACTGACTGGGGAATTGAAGTTGTGAAAGACAAGTGTGTAGGTGGTTAGAGGACTGCATGCATAGTGGATAGGCATTTGAAGCAGTCCATGTGCTAAGGCCTGGCTCACTGCATGAGTACTTGGGTACTGACTGAATGATTAGAGTACTGCTAGGAGAGTGCCTGTGTGAATTATTAAGTGGTTGGGTTTTGGCACAGAGAAGGGATTAGTACATGGTGCAGAATGGGTCACTAGAGGAGTGCAAGAGGTGTGACAGGGTGTTTCCTGGAAGTATATGGATAAAGACTGGGGATTTGAAGGTGTGAAAGACAAGTGTTTAGTTGGTTTGAGGACTGCATGCATTGTGGATAGGGGTTTGAAGCAGTCTATGTGCTAAGGCCTGGCTCACTGCATGAGTACTTGCATACTGACTGAATGATTAGAATACTGTAAAGAAAGTACCTGGGTGAATTTATAAGTGGTTGGAATTTGGCGCATTGAATGGATTAGTACATGCTGCTGAATGGGTCTTTAGAGGAGTGCAAGCGGAGTGACAGGGTGTTTGCTGGAAGTGTATGAATACCGACTGGGGATTTGAATGTGTGAAAGACAAGTGTGTCGTTGGTTAGAGGACTGCATACATGATGAATAGGCATTTGAAGCAGTTCATGTGCTAAGGCCTGGCTCGCTGCATGAGTACTTGGGTACTGACTGAATGATTAGATTACTGCAAGGAGAGTGCCTGGGTGAATTTATAAGTGGTTGGGTTCTTGTGCAGTGAATGGATGAGTACATGGTGCTGAATGGGTCACTTGAGGAGTGCAAGAGGAGTGACAGGCTGTTTCCTGGAAGTATGTGGATACTGACTGGGGAATTGAAGGTGTGAAAGACAAGTGCGTAGTTGGCTAGAGGACTGCATGCATAGTGAATAGGCATTTGCAGCAGTCCATGTGCTAAGGCCTGTCTTGCTGCTTGAGTACTTGGGTACTGACTGAATGATTTAAGTACTGCAAGGAGAGTGCCTGGGTGAATTTATAAGTGGCTGGGTTTTCGCACAGTGAATGGATTAGTACATGGTGCTGAATTGGTCACTAGAGGACTGCAAGGGGAGAGACAGGGTGTTTGTTGGAAGTGTATGGATACTGACTGGGGAATTGAAGGTGTGAAAGACAAGTGTGTAGGTGATTGGAGGACTGCATGCATAGTGGATAGGGGTTTGAAGCAGTCCATGTGCTAAGGCCTGGCTCACTGCATGAGTACTTGGGTACTGACTGAATGATTAGAGTACTGCAAGGAGAGTGCCTTGGTGAATTTATAAGTGGTTGGGTTTTCGCACAGTGAATGGATTAGTACATGGTGCTGAATGGGTCACTAGAGGAGTGCAAGGGGAGTGACAGGGTGTTTGCTGGAAGTGTATGGTTTCTGACTGGGGAATTGAAGGTGTGAAAGACAAGTGTGTAGGTGGTTAGAGGACTGCATGCATAGTGGATAGGGGTTTGAAGCAGTCCATGTGCTAAGGCCTGGCTCACTGCATGAGTACTTGCATAGAGACTGAATGATTAGAGTACTGTAAAGAGAGTACCTGGGTGAATTTATAAGTGTTTGGGTTTTGGCGCAGTGAATGGATTAGTACATGCTGCTGAATGGGTCACTAGAGGAGTGCAAGTGGAGTGACAGGGTGTTTGCTGGAAGTGTATGAATACTGACTGGGGAATTGAATGTGTGAAAGACAAGTGTGTCGTTGGTTAGAGGACTGCATGCATAATGAATAGGCATTTGAAGCAGTCCATGTGCTAAGGCCTGGCTCACTGCATGAGTACTTTGGTACTGACTGAATGATTAGAGTACTGCAAGGAGAGTGCCTGGGTGTATTTATATGCGATTGGGTTCTGGTGCAGTGAATGGATTAGTACATGGTGCTGAATGGGTCACTGGAGGAGTGCAAGGGGATTGACAGGGTGTTTGCTGGAAGTGTATAGATACTGACTGGGGAATTGAAGGTGTGAAAGACAAGTGTGTAGGTGGTTAGAGGACTGCATGCTTAGTGGATAGGCATTTGAAGCAGTCCATGTGCTAAGGCCTGGCTCGCTGCATGAGTAGTTGGGTACTGACTGAATGATTAGAGTACTGCAAGGAGAGTGCCTGGGTGAAGTTATAAGTGGTTTGGTTCTTGTGCAGTGAATGGATGAGTACATTGTGCTGAATGGGCCACTTGAGGAGTGCAAGAGGAGTGACAGGCTGTTTCCTGGAAATATGTGGATACTGACTGGGGAATTGAAGGTGTGAAAGACAAGTGCGTAGTTGGTTAGAGGACTGCATGCATAGTGAATAGGCATTTGCAGCAGTCCATGTGCTAAGGCCTGTCTTGCTGCTTGAGTACTTGGGTACTGACTGAATGATTTAAGTACTGCAAGGAGAGTGCCTGGGTGAATTTATAAGTGGCTAGGTTTTCGCACAGTGAATGGATTAGTACATGGTGCTGAATTGGTCACTAGAGGACTGCAAGGGGAGAGACAGGGTGTTTGTTGGAAGTGTATGGATACTGACTGGGGAATTGAAGGTGTGAAAGACAAGTGTGTAGGTGGTTGGAGGACTGCATGCATAGTGGATAGGGGTTTGAAGCAGTCCATGTGCTAAGGCCTGGCTCACTGCATGAGTACTTGGGTACTGACTGAATGATCAGAGTACTGCAAGGAGAATACCTAGGTGAATTTATAAGTGATTGGGTTCTGGTGCAGTGAATGGATTAGTACATGATGCTGAATGTGTCACTGGAGGAGTGCAAGAGGAGTGACAGTGTGTTTCCTGGAAGTATATGGATACTGACTGGGGAATTGAAGGTGTGAAAGACAAGTGTGTAGGTGGTTAGAGGACTGCATGCATAGTGGATAGGCATTTGAAGCAGTCCATGTGCTTAGGATGGCTCACTGCATGAGTACTTGGGTACTGACTGAATAATTAGAGTACTGCAAGGACAGTGCCTGGTTGAATTTATAAGTGGTTGGGTTTTCGCGCAGTGAATAGATTAGTACATGGTGCTGCATGGGTAACTACAGGAGTGCAAGGGGAGTGACAGCGTGTTTGCTGGAAGTGTTTGGATACTGACTGGGGAATTGAAGGTGTGAAAGACAAATGTGTAGGTGGTTAAGGACTGCATGCATAGTGAATAGGCGTTTGAAGCAGTCCAGGTGCTAAGACCTGGCTAAGTGCAGGAGTACTTGGGGACTGACTCAATGATTAGAGTACTGAAAGGAGAGTGCCTGAATGAATGTATAAGTGGTTGGGTTTTGGCACAGTGAATGGATTAGTACATGGTGCTGAATGGGTCACTAGAGGAGTGCAAGGGGAGGGACAGGGTGTTTGCTGGAAGTGTATGGATACTGACTGGGGAATTGAAGGTGTGAAAGACAACTGTGTAGTGGGTTAGAGGACTTCATGCATAGTGAATAGGCGTTTGAAGCAGTCTATGTGCTAAGGCCTGGCTCGCTGCATGAGTGCTTGGGTACTGACTGAATGATTAGAGTACTGCTAGGAGAGTGCCTGGGTGAATTATTAAGTGGTTGGGTTTTGGCACAGAGAAGGGATTAGTACATGGTGCAGAATAGGTCACTAGAGGAGTGCAAGAGGAGTGACAGGGTGTTTCATGGAAGTATATGGATAATGACTGGGGATTTGAAGGTGTGAAAGACAAGTGTTTAGGTGATTTGAGGACTGCATGCATAGTGGATAGGCGTTTGAAGCAGTCCATGTGCTAAGACCTGGCTCAGTGCAGGAGTACTTGGGGACTGACTCAATGATTAGAGCACTGCAAGGAGAGTGCCTGAATGAATGTATAAGTGGTTGGGTTTTGGTGCAGTGCATGGATTAGTACATGGTGCTGAATGGGTCACTAGATGAGTGCAAGGGGAGGGACAGGGTGTTTGCTGGAAGTTTATGGATACTGACTGGGGAATTGAAGGTGTGAAAGACAACTGTGTAGTGGGTTAGAGGACTTCATGCATAGTGAACAGGCGTTTGAAGCAGTCCATGTGCTAAGGCCTGGCTCGCTGCATGAGTGCTTGGGTACTGACTGAATGATTAGAGTACTGCTAAGAGAGTGCCTGGGTGAATTATTAAGTGGTTGGGTTTTGGCACAGAGAAGGGATTAGTACATGGTGCAGAATGGGTCACTAGAGGAGTGCAAGAGGTGTGACAGGGTGTTTCCTGGAAGTATATGGATAAAGACTGGGGATTTGAAGGTGTGAAAGACAAGTGTTTAGTTGGTTTGAGGACTGCATGCATTGTGGATAGGGGTTTGAAGCAGTCTATGTGCTAAGGCCTGGCTCACTGCATGAGTACTTGCATACTGACTGAATGATTAGAATACTGTAAAGAAAGTACCTGGGTGAATTTATAAGTGGTTGGAATTTGGCGCAGTGAATGGATTAGTACATGCTGCTGAATGGGTCTTTAGAGGAGTGCAAGCGGAGTGACAGGGTGTTTGCTGGAAGTGTATGAATACTGACTGGGGATTTGAATGTGTGAAAGACAAGTGTGTCGTTGGTTAGAGGACTGCATACATGATGAATAGGCATTTGAAGCAGTTCATGTGCTAAGGCCTGGCTCGCTGCATGAGTACTTGGGTACTGACTGAATGATTAGATTACTGCAAGGAGAGTGCCTGGGTGAATTTATAAGTGGTTGGGTTCTTGTGCAGTGAATGGATGAGTACATGGTGCTGAACGGGTCACTAGAGGAGTGCAAGTGGAGTGACAGGGTGTTTCCTGGAAGTATATGGATACTGACTGGGGAATTGAAGTTGTGAAAGACAAGTGTGTAGGTGGTTAGAGGACTGCATGCATAGTGGATAGGCATTTGAAGCAGTCCATGTGCTAAGGCCTGGCTCACTGCATGAGTACTTGGGTACTGACTGAATGATTAGAGTACTGCTAGGAGAGTGCCTGGGTGAATTATTAAGTGGTTGGGTTTTGGCACAGAGAAGGGATTAGTACATGGTGCAGAATGGGTCACTAGAGGAGTGCAAGAGGTGTGACAGGGTGTTTCCTGGAAGTATATGGATAAAGACTGGGGATTTGAAGGTGTGAAAGACAAGTGTTTAGTTGGTTTGAGGACTGCATGCATTGTGGATAGGGGTTTGAAGCAGTCTATGTGCTAAGGCCTGGCTCACTGCATGAGTACTTGCATACTGACTGAATGATTAGAATACTGTAAAGAAAGTACCTGGGTGAATTTATAAGTGGTTGGAATTTGGCGCAGTGAATGGATTAGTACATGCTGCTGAATGGGTCTTTAGAGGAGTGCAAGCGGAGTGACAGGGTGTTTGCTGGAAGTGTATGAATACTGACTGGGGATTTGAATGTGTGAAAGACAAGTGTGTCGTTGGTTAGAGGACTGCATACATGATGAATAGGCATTTGAAGCAGTTCATGTGCTAAGGCCTGGCTCGCTGCATGAGTACTTGGGTACTGACTGAATGATTAGATTACTGCAAGGAGAGTGCCTGGGTGAATTTATAAGTGGTTGGGTTCTTGTGCATTGAATGGATGAGTACATGGTGCTGAATGGGTCACTAGAGGAGTGCAAGTGGAGTGACAGGGTGTTTCCTGGAAGTATATGGATACTGACTGGGGAATTGAAGTTGTGAAAGACAAGTGTGTAGGTGGTTAGAGGACTGCATGCATAGTGGATAGGCATTTGAAGCAGTCCATGTGCTAAGGCCTGGCTCACTGCATGAGTACTTGGGTACTGACTGAATGATTAGAGTACTGCAAGGAGAGTGCCTTGGTGAATTTATAAGTGGTTGGGTTTTCGCACAGTGAATGGATTAGTACATGGTGCTGAATGGGTCTCTAGAGGAGTGCAAGGGGAGTGACAGGGTGTTTGCTGGAAGTGTATGGTTTCTGACTGGGGAATTGAAGGTGTGAAAGACAAGTGTGTAGGTGGTTAGAGGACTGCATGCATAGTGGAGAGGGGTTTGAAGCAGTCCATGTGCTAAGGCCTGGCTCACTGCATGAGTACTTGCATAGAGACTGAATGATTAGAGTACTGTAAAGAGAGTACCTGGGTGAATTTATAAGTGTTTGGGTTTTGGCGCAGTGAATGGATTAGTACATGCTGCTGAATGGGTCACTGGAGGAGTGCAAGTGGAGTGACAGGGTGTTTGCTGGAAGTGTATGAATACTGACTGGGGAATTGAATGTGTGAAAGACAAGTGTGTCGTTGGTTAGAGGACTGCATGCATAATGAATAGGCATTTGAAGCAGTCCATGTGCTAAGGCCTGGCTCACTGCATGAGTACTTGGGTACTGACTGAATGATTAGAGTACTGCAAGGAGAGTGCCTGGGTGTATTTATATGCGATTGGGTTCTGGTGCAGTGAATGGATTAGTACATGGTGCTGAATGGGTCACTGGAGGAGTGCAAGGGGAATGACAGGGTGTTTGCTGGAAGTGTATAGATACTGACTGGGGAATTGAAGGTGTGAAAGACAAGTGTGTAGGTGGTTAGAGGACTGCATGCTTAGTGGATAGGCATTTGAAGCAGTCCATGTGCTAAGGCCTGGCTCGCTGCATGAGTAGTTGGGTACTGACTGAATGATTAGAGTACTGCAAGGAGAGTGCCTGGGTGAAGTTATAAGTGGTTTGGTTCTTGTGCAGTGAATGGATGAGTACATTGTGCTGAATGGGCCACTTGAGGAGTGCAAGAGGAGTGACAGGCTGTTTCCTGGAAGTATGTGGATACTGACTGGGGAATTGAAGGTGTGAAAGACAAGTGCGTAGTTGGTTAGAGGACTGCATGCATAGTGAATAGGCATTTGCAGCAGTCCATGTGCTAAGGCCTGTCTTGCTGCTTGAGTACTTGGGTACTGACTGAATGATTTAAGTACTGCAAGGAGAGTGCCTGGGTGAATTTATAAGTGGCTGGGTTTTCGCACAGTGAATGGATTAGTACATGGTGCTGAATTGGTCACTAGAGGACTGCAAGGGGAGAGACAGGGTGTTTGTTGGAAGTGTATGGATACTGACTGGGGATTTGAATGTGTGAAAGACAAGTGTGTCGTTGGTTAGAGGACTGCATACATGATGAATAGGCATTTGAAGCAGTTCATGTGCTAAGGCCTGGCTCGCTGCATGAGTACTTGGGTACTGACTGAATGATTAGATTACTGCAAGGAGAGTGCCTGGGTGAATTTATAAGTGGTTGGGTTCTTGTGCAGTGAATGGATGAGTACATGGTGCTGAATGGGTCACTAGAGGAGTGCAAGTGGAGTGACAGGGTGTTTCCTGGAAGTATATGGATACTGACTGGGGAATTGAAGTTGTGAAAGACAAGTGTGTAGGTGGTTAGAGGACTGCATGCATAGTGGATAGGCATTTGAAGCAGTCCATGTGCTAAGGCCTGGCTCACTGCATGAGTACTTGGGTACTGACTGAATGATTAGAGTACTGCTAGGAGAGTGCCTGGGTGAATTATTAAGTGGTTGGGTTTTGGCACAGAGAAGGGATTAGTACATGGTGCAGAATGGGTCACTAGAGGAGTGCAAGAGGTGTGACAGGGTGTTTCCTGGAAGTATATGGATAAAGACTGGGGATTTGAAGGTGTGAAAGACAAGTGTTTAGTTGGTTTGAGGACTGCATGCATTGTGGATAGGGGTTTGAAGCAGTCTATGTGCTAAGGCCTGGCTCACTGCATGAGTACTTGCATACTGACAGAATGATTAGAATACTGTAAAGAAAGTACCTGGGTGAATTTATAAGTGGTTGGAATTTGGCGCATTGAATGGATTAGTACATGCTGCTGAATGGGTCTTTAGAGGAGTGCAAGCGGAGTGACAGGGTGTTTGCTGGAAGTGTATGAATACCGACTGGGGATTTGAATGTGTGAAAGACAAGTGTGTCGTTGGTTAGAGGACTGCATACATGATGAATAGGCATTTGAAGCAGTTCATGTGCTAAGGCCTGGCTCGCTGCATGAGTACTTGGGTACTGACTGAATGATTAGATTACTGCAAGGAGAGTGCCTGGGTGAATTTATAAGTGGTTGGGTTCTTGTGCAGTGAATGGATGAGTACATGGTGCTGAATGGGTCACTTGAGGAGTGCAAGAGGAGTGACAGGCTGTTTCCTGGAAGTATGTGGATACTGACTGGGGAATTGAAGGTGTGAAAGACAAGTGCGTAGTTGGCTAGAGGACTGCATGCATAGTGAATAGGCATTTGCAGCAGTCCATGTGCTAAGGCCTGTCTTGCTGCTTGAGTACTTGGGTACTGACTGAATGATTTAATTACTGCAAGGAGAGTGCCTGGGTGAATTTATAAGTGGCTGGGTTTTCGCACAGTGAATGGATTAGTACATGGTGCTGAATTGGTCACTAGAGGACTGCAAGGGGAGAGACAGGGTGTTTGTTGGAAGTGTATGGATACTGACTGGGGAATTGAAGGTGTGAAAGACAAGTGTGTAGGTGATTGGAGGACTGCATGCATAGTGGATAGGGGTTTGAAGCAGTCCATGTGCTAAGGCCTGGCTCACTGCATGAGTACTTGGGTACTGACTGAATGATTAGAGTACTGCAAGGAGAGTGCCTTGGTGAATTTATAAGTGGTTGGGTTTTCGCACAGTGAATGGATTAGTACATGGTGCTGAATGGGTCACTAGAGGAGTGCAAGGGGAGTGACAGGGTGTTTGCTGGAAGTGTATGGTTTCTGACTGGGGAATTGAAGGTGTGAAAGACAAGTGTGTAGGTGGTTAGAGGACTGCATGCATAGTGGATAGGGGTTTGAAGCAGTCCATGTGCTAAGGCCTGGCTCACTGCATGAGTACTTGCATAGAGACTGAATGATTAGAGTACTGTAAAGAGAGTACCTGGGTGAATTTATAAGTGTTTGGGTTTTGGCGCAGTGAATGGATTAGTACATGCTGCTGAATGGGTCACTAGAGGAGTGCAAGTGGAGTGACAGGGTGTTTGCTGGAAGTGTATGAATACTGACTGGGGAATTGAATGTGTGAAAGACAAGTGTG
Source organism: Triturus cristatus (assembly GCF_964204655.1). NCBI lineage: Eukaryota > Metazoa > Chordata > Amphibia > Caudata > Salamandridae > Triturus > Triturus cristatus. The sequence goes on along the minus strand of NC_140588.1, from coordinate 842,911,032 downwards.
TCGTTGGTTAGAGGACTGCATGCATAATGAATAGGCATTTGAAGCAGTCCATGTGCTAAGGCCTGGCTCACTGCATGAGTACTTTGGTACTGACTGAATGATTAGAGTACTGCAAGGAGAGTGCCTGGGTGTATTTATATGCGATTGGGTTCTGGTGCAGTGAATGGATTAGTACATGGTGCTGAATGGGTCACTGGAGGAGTGCAAGGGGATTGACAGGGTGTTTGCTGGAAGTGTATAGATACTGACTGGGGAATTGAAGGTGTGAAAGACAAGTGTGTAGGTGGTTAGAGGACTGCATGCTTAGTGGATAGGCATTTGAAGCAGTCCATGTGCTAAGGCCTGGCTCGCTGCATGAGTAGTTGGGTACTGACTGAATGATTAGAGTACTGCAAGGAGAGTGCCTGGGTGAAGTTATAAGTGGTTTGGTTCTTGTGCAGTGAATGGATGAGTACATTGTGCTGAATGGGCCACTTGAGGAGTGCAAGAGGAGTGACAGGCTGTTTCCTGGAAATATGTGGATACTGACTGGGGAATTGAAGGTGTGAAAGACAAGTGCGTAGTTGGTTAGAGGACTGCATGCATAGTGAATAGGCATTTGCAGCAGTCCATGTGCTAAGGCCTGTCTTGCTGCTTGAGTACTTGGGTACTGACTGAATGATTTAAGTACTGCAAGGAGAGTGCCTGGGTGAATTTATAAGTGGCTAGGTTTTCGCACAGTGAATGGATTAGTACATGGTGCTGAATTGGTCACTAGAGGACTGCAAGGGGAGAGACAGGGTGTTTGTTGGAAGTGTATGGATACTGACTGGGGAATTGAAGGTGTGAAAGACAAGTGTGTAGGTGGTTGGAGGACTGCATGCATAGTGGATAGGGGTTTGAAGCAGTCCATGTGCTAAGGCCTGGCTCACTGCATGAGTACTTGGGTACTGACTGAATGATCAGAGTACTGCAAGGAGAATACCTAGGTGAATTTATAAGTGATTGGGTTCTGGTGCAGTGAATGGATTAGTACATGATGCTGAATGTGTCACTGGAGGAGTGCAAGAGGAGTGACAGTGTGTTTCCTGGAAGTATATGGATACTGACTGGGGAATTGAAGGTGTGAAAGACAAGTGTGTAGGTGGTTAGAGGACTGCATGCATAGTGGATAGGCATTTGAAGCAGTCCATGTGCTTAGGATGGCTCACTGCATGAGTACTTGGGTACTGACTGAATAATTAGAGTACTGCAAGGACAGTGCCTGGTTGAATTTATAAGTGGTTGGGTTTTCGCGCAGTGAATAGATTAGTACATGGTGCTGCATGGGTAACTACAGGAGTGCAAGGGGAGTGACAGCGTGTTTGCTGGAAGTGTTTGGATACTGACTGGGGAATTGAAGGTGTGAAAGACAAATGTGTAGGTGGTTAAGGACTGCATGCATAGTGAATAGGCGTTTGAAGCAGTCCAGGTGCTAAGACCTGGCTAAGTGCAGGAGTACTTGGGGACTGACTCAATGATTAGAGTACTGAAAGGAGAGTGCCTGAATGAATGTATAAGTGGTTGGGTTTTGGCACAGTGAATGGATTAGTACATGGTGCTGAATGGGTCACTAGAGGAGTGCAAGGGGAGGGACAGGGTGTTTGCTGGAAGTGTATGGATACTGACTGGGGAATTGAAGGTGTGAAAGACAACTGTGTAGTGGGTTAGAGGACTTCATGCATAGTGAATAGGCGTTTGAAGCAGTCTATGTGCTAAGGCCTGGCTCGCTGCATGAGTGCTTGGGTACTGACTGAATGATTAGAGTACTGCTAGGAGAGTGCCTGGGTGAATTATTAAGTGGTTGGGTTTTGGCACAGAGAAGGGATTAGTACATGGTGCAGAATAGGTCACTAGAGGAGTGCAAGAGGAGTGACAGGGTGTTTCATGGAAGTATATGGATAATGACTGGGGATTTGAAGGTGTGAAAGACAAGTGTTTAGGTGATTTGAGGACTGCATGCATTGTGGATAGGGGTTTGAAGCAGTCTATGCGCTAAGGCCTGGCTCACTGCATGAGTACTTGTATACTGACTGAATGATTAGAATACTGTAAAGAGAGTACCTGGGTGAATTTATAAGTGGTTGGGTTTTGGCGCAGAGAATGGATTAGTACATGCTGCTGAATGGGTCTTTAGAGGAGTGCAAGCGGAGTGACAGGGTGTTTGCTGGAAGTGTATGAATACTGACTGGGGATTTGAATGTGTGAAAGACAAGTGTGTCGTTGGTTAGAGGACTGCATGCATAATGAATAGGCATTTGAAGCAGTCCATGTGCTAAGGCCTGGCTCGCTGCATAAGTACTTGGGTACTGACTGAATGATTAGATTACTGCAAGGAGAGTGCCTGGGTGAATTTATAAGTGGTTGGGTTCTTGTGCAGTGAATGGATGAGTACATGGTGCTGAATGGGTCACTAGAGGAGTGCAAGAAGAGTGACAGGGTGTTTCCTGGAAGTATATGGATACTGACTGGGGAATTGAAGTTGTGAAAGACAAGTGTGTAGGTGGTTAGAGGACTGCATGCATAGTGGATAGGCATTTGAAGCAGTCCATGTGCTAAGGCCTGGCTCACTGCATGAGTACTTGCATAGAGACTGAATGATTAGAGTACTGTAAAGAGAGTACCTGGGTGAATTTATAAGTGTTTGGGTTTTGGCGCAGTGAATGGATTAGTACATGCTGCTGAATGGGTCACTAGAGGAGTGCAAGTGGAGTGACAGGGTGTTTGCTGGAAGTGTATGAATACTGACTGGGGAATTGAATGTGTGAAAGACAAGTGTGTCGTTGGTTAGAGGACTGCATGCATAATGAATAGGCATTTGAAGCAGTCCATGTGCTAAGGCCTGGCTCACTGCATGAGTACTTTGGTACTGACTGAATGATTAGAGTACTGCAAGGAGAGTGCCTGGGTGTATTTATATGCGATTGGGTTCTGGTGCAGTGAATGGATTAGTACATGGTGCTGAATGGGTCACTGGAGGAGTGCAAGGGGATTGACAGGGTGTTTGCTGGAAGTGTATAGATACTGACTGGGGAATTGAAGGTGTGAAAGACAAGTGTGTAGGTGGTTAGAGGACTGCATGCTTAGTGGATAGGCATTTGAAGCAGTCCATGTGCTAAGGCCTGGCTCGCTGCATGAGTAGTTGGGTACTGACTGAATGATTAGAGTACTGCAAGGAGAGTGCCTGGGTGAAGTTATAAGTGGTTTGGTTCTTGTGCAGTGAATGGATGAGTACATTGTGCTGAATGGGCCACTTGAGGAGTGCAAGAGGAGTGACAGGCTGTTTCCTGGAAATATGTGGATACTGACTGGGGAATTGAAGGTGTGAAAGACAAGTGCGTAGTTGGTTAGAGGACTGCATGCATAGTGAATAGGCATTTGCAGCAGTCCATGTGCTAAGGCCTGTCTTGCTGCTTGAGTACTTGGGTACTGACTGAATGATTTAAGTACTGCAAGGAGAGTGCCTGGGTGAATTTATAAGTGGCTAGGTTTTCGCACAGTGAATGGATTAGTACATGGTGCTGAATTGGTCACTAGAGGACTGCAAGGGGAGAGACAGGGTGTTTGTTGGAAGTGTATGGATACTGACTGGGGAATTGAAGGTGTGAAAGACAAGTGTGTAGGTGGTTGGAGGACTGCATGCATAGTGGATAGGGGTTTGAAGCAGTCCATGTGCTAAGGCCTGGCTCACTGCATGAGTACTTGGGTACTGACTGAATGATCAGAGTACTGCAAGGAGAATACCTAGGTGAATTTATAAGTGATTGGGTTCTGGTGCAGTGAATGGATTAGTACATGATGCTGAATGTGTCACTGGAGGAGTGCAAGAGGAGTGACAGTGTGTTTCCTGGAAGTATATGGATACTGACTGGGGAATTGAAGGTGTGAAAGACAAGTGTGTAGGTGGTTAGAGGACTGCATGCATAGTGGATAGGCATTTGAAGCAGTCCATGTGCTAAGGATGGTTCACTGCATGAGTACTTGGGTACTGACTGAATAATTAGAGTACTGCAAGGACAGTGCCTGGTTGAATTTATAAGTGGTTGGGTTTTCGCGCAGTGAATAGATTAGTACATGGTGCTGCATGGGTAACTACAGGAGTGCAAGGGGAGTGACAGCGTGTTTGCTGGAAGTGTTTGGATACTGACTGGGGAATTGAAGGTGTGAAAGACAAATGTGTAGGTGGTTAAGGACTGCATGCATAGTGAATAGGCGTTTGAAGCAGTCCAGGTGCTAAGACCTGGCTAAGTGCAGGAGTACTTGGGGACTGACTCAATGATTAGAGTACTGAAAGGAGAGTGCCTGAATGAATGTATAAGTGGTTGGGTTTTGGCACAGTGAATGGATTAGTACATGGTGCTGAATGGGTCACTAGAGGAGTGCAAGGGGAGGGACAGGGTGTTTGCTGGAAGTGTATGGATACTGACTGGGGAATTGAAGGTGTGAAAGACAACTGTGTAGTGGGTTAGAGGACTTCATGCATAGTGAATAGGCGTTTGAAGCAGTCTATGTGCTAAGGCCTGGCTCGCTGCATGAGTGCTTGGGTACTGACTGAATGATTAGAGTACTGCTAGGAGAGTGCCTGGGTGAATTATTAAGTGGTTGGGTTTTGGCACAGAGAAGGGATTAGTACATGGTGCAGAATAGGTCACTAGAGGAGTGCAAGAGGAGTGACAGGGTGTTTCATGGAAGTATATGGATAATGACTGGGGATTTGAAGGTGTGAAAGACAAGTGTTTAGGTGATTTGAGGACTGCATGCATTGTGGATAGGGGTTTGAAGCAGTCTATGCGCTAAGGCCTGGCTCACTGCATGAGTACTTGTATACTGACTGAATGATTAGAATACTGTAAAGAGAGTACCTGGGTGAATTTATAAGTGGTTGGGTTTTGGCGCAGAGAATGGATTAGTACATGCTGCTGAATGGGTCTTTAGAGGAGTGCAAGCGGAGTGACAGGGTGTTTGCTGGAAGTGTATGAATACTGACTGGGGATTTGAATGTGTGAAAGACAAGTGTGTCGTTGGTTAGAGGACTGCATGCATAATGAATAGGCATTTGAAGCAGTCCATGTGCTAAGGCCTGGCTCGCTGCATAAGTACTTGGGTACTGACTGAATGATTAGATTACTGCAAGGAGAGTGCCTGGGTGAATTTATAAGTGGTTGGGTTCTTGTGCAGTGAATGGATGAGTACATGGTGCTGAATGGGTCACTAGAGGAGTGCAAGAAGAGTGACAGGGTGTTTCCTGGAAGTATATGGATACTGACTGGGGAATTGAAGTTGTGAAAGACAAGTGTGTAGGTGGTTAGAGGACTGCATGCATAGTGGATAGGCATTTGAAGCAGTCCATGTGCTAAGGCCTGGCTCGCTGCATGAGTACTTGGGTACTGACTAAGTGATTAGAGTACTGCAAGGAGAGTGCCTGGGTGAATTTATAAGTGGTTGGGTTTTGCCGACGTGAATGGATTAGTACATGGTGCTGAATGGGTCACTGGAGTAGTGCAAGGTAAGGGACAGGGTGTTTGTTGGAACTGTATGGCTACTGACCGGGGAATTGAAGGTGTGAAAGCCAACTGTGTAGTTGGTTAGAGGACTGCATGCATAGTGGATAGGTGTTTGAAGCAGTCCATGTGCTAAGGCCTGGTTCACTGCATGAGTACTTGGGTACTGACTGAATGATTGGAGTACTGCAAGGAGAGTACCTGGGTGAATTTATAAGTGTTTATGTTTTGGCGCAGTGAATGGATTAGTACATGGTACTGAATTGGTCACTAGCGGAGTGCAAGGGGAGAGACAGGGTGTTTGTTGGAAGTGTATGGATACTGACTGGGGAATTGAAGGTGTGAAAGACAAGTGTGTAGGTGGTTGGAGGACTGCATGCATAGTGGATAGGCATTTGAAGCAGTCCATTTGCTAAGGATGGCTCACTGCATGAGTACTTGGGTACTGACTGAATAATTAGAGTACTGCAAGGAGAGTGCCTGGTTGAATTTATAAGTGGTTGGGTTTTCGCGCAGTGAATAGATTAGTACATGGTGCTGCATGGGTAGCTACAGGACTGCAAGGGGAGTGACAGCGTGTTTGCTGGAAGTGTTTGGATACTGACTGGGGAATTGAAGGTGTGAAAGACAAATGTGTAGGTGGTTAAGGACTGCATGCATATTGGATAGGCGTTTGAAGCAGTCCAGGTGCTAAGACCTGGCTCAGTGCAGGAGTACTTGGGGACTGACTCAATGATTAGAGCACTGCAAGGAGAGTGCCTGAATGAATGTATAAGTGGTTGGGTTTTGGCGCAGTGCATGGATTAGTACATGGTGCTGAATGGGTCACTAGATGAGTGCAAGGGGAGGGACAGGGTGTTTGCTGGAAGTTTATGGATACTGACTGGGGAATTGAAGGTGTGAAAGACAACTGTGTAGTGGGTTAGAGGACTTCATGCATAGTGAACAGGCGTTTGAAGCAGTCCATGTGCTAAGGCCTGGCTCGCTGCATGAGTGCTTGAGTACTGACTGAATGATTAGAGTACTGCTAGGAGAGTGCCTATGAATTATTAAGTGGTTGGGTTTTGGCACAGAGAAGGGATTAGTACATGGTGCAGAATGGGTCACTAGAGGAGTGCAAGAGGTGTGACAGGGTGTTTCCTGGAAGTATATGGATAAAGACTGGGGATTTGAAGGTGTGAAAGACAAGTGTTTAGTTGGTTTGAGGACTGCATGCATTGTGGATAGGGGTTTGAAGCAGTCTATGTGCTAAGGCCTGGCTCACTGCATGAGTACTTGCATACTGACTGAATGATTAGAATACTGTAAAGAAAGTACCTGGGTGAATTTATAAGTGGTTGGAATTTGGCGCAGTGAATGGATTAGTACATGCTGCTGAATGGGTCTTTAGAGGAGTGCAAGCGGAGTGACAGGGTGTTTGCTGGAAGTGTATGAATACTGACTGGGGATTTGAATGTGTGAAAGACAAGTGTGTCATTGGTTAGAGGACTGCATACATGATGAATAGGCATTTGAAGCAGTTCATGTGCTAAGGCCTGTCTCGCTGCATGAGTACTTGGGTACTGACTGAATGATTAGAGTACTGCAAGGAGAGTGCCTTGGTGAATTTATAAGTGGGTGGGTTTTCGCACAGTGAATGGATTAGTACATGGTGCTGAATGGGTCACTAGAGGAGTGCAAGGGGAGTGACAGGGTGTTTGCTGGAAGTGTATGGTTTCTGACTGGGGAATTGAAGGTGTGAAAGACAAGTGTGTAGGTGGTTAGAGGACTGCATGCATAGTGGATAGGGGTTTGAAGCAGTCCATGTGCTAAGGCCTGGCTCACTGCATGAGTACTTGCATAGAGACTGAATGATTAGAGTACTGTAAAGAGAGTACCTGGGTGAATTTATAAGTGTTTGGGTTTTGGCGCAGTGAATGGATTAGTACATGCTGCTGAATGGGTCACTAGAGGAGTGCAAGTGGAGTGACAGGGTGTTTCCTGGAAGTATATGGATACTGACTGGGGAATTGAAGTTGTGAAAGACAAGTGTGTAGGTGGTTAGAGGACTGCATGCATAGTGGATAGGCATTTGAAGCAGTCCATGTGCTAAGGCCTGGCTCACTGCATGAGTACTTGGGTACTGACTGAATGATTAGAGTACTGCAAGGAGAGTGCCTTGGTGAATTTATAAGTGGTTGGGTTTTCGCACAGTGAATGGATTAGTACATGGTGCTGAATGGGTCACTAGAGGAGTGCAAGGGGAGTGACAGGGTGTTTGCTGGAAGTGTATGGTTTCTGACTGGGGAATTGAAGGTGTGAAAGACAAGTGTGTAGGTGGTTGGAGGACTACATGCATAGTGGATAGGGGTTTGAAGCAGTCCATGTGCTAAGGCCTGGCTCACTGCATGAGTACTTGCATACAGACTGAATGATTAGAGTACTGTAAAGAGAGTACCTGGGTGAATTTATAAGTGTTTGGGTTTTGGCGCAGTAAATGGATTAGTACATGCTGCTGAATGGGTCACTGGAGGAGTGCAAGTGGAGTGACAGGGTGTTTGCTGGAAGTGTATGAATACTGACTGGGGAATTGAATGTGTGAAAGACAAGTGTGTCGTTGGTTAGAGAACTGCATGCATAATGAATAGGCATTTGAAGCAGTCCATGTGCTAAGGCCTGGCTCGCTGCATGAGTACTTTGGTACTGACTGAATGATTAGAGTACTGCAAGGAGAGTGCCTGGGTGTATTTATATGCGATTGGGTTCTGGTGCAGTGAATGGATTAGTACATGGTGCTGAATGGGTCACTGGAGGAGTGCAAGGGGAATGACAGGGTGTTTGCTGGAAGTGTATAGATACTGACTGGGGAATTGAAGGTGTGAAAGACAAGTGTGTAGGTGGTTAGAGGACTGCATGCATAGTGGATAGGCATTTGAAGCAGTCCATGTGCTAAGGCCTGGCTCGCTGCATGAGTAGTTGGGTACTGACTGAATGATTAGAGTACAGCAAGGAGAGTGCCTGGGTGAATTTATAAGTGGTTTGGTTCTTGTGCAGTGAATGGATGAGTACATTGTGCTGAATGGGCCACTTGAGGAGTGCAAGAGGAGTGACAGGCTGTTTCCTGGAAGTATGTGGATACTGACTGGGGAATTGAAGGTGTGAAAGACAAGTGTGTGTTTGGTTAGAGGACTGCATGCATAGTGCATAGGCATTTGCAGCAGTCCATGTGCTAAGGCCTGTCTTGCTGCTTGAGTACTTGGGTACTGACTGAATGATTTAAGTACTGCAAGGAGAGTGCCTGGGTGAATTTATAAGTGGCTGGGTTTTCGCACAGTGAATGGATTAGTACATGGTGCTGAATTGGTCACTAGAGGACTGCAAGGGGAGAGACAGGGTGTTTGTTGGAAGTGTATGGATACTGACTGGGGAATTGAAGGTGTGAAAGACAAGTGTGTAGGTGGTTGGAGGACTTCATGCATAGTGGATAGGGGTTTGAAGCAGTCCATGTGCTAAGGCCTGGCTCACTGCATGAGTACTTGGGTACTGACTGAATGATCAGAGTACTGCAAGGAGAATACCTAGGTGAATTTATAAGTGATTGGGTTCTGGTGCAGTGAATGGATTAGTACATGATGCTGAATGTGTCACTGGAGGAGTGCAAGAGGAGTGACAGTGTGTTTCCTGGAAGTATATGATACTGACTGGGGAATTGAAGGTGTGAAAGACAAGTGTGTAGGTGGTTAGAGGACTGCATGCATAGTGGATAGGCAGTTGAAGCAGTCCATGTGCTAAGGATGGCTCACTGCATGAGTACTTGGGTACTGACTGAATAGTTAGAGTACTGCTAGGAGAGTGCCTGGGTGAATTATTAAGTGGTTGGGTGTTGGCACAGAGAAGGGATTAGTACATGGTGCAGAATGGGTCACTAGAGGAGTGCAAGAGGAGTGACAGGGTGTTTCATGGAAGTATATGGATAATGACTGGGGATTTGAAGGTGTGAAAGACAAGTGTTTAGGTGATTTGAGGACTGCATGCATTGTGGATAGGGGTTTGAAGCAGTCTATGCGCTAAGGCCTGGCTCGCTGCATAAGTACTTGGGTACTGACTGAATGATTAGATTACTGCAAGGAGAGTGCCTGGGTGAATTTATAAGTGGTTGGGTTCTTGTGCAGTGAATGGATGAGTACATGGTGCTGAATGGGTCACTAGAGGAGTGCAAGAGGAGTGACAGGGTGTTTCCTGGAAGTATATGGATACTGACTGGGGAATTGAAGTTGTGAAAGACAAGTGTGTAGGTGGTTAGAGGACTGCATGCATAGTGGATAGGCATTTGAAGCAGTCCATGTGCTAAGGCCTGGCTCGCTGCATGAGTACTTGGGTACTGACTAAGTGATTAGAGTACTGCAAGGAGAGTGCCTGGGTTAATTTATAAGTGGTTGGGTTTTGCCGACGTGAATGGATTAGTACATGGTGCTGAATGGGTCACTGGAGTAGTGCAAGGTAAGGGACAGGGTGTTTGCTGGAACTGTATGGCTACTGACCGGGGAATTAAAGGTGTGAAAGCCAACTGTGTAGTTGGTTAGAGGACTGCATGCATAGTGGATAGGTGTTTGAAGCAGTCCATGTGCTAAGGCCTGGTTCACTGCATGAGTACTTGGGTACTGACTGAACGATTGGAGTTCTGCAAGGAGAGTGCCTGGGTGAATTTATAAGTGGTTGGGTTTTTGCACAGTGAATGGAATAGTACATGGTGCTGAATGGGTCACTAGAGGAGTGCAAGGGGAGTGACAGGGTGTTTGCTGGAAGTGTATGGATTCTGACTGGGGAATTGAAGGTGTGAAAGACAAGTGTGTAGGTGGTTGGAGGACTAGATGCATAGTGGATAGGGGTTTGAAGTAGTCCATGTGCTAAGGCCTGGCTCACTGCATGAGTACTTGCATACAGACTGAATGATTAGAGTACTGTAAAGAGAGTACCTGGGTGAATTTATAAGTGTTTGGGTTTTGGCGCAGTGAATGGATTAGTGCATGCTGCTGAATGGGTCACTAGAGGAGTGCAATTGGAGTGACAGGGTGTTTGCTGGAAGTGTATGAATACTGACTGGGGAATTGAATGTGTGAAAGACAAGTGTGTCGTTGGTTAGAGAACTGCATGCATAATGAATAGGCATTTGAAGCAGTCCATGTGCTAAGGCCTGGCTCGCTGAATGAGTACTTGGGTACTGACTAAATGATTAGAGTAGTGCAAGGAGAGTGCCTGGGTGTATTTATATGCGAATGGGTTCTGGTGCAGTGAATGGATTAGTACATGGTGCTGAATGGGTCACTGGAGGAGTGCAAGGGGAATGACAGGGTGTTTGCTGGAAGTGTATAGATACTGACTGGGGAATTGAAGGTGTGAAAGTCAAGTGTGTAGGTGGTTAGAGGACTGCATGCATAGTGGATAGGCATTTGAAGCAGTCCATGTGCTAAGGATGGCTCACTGCATGAGTACTTGGGTACTGACTGAATAATTAGAGTACTGCTAGGAGAGTGCCTGGGTGAATTATTAAGTGGTTGGGTTTTGGCACAGAGAAGGGATTAGTACATGGTGCAGAATGGGTCACTAGAGGAGTGCAAGAGGAGTGACAGGGTGTTTCATGGAAGTATATGGATAATGACTGGGGATTTGAAGGTGTGAAAGACAAGTGTTTAGGTGATTTGAGGACTGCATGCATTGTGGATAGGGGTTTGAAGCAGTCTATGCGCTAAGGCCTGGCTCGCTGCATAAGTACTTGGGTACTGACTGAATGATTAGATTACTGCAAGGAGAGTGCCTGGGTGAATTTATAAGTGGTTGGGTTCTTGTGCAGTGAATGGATGAGTACATGGTGCTGAATGGGTCACTAGAGGAGTGCAAGAGGAGTGACAGGGTGTTTCCTGGAAGTATATGGATACTGACTGGGGAATTGAAGTTGTGAAAGACAAGTGTGTAGGTGGTTAGAGGACTGCATGCATAGTGGATAGGCATTTGAAGCAGTCCATGTGCTAAGGCCTGGCTCGCTGCATGAGTACTTGGGTACTGACTAAGTGATTAGAGTACTGCAAGGAGAGTGCCTGGGTTAATTTATAAGTGGTTGGGTTTTGCCGACGTGAATGGATTAGTACATGGTGCTGAATGGGTCACTGGAGTAGTGCAAGGTAAGGGACAGGGTGTTTGCTGGAACTGTATGGCTACTGACCGGGGAATTAAAGGTGTGAAAGCCAACTGTGTAGTTGGTTAGAGGACTGCATGCATAGTGGATAGGTGTTTGAAGCAGTCCATGTGCTAAGGCCTGGTTCACTGCATGAGTACTTGGGTACTGACTGAACGATTGGAGTACTGCAAGGAGAGTGCCTGGGTGAATTTATAAGTGGTTGGGTTTTTGCACAGTGAATGGATTAGTACATGGTGCTGAATGGGTCACTAGAGGAGTGCAAGGGGAGTGACAGGGTGTTTGCTGGAAGTGTATGGATTCTGACTGGGGAATTGAAGGTGTGAAAGACAAGTGTGTAGGTGGTTGGAGGACTAGATGCATAGTGGATAGGGGTTTGAAGTAGTCCATGTGCTAAGGCCTGGCTCACTGCATGAGTACTTGCATACAGACTAAATGATTAGAGTACTGCAAGGAGAGTGCCTGGGTGTATTTATATGCGAATGGGTTCTGGTGCAGTGAATGGATTAGTACATGGTGCTGAATGGGTCACTGGAGGAGTGCAAGGGGAATGACAGGGTGTTTGCTGGAAGTGTATAGATACTGACTGGGGAATTGAAGGTGTGAAAGTCAAGTGTGTAGGTGGTTAGAGGACTGCATGCATAGTGAATAAGCATTTGAAGCAGTCCATGTGCTAAGGCCTGGCTCGCTGCATGAGTAGTTGGGTACTGACTGAATGATTAGAGTGCTGCAAGGAGAGCGCCTGGGTGAATTTATAAGTGGTTTGGTTCTTGTGCAGTGAATGGATGAGTACATGGTGCTGAATGGGTCACTTGAGGAGTGCAAGAGGAGTGACAGGGTGTTTCCTGGAAGTATGTGGATACTGACTGGTGAATTGAAGGTGTGAAAGACAAGTGTGTAGGTGGGTAGAGGATTGCATGCATAGTGGGTAGGCATTTGAAGCAGTCCATGTGCTAAGGCCTGGCTCACTGCATGAGTACTTGGGTACTGACTGAATGATTAGAGTGCTGCAAAGAGAGTGCCTGGGTGAATTTATAAGTGGTTCTGTTTTGGCGCTGTGAATGGATTAGTACATGGTGCTGAATGGGTCACTAGAGGAGTGCAAGGGGGGGGCAGGGTGTTTGCTGGAACTGTATGGCTACTGACTGGGGAATTGAAGGTGTGAAAGACAACTGTGTAGTTGTTTAGAGGACTGCATGCATAGTGAATAGGTGTTTGAAGCAGTCCATGTGCTAAGGCCTGGTTCACTGCATGAGTACTTGGGTACTGACTAAATGATTAGAATACTGCAAGGAAAGTGCCTGGGTGAATGTATAAGTGGTTGGGTTTTCGCACAGTGAATGGATTAGTACATGGTGCTGAATGGGTCACTAGAGGAGTGCAAGGGGAGTGACAGGGTGTTTGCTGGAAGTGTATGGATACTGACTGGGGAATTAAAGGTGTGAAAGACAAGTGTGTAGGTGGTTTGAGGACTGCATGCATAGTGGATAAGGGTTTGAAGCAGTCCGTGTGCTAAGGCCTGGCTCACTGCATGAGTACTGGCATACAGACTGAATGATTAGAGTACTGTAAAGAGAGTACCTGGGTGAATTTATAAGTGGTTGGGTTTTGGCGCAGTGAATGGATTAGTACATGGTGCTGAATGGGTCACTAGAGGAGTGCAAGGGGAGTAACAGGATGTTTGCTGGAGTGTATGTATACTGACTGGGGAATAGAAGGTGTGAAAGACAAGTGTGTAGTTGGTTAGAGGACTGCATGCATAGTGAATAGGCATTTGCAGCAGTCCATGTGCTAAGGCCTGGCTTGCTGCTTGAGTACTTGGGTACTGACTGAATGATTTAAGTACTGCAAGGAGAGTGCCTGGGTGAATTTATAAGTGGCTGGGTTTTCGCACAGTGAATGGATTAGTACAAGGTGCTGAATTGGTCACTAGAGGAGTGCAGGGGGAGAGACAGGGTGTTTGTTGGAAGTGTATGGCTACTGACAGGGGAATTGAAGGTGTGAAAGACAAGTGTGCAGGCTGTTGGAGGACTGCATGCATAGTGGATAGGCATTTGAAGCAGTCCATGTGCTAAGGATGGCTCACTGCATGAGTACTTGGGTACTGACTGAATAATTAGAGTACTGCAAGGAGAGTGCCTGGTTGAATTTATAAGTGGTTGGGTTTTGGCGCAGTGAATGGATTAGTACATGGTGCTGAATGGGTCACTAGAGGATTGCAAGGGGAGGGACAGGGTGTTTGCTGGAAGTGTATGGATACTGCCTGGGGAATTGAAGGTGTGAAAGACAACTGTGTAGTGGGTTAGAGGACTTCATGCATAGTGAATAGGCGTTTGAAGCAGTCCATGTGCTAAGGCCTGGCTCGATGCATAAGTGCTTGGGTACTGACTGAATGATTAGAGTACTGCTAGGAGAGTGCCTGGGTGAATTATTAAGTGGTTGGGTTTTGGCACAGAGAAGGGATTAGTACATGGTGCAGAATGGGTCACTAGAGGAGTGCAAGAGGAGTGACAGGGTGTTTCATGGAAGTATATGGATAATGACTGGGGATTTGAAGGTGTGAAAGACAAGTGTTTAGGTGGTTTGAGGACTGCATGCATTGTGGATAGGGGTTTGAAGCAGTCTATGCGCTAAGGCCTGGCTCACTGCATGAGTACTTGTATACTGACTGAATGATTAGAATACTGTAAAGCGAGTACCTGGGTGAATTTATAAGTGGTTGGGTTTTGGCGCAGTGAATGGATTAGTACATGCTGCTGAATGGGTCTTTAGAGGAGTGCAAGCGGAGTGACAGGGTGTTTGCTGGAAGTGTATGAATACTGACTGGGGATTTGAATGTGTGAAAGACAAGTGTGTCGTTGGTTAGAGGACTGCATGCATAATGAATAGGCATTTGAAGCAGTCCATGTGCTAAGGCCTGGCTCGCTGCATGAGTACTTGGGTACTGAATGAATGATTAGATTACTGCAAGGAGAGTGCCTGGGTGAATTTATAAGTGGTTTGGTTCTTGTGCAGTGAATGGATGAGTACATGGTGCTGAATGGGTCACTAGAGGAGTGCAAGAGGAGTGACAGGGTGTTTCCTGGAAGTATATGGATACTGACTGGGAAATTGAAGTTGTGAAAGACAAGTGTGTAGGTGGTTAGAGGACTGCATGCATAGTGGATAGGCATTTGAAGCAGTCCATGTGCTAAGGCCTGGCTCACTGCATGAGTACTTGGGTACTGACTGAATAATTAGAGAACTCTAAAGAGAGTACCTGGGTGAATTTATAAGTGTTTGGGTTTTGGCGCAGTGAATGGATTAGTACATGCTGCTGAATGGGTCACTAGAGGTGTGCAATTGGAGTGACAGGGTGTTTGCTGGAAGTGTATGAATACTGACTGGGGAATTGAATGTGTGAAAGACAAGTGTGTTGTTGGTTAGAGAACTGCATGCATAATGAATAGGCATTTGAAGCAGTCCATGTGCTAAGGCCTGGCTCGCTGCATGAGTACTTGGGTACTGACAGAATGATTAGAGTACTGCAAGGAGAGTGCCTGGGTGTATTTATATGCGATTGGGTTCTGGTGCAGTGAATGGATTAGTACATGGTGCTGAATGGGTCACTGGAGGAGTGCAAGAGGAATGACAGGGTGTTTGCTGGAAGTGTATAGATACTGACTGGGGAATTGAAGGTGTGAAAGACAAGTGTGTAGGTGGTTAGAGGACTGCATGCATAGTGGATAGGCATTTGAAGCAGTCCATGTGCTAAGGCCTGGCTCGCTGCATGAGTAGTTGGGTACTGACTGAATGATTAGAGTGCTGCAAGGAGAGCGCCTGGGTGAATTTATAAGTGGTTTGGTTCTTGTGCAGTGAATGGATGAGTACATGGTGCTGAATGGGTCACTTGAGGAGTGCAAGAGGAGTGACAGGGTGTTTCCTGGAAGTATGTGGATACTGACTGGGGAATTGAAGGTGTGAAAGACAAGTGTATAGGTGGGTAGAGGATTGCATGCATAGTGGGTAGGCATTTGAAGCAGTCCATGTGCTAAGGCCTGGCTCACTGCATGAGTACTTGGGTACTGACTGAATGATTAGAGTGCTGCAAAGAGAGTGCCTGGGTAAATTTATAAGTGGTTCTGTTTTGGCGCTGTGAATGGATTAGTACATGGTGCTGAATGGGTCACTAGAGGAGTGCAAGGGGAGGGACAGGGTGTTTGCTGGAACTGTATGGCTACTGACTGGGGAATTAAAGGTGTGAAAGACAACTGTGTAGTTGTTTAGAGGACTGCATGCATAGTGAAATGGTGTTTGAAGCAGTCCATGTGCTAAGGCCTGGTTCACTGCATGAGTACTTGGGTACTGACTAAATGATTAGAGTACTGCAAGGAAAGTGCCTGGGTGAATGTATAAGTGGTTGGGTTTTCGCACAGTGAATGGATTAGTACATGGTGCTGAATGGGTCACTAGAGGAGTGCAAGGGGAGTGACAGGGTGTTTGCTGGAAGTGTATGGATACTGACTGGGGAATTGAAGGTGTGAAAGACAAGTGTGTAGTTGGTTAGAGGACTGCATGCATAGTGAATAGGCGTTTGCAGCAGTCCATGTGCTAAGGCCTGGCTTGCTGCTTGAGTACTTGGGTACTGACTGAATGATTTAAGTACTGCAAGGAGAGTGCCTGGGTGAATTCATAAGTGGCTGGGTTTTCGCACAGTGAATGGATTAGTACATGGTGCTGAATTGGTCACTAGAGGAGTGCAAGGGGAGAGACAGGGTGTTTGTTGGAAGTGTATGGATACTGACTGGGGAATTGAAGGTGTGAAAGACAAGTGTGTAGGCTGTTGGAGGAATGCATGCATAGTGGATAGGCATTTGAAGCAGTCCATGTGCTAAGGATGGCTCACTGCATGAGTACTTGGGTACTGACTGAATAATTAGAGTACTGCAAGGACAGTGCCTGGTTGAATTTATGAGTGGTTGGGTTTTCGCGCAGTGAATAGATTAGTACATGGTGCTGCATGGGTAACTACAGGAGTGCAAGGGGAGTGACAGCGTGTTTGCTGGAAGTGTTTGGATACTGACTGGGGAATTGAAGGTGTGAAAGACAAATGTGTAGGTGGTTAAGGACTGCATGCATAGTGGATAGGCGTTTGAAGCAGTCCAGGTGCTAAGACCTGGTTCAGTGCAGGAGTACTTGGGGACTGACTCAATGATCAGAGCACTGCAAGGAGAGTGCCTGAATGAATGTATAAGTGGTTGGGTTTTGGCACAGTGAATGGATTAGTACATGGTGCTGAATGGGTCACTAGAGGAGTGCAAGGGGAGGGACAGGGTGTTTGCTGGAAGTGTATGGATACTAACTGGGGAATTGAAGGTGTGAAAGACAACTGTGTAGTGGGTTAGAGGACTTCATGCATAGTGAATAGGCGTTTGAAGCAGTCCATGTGCTAAGGCCTGGCTCGCTGCATGAGTGCTTGGGTACTGACTGAATGATTAGAGTACTGCTAGGAGAGTGCCTGGGTGAATTATTAAGTGGTTGGGTTTTGGCACAGAGAAGGGATTAGTACATGGTGCAGAATGGGTCACTAGAGGAGTGCAGGAGGAGTGACAGGGTGTTTCCTGGAAGTATATGGATAAAGACTGGGGATTTGAAGGTGTGAAAGACAAGTGTTTAGTTGGTTTGAGGACTGCATGCATTGTGGATAGGGGTTTGAAGCAGTCTATGTGCTAAGGCCTGGCTCACTGCATGAGTACTTGCATACTGACTGAATGATTAGAATACTGTAAAGAGAGTACCTGGGTGAATTTATAAGTGGTTGGGTTTTGGCGCAGTGAATGGATTAGTACATGCTGCTGAATGGGTCTTTAGAGGAGTGCAAGCGGAGTGACAGGGTGTTTGCTGGAAGTGTATGAATACTGACTGGGGATTTGAATGTGTGAAAGACAAGTGTGTCGTTGGTTAGAGGACTGCATACATAATGAATAGGCATTTGAAGCAGTCCATGTGCTAAGGCCTGGCTCGCTGCATGAGTACTTGGGTACTGACTGAATGATTAGATTACTGCAAGGAGAGTGCCTGGGTGAATTTATAAGTGGTTGGGTTCTTGTGCAGTGAATGGATGAGTACATGGTGCTGAATGGGTCACTAGAGGAGTGCAAGTGGAGTGACAGGGTGTTTCCTGGAAGTATATGGATACTGACTGGGGAATTGAAGTTGTGAAAGAAAAGTGTGTAGGTGGTTAGAGGACTGCATGCATAGTGGATAGGCATTTGAAGCAGTCCATGTGCTAAGGCCTGGCTCACGGCACGAGTACTTGTATACTGACTAAGTGATTAGAGTACTGCAAGGAGAGTGCCTGGATGAATTTATAAGTGGTTGGGTTTTGGCGCAGTGAATGGATTAGTACATGGTGCTGAATGGGTCACTGGAGAAGTGCAAGGTAAGGGACAGGGTGTTTGCTGGAACTGTATGGCTTCTGACCGGGGAATCAAAGGTGTGAAAGGCAAGCATGTAGTTGGTTAGAGGACTGCATGCATAGTGGATAGGTGTTTGAAGAAGTCCATGTGCTAAGGCCTGGTTTACTGCATGAGTACTTGGGTACTGACTGAATGATTAGAGTACTGCAAGGAGAGTGCCTGGGTGAATTTATAAGTGGTTGGGTTTTCGCACAGTGAATGGATTAGTACATGGTGCTGAATGGGTCACTAGAGAAGTGCAAGGGGAGTGACAGGGTGTTTGCTGGAAGTGTATGGATTCTGACTGGGGAATTGAAGGTGTGAAAGACAAGTGTGTAGGTGGTTGGAGGACTGCATGCATAGTGGATAGGGGTTTGAAGCAGTCCATGTGCTAAGGCCTGGCTCACTGCATGAGTACTTGCATACAGACTGAATGATTAGAGTACTGTAAAGAGAGTACCTGGGTGAATTTATAAGTGTTTGGGTTTAGGCGCAGTGAATGGATTAGTACATGCTGCTTAATGGGTCACTAGAGGAATGCAATTGGAGTGACAGGGTGTTTGCTGGAAGTGTATGAATACTGACTGGGGAATTGAATGTGTGAAAGACAAGTGTGTCGTTGGTTAGAGAACTGCATGCATAATGAATAGGTATTTGAAGCAGTCCATGTGCTAAGGCCTGGCTCGCTGCATGAGTACTTGGGTACTGACTGAATGATTAGAGTACTGCAAGGAGAGTGCCTGGGTGTATTTATATGCGATTGGGTTCTGGTGCAGTGAATGGATTAGTACATGGTGCTGAATGGGTCACTGGAGGAGTGCAAGGGGAATGACAGGGTGTTTGCTGGAAGTGTATAGATACTGACTGGGGAATTGAAGGTGTGAAAGACAAGTGTGTATGTGGTTAGAGGACTGCATGCATAGTGGATAGGCATTTGAAGCAGTCCATGTGCTAAGGCCTGGCTCGCTGCATGAGTAGTTGGGTACTGACTGAATGATTAGAGTACTGCAAGGAGAGTGCCTGGGTGAATTTATAAGTGGTTTGGTTCTTGTGCAGTGAATGGATGAGTACATTTTGCTGAATGGGCCACTTGAGGAGTGCAAGAGGAGTGACAGGGTGTTTCCTGGAAGAATGTGGATACTGACTGGGGAATTGAAGGTGTGAAAGACAAGTGTGTAGTTGGTTAGAGGACTGCATGCATAGTGAATAGGCATTTGCAGCAGTCCATGTGCTAAGGCCTGGCTTGCTGCTTGAGTACTTGGGTACTGACTGAATGATTTAAGTACTGCAAGGAGAGTGCCTGGGTGAATTTATAAGTGGCTGGGTTTTCGCACAGTGAATGGATTAGTACATGGTGCTGAATTGGTCACTAGAGGACTGCAAGGGGAGAGACAGGGTGTTTGTTGGAAGTGTATGGATACTGACTGGGAAATTGAAGGTGTGAAAGACAAGTGTGTAGGTGGTTGGAGGACTGCATGCATAGTGGATAGGGGTTTGAAGCAGTTCATGTGCTAAGGCCTGGCTCACTGCATGAGTACTTGGGTACTGAGTGAATGATCAGAGTACTGCAAGGAGAATACCTAGGTGAATTTATAAGTGATTGGGTTCTGGTGCAGTGAATGGATTAGTACATGATGCTGAATGTGTCACTGGAGGAGTGCAAGAGGAGTGACAGTGTGTTTCCTGGAAGTATATGGATACTGACTGGGGAATTGAAGGTGTGAAAGACAAGTGTGTAGGTGGTTAGAGGACTGCATGCATAGTGGATAGGCATTTGAAGCAGTCCATGTGCTAAGGATGGATCACTGCATGAGTACTTGGGTACTGACTGAATAATTAGAGTACTGCAAGGAGAGTGCCTGGTTGAATTTATAAGTGGTTGGGTTTTCGTGCAGTGAATAGATTAGTACATGGTGCTGCATGGGTAACTACAGGAGTGCAAGGGGAGTGACAGCGTGTTTGCTGGAAGTGTTTGGATACTGACTGGGGAATTGAAGGTGTGAAAGACAAATGTGTAGGTGGTTAAGGACTGCATGCATAGTGAATAGGCGTTTGAAGCAGTCCAGGTGCTAAGACCTGGCTCAGTGCAGGAGTACTTGTGGACTGACTCAATGATTAGAGTACTGCAAGGAGAGTGCCTGAATGAATGTATAAGTGGTTGGGTTTTGGCGCAGTGAATGGATTAGTACATGGTTCTGAATGGGTCACTAGAGGAGTGCAAGGGGAGGGACAGGGTGTTTGCTGGAAGTGTATGGATACTGACTGGGGAATTGAAGGTTTGAAAGACAACTGTGTAGTGGGTTAGAGGACTTCATGCATAGTGAATAGGCATTTGAAGCAGTCCATGTGCTAAGGCCTGGCTCGCTGCATGAGTGCTTGGGTACTGACTGACTGATTAGAGTACTGCTAGGAGAGTGCCTGGGTGAATTATTAAGTGGTTGGGTTTTGGCACAGGGAAGGGATTAGTACATGGTGCAGAATGGGTCACTAGAGGAGTGCAAGAGGAGTGACAGGGTGTTTCATGGAACTATATGGATAATGACTGGGGATTTGAAGGTGTGAAAGACAAGTGTTTAGGTGGTTTGAGGACTGCATGCATTGTGGATAGGGGTTTGAAGCAGTCTATGCGCTAAGGCCTGGCTCACTGCATGAGTACTTGTATACTGACTGAATGATTAGAATACTGTAAAGAGAGTACCTGGGTGAATTTATAAGTGGTTGGGTTTTGGCGTAGTGAATGGATTAGTACATGCTGCTGAATGGGTCTTTAGAGGAGTGCAAGCGGAGTGACAGGGTGTTTGCTGGAAGTGTATGAATACTGACTGGGGATTTGAATGTGTGAAAGACAAGTGTGTCGTTGGTTAGAGAACTGCATGCATAATGAATAGGCATTTGAAGCAGTCCATGTGCTAAGGCCTGGCTCGCTGCATGAGTACTTGGGTACTGACTGAATGATTAGATTACTGCAGGGAGAGTGCCTGGGTGAATTTATAAGTGGTTGGGTGTTTTGCAGTGAATGGATGAGTACATGGTGCTGAATGGGTCACTAGAGGAGTGCAAGAGGAGTGACAGGGTGTTTCCTGGAAGTATATGCATACTCACTGGGGAATTGAAGTTGTGAAAGACAAGTGTGTAGGTGGTTAGAGGACTGCATGCATAGTGGATAGGCATTTGAAGCAGTCCATGTGCTAAGGCCTGGCTCACTGCATGAGTACTTGGGTACTGACTAAGTGATTAGAGTACTGCAAGGAGAGTGCCTGGGTGAATTTATAAGTGGTTGGGTTTTGGCGCAGTGAATGGATTAGTACATGGTGCTGAATGGGTCACTGGAGTAGTGCAAGGTAAGGGACAGGGTGTTTGCTGGAACTGTATGGTTACTGACCGGGGAATTGAAGGTGTGAAAGCCAACTGTGTAGTTGGTTAGAGGACTGCATGCATAGTGGATAGATGTTTGAAGCAGTCCATGTGCTAAGGCCTGGTTCACTGCATGAGTACTTGGTTACTGACTGAATGATTAGAGTACTGCAAGGAGAGTGCCTGGGTGAATTTATAAGTGGTTGGGTTTTCGCACAGTGAATGGATTAGTACATGGTGCTGAATGGGTCACTAGAGGAGTGCAAGGGGAGTGACAGGGTGTTTGCTGGAAGTGTATGGATTCTGACTGGGGAATTGAAGGTGTGAAAGACAAGTGTGTAGGTGGTTGGAGGACTGCATGCATAGTGGATAGGGGTTTGAAGCAGCCCATGTGCTAAGGCCTGGCTCACTGCATGAGTACTTGCATACAGACTGAATGATTAGAGTACTGTAAAGAGAGTACCTGGGTGAATTTATAAGTGTTTGGGTTTTGGCGCAGTGAATGCATTAGTACATGCTGCTGAATGGGTCACTGGAGGAGTGCAAGGGGAATGACAGGGTGTTTGCTGGAAGTGTATAGATACTGACTGGGGAATTGAAGGTGTGCAAGACAAGTGTGTAGGTGGTTAGAGGACTGCATGCATAGTGGATAGGCATTTGAAGCAGTCCATGTGCTAAGGCCTGGCTCGCTGCATGAGTACTTGGGTACTGACTGAATGATTAGAGTACTGCAAGGAGAGTGCCTGGGTGTATTTATATGCGATTGGGTTCTGGTGCAGTGAATGGATTAGTACATGGTGCTGAATGGGTCACTGGAGGAGTGTAAGGGGAATGACAGGGTGTTTGCTGGAAGTGTATAGATACTGACTGGGGAATTGAAGGTGTGAAAGACAAGTGTGTAGGTGGTTAAAGGACTGCATGCATAGTGGATAGGCATTTGAAGCAGTCCATGTGCTAAGGCCTGGCTCGCTGCATAAGTAGTTGGGTACTGACTGAATGATTAGAGTGCTGCAAGGAGAGCGCCTGGGGGAAATTATAAGTGGTTTGGTTCTTGTGCAGTGAATGGATGAGTACATGGTGCTGAATAGGTCACTTGAGGAGTGCAAGAGGAGTGACATGGTGTTTCCTAGAAGTATGTGGATACTGACTGGGGAATTGAAGGTGTGAAAGACAAGTGTGTAGGTGGGTAGAGGATTGCATGCCTAGTGGGTAGGCATTTGAAGCAGTCCATGTGCTAAGGCCTGGCTCACTGCATGAGTACTTGGGTACTGACTAAGTGATTAGAGTACTGCAAGGAGAGTGCCTGGGTGAATTTATAAGTGGTTGGGTTTTGGCGCAGTGAATGGATTAGTACATTGTGCTGAATTGGTCACTGGAGTAGTGCAAGGTAAGGGACAGGGTGTTTGCTGGAACTGTATGGTTACTGACCGGGGAATTGAAGGTGTGAAAGCCAACTGTGTAGTTGGTTAGAGGACTGCATGCATAGTGGATAGATGTTTGAAGCAGTCCATGTGCTAAGGCCTGGTTCACTGCATGAGTACTTGGGTACTGACTGAATGATTAGAGTACTGCAAGGAGAGTGCCTGGGTGAATTTATAAGTGGCTGGGTTTTCGCACAGTGAATGGATTAGTACATGGTGCTGAATTGGTCACTAGAGGACTGCAAGGGGAGACACAGGGTGTTTGTTGGAAGTGTATGGATACTGACTGGGGAATTGAAGGTGTGAAAGACAAGTGTGTAGGTGGTTGGAGGACTGCATGCATAGTGGATAGGGGTTTGAAGCAGTTCATGTGCTAAGGCCTGGCTCACTGCATGAGTACTTGGGTACTGACTGAATGATCAGAGTACTGCAAGGAGAATACCTAGGTGAATTTATAAGTGATTGGGTTCTGGTGCAGTGAATGGATTAGTACATGATGCTGAATGTGTCACTGGAGGAGTGCAAGAGGAGTGACAGTGTGTTTCCTGGAAGTATATGGATACTGACTGGGGAATTGAAGGTGTGAAAGACAAGTGTGTAGGTGGTTAGAGGACTGCAAGCATAGTGGATAGGCATTAGAAGCAGTCCATGTGCTAAGGATGGATCACTGCATGAGTACTTGGGTACTGACTGAATAATTAGAGTACTGCAAGGAGAGTGCCTGGTTGAATTTATAAGTGGTTGGGTTTTCGTGCAGTGAATAGATTAGTACATGGTGCTGCATGGGTAACTACAGGAGTGCAAGGGGAGTGACAGCGTGTTTGCTGGAAGTGTTTGGATACTGACTGGGGAATTGAAGGTGTGAAAGACAAATGTGTAGGTGGTTAAGGACTGCATGCATAGTGAATAGGCGTTTGAAGCAGTCCAGGTGCTGAGACCTGGCTCAGTGCAGGAGTACTTGTGGACTGACTCAATGATTAGAGTACTGCAAGGAGAGTGCCTGAATGAATGTATAAGTGGTTGGGTTTTGGCGCAGTGAATGGATTAGTACATGGTGCTGAATGGGTCACTAGAGGAGTGCAAGGGGAGGGACAGGGTGTTTGCTGTAAGTGTATGGATACTGACTGGGGAATTGAAGGTTTGAAAGACAACTGTGTAGTGGGTTAGAGGACTTCATGCATAGTGAATAGGCGTTTGAAGCAGTCCATGTGCTAAGGCCTGGCTCGCTGCATGAGTGCTTGGGTACTGACTGAATGATTAGAGTACTGCTAGGAGAGTGCCTGGGTGAATTATTAAGTGGTTGGGTTTTGGCACAGAGAAGGGATTAGTACATGGTGCAGAATGGGTCACTAGAGGAGTGCAAGAGAAGTGACAGGGTGTTTCATGGAACTATATGGATAATGACTGGGGATTTGAAGGTGTGAAAGACAAGTGTTTAGGTGGTTTGAGGACTGCATGCATTGTGGATAGGGGTTTGAAGCAGTCTATGCGCTAAGGCCTGGCTCACTGCATGAGTACTTGTATACTGACTGAATGATTAGAATACTGTAAAGAGAGTACCTGGGTGAATTTATAAGTGGTTGGGTTTTGGCGTAGTGAATGGATTAGTACATGCTGCTGAATGGGTCTTTAGAGGAGTGCAAGCGGAGTGACAGGGTGTTTGCTGGAAGTGTATGAATACTGACTGGGGATTTGAATGTGTGAAAGACAAGTGTGTCATTGGTTAGAGGACTGCATGCATAATGAATAGGCATTTGAAGCAGTCCATGTGCTAAGGCCTGGCTCGCTGCATGAGTACTTGGGTACTGACTGAATGATTAGATTACTGCAGGGAGAGGGCCTGGGTGAATTTATAAGTGGTTGGGTTCTTTTGCAGTGAATGGATGAGTACATGGTGCTGAATGGGTCACTAGAGGAGTGCAAGAGGAGTGACAGGGTGTTTCCTGGAAGTATATGGATACTGACTAGGGAATTGAATTTGTGAAAGACAAGTGTGTAGGTGGTTAGAGGACTGCATGCATAGTGGATAGGCATTTGAAGCAGTCCATGTGCTAAGGCCTGGCTCACTGCATGAGTACTTGGGTACTGACTAAGTGATTAGAGTACTGCAAGGAGAGTGCCTGGGTGAATTTATAAGTGGTTGGGTTTTGGCGCAGTGAATGGATTAGTACATGGTGCTGAATGGGTCACTGGAGTAGTGCAAGGTAAGGGACAGGGTGTTTGCTGGAACTGTATGGTTACTGACCGGGGAATTGAAGGTGTGAAAGCCAACTGTGTAGTTGGTTAGAGGACTGCATGCATAGTGGATAGATGTTTGAAGCAGTCCATGTGCTAAGGCCTGGTTCACTGCATGAGTACGTGGGTACTGACTGAATGATTAGAGTACTGCAAGGAGAGTGCCTGGGTGAATTTATAAGTGGTTGGGTTTTCGCACAGTGAATGGATTAGTACATGGTGCTGAATGGGTCACTAGAGGAGTGCAAGGGGAGTGACAGGGTGTTTGCTGGAAGTGTATGGATTCTGACTGGGGAATTGAAGGTGTGAAAGAAAAGTGTGTAGGTGGTTGGAGGACTGCATGCATAGTGGATAGGGGTTTGAAGCAGCCCATGTGCTAAGGCCTAGCTCACTGCATGAGTACTTGCATACAGACTGAATGATTAGAGTACTGTAAAGAGAGTACCTGGGTGAATTTATAAGTGTTTGGGTTTTGGCGCAGTGAATGGATTAGTACATGCTGCTGAATGGGTCACTGGAGGAGTGCAAGGGGAATGACAGGGTGTTTGCTGGAAGTGTATAGATACTGACTGGGGAATTGAAGGTGTGAAAGACAAGCGTGTAGGTGGTTAGAGGACTGCATGCATAGTGGATAGGCATTTGAAGCAGTCCATGTGCTAAGGCCTGGCTCGCTGCATGAGTACTTGGGTACTGACTGAATGATTAGAGTACTGCAAGGAGAGTGCCTGGGTGTATTTATATGCGATTGGGTTCTGGTGCAGTGAATGGATTAGTACATGGTGCTGAATGGGTCACTGGAGGAGTGCAAGGGGAATGACAGGGTGTTTGCTGGAAGTGTATAGATACTGACTGGGGAATTGAAGGTGTGAAAGACAAGTGTGTAGGTGGTTAAAGGACTGCATGCATAGTGGATAGGCATTTGAAGCAGTCCATGTGCTAAGGCCTGGCTCGCTGCATAAGTAGTTGGGTACTGACTGAATGATTAGAGTGCTGCAAGGAGAGCGCCTGGGTGAATTTATAAGTGGTTTGGTTCTTGTGCAGTGAATGGATGAGTACATGGTGCTGAATGGGTCACTTGAGGAGTGCAAGAGGAGTGACATGGTGTTTCCTGGAAGTATGTGGATACTGACTGGGGAATTGAAGGTGTGAAAGACAAGTGTGTAGGTGGGTAGAGGATTGCATGCATAGTGGGTAGGCATTTGAAGCAGTCCATGTGCTAAGGCCTGGCTCACTGCATGAGTACTTGGGTACTGACTGAATGATTAGAGTGCTGCAAAGAGAGTGCCTGGGTGAATTTATAAGTGGTTCTGTTTTGGCGCTGTGAATGGATTAGTACATGGTGCTTAATGGGTCACTAGAGGAGTGCAAGGGGAGGGACAGGGTGTTTGCTGGAACTGTATGGCTACTGACTGGAGAATTGAAGGTGTGAAAGACAACTGTGTAGTTGTTTAGAGGACTGCATGCATAGTGAATAGCTGTTTGAAGCAGTCCATGTGCTAAGGCCTGGTTCACTGCATGAGTACTTGGGTACTGACTAAATGATTAGAGTACTGCAAGGAAAGTGCCTGGGTGAATGTATAAGTGGTTGGGTTTTCGCACAGTGAATGGATTAGTACATGGTGCTGAATGGGTCACTAGAGGAGTGCAAGGGGAGTGACAGGGTGTTTGCTGGAAGTGTATGGATACTGACTGGGGAATTGAAGGTGTGAAAGACAAGTGTGTAGGTGGTTGGAGGACTGCATGCATAGTGGATAGGGGTTTGAAGCAGTCCGTGTGCTAAGGCCTGGCTCACTGCATGAAAACTGGCATACAGACTGAATGATTAGAGTACTGTAAAGAGAGTACCTGGGTGAATTTATAAGTGGTTGGGTTTTGGCGCAGTGAATGGATTAGTACATGGTGCTGAATGGGTCACTAGAGGAGAGCAGTCGGAGTGACAGGGTGTTTGCTGGAGGTGTATGAATACTGACTGGGGAATTGAAGGTGTGAAAGACAAGTGTGTAGTTGTTTAGAGGACTGCATGCATAGTGAATAGGCGTTTGCAGCAGTCCATGTGCTAAGGCCTGGCTCGCTGCATGAGTACTTGGGTACTGACTGAATGATTAGATTACTGCAAGGAGAGTGCCTGGGCGAATTTATAAGTGGTTGAGTTCTTGTGCAGTGAATGGATGAGTACATAATGCTGAATGGGTCACTAGAGGAGTGCAAGTGGAGTGATAGGGTGTTTCCTGGAAGTATATGGATACTGACTGGGGAATTGAAGTTGTGAAAGACAAGTGGGTAGGTGGTTAGAGGACTGCATGCATAGTGGATAGGCATTTGAAGCAGTCCATGTGCTAAGGCCTGGCTCACTGCATGAGTACTTGGGTACTGACTGAATGATTAGAGTACTGCAAGGAGAGTGCCTGGGTGAATTTATAAGTGGTTGGGTTTTCGCACAGTGAATGGATTAGTACATGGTGCTGAATGGGTCACTAGAGGAGTGCAAGGGGAGTGACAGGGTGTTTGCTGGAAGTGTATGGATTCTGACTGGGGAATTGAAGGTGTGAAAGAAAAGTGTGTAGGTGGTTGGAGGACTGCATGCATAGTGGATAGGGGTTTGAAGCAGCCCATGTGCTAAGGCCTAGCTCACTGCATGAGTACTTGCATACAGACTGAATGATTAGAGTACTGTAAAGAGAGTACCTGGGTGAATTTATAAGTGTTTGGGTTTTGGCGCAGTGAATGGATTAGTACATGCTGCTGAATGGGTCACTGGAGGAGTGCAAGGGGAATGACAGGGTGTTTGCTGGAAGTGTATAGATACTGACTGGGGAATTGAAGGTGTGAAAGACAAGCGTGTAGGTGGTTAGAGGACTGCATGCATAGTGGATAGGCATTTGAAGCAGTCCATGTGCTAAGGCCTGGCTCGCTGCATGAGTACTTGGGTACTGACTGAATGATTAGAGTACTGCAAGGAGAGTGCCTGGGTGTATTTATATGCGATTGGGTTCTGGTGCAGTGAATGGATTAGTACATGGTGCTGAATGGGTCACTGGAGGAGTGCAAGGGGAATGACAGGGTGTTTGCTGGAAGTGTATAGATACTGACTGGGGAATTGAAGGTGTGAAAGACAAGTGTGTAGGTGGTTAAAGGACTGCATGCATAGTGGATAGGCATTTGAAGCAGTCCATGTGCTAAGGCCTGGCTCGCTGCATAAGTAGTTGGGTACTGACTGAATGATTAGAGTGCTGCAAGGAGAGCGCCTGGGTGAATTTATAAGTGGTTTGGTTCTTGTGCAGTGAATGGATGAGTACATGGTGCTGAATGGGTCACTTGAGGAGTGCAAGAGGAGTGACATGGTGTTTCCTGGAAGTATGTGGATACTGACTGGGGAATTGAAGGTGTGAAAGACAAGTGTGTAGGTGGGTAGAGGATTGCATGCATAGTGGGTAGGCATTTGAAGCAGTCCATGTGCTAAGGCCTGGCTCACTGCATGAGTACTTGGGTACTGACTGAATGATTAGAGTGCTGCAAAGAGAGTGCCTGGGTGAATTTATAAGTGGTTCTGTTTTGGCGCTGTGAATGGATTAGTACATGGTGCTTAATGGGTCACTAGAGGAGTGCAAGGGGAGGGACAGGGTGTTTGCTGGAACTGTATGGCTACTGACTGGAGAATTGAAGGTGTGAAAGACAACTGTGTAGTTGTTTAGAGGACTGCATGCATAGTGAATAGCTGTTTGAAGCAGTCCATGTGCTAAGGCCTGGTTCACTGCATGAGTACTTGGGTACTGACTAAATGATTAGAGTACTGCAAGGAAAGTGCCTGGGTGAATGTATAAGTGGTTGGGTTTTCGCACAGTGAATGGATTAGTACATGGTGCTGAATGGGTCACTAGAGGAGTGCAAGGGGAGTGACAGGGTGTTTGCTGGAAGTGTATGGATACTGACTGGGGAATTGAAGGTGTGAAAGACAAGTGTGTAGGTGGTTGGAGGACTGCATGCATAGTGGATAGGGGTTTGAAGCAGTCCGTGTGCTAAGGCCTGGCTCACTGCATGAAAACTGGCATACAGACTGAATGATTAGAGTACTGTAAAGAGAGTACCTGGGTGAATTTATAAGTGGTTGGGTTTTGGCGCAGTGAATGGATTAGTACATGGTGCTGAATGGGTCACTAGAGGAGAGCAGTCGGAGTGACAGGGTGTTTGCTGGAGGTGTATGAATACTGACTGGGGAATTGAAGGTGTGAAAGACAAGTGTGTAGTTGTTTAGAGGACTGCATGCATAGTGAATAGGCGTTTGCAGCAGTCCATGTGCTAAGGCCTGGCTCGCTGCATGAGTACTTGGGTACTGACTGAATGATTAGATTACTGCAAGGAGAGTGCCTGGGCGAATTTATAAGTGGTTGAGTTCTTGTGCAGTGAATGGATGAGTACATAATGCTGAATGGGTCACTAGAGGAGTGCAAGTGGAGTGATAGGGTGTTTCCTGGAAGTATATGGATACTGACTGGGGAATTGAAGTTGTGAAAGACAAGTGGGTAGGTGGTTAGAGGACTGCATGCATAGTGGATAGGCATTTGAAGCAGTCCATGTGCTAAGGCCTGGCTCACTGCATGAGTACTTGGGTACTGACTGAATGATTAGAGTACTGCAAGGAGAGTGCCTGGGTGAATTTATAAGTGGTTGGGTTTTCGCACAGTGAATGGATTAGTACATGGTGCTGAATGGGTCACTAGAGGAGTGCAAGGGGAGTGACAGGGTGTTTGCTGGAAGTGTATGGATTCTGACTGGGGAATTGAAGGTGTGAAAGACAAGTGTGTAGGTGGTTGGAGGACTGCATGCATAGTGGATAGGGGTTTGAAGCAGTCCATGTGCTAAGGCCTGGCTCACTGCATGAGTACTTGCATACAGACTGAATGATTAGAGTACTGTAAAGAGAGTACCTGGGTAAATTTATAAGTGTTTGGGTTTTGGCGCAGTGAATGGATTAGTACATGCTGCTGAATGGGTCACTAGAGGAGTGCAAGTGGAGTGACAGGGTGTTTGCTGGAAGTGTATGAATACTGACTGGGGAATTGAATGTGTGAAAGACAAGTGTGTCGTTGGTTAGAGAACTGCATGCATAATGAATAGGCATTTGAAGCAGTCCATGTGCTAAGGCCTGGCTCGCTGCATGAGTACTTTGGTACTGACTGAATGATTAGAGTACTGCAAGGAGAGTGCCTGGGTGTATTTATATGCGATTGGGTTCTGGTGCAGTGAATGGATTAGTACATGGTGCTGAATGGGTCACTGGAGGAGTGCAAGGGGAATGACAGGGTGTTTGCTGGAAGTGTATAGATACTGACTGGGGAATTGAAGGTGTGAAAGACAAGTGTGTAGGTGGTTAGAGGACTGCATGCATAGTGGATAGGCATTTGAAGCAGTCCATGTGCTAAGGCCTGGCTCGCTGCATGAGTAGTTGGGTACTGACTGAATGATTAGAGTACAGCAAGGAGAGTGCCTGGGTGAATTTATAAGTGGTTTGGTTCTTGTGCAGTGAATGGATGAGTACATTGTGCTGAATGGGCCACTTGAGGAGTGCAAGAGGAGTGACAGGCTGTTTCCTGGAAGTATGTGGATACTGACTGGGGAATTGAAGGTGTGAAAGACAAGTGTGTGTTTGGTTAGAGGACTGCATGCATAGTGCATAGGCATTTGCAGCAGTCCATGTGCTAAGGCCTGTCTTGCTGCTTGAGTACTTGGGTACTGACTGAATGATTTAAGTACTGCAAGGAGAGTGCCTGGGTGAATTTATAAGTGGCTGGGTTTTCGCACAGTGAATGGATTAGTACATGGTGCTGAATTGGTCACTAGAGGACTGCAAGGGGAGAGACAGGGTGTTTGTTGGAAGTGTATGGATACTGACTGGGGAATTGAAGGTGTGAAAGACAAGTGTGTAGGTGGTTGGAGGACTTCATGCATAGTGGATAGGGGTTTGAAGCAGTCCATGTGCTAAGGCCTGGCTCACTGCATGAGTACTTGGGTACTGACTGAATGATCAGAGTACTGCAAGGAGAATACCTAGGTGAATTTATAAGTGATTGGGTTCTGGTGCAGTGAATGGATTAGTACATGATGCTGAATGTGTCACTGGAGGAGTGCAAGAGGAGTGACAGTGTGTTTCCTGGAAGTATATGATACTGACTGGGGAATTGAAGGTGTGAAAGACAAGTGTGTAGGTGGTTAGAGGACTGCATGCATAGTGGATAGGCAGTTGAAGCAGTCCATGTGCTAAGGATGGCTCACTGCATGAGTACTTGGGTACTGACTGAATAGTTAGAGTACTGCTAGGAGAGTGCCTGGGTGAATTATTAAGTGGTTGGGTGTTGGCACAGAGAAGGGATTAGTACATGGTGCAGAATGGGTCACTAGAGGAGTGCAAGAGGAGTGACAGGGTGTTTCATGGAAGTATATGGATAATGACTGGGGATTTGAAGGTGTGAAAGACAAGTGTTTAGGTGATTTGAGGACTGCATGCATTGTGGATAGGGGTTTGAAGCAGTCTATGCGCTAAGGCCTGGCTCGCTGCATAAGTACTTGGGTACTGACTGAATGATTAGATTACTGCAAGGAGAGTGCCTGGGTGAATTTATAAGTGGTTGGGTTCTTGTGCAGTGAATGGATGAGTACATGGTGCTGAATGGGTCACTAGAGGAGTGCAAGAGGAGTGACAGGGTGTTTCCTGGAAGTATATGGATACTGACTGGGGAATTGAAGTTGTGAAAGACAAGTGTGTAGGTGGTTAGAGGACTGCATGCATAGTGGATAGGCATTTGAAGCAGTCCATGTGCTAAGGCCTGGCTCGCTGCATGAGTACTTGGGTACTGACTAAGTGATTAGAGTACTGCAAGGAGAGTGCCTGGGTTAATTTATAAGTGGTTGGGTTTTGCCGACGTGAATGGATTAGTACATGGTGCTGAATGGGTCACTGGAGTAGTGCAAGGTAAGGGACAGGGTGTTTGCTGGAACTGTATGGCTACTGACCGGGGAATTAAAGGTGTGAAAGCCAACTGTGTAGTTGGTTAGAGGACTGCATGCATAGTGGATAGGTGTTTGAAGCAGTCCATGTGCTAAGGCCTGGTTCACTGCATGAGTACTTGGGTACTGACTGAACGATTGGAGTTCTGCAAGGAGAGTGCCTGGGTGAATTTATAAGTGGTTGGGTTTTTGCACAGTGAATGGAATAGTACATGGTGCTGAATGGGTCACTAGAGGAGTGCAAGGGGAGTGACAGGGTGTTTGCTGGAAGTGTATGGATTCTGACTGGGGAATTGAAGGTGTGAAAGACAAGTGTGTAGGTGGTTGGAGGACTAGATGCATAGTGGATAGGGGTTTGAAGTAGTCCATGTGCTAAGGCCTGGCTCACTGCATGAGTACTTGCATACAGACTGAATGATTAGAGTACTGTAAAGAGAGTACCTGGGTGAATTTATAAGTGTTTGGGTTTTGGCGCAGTGAATGGATTAGTGCATGCTGCTGAATGGGTCACTAGAGGAGTGCAATTGGAGTGACAGGGTGTTTGCTGGAAGTGTATGAATACTGACTGGGGAATTGAATGTGTGAAAGACAAGTGTGTCGTTGGTTAGAGAACTGCATGCATAATGAATAGGCATTTGAAGCAGTCCATGTGCTAAGGCCTGGCTCGCTGAATGAGTACTTGGGTACTGACTAAATGATTAGAGTAGTGCAAGGAGAGTGCCTGGGTGTATTTATATGCGAATGGGTTCTGGTGCAGTGAATGGATTAGTACATGGTGCTGAATGGGTCACTGGAGGAGTGCAAGGGGAATGACAGGGTGTTTGCTGGAAGTGTATAGATACTGACTGGGGAATTGAAGGTGTGAAAGTCAAGTGTGTAGGTGGTTAGAGGACTGCATGCATAGTGGATAGGCATTTGAAGCAGTCCATGTGCTAAGGATGGCTCACTGCATGAGTACTTGGGTACTGACTGAATAATTAGAGTACTGCTAGGAGAGTGCCTGGGTGAATTATTAAGTGGTTGGGTTTTGGCACAGAGAAGGGATTAGTACATGGTGCAGAATGGGTCACTAGAGGAGTGCAAGAGGAGTGACAGGGTGTTTCATGGAAGTATATGGATAATGACTGGGGATTTGAAGGTGTGAAAGACAAGTGTTTAGGTGATTTGAGGACTGCATGCATTGTGGATAGGGGTTTGAAGCAGTCTATGCGCTAAGGCCTGGCTCGCTGCATAAGTACTTGGGTACTGACTGAATGATTAGATTACTGCAAGGAGAGTGCCTGGGTGAATTTATAAGTGGTTGGGTTCTTGTGCAGTGAATGGATGAGTACATGGTGCTGAATGGGTCACTAGAGGAGTGCAAGAGGAGTGACAGGGTGTTTCCTGGAAGTATATGGATACTGACTGGGGAATTGAAGTTGTGAAAGACAAGTGTGTAGGTGGTTAGAGGACTGCATGCATAGTGGATAGGCATTTGAAGCAGTCCATGTGCTAAGGCCTGGCTCGCTGCATGAGTACTTGGGTACTGACTAAGTGATTAGAGTACTGCAAGGAGAGTGCCTGGGTTAATTTATAAGTGGTTGGGTTTTGCCGACGTGAATGGATTAGTACATGGTGCTGAATGGGTCACTGGAGTAGTGCAAGGTAAGGGACAGGGTGTTTGCTGGAACTGTATGGCTACTGACCGGGGAATTAAAGGTGTGAAAGCCAACTGTGTAGTTGGTTAGAGGACTGCATGCATAGTGGATAGGTGTTTGAAGCAGTCCATGTGCTAAGGCCTGGTTCACTGCATGAGTACTTGGGTACTGACTGAACGATTGGAGTACTGCAAGGAGAGTGCCTGGGTGAATTTATAAGTGGTTGGGTTTTTGCACAGTGAATGGATTAGTACATGGTGCTGAATGGGTCACTAGAGGAGTGCAAGGGGAGTGACAGGGTGTTTGCTGGAAGTGTATGGATTCTGACTGGGGAATTGAAGGTGTGAAAGACAAGTGTGTAGGTGGTTGGAGGACTAGATGCATAGTGGATAGGGGTTTGAAGTAGTCCATGTGCTAAGGCCTGGCTCACTGCATGAGTACTTGCATACAGACTAAATGATTAGAGTACTGCAAGGAGAGTGCCTGGGTGTATTTATATGCGAATGGGTTCTGGTGCAGTGAATGGATTAGTACATGGTGCTGAATGGGTCACTGGAGGAGTGCAAGGGGAATGACAGGGTGTTTGCTGGAAGTGTATAGATACTGACTGGGGAATTGAAGGTGTGAAAGTCAAGTGTGTAGGTGGTTAGAGGACTGCATGCATAGTGAATAAGCATTTGAAGCAGTCCATGTGCTAAGGCCTGGCTCGCTGCATGAGTAGTTGGGTACTGACTGAATGATTAGAGTGCTGCAAGGAGAGCGCCTGGGTGAATTTATAAGTGGTTTGGTTCTTGTGCAGTGAATGGATGAGTACATGGTGCTGAATGGGTCACTTGAGGAGTGCAAGAGGAGTGACAGGGTGTTTCCTGGAAGTATGTGGATACTGACTGGTGAATTGAAGGTGTGAAAGACAAGTGTGTAGGTGGGTAGAGGATTGCATGCATAGTGGGTAGGCATTTGAAGCAGTCCATGTGCTAAGGCCTGGCTCACTGCATGAGTACTTGGGTACTGACTGAATGATTAGAGTGCTGCAAAGAGAGTGCCTGGGTGAATTTATAAGTGGTTCTGTTTTGGCGCTGTGAATGGATTAGTACATGGTGCTGAATGGGTCACTAGAGGAGTGCAAGGGGGGGGGCAGGGTGTTTGCTGGAACTGTATGGCTACTGACTGGGGAATTGAAGGTGTGAAAGACAACTGTGTAGTTGTTTAGAGGACTGCATGCATAGTGAATAGGTGTTTGAAGCAGTCCATGTGCTAAGGCCTGGTTCACTGCATGAGTACTTGGGTACTGACTAAATGATTAGAATACTGCAAGGAAAGTGCCTGGGTGAATGTATAAGTGGTTGGGTTTTCGCACAGTGAATGGATTAGTACATGGTGCTGAATGGGTCACTAGAGGAGTGCAAGGGGAGTGACAGGGTGTTTGCTGGAAGTGTATGGATACTGACTGGGGAATTAAAGGTGTGAAAGACAAGTGTGTAGGTGGTTTGAGGACTGCATGCATAGTGGATAAGGGTTTGAAGCAGTCCGTGTGCTAAGGCCTGGCTCACTGCATGAGTACTGGCATACAGACTGAATGATTAGAGTACTGTAAAGAGAGTACCTGGGTGAATTTATAAGTGGTTGGGTTTTGGCGCAGTGAATGGATTAGTACATGGTGCTGAATGGGTCACTAGAGGAGTGCAAGGGGAGTAACAGGATGTTTGCTGGAGTGTATGTATACTGACTGGGGAATAGAAGGTGTGAAAGACAAGTGTGTAGTTGGTTAGAGGACTGCATGCATAGTGAATAGGCATTTGCAGCAGTCCATGTGCTAAGGCCTGGCTTGCTGCTTGAGTACTTGGGTACTGACTGAATGATTTAAGTACTGCAAGGAGAGTGCCTGGGTGAATTTATAAGTGGCTGGGTTTTCGCACAGTGAATGGATTAGTACAAGGTGCTGAATTGGTCACTAGAGGAGTGCAGGGGGAGAGACAGGGTGTTTGTTGGAAGTGTATGGCTACTGACAGGGGAATTGAAGGTGTGAAAGACAAGTGTGCAGGCTGTTGGAGGACTGCATGCATAGTGGATAGGCATTTGAAGCAGTCCATGTGCTAAGGATGGCTCACTGCATGAGTACTTGGGTACTGACTGAATAATTAGAGTACTGCAAGGAGAGTGCCTGGTTGAATTTATAAGTGGTTGGGTTTTGGCGCAGTGAATGGATTAGTACATGGTGCTGAATGGGTCACTAGAGGATTGCAAGGGGAGGGACAGGGTGTTTGCTGGAAGTGTATGGATACTGCCTGGGGAATTGAAGGTGTGAAAGACAACTGTGTAGTGGGTTAGAGGACTTCATGCATAGTGAATAGGCGTTTGAAGCAGTCCATGTGCTAAGGCCTGGCTCGATGCATAAGTGCTTGGGTACTGACTGAATGATTAGAGTACTGCTAGGAGAGTGCCTGGGTGAATTATTAAGTGGTTGGGTTTTGGCACAGAGAAGGGATTAGTACATGGTGCAGAATGGGTCACTAGAGGAGTGCAAGAGGAGTGACAGGGTGTTTCATGGAAGTATATGGATAATGACTGGGGATTTGAAGGTGTGAAAGACAAGTGTTTAGGTGGTTTGAGGACTGCATGCATTGTGGATAGGGGTTTGAAGCAGTCTATGCGCTAAGGCCTGGCTCACTGCATGAGTACTTGTATACTGACTGAATGATTAGAATACTGTAAAGCGAGTACCTGGGTGAATTTATAAGTGGTTGGGTTTTGGCGCAGTGAATGGATTAGTACATGCTGCTGAATGGGTCTTTAGAGGAGTGCAAGCGGAGTGACAGGGTGTTTGCTGGAAGTGTATGAATACTGACTGGGGATTTGAATGTGTGAAAGACAAGTGTGTCGTTGGTTAGAGGACTGCATGCATAATGAATAGGCATTTGAAGCAGTCCATGTGCTAAGGCCTGGCTCGCTGCATGAGTACTTGGGTACTGAATGAATGATTAGATTACTGCAAGGAGAGTGCCTGGGTGAATTTATAAGTGGTTTGGTTCTTGTGCAGTGAATGGATGAGTACATGGTGCTGAATGGGTCACTAGAGGAGTGCAAGAGGAGTGACAGGGTGTTTCCTGGAAGTATATGGATACTGACTGGGAAATTGAAGTTGTGAAAGACAAGTGTGTAGGTGGTTAGAGGACTGCATGCATAGTGGATAGGCATTTGAAGCAGTCCATGTGCTAAGGCCTGGCTCACTGCATGAGTACTTGGGTACTGACTGAATAATTAGAGAACTCTAAAGAGAGTACCTGGGTGAATTTATAAGTGTTTGGGTTTTGGCGCAGTGAATGGATTAGTACATGCTGCTGAATGGGTCACTAGAGGTGTGCAATTGGAGTGACAGGGTGTTTGCTGGAAGTGTATGAATACTGACTGGGGAATTGAATGTGTGAAAGACAAGTGTGTTGTTGGTTAGAGAACTGCATGCATAATGAATAGGCATTTGAAGCAGTCCATGTGCTAAGGCCTGGCTCGCTGCATGAGTACTTGGGTACTGACAGAATGATTAGAGTACTGCAAGGAGAGTGCCTGGGTGTATTTATATGCGATTGGGTTCTGGTGCAGTGAATGGATTAGTACATGGTGCTGAATGGGTCACTGGAGGAGTGCAAGAGGAATGACAGGGTGTTTGCTGGAAGTGTATAGATACTGACTGGGGAATTGAAGGTGTGAAAGACAAGTGTGTAGGTGGTTAGAGGACTGCATGCATAGTGGATAGGCATTTGAAGCAGTCCATGTGCTAAGGCCTGGCTCGCTGCATGAGTAGTTGGGTACTGACTGAATGATTAGAGTGCTGCAAGGAGAGCGCCTGGGTGAATTTATAAGTGGTTTGGTTCTTGTGCAGTGAATGGATGAGTACATGGTGCTGAATGGGTCACTTGAGGAGTGCAAGAGGAGTGACAGGGTGTTTCCTGGAAGTATGTGGATACTGACTGGGGAATTGAAGGTGTGAAAGACAAGTGTATAGGTGGGTAGAGGATTGCATGCATAGTGGGTAGGCATTTGAAGCAGTCCATGTGCTAAGGCCTGGCTCACTGCATGAGTACTTGGGTACTGACTGAATGATTAGAGTGCTGCAAAGAGAGTGCCTGGGTAAATTTATAAGTGGTTCTGTTTTGGCGCTGTGAATGGATTAGTACATGGTGCTGAATGGGTCACTAGAGGAGTGCAAGGGGAGGGACAGGGTGTTTGCTGGAACTGTATGGCTACTGACTGGGGAATTAAAGGTGTGAAAGACAACTGTGTAGTTGTTTAGAGGACTGCATGCATAGTGAAATGGTGTTTGAAGCAGTCCATGTGCTAAGGCCTGGTTCACTGCATGAGTACTTGGGTACTGACTAAATGATTAGAGTACTGCAAGGAAAGTGCCTGGGTGAATGTATAAGTGGTTGGGTTTTCGCACAGTGAATGGATTAGTACATGGTGCTGAATGGGTCACTAGAGGAGTGCAAGGGGAGTGACAGGGTGTTTGCTGGAAGTGTATGGATACTGACTGGGGAATTGAAGGTGTGAAAGACAAGTGTGTAGTTGGTTAGAGGACTGCATGCATAGTGAATAGGCGTTTGCAGCAGTCCATGTGCTAAGGCCTGGCTTGCTGCTTGAGTACTTGGGTACTGACTGAATGATTTAAGTACTGCAAGGAGAGTGCCTGGGTGAATTCATAAGTGGCTGGGTTTTCGCACAGTGAATGGATTAGTACATGGTGCTGAATTGGTCACTAGAGGAGTGCAAGGGGAGAGACAGGGTGTTTGTTGGAAGTGTATGGATACTGACTGGGGAATTGAAGGTGTGAAAGACAAGTGTGTAGGCTGTTGGAGGAATGCATGCATAGTGGATAGGCATTTGAAGCAGTCCATGTGCTAAGGATGGCTCACTGCATGAGTACTTGGGTACTGACTGAATAATTAGAGTACTGCAAGGACAGTGCCTGGTTGAATTTATGAGTGGTTGGGTTTTCGCGCAGTGAATAGATTAGTACATGGTGCTGCATGGGTAACTACAGGAGTGCAAGGGGAGTGACAGCGTGTTTGCTGGAAGTGTTTGGATACTGACTGGGGAATTGAAGGTGTGAAAGACAAATGTGTAGGTGGTTAAGGACTGCATGCATAGTGGATAGGCGTTTGAAGCAGTCCAGGTGCTAAGACCTGGTTCAGTGCAGGAGTACTTGGGGACTGACTCAATGATCAGAGCACTGCAAGGAGAGTGCCTGAATGAATGTATAAGTGGTTGGGTTTTGGCACAGTGAATGGATTAGTACATGGTGCTGAATGGGTCACTAGAGGAGTGCAAGGGGAGGGACAGGGTGTTTGCTGGAAGTGTATGGATACTAACTGGGGAATTGAAGGTGTGAAAGACAACTGTGTAGTGGGTTAGAGGACTTCATGCATAGTGAATAGGCGTTTGAAGCAGTCCATGTGCTAAGGCCTGGCTCGCTGCATGAGTGCTTGGGTACTGACTGAATGATTAGAGTACTGCTAGGAGAGTGCCTGGGTGAATTATTAAGTGGTTGGGTTTTGGCACAGAGAAGGGATTAGTACATGGTGCAGAATGGGTCACTAGAGGAGTGCAGGAGGAGTGACAGGGTGTTTCCTGGAAGTATATGGATAAAGACTGGGGATTTGAAGGTGTGAAAGACAAGTGTTTAGTTGGTTTGAGGACTGCATGCATTGTGGATAGGGGTTTGAAGCAGTCTATGTGCTAAGGCCTGGCTCACTGCATGAGTACTTGCATACTGACTGAATGATTAGAATACTGTAAAGAGAGTACCTGGGTGAATTTATAAGTGGTTGGGTTTTGGCGCAGTGAATGGATTAGTACATGCTGCTGAATGGGTCTTTAGAGGAGTGCAAGCGGAGTGACAGGGTGTTTGCTGGAAGTGTATGAATACTGACTGGGGATTTGAATGTGTGAAAGACAAGTGTGTCGTTGGTTAGAGGACTGCATACATAATGAATAGGCATTTGAAGCAGTCCATGTGCTAAGGCCTGGCTCGCTGCATGAGTACTTGGGTACTGACTGAATGATTAGATTACTGCAAGGAGAGTGCCTGGGTGAATTTATAAGTGGTTGGGTTCTTGTGCAGTGAATGGATGAGTACATGGTGCTGAATGGGTCACTAGAGGAGTGCAAGTGGAGTGACAGGGTGTTTCCTGGAAGTATATGGATACTGACTGGGGAATTGAAGTTGTGAAAGAAAAGTGTGTAGGTGGTTAGAGGACTGCATGCATAGTGGATAGGCATTTGAAGCAGTCCATGTGCTAAGGCCTGGCTCACGGCACGAGTACTTGTATACTGACTAAGTGATTAGAGTACTGCAAGGAGAGTGCCTGGATGAATTTATAAGTGGTTGGGTTTTGGCGCAGTGAATGGATTAGTACATGGTGCTGAATGGGTCACTGGAGAAGTGCAAGGTAAGGGACAGGGTGTTTGCTGGAACTGTATGGCTTCTGACCGGGGAATCAAAGGTGTGAAAGGCAAGCATGTAGTTGGTTAGAGGACTGCATGCATAGTGGATAGGTGTTTGAAGAAGTCCATGTGCTAAGGCCTGGTTCACTGCATGAGTACTTGGGTACTGACTGAATGATTAGAGTACTGCAAGGAGAGTGCCTGGGTGAATTTATAAGTGGTTGGGTTTTCGCACAGTGAATGGATTAGTACATGGTGCTGAATGGGTCACTAGAGAAGTGCAAGGGGAGTGACAGGGTGTTTGCTGGAAGTGTATGGATTCTGACTGGGGAATTGAAGGTGTGAAAGACAAGTGTGTAGGTGGTTGGAGGACTGCATGCATAGTGGATAGGGGTTTGAAGCAGTCCATGTGCTAAGGCCTGGCTCACTGCATGAGTACTTGCATACAGACTGAATGATTAGAGTACTGTAAAGAGAGTACCTGGGTGAATTTATAAGTGTTTGGGTTTAGGCGCAGTGAATGGATTAGTACATGCTGCTTAATGGGTCACTAGAGGAATGCAATTGGAGTGACAGGGTGTTTGCTGGAAGTGTATGAATACTGACTGGGGAATTGAATGTGTGAAAGACAAGTGTGTCGTTGGTTAGAGAACTGCATGCATAATGAATAGGTATTTGAAGCAGTCCATGTGCTAAGGCCTGGCTCGCTGCATGAGTACTTGGGTACTGACTGAATGATTAGAGTACTGCAAGGAGAGTGCCTGGGTGTATTTATATGCGATTGGGTTCTGGTGCAGTGAATGGATTAGTACATGGTGCTGAATGGGTCACTGGAGGAGTGCAAGGGGAATGACAGGGTGTTTGCTGGAAGTGTATAGATACTGACTGGGGAATTGAAGGTGTGAAAGACAAGTGTGTATGTGGTTAGAGGACTGCATGCATAGTGGATAGGCATTTGAAGCAGTCCATGTGCTAAGGCCTGGCTCGCTGCATGAGTAGTTGGGTACTGACTGAATGATTAGAGTACTGCAAGGAGAGTGCCTGGGTGAATTTATAAGTGGTTTGGTTCTTGTGCAGTGAATGGATGAGTACATTTTGCTGAATGGGCCACTTGAGGAGTGCAAGAGGAGTGACAGGGTGTTTCCTGGAAGAATGTGGATACTGACTGGGGAATTGAAGGTGTGAAAGACAAGTGTGTAGTTGGTTAGAGGACTGCATGCATAGTGAATAGGCATTTGCAGCAGTCCATGTGCTAAGGCCTGGCTTGCTGCTTGAGTACTTGGGTACTGACTGAATGATTTAAGTACTGCAAGGAGAGTGCCTGGGTGAATTTATAAGTGGCTGGGTTTTCGCACAGTGAATGGATTAGTACATGGTGCTGAATTGGTCACTAGAGGACTGCAAGGGGAGAGACAGGGTGTTTGTTGGAAGTGTATGGATACTGACTGGGAAATTGAAGGTGTGAAAGACAAGTGTGTAGGTGGTTGGAGGACTGCATGCATAGTGGATAGGGGTTTGAAGCAGTTCATGTGCTAAGGCCTGGCTCACTGCATGAGTACTTGGGTACTGAGTGAATGATCAGAGTACTGCAAGGAGAATACCTAGGTGAATTTATAAGTGATTGGGTTCTGGTGCAGTGAATGGATTAGTACATGATGCTGAATGTGTCACTGGAGGAGTGCAAGAGGAGTGACAGTGTGTTTCCTGGAAGTATACGGATACTGACTGGGGAATTGAAGGTGTGAAAGACAAGTGTGTAGGTGGTTAGAGGACTGCATGCATAGTGGATAGGCATTTGAAGCAGTCCATGTGCTAAGGATGGATCACTGCATGAGTACTTGGGTACTGACTGAATAATTAGAGTACTGCAAGGAGAGTGCCTGGTTGAATTTATAAGTGGTTGGGTTTTCGTGCAGTGAATAGATTAGTACATGGTGCTGCATGGGTAACTACAGGAGTGCAAGGGGAGTGACAGCGTGTTTGCTGGAAGTGTTTGGATACTGACTGGGGAATTGAAGGTGTGAAAGACAAATGTGTAGGTGGTTAAGGACTGCATGCATAGTGAATAGGCGTTTGAAGCAGTCCAGGTGCTAAGACCTGGCTCAGTGCAGGAGTACTTGTGGACTGACTCAATGATTAGAGTACTGCAAGGAGAGTGCCTGAATGAATGTATAAGTGGTTGGGTTTTGGCGCAGTGAATGGATTAGTACATGGTTCTGAATGGGTCACTAGAGGAGTGCAAGGGGAGGGACAGGGTGTTTGCTGGAAGTGTATGGATACTGACTGGGGAATTGAAGGTTTGAAAGACAACTGTGTAGTGGGTTAGAGGACTTCATGCATAGTGAATAGGCATTTGAAGCAGTCCATGTGCTAAGGCCTGGCTCGCTGCATGAGTGCTTGGGTACTGACTGACTGATTAGAGTACTGCTAGGAGAGTGCCTGGGTGAATTATTAAGTGGTTGGGTTTTGGCACAGGGAAGGGATTAGTACATGGTGCAGAATGGGTCACTAGAGGAGTGCAAGAGGAGTGACAGGGTGTTTCATGGAACTATATGGATAATGACTGGGGATTTGAAGGTGTGAAAGACAAGTGTTTAGGTGGTTTGAGGACTGCATGCATTGTGGATAGGGGTTTGAAGCAGTCTATGCGCTAAGGCCTGGCTCACTGCATGAGTACTTGTATACTGACTGAATGATTAGAATACTGTAAAGAGAGTACCTGGGTGAATTTATAAGTGGTTGGGTTTTGGCGTAGTGAATGGATTAGTACATGCTGCTGAATGGGTCTTTAGAGGAGTGCAAGCGGAGTGACAGGGTGTTTGCTGGAAGTGTATGAATACTGACTGGGGATTTGAATGTGTGAAAGACAAGTGTGTCGTTGGTTAGAGAACTGCATGCATAATGAATAGGCATTTGAAGCAGTCCATGTGCTAAGGCCTGGCTCGCTGCATGAGTACTTGGGTACTGACTGAATGATTAGATTACTGCAGGGAGAGTGCCTGGGTGAATTTATAAGTGGTTGGGTGTTTTGCAGTGAATGGATGAGTACATGGTGCTGAATGGGTCACTAGAGGAGTGCAAGAGGAGTGACAGGGTGTTTCCTGGAAGTATATGCATACTCACTGGGGAATTGAAGTTGTGAAAGACAAGTGTGTAGGTGGTTAGAGGACTGCATGCATAGTGGATAGGCATTTGAAGCAGTCCATGTGCTAAGGCCTGGCTCACTGCATGAGTACTTGGGTACTGACTAAGTGATTAGAGTACTGCAAGGAGAGTGCCTGGGTGAATTTATAAGTGGTTGGGTTTTGGCGCAGTGAATGGATTAGTACATGGTGCTGAATGGGTCACTGGAGTAGTGCAAGGTAAGGGACAGGGTGTTTGCTGGAACTGTATGGTTACTGACCGGGGAATTGAAGGTGTGAAAGCCAACTGTGTAGTTGGTTAGAGGACTGCATGCATAGTGGATAGATGTTTGAAGCAGTCCATGTGCTAAGGCCTGGTTCACTGCATGAGTACTTGGTTACTGACTGAATGATTAGAGTACTGCAAGGAGAGTGCCTGGGTGAATTTATAAGTGGTTGGGTTTTCGCACAGTGAATGGATTAGTACATGGTGCTGAATGGGTCACTAGAGGAGTGCAAGGGGAGTGACAGGGTGTTTGCTGGAAGTGTATGGATTCTGACTGGGGAATTGAAGGTGTGAAAGACAAGTGTGTAGGTGGTTGGAGGACTGCATGCATAGTGGATAGGGGTTTGAAGCAGCCCATGTGCTAAGGCCTGGCTCACTGCATGAGTACTTGCATACAGACTGAATGATTAGAGTACTGTAAAGAGAGTACCTGGGTGAATTTATAAGTGTTTGGGTTTTGGCGCAGTGAATGCATTAGTACATGCTGCTGAATGGGTCACTGGAGGAGTGCAAGGGGAATGACAGGGTGTTTGCTGGAAGTGTATAGATACTGACTGGGGAATTGAAGGTGTGCAAGACAAGTGTGTAGGTGGTTAGAGGACTGCATGCATAGTGGATAGGCATTTGAAGCAGTCCATGTGCTAAGGCCTGGCTCGCTGCATGAGTACTTGGGTAC
This sequence comes from Triturus cristatus, assembly GCF_964204655.1. NCBI lineage: Eukaryota > Metazoa > Chordata > Amphibia > Caudata > Salamandridae > Triturus > Triturus cristatus. The sequence continues at coordinate 842,866,733 of NC_140588.1, read as the reverse complement.
TGACTGAATGATTAGAGTACTGCAAGGAGAGTGCCTGGGTGTATTTATATGCGATTGGGTTCTGGTGCAGTGAATGGATTAGTACATGGTGCTGAATGGGTCACTAGAGGAGTGCAAGTGGAGTGATAGGGTGTTTCCTGGAAGTATATGGATACTGACTGGGGAATTGAAGTTGTGAAAGACAAGTGGGTAGGTGGTTAGAGGACTGCATGCATAGTGGATAGGCATTTGAAGCAGTCCATGTGCTAAGGCCTGGCTCACTGCATGAGTACTTGGGTACTGACTGAATGATTAGAGTACTGCAAGGAGAGTGCCTGGGTGAATTTATAAGTGGTTGGGTTTTCGCACAGTGAATGGATTAGTACATGGTGCTGAATGGGTCACTAGAGGAGTGCAAGGGGAGTGACAGGGTGTTTGCTGGAAGTGTATGGATTCTGACTGGGGAATTGAAGGTGTGAAAGACAAGTGTGTAGGTGGTTGGAGGACTGCATGCATAGTGGATAGGGGTTTGAAGCAGTCCATGTGCTAAGGCCTGGCTCACTGCATGAGTACTTGCATACAGACTGAATGATTAGAGTACTGTAAAGAGAGTACCTGGGTAAATTTATAAGTGTTTGGGTTTTGGCGCAGTGAATGGATTAGTACATGCTGCTGAATGGGTCACTAGAGGAGTGCAAGTGGAGTGACAGGGTGTTTGCTGGAAGTGTATGAATACTGACTGGGGAATTGAATGTGTGAAAGACAAGTGTGTCGTTGGTTAGAGAACTGCATGCATAATGAATAGGCATTTGAAGCAGTCCATGTGCTAAGGCCTGGCTCGCTGCATGAGTACTTGGGTACTGACTGAATGATTAGAGTAATGCAAGGAGAGTTCCTGGGTGTATTTATATGCGATTGGGTTCTGGTGCAGTGAATGGATTAGTACATGGTGCTGAATTGGTCACTGGAGGAGTGCAAGGGGAATGACAGGGTGTTTGCTGGAAGTGTATAGATACTGACTGGGGAATTGAAGGTGTGAAAGACAAGTGTGTAGGTGCTTAGAGGACTGCATGCATAGTGGATAGGCATTTGAAGCAGTCCATGTGCTAAGGCCTGGCTCGCTGCATGAGTAGTTGGGTACTGACTGAATGATTAGAGTGCTGCAAGGAGAGCGCCTGGGGGAAATTATAAGTGGTTTGGTTCTTGTGCAGTGAATGGATGAGTACATGGTGCTGAATAGGTCACTTGAGGAGTGCAAGAGGAGTGACATGGTGTTTCCTAGAAGTATGTGGATACTGACTGGGGAATTGAAGGTGTGAAAGACAAGTGTGTAGGTGGGTAGAGGATTGCATGCCTAGTGGGTAGGCATTTGAAGCAGTCCATGTGCTAAGGCCTGGCTCACTGCATGAGTACTTGGGTACTGACTAAGTGATTAGAGTACTGCAAGGAGAGTGCCTGGGTGAATTTATAAGTGGTTGGGTTTTGGCGCAGTGAATGGATTAGTACATTGTGCTGAATTGGTCACTGGAGTAGTGCAAGGTAAGGGACAGGGTGTTTGCTGGAACTGTATGGTTACTGACCGGGGAATTGAAGGTGTGAAAGCCAACTGTGTAGTTGGTTAGAGGACTGCATGCATAGTGGATAGATGTTTGAAGCAGTCCATGTGCTAAGGCCTGGTTCACTGCATGAGTACTTGGGTACTGACTGAATGATTAGAGTACTGCAAGGAGAGTGCCTGGGTGAATTTATAAGTGGTTGGGTTTTCGCACAGTGAATGGATTAGTACATGGTGCTGAATGGGTCACTAGAGGAGTTCAAGGGGAGTGACAGGGTGTTTGCTGGAAGTGTATGGATACTGACTGGGGAATTGAAGGTGTGAAAGACAAGTGTGTAGTTGGTTAGAGGACTGCATGCATAGTGAATAGGCATTTGCAGCAGTCCATGTGCTAAGGCCTGGCTTGCAGCTTGAGTACTTGGGTACTGACTGAATGATTTAAGTACTGCAAGGAGAGTGCCTGGGTGAATTTATAAGTGGCTGGGTTTTCGCACAGTGAATGGATTAGTACATGGTGCTGAATTGGTCACTAGAGGACTGCAAGGGGAGACACAGGGTGTTTGTTGGAAGTGTATGGATACTGACTGGGGAATTGAAGGTGTGAAAGACAAGTGTGTAGGTGGTTGGAGGACTGCATGCATAGTGGATAGGGGTTTGAAGCAGTTCATGTGCTAAGGCCTGGCTCACTGCATGAGTACTTGGGTACTGACTGAATGATCAGAGTACTGCAAGGAGAATACCTAGGTGAATTTATAAGTGATTGGGTTCTGGTGCAGTGAATGGATTAGTACATGATGCTGAATGTGTCACTGGAGGAGTGCAAGAGGAGTGACAGTGTGTTTCCTGGAAGTATATGGATACTGACTGGGGAATTGAAGGTGTGAAAGACAAGTGTGTAGGTGGTTAGAGGACTGCAAGCATAGTGGATAGGCATTAGAAGCAGTCCATGTGCTAAGGATGGATCACTGCATGAGTACTTGGGTACTGACTGAATAATTAGAGTACTGCAAGGAGAGTGCCTGGTTGAATTTATAAGTGGTTGGGTTTTCGTGCAGTGAATAGATTAGTACATGGTGCTGCATGGGTAACTACAGGAGTGCAAGGGGAGTGACAGCGTGTTTGCTGGAAGTGTTTGGATACTGACTGGGGAATTGAAGGTGTGAAAGACAAATGTGTAGGTGGTTAAGGACTGCATGCATAGTGAATAGGCGTTTGAAGCAGTCCAGGTGCTGAGACCTGGCTCAGTGCAGGAGTACTTGTGGACTGACTCAATGATTAGAGTACTGCAAGGAGAGTGCCTGAATGAATGTATAAGTGGTTGGGTTTTGGCGCAGTGAATGGATTAGTACATGGTGCTGAATGGGTCACTAGAGGAGTGCAAGGGGAGGGACAGGGTGTTTGCTGTAAGTGTATGGATACTGACTGGGGAATTGAAGGTTTGAAAGACAACTGTGTAGTGGGTTAGAGGACTTCATGCATAGTGAATAGGCGTTTGAAGCAGTCCATGTGCTAAGGCCTGGCTCGCTGCATGAGTGCTTGGGTACTGACTGAATGATTAGAGTACTGCTAGGAGAGTGCCTGGGTGAATTATTAAGTGGTTGGGTTTTGGCACAGAGAAGGGATTAGTACATGGTGCAGAATGGGTCACTAGAGGAGTGCAAGAGAAGTGACAGGGTGTTTCATGGAACTATATGGATAATGACTGGGGATTTGAAGGTGTGAAAGACAAGTGTTTAGGTGGTTTGAGGACTGCATGCATTGTGGATAGGGGTTTGAAGCAGTCTATGCGCTAAGGCCTGGCTCACTGCATGAGTACTTGTATACTGACTGAATGATTAGAATACTGTAAAGAGAGTACCTGGGTGAATTTATAAGTGGTTGGGTTTTGGCGTAGTGAATGGATTAGTACATGCTGCTGAATGGGTCTTTAGAGGAGTGCAAGCGGAGTGACAGGGTGTTTGCTGGAAGTGTATGAATACTGACTGGGGATTTGAATGTGTGAAAGACAAGTGTGTCATTGGTTAGAGGACTGCATGCATAATGAATAGGCATTTGAAGCAGTCCATGTGCTAAGGCCTGGCTCGCTGCATGAGTACTTGGGTACTGACTGAATGATTAGATTACTGCAGGGAGAGGGCCTGGGTGAATTTATAAGTGGTTGGGTTCTTTTGCAGTGAATGGATGAGTACATGGTGCTGAATGGGTCACTAGAGGAGTGCAAGAGGAGTGACAGGGTGTTTCCTGGAAGTATATGGATACTGACTAGGGAATTGAATTTGTGAAAGACAAGTGTGTAGGTGGTTAGAGGACTGCATGCATAGTGGATAGGCATTTGAAGCAGTCCATGTGCTAAGGCCTGGCTCACTGCATGAGTACTTGGGTACTGACTAAGTGATTAGAGTACTGCAAGGAGAGTGCCTGGGTGAATTTATAAGTGGTTGGGTTTTGGCGCAGTGAATGGATTAGTACATGGTGCTGAATGGGTCACTGGAGTAGTGCAAGGTAAGGGACAGGGTGTTTGCTGGAACTGTATGGTTACTGACCGGGGAATTGAAGGTGTGAAAGCCAACTGTGTAGTTGGTTAGAGGACTGCATGCATAGTGGATAGATGTTTGAAGCAGTCCATGTGCTAAGGCCTGGTTCACTGCATGAGTACGTGGGTACTGACTGAATGATTAGAGTACTGCAAGGAGAGTGCCTGGGTGAATTTATAAGTGGTTGGGTTTTCGCACAGTGAATGGATTAGTACATGGTGCTGAATGGGTCACTAGAGGAGTGCAAGGGGAGTGACAGGGTGTTTGCTGGAAGTGTATGGATTCTGACTGGGGAATTGAAGGTGTGAAAGAAAAGTGTGTAGGTGGTTGGAGGACTGCATGCATAGTGGATAGGGGTTTGAAGCAGCCCATGTGCTAAGGCCTAGCTCACTGCATGAGTACTTGCATACAGACTGAATGATTAGAGTACTGTAAAGAGAGTACCTGGGTGAATTTATAAGTGTTTGGGTTTTGGCGCAGTGAATGGATTAGTACATGCTGCTGAATGGGTCACTGGAGGAGTGCAAGGGGAATGACAGGGTGTTTGCTGGAAGTGTATAGATACTGACTGGGGAATTGAAGGTGTGAAAGACAAGCGTGTAGGTGGTTAGAGGACTGCATGCATAGTGGATAGGCATTTGAAGCAGTCCATGTGCTAAGGCCTGGCTCGCTGCATGAGTACTTGGGTACTGACTGAATGATTAGAGTACTGCAAGGAGAGTGCCTGGGTGTATTTATATGCGATTGGGTTCTGGTGCAGTGAATGGATTAGTACATGGTGCTGAATGGGTCACTGGAGGAGTGCAAGGGGAATGACAGGGTGTTTGCTGGAAGTGTATAGATACTGACTGGGGAATTGAAGGTGTGAAAGACAAGTGTGTAGGTGGTTAAAGGACTGCATGCATAGTGGATAGGCATTTGAAGCAGTCCATGTGCTAAGGCCTGGCTCGCTGCATAAGTAGTTGGGTACTGACTGAATGATTAGAGTGCTGCAAGGAGAGCGCCTGGGTGAATTTATAAGTGGTTTGGTTCTTGTGCAGTGAATGGATGAGTACATGGTGCTGAATGGGTCACTTGAGGAGTGCAAGAGGAGTGACATGGTGTTTCCTGGAAGTATGTGGATACTGACTGGGGAATTGAAGGTGTGAAAGACAAGTGTGTAGGTGGGTAGAGGATTGCATGCATAGTGGGTAGGCATTTGAAGCAGTCCATGTGCTAAGGCCTGGCTCACTGCATGAGTACTTGGGTACTGACTGAATGATTAGAGTGCTGCAAAGAGAGTGCCTGGGTGAATTTATAAGTGGTTCTGTTTTGGCGCTGTGAATGGATTAGTACATGGTGCTTAATGGGTCACTAGAGGAGTGCAAGGGGAGGGACAGGGTGTTTGCTGGAACTGTATGGCTACTGACTGGAGAATTGAAGGTGTGAAAGACAACTGTGTAGTTGTTTAGAGGACTGCATGCATAGTGAATAGCTGTTTGAAGCAGTCCATGTGCTAAGGCCTGGTTCACTGCATGAGTACTTGGGTACTGACTAAATGATTAGAGTACTGCAAGGAAAGTGCCTGGGTGAATGTATAAGTGGTTGGGTTTTCGCACAGTGAATGGATTTGTACATGGTGCTGAATGGGTCACTAGAGGAGTGCAAGGGGAGTGACAGGGTGTTTGCTGGAAGTGTATGGATACTGACTGGGGAATTGAAGGTGTGAAAGACAAGTGTGTAGGTGGTTGGAGGACTGCATGCATAGTGGATAGGGGTTTGAAGCAGTCCGTGTGCTAAGGCCTGGCTCACTGCATGAAAACTGGCATACAGACTGAATGATTAGAGTACTGTAAAGAGAGTACCTGGGTGAATTTATAAGTGGTTGGGTTTTGGCGCAGTGAATGGATTAGTACATGGTGCTGAATGGGTCACTAGAGGAGAGCAGTCGGAGTGACAGGGTGTTTGCTGGAGGTGTATGAATACTGACTGGGGAATTGAAGGTGTGAAAGACAAGTGTGTAGTTGTTTAGAGGACTGCATGCATAGTGAATAGGCGTTTGCAGCAGTCCATGTGCTAAGGCCTGGCTCGCTGCATGAGTACTTGGGTACTGACTGAATGATTAGATTACTGCAAGGAGAGTGCCTGGGCGAATTTATAAGTGGTTGAGTTCTTGTGCAGTGAATGGATGAGTACATAATGCTGAATGGGTCACTAGAGGAGTGCAAGTGGAGTGATAGGGTGTTTCCTGGAAGTATATGGATACTGACTGGGGAATTGAAGTTGTGAAAGACAAGTGGGTAGGTGGTTAGAGGACTGCATGCATAGTGGATAGGCATTTGAAGCAGTCCATGTGCTAAGGCCTGGCTCACTGCATGAGTACTTGGGTACTGACTGAATGATTAGAGTACTGCAAGGAGAGTGCCTGGGTGAATTTATAAGTGGTTGGGTTTTCGCACAGTGAATGGATTAGTACATGGTGCTGAATGGGTCACTAGAGGAGTGCAAGGGGAGTGACAGGGTGTTTGCTGGAAGTGTATGGATTCTGACTGGGGAATTGAAGGTGTGAAAGAAAAGTGTGTAGGTGGTTGGAGGACTGCATGCATAGTGGATAGGGGTTTGAAGCAGCCCATGTGCTAAGGCCTAGCTCACTGCATGAGTACTTGCATACAGACTGAATGATTAGAGTACTGTAAAGAGAGTACCTGGGTGAATTTATAAGTGTTTGGGTTTTGGCGCAGTGAATGGATTAGTACATGCTGCTGAATGGGTCACTGGAGGAGTGCAAGGGGAATGACAGGGTGTTTGCTGGAAGTGTATAGATACTGACTGGGGAATTGAAGGTGTGAAAGACAAGCGTGTAGGTGGTTAGAGGACTGCATGCATAGTGGATAGGCATTTGAAGCAGTCCATGTGCTAAGGCCTGGCTCGCTGCATGAGTACTTGGGTACTGACTGAATGATTAGAGTACTGCAAGGAGAGTGCCTGGGTGTATTTATATGCGATTGGGTTCTGGTGCAGTGAATGGATTAGTACATGGTGCTGAATGGGTCACTGGAGGAGTGCAAGGGGAATGACAGGGTGTTTGCTGGAAGTGTATAGATACTGACTGGGGAATTGAAGGTGTGAAAGACAAGTGTGTAGGTGGTTAAAGGACTGCATGCATAGTGGATAGGCATTTGAAGCAGTCCATGTGCTAAGGCCTGGCTCGCTGCATAAGTAGTTGGGTACTGACTGAATGATTAGAGTGCTGCAAGGAGAGCGCCTGGGTGAATTTATAAGTGGTTTGGTTCTTGTGCAGTGAATGGATGAGTACATGGTGCTGAATGGGTCACTTGAGGAGTGCAAGAGGAGTGACATGGTGTTTCCTGGAAGTATGTGGATACTGACTGGGGAATTGAAGGTGTGAAAGACAAGTGTGTAGGTGGGTAGAGGATTGCATGCATAGTGGGTAGGCATTTGAAGCAGTCCATGTGCTAAGGCCTGGCTCACTGCATGAGTACTTGGGTACTGACTGAATGATTAGAGTGCTGCAAAGAGAGTGCCTGGGTGAATTTATAAGTGGTTCTGTTTTGGCGCTGTGAATGGATTAGTACATGGTGCTTAATGGGTCACTAGAGGAGTGCAAGGGGAGGGACAGGGTGTTTGCTGGAACTGTATGGCTACTGACTGGAGAATTGAAGGTGTGAAAGACAACTGTGTAGTTGTTTAGAGGACTGCATGCATAGTGAATAGCTGTTTGAAGCAGTCCATGTGCTAAGGCCTGGTTCACTGCATGAGTACTTGGGTACTGACTAAATGATTAGAGTACTGCAAGGAAAGTGCCTGGGTGAATGTATAAGTGGTTGGGTTTTCGCACAGTGAATGGATTAGTACATGGTGCTGAATGGGTCACTAGAGGAGTGCAAGGGGAGTGACAGGGTGTTTGCTGGAAGTGTATGGATACTGACTGGGGAATTGAAGGTGTGAAAGACAAGTGTGTAGGTGGTTGGAGGACTGCATGCATAGTGGATAGGGGTTTGAAGCAGTCCGTGTGCTAAGGCCTGGCTCACTGCATGAAAACTGGCATACAGACTGAATGATTAGAGTACTGTAAAGAGAGTACCTGGGTGAATTTATAAGTGGTTGGGTTTTGGCGCAGTGAATGGATTAGTACATGGTGCTGAATGGGTCACTAGAGGAGAGCAGTCGGAGTGACAGGGTGTTTGCTGGAGGTGTATGAATACTGACTGGGGAATTGAAGGTGTGAAAGACAAGTGTGTAGTTGTTTAGAGGACTGCATGCATAGTGAATAGGCGTTTGCAGCAGTCCATGTGCTAAGGCCTGGCTCGCTGCATGAGTACTTGGGTACTGACTGAATGATTAGATTACTGCAAGGAGAGTGCCTGGGCGAATTTATAAGTGGTTGAGTTCTTGTGCAGTGAATGGATGAGTACATAATGCTGAATGGGTCACTAGAGGAGTGCAAGTGGAGTGATAGGGTGTTTCCTGGAAGTATATGGATACTGACTGGGGAATTGAAGTTGTGAAAGACAAGTGGGTAGGTGGTTAGAGGACTGCATGCATAGTGGATAGGCATTTGAAGCAGTCCATGTGCTAAGGCCTGGCTCACTGCATGAGTACTTGGGTACTGACTGAATGATTAGAGTACTGCAAGGAGAGTGCCTGGGTGAATTTATAAGTGGTTGGGTTTTCGCACAGTGAATGGATTAGTACATGGTGCTGAATGGGTCACTAGAGGAGTGCAAGGGGAGTGACAGGGTGTTTGCTGGAAGTGTATGGATTCTGACTGGGGAATTGAAGGTGTGAAAGACAAGTGTGTAGGTGGTTGGAGGACTGCATGCATAGTGGATAGGGGTTTGAAGCAGTCCATGTGCTAAGGCCTGGCTCACTGCATGAGTACTTGCATACAGACTGAATGATTAGAGTACTGTAAAGAGAGTACCTGGGTAAATTTATAAGTGTTTGGGTTTTGGCGCAGTGAATGGATTAGTACATGCTGCTGAATGGGTCACTAGAGGAGTGCAAGTGGAGTGACAGGGTGTTTGCTGGAAGTGTATGAATACTGACTGGGGAATTGAATGTGTGAAAGACAAGTGTGTCGTTGGTTAGAGAACTGCATGCATAATGAATAGGCATTTGAAGCAGTCCATGTGCTAAGGCCTGGCTCGCTGCATGAGTACTTGGGTACTGACTGAATGATTAGAGTAATGCAAGGAGAGTTCCTGGGTGTATTTATATGCGATTGGGTTCTGGTGCAGTGAATGGATTAGTACATGGTGCTGAATTGGTCACTGGAGGAGTGCAAGGGGAATGACAGGGTGTTTGCTGGAAGTGTATAGATACTGACTGGGGAATTGAAGGTGTGAAAGACAAGTGTGTAGGTGCTTAGAGGACTGCATGCATAGTGGATAGGCATTTGAAGCAGTCCATGTGCTAAGGCCTGGCTCGCTGCATGAGTAGTTGGGTACTGACTGAATGATTAGAGTACTGCAAGGAGAGTGCCTGGGTGAATTTATAAGTGGTTTGGTTCTTGTGCAGTGAATGGATGAGTACATTGTGCTGAATGGGCCACTTGAGGAGTGCAAGAGGAGTGACAGGGTGTTTCCTGGAAGTATGTGGATACTGACTGGGGAATTGAAGGTGTGAAAGTCAAGTGTGTAGTTGGTTAGAGGACTGCATGCATAGTGAATAGGCATTTGAAGCAGTCCATGTGCTAAGGCCTGGCTTGCTGCTTGAGTACTTGGGTACTGACTGAATGATTTAAGTACTGCAAGGAGAGTGCCTGGGTGAATTTATAAGTGGCTGGGTTTTCACACAGTGAATGGATTAGTACATGGTGCTGAATTGGTCACTAGAGGACTGCAAGGGGAGAGACAGGGTGTTTGTTGGAAGTGTATGGATACTGACTGGGGATTTGAAGGTGTGAAAGACAAACGTGTAGGTGGTTGGAGGACTGCATGCATAGTGGATAGGGGTTTGAAGCAGTCCATGTGCTAAGGCCTGGCTCACTGCATGAGTACTTGGGTACTGACTGAATGATCAGATTACTGCAAGGAGAATACCTAGGTGAATTTATAAGTGATTGGGCTATGCTGCAGTGAATGGATTAGTACATGATGCTGAATGTGTCACTGGAGGAGTGCAAGAGGAGTGACAGTGTGTTTCCTGGAAGTATATGGATACTGACTGGGGAATTGAAGGTGTGAAAGACAAGTGTGTAGGTGGTTAGAGGACTGCATGTATAGTGGATAGGCATTTGAAGCAGTCCATGTGCTAAGGATGGCTCACTGCATGAGTACTTGGGTACTGACTGAATAATTAGAGTACTGCAAGGAGAGTACCTGGTTAAATTTATAAGTGGTTGGGTTTTCGCGCAGTGAATAGATTAGAACATGGTGCTGCATGGGTAACTACAGGAGTGCAAGGGGAGTGACAGCGTGTTTGCTGGAAGTGTTTGGATACTGACTGGGGAATTGAAGGTGTGAAAGACAAATGTGTAGGTTGTTAAGGACTGCATGCATAGTGAATAGGCGTTTGAAGCAGTCCAGGTGCTAAGACCTGGCTCAGTGCAGGAGTACTTGGGGACTAACTCAATGATTAGAGTACTGCAAGGAGAGTGCCTGAATGAATGTGTAAGTGGTTGGGTTTTGGCACAGAGAAGGGATTAGTACATGGTGCAGAATGGGTCACTAGAGGAGTGCAAGTGGAGTGACAGGGTGTTTGCTGGAAGTGTATGGATACTGACTGGGGAATTGAAGGTGTGAAAGACAAGTGTGTAGGTGGTTGGAGGACTGCATGCATAGTGGATAGGGGTTTGAAGCAGTCCATGTGCTAAGGCCTGGCTCACTGCATGAGTACTTGCATACAGACTGAATTATTAGAGTACTGTAAAGAGAGTACATGGGTGAATTTATAAGTGTTTGGGTTTTGGCGCAGTGAATGGATTAGTACATGCTGCTAAATGGGTCACTAGAGGAGTGCAAGCGGAGTGACAGGGTGTTTGCTGGAAGTGTATAAATACTGACTGGGGAATTGAATGTGTGAAAGACAACTGTGCTGTTGGTTAGAGGACTGCATGCAAAATAAATAGGCATTTGAAGCAGTCCATGTACTAAGGCCTGGCTCGCTGCATGAGTACTTGGGTACTGACTGAATGATTAGAGTACTGCAAAGAGAGTGCCTGGGTGAATTTATAAGTGATTGAGTTCTGGTGCAGTGAATGGATTAGTACATGGTGCGGAATGTGTCACTAGAGGAGTGCAAGAGGAGTCCCAGGGTGTTTCCTGGAAGTATATGGATACTGACTGGGGAATTGAAGGTGTGAAAGACAAGTGTGTAGGTAGTTAGAGGACTGCATGCATAGTTGATAGGCATTTGAAGCAGTCCATGCACTAAGGCCTGGCTCACTGTATGAGTACTTGGGTACTGACTGAATGATTAGAGTGCTGCAAGGAGAGTGTCTGGGTGAATTTATAAGTGGTTGGGTTTTGGCGCAGTAAATTGATTAGTAAATGCTGCTGAATGGATCACTAGAGGAGTGCAAGGAGAGTGACAGGGTGTTTGCTTGAAGTGTATGGATACAGACTGGAGAATTGAAGGATTGAAAGACAAGTGTGTAGGTGGTTAGAAGACTGCATGCATATTGGATAGTGGTTTGAAGCAGTCCATGTGCTAAGGCTTGGGTCACTGGATGAGTACTTGGGTACTGACTGAATGATTAGAGTACTGCAAGGAGAGTGCCTGGGTGAATTTATAAGTGTTTGGGTGTTGGCACAGTGAATGGATTAGCACATGGTGCTGAATGGGTCACAGGAGGAGTGCAAGGGGAGTAACAGGATGTTTGCTGGAGTGTATGGATACTGACTGGGGAATAGAAGGTGTGAAAGACAAGTGTGTAGGTTGTTAGAGGACTGCATGCATAGTGCATAGGGGTTTCAAGCAGTCCATGTGCTAAGGCCTGGCTCACTGCATGAGTACTTGGGTACTGACTGAATGATTAAAGTACTGCAAGGAGAGTGCCTGGGTGAATATATAAGTTGTTGGGTTTTGGCGCAGGTAATGGATTAGTACTTGGTGCTGAATGGGTCACTAGAGGAGTGCAAGGGGAGTGAGTCCTAGAGCCAGTGCTACGCTAAAAGACACTTAGAATACAGTTAAAACACCTACATACACTAGGGAACACTATGCGTTGGGGTACCCCTGTGATTAGAATGACCTCCTCTGTAAGCCCCTAGTACATAATAGGGCAAGGGGATTAAAACTACCTCTCAAATCGCGCCACAGGGCACGTTTGCACACTGTTGAACGGAGGCGGGGCCTGAGGTGACTTGTGTGCAAACACACGCTTTGGCCATTTTAATTTGAGTGATAAAGTCCCCTTGAATCCTGAGTGTCCCTTGGGTCTAACTGGCCCACCAGGCATCTCCAGTTAACTCCACAGAGAGGCCTGGACCACCTCTCTGCAACGCAGCACAGTGGCGGTTACTGGAAGCACCTGGTGGGCTAGTTGCCCCCAGGGACCCACAGGATTGAAAAGGAATTAATTCCCCAACTTAATCCGCGCCACAGGGTGTGTTTGCACACATGTCAACTCAGGCCCCACCCCCTCCCTTCACCACTGTGCAAACGCACCCCGTGGCGCGTTTTAAGTTGGGAGATTAAGTCCCCTTGAATCCTGATGGTCGCTGGGGTGAAACTAGCCCACCAGGTACCTCCATTAAGTGCCACAGAGGTGTGTTGCAGAGAGGTGTAAAAATGGGTGTGGCCTCAGAACACCTCTCTGCAACGCAGCTCCCTGGCGCATACTGGAGGTTACTGGTGAGCTAGTTAGCCCCCCGGGACCTCCAGTATTCAAGGAGAATTAATTCCCCATCTGCAAACGTGCCAGGGGGCGTGTTTGCAGGGTGCAAGGAGGGGGCCTGTCTTTTTTTATTTATTTTTTATGAAGTGGGGCTGTGTGGCCCCTTCTTCTCTTCCTAATTAATTGGCCCTGGAGACCCAATCCCCCAGGGCCTGGCCCTATTTTTTTTTAAACTTTGGAAGGGGGCCGTGTGGCCCCCCTTCTGAGGCCATAATCGGCGTCGGTGACCCCATCCCCCGGGGCATGGCCATTTTTTGTTATTGATTTGGAGGGGGGCTGCGTTGCCCCCCTCCCCTGGCAACTTATGGCCCAGGGACCCCATCCTCCGGGGCCAACCTTTGTTTTTTTTTCAAATTTTTGAGGAGAGGGGCCACGTGGTCCCCCTCCCGGGCCACTAATAGCACTGGGGACCCCATCCCCGATGCTGGCAATCTCCGTTGGGGATGTGGGGGGGTCCCCAATCCCCCCACGGTCCCGCCGGCTCCCCGCGTTCTTCAGGAGCCGGCATTGGTTTTTCACATGGGGAGCTGCGAAGATGCAACTCCCCGTGTGGAAAAGCAATCGTCTTTGGTTTTTGGAAGACAGAGCAGGTTTCCTGCTCTCTCTTCCAAATACCAAAGCAGTTTGCTATGGCAAGGCGGGAGCCGTGAGGCTCCTGCCTTGCTATAGCAAACTACAGTGTCCAGTAGGTGGGCACCCCTGGACCCTGCAGGAGCCGGCCCTGGGGGGTGGTGGTCACCAGGGCCATCAAGGGCTCCAGGAGTGGGGGAGTGTGGCCCCCCTCCCAACATTTACAAAGCCCCTAGGGTGGTGATCCCCAGGGCTGAGGGGTCCATTATGGACCCCCTAATTTAAATACTTAGTGCCCCAGGGAGGTGCTGGTCCCTGGGGCGTGTGGGGAGGTCTCAAGCCCCCCACACAGAAATATTTATTTAAAAAAAAGCCCCGGGGGTGGCAGTCCCCAGGGCAGCGGGGGGCCGTGTGCCCCCACTACTTAATTAATTAATTAAAGCCCTGGGGGGTGGCAGTCCCCAGGGCTTGGAGGGGGCTTGGATGCCCCCATGTTGAAAATGAAATGCCCGGGGTGACGGTCGCCGGGGCTGCGGGGGGCTGTGTGCCCCCTGCAGATATGTGAGCATAGCCCCGGGGAGGAGGCAGTCCCCGAGGCAGTGTGGGGGGGATTGGGGCCCCCCTACACTTTTTTCTCTGCCCCAGGACCTGGCCCACCCGGGGGCTAAAGAATAACAAAGCGTGGGAGCCCGCGCTTCATTTTTTAAAAATTTCAGCCAAAATTCGCGCTGGGTACGTGAATCTCGCCGATTTGTTTTTTAAAAAAAATGCTTTTTTGGGCCCTTGGGGTCCTTGTGGGACCCCCTGAGCAGGCCTAGGGGGCCAGGGTGTTTCTACCCTGCCCCCTTTTCTCGTTTTTCATGGTTTATTTCTGTTTTCTTGTGCCTCGGTTTTACCGAGGCACAAGATGGCTGCCAACACTTCCTGGTTTGGAGTGTTGACAGCCAATAAGCATAAAGCTCGTGCTCGGGAGGATCCGCATCCCTAGATATATATGTGTTTTTACTTTTGAATTTCTCAGCAACTACTGAACGGATTTACACCATTTGACAAAAAGGGTTCTTTCTGAACCAAGAACTACCTCTTTGCCAAATTTGGTGTAATTCCGTTCAGCAGTTCGGGCTGTAGCCCTGGCTAAAGTTTCCTATAGGAAATTGCATGGGGAAAACACATTTTGGGACCCCCCTTTTTTCTCGGCCCCTGCTTGTCGAATCAGCCCGAACTTTCAAGATAGGAGCGGACCGGAGCGCCCCACGAGTTTTGCAAATTTCGCGAAGATTCGTCAACCGGCGCCGAAGTTATTGGAAATAGAATGTTGCGGATTTCCTATGGAAAAAAAGACTTAACTATAACTTTCTACTGGCGACCGGCAGTAGATAATACACATATGTGTGCGTGTATATATATACATATATATATATTATATATATATATATATATATATATATATATATATATATATATATACAGCAGAACCCAAGTTCCAATCGGGCTCTCGGATCTTAGGAAAAAGGTGGGCAGAATTTGTGTAGTCGCGCTACGTAAAGCTCCGCGAAATGGTAAAAAATCTCTGTGTGCACTCAAAAGTTCCACGAACACGCAGAATTGCTTGTTCCGCCCATTAGCGATGCTTCTTTCTTGTTCGCAAGCGCTGTTTGCGTGCTCAGGGAGGAATATCTTGCGAACACGCATTTTGAGAGAGGGAACAAGCGAATAATTTCACGAAGGCATGGATCGCGGAATTTTTGGCAATTCCGCGTTCTCCGCGGAACGTGAAATTACCCAAATTCTGCAAATTCCACGAGCCTAGGCCAAGTAAACATGTTTTTTATAAATATCTTTTTCTTCAAATTTTTGGATAATTTGTGACATCGCAACTACCGCGAATAAGTTGCGAAATAGCAAAACAAAAGTAGACATTCGATAACCACTAGCACATTAAAATTTCATAAGTAAATACATTTATTCTATCCATCACACTAGATGCATTACTATCTAAATAAGTAAAAAACATTTCTCACGCGCTGAATGTGTCTTTCATAGCATGTATGACTGTTTGAGTGGCAACTATGTGTATGTACTTATACACAATTCTTTGAGTAGGTGCATCAAAGTCTGAATGGGTTTGAGTGAGTAGGTGCATAGGTCTTGTTGGAAGCCGTAGTCCCAGTTGTGCCCCACTGTCACAAATGCACGACCCAGAACTCCCTAATCATTGTTAGGCCAAGTAAGGACACCGTTTGAGATTGCACTGCTCACCCACTTAGTAGCTTGGCATGAGCAGCCAGGCCTATCTCCAAGGCACGAGTGTACAGTATGTGCAACCATGCCCACAGCAACCCACTGATGACACCACAAATGAACTCCACACAAGTTTGATAAAACGAGTATAAACTTTATATAAAAGAATATACGATCAGACCACACAATACAAAAGCCAACATATAATAATGGGTAATATTCTTTTGGGCTATTTGGTAGGTTCAAATCCCAACCACCGCTTTCACAAAGCTAAGCTGGTTGTAATGCTAAAATCACACACATTGCAAAGAATAAACAATAGTGTTCTACGTAACAATACACACCTGTGCTGGGCAAAGGAGAAATACTACAATGCATAACGATACACCCCCCCAAAACGGATCACCGATGACATACGGTACAGCTTCCCACTCGGGCCCCGGTACTGCCACTCCTTTGGTCAGTATGGCTCCAATCTGACCCGAGGGAAAAGGTTCACCTGGACAGCAGGACTGAGCATCCCTCCAAGCCTGCATTCCACCCAGACAATACTCCAAGTTACCTAGGAGCACAACCGCACTCTCCTCTCCTTCCTCTGCAAAGTGGGGCTTCCATGTATAACTTTCTCTATGGGCCTCAGCGGCTCAGCCTGGCAGCTCAGCTCCTCTGGGGCTGCCAGTCAGAGCTGTGACTGTTAGGAAGGTCTCAGGCAGCCAAGGTCAACACCAATCCTATGCCCCTGAGATTGCTTTTACTCCGGGTGCACATTCCCCAAAGCACCATCCGGGTCTCCTCTGCCACGAGGCCACACACACAATGCTGATGGGTCTTCACTTTGACTCAGAGTGCACGCTCACCAGGCACTCCCTCCTGTGGTCTCAATTTGCACCAAGACACGCACATCGTGTAGCAGAGACTCACTTTCTTCTGGTGCACACGATGATCAGCCGATCACCTCCACAGTCCCAGGTTGCATCAAAGCACGCACGCTGCTTTAATGAGACTTAATCCAACTCCTGGTGCTCCGATATCCAGGCACTCCTCACCAACCCCTCCTGCCGCACCTTGACATGTTCCGGGCACATCCAAGTCCCACTTCTCCTTCGGTGCACACAATGAGAAGGCGCTCTTCACCAGCACCTCCTGTGCACCCCGACACGTACCCTGCGCGTCCAAGATTCATTCTGCTTCTGATGCACATGTTGACCAGGCACTCCTCACCAGTGGCTTCTGTGCACCACGACACGCACAATGCGTGTCCAGGACTCACTTCACCTTTGGTGCACACGTTGACCAGGCACACTTCATCAAAGCCTACTGTGCACCATGACACGCTCCCAGTGCATCCCAGTCTCGCTTCACCTTTCTGTATCCAAGATCACAAACCACACCTTCTGAGGGTCTCAAGCTGCCACAACATGTGCCCACTGCCTCACTTGAACTATCCGGATACTTTTTTTTCATTTGTTTCAAACCAGGAGCCAGCTTACCTCGGGCCCTTGGGGTTACAAGACACAGCACACAGCACAGTATTCTTCAAGTAGGAGGACCCAGGAGCACGAAGCACAGACCCAACAGCCTCTTCCTTGGTTAAAACACCAAACTGCAGACCAGCCCCAGATCATGAAGCAAGGATTGGTCCTTCCCAGCAGTCTATTCAGTTGTTCCTTCCTTGGCAAAGACACACAGAAATGCGTAAAGCACAAAACTCAGCCACTTTCTAAAAGAGTGGCTTCCGAACACACAGTGACAAAACCACTTTCATAGAAATATATGTTATGACACTGTGAGTTCATACATACTAAACGTCACCTCTTCATTCTAAACTTACAGGAAACTAGGCTAACAAACACAATAACCAGCCTCCCCTATTTTTTCCTATAGGCAGAATGGCCTTTCACCAGTGAAAAATGAAATGGAGTGTTTTTCACTGTCAGGACATAACACACACCTCAATATATGTTCTGCCTTTTACTTACACTAAACCCTGCCCAGGGGTTACCTGGGACCTATCATAGGGTTGCCCACTGTGTACGCAAAAGGAAAAGTAAGGCCTGACAAGTGGTTACACTTGTCAGGACAACATGCAAACTTAGCAAACTGTGCGCAGGACTTACACTGCAGGCCTGAGTTCACTTCTCCACGCACCTTTGCATTACTAGCCCTGGAACACACAGTGCACATCACTAGGGACTTTACTAGCAAGGCAACATCCTAATCATGGCCAACCAATTACCATTGCACTTTACACAGGGAACCTTTGTACTTTGTCACAGATAAGCAAAGTACCCAAAGAATCTAAATTAGCAACTCTATGTTCTGAAAACGGTCGAGGGGAAAAGCAAAAAGTTAAGGGAACTTTAGCCAAAATGGCCAAGTCTTACACAACCCCCTCCCAGAACAATCATTACTATGATGGACTTCCCAGCTTCGGGCAATAGAACCAGGACGCAGGCCCTCTACCACAGGGACACCCTACTGTTCCACGCCTTCCTGACCCCAGGGGGTCTTCTTGGTTACTACTCCCTGAGCCAACAATGCTGTTCCATGAATCCCTCCCGGTCAGGGGTACCCGTCCAGGGGTGCTGATCCCATGCCAACCCCACCCTGGTGTGGTACCCTGGGAAGGGCTATCGGGCAGGATACTACCTCCAGTCATCTTGTCCTCTATGTTAATAGTGGGTCTACCTTGGTCACTCCTAGGAGACCCAGCCCTACTGGCTAGATAATGTCCCTTTGGTGTCCCACCGGGGAACACAACCCTCTCTTAATCTTCCATTTAGTCTTCTGGGCCTGCCACTTAGGAATGGCACCCACAAACTTCAGGACTGTAGGAGGTCTTATTACAGACCCCCCATGCCCTCCTGATGCTGGGTGTCCTTTCTCACAACTCTGGCGAGCAGGCACTAGGCCTCCACCCGGGGGCTCTCCTATGCCCCCCAGTTTCCTGGGTGGTGCTGCTGATCTTTGAGGGTACTGCTTACTCTTCTTCCCCCTCTTTTAAAACAAGGGGCCAGCCACCAACAGCTCCTCACTACTCTGGGATCTCATTGCGCCACTTGGCCCTTCTTCCCTCTCTGGGGCCTTTTCAGGCCCCTGGACCCATTATCATGGGTCTGGTTCTTGTGCAGGCTCCCAGGAATTAAGGAGCGCACACCTTAACCCCGAGATTTCGCAATCCAGGGAAATATTTTCTGAGCCTAGGCTCCCCTGGGGACAAATTGGACAACCCCTCCAAATCATTTACCATGCTAACCACTACCCAATCATCCAGTGCACATTTGTACTAATCCACACTTGGCACTGGCTGTGCGCTGCCACCATTTCAACTGGACACTGCTTGTTTACCCTTAGTGTCCAGTTCCCTCATGCTTAACTCATAAGCGAAGAGAATCCTTTTCTCTTCCAAAGCAAGAGCATTCCTGCTCTCCTCTGTTTGAGTTTTAAGTTTTAACACCTCCAACTCATGCAGCCTGACCCTTTGGTTCTCCTCCAGCTCCTCTGGTGAACAACTCCTCCCTGAATGGCTACTACCAGACCCTGAGGCTAGTCCCACCACTGGCAATTCCTGTGGACCAAAACCATTTCCTGGGTCATCCTCATCCACCTCAACGTCACCCGTCTCCTGTGCCCCTGTGGCTTCCCACCAGGCACTCAAGGCCACTTGCAGCACCTCCTTCTTGGCGCTACCATTCATGGGACATCCCAAAGCTCTGCAGAATTTCCTCAATTGATCAACCTTGTAGGTCTAAAATGCCTCAATGTTAAACTCTAATTCTGCAGCCACAGCCTCACCAGCTATCTGACCCTCTCCCTGAGAGATGATGTGTGGTTTTAAAGGTTACACAACAATAGAACCCACAATTCCAAAACAATATGTTGCTACGTCGTGGTCTTCGATCAATTTATGATGTCCACCAATTACTGTGATGTGGTTTTGCACATACGCGTTTTAATCACGTTAGTATCGTTTCCCACCGCTCTGCTGCCAAATGTTGTAAGCCGGAGTCCCAGTCGCGCCCCACTGTCACAAATGCACGACCCAGGACTCCCAACTCAACATTAGGCCAAGTAAGGACACCATTTGAGATAGCCCTGCTCACCCCCTTAGCAGCTTGGCAGGAGAAGCTAGGCCTATCTCCAAGGCACGAGTATACAGTATGTGCAACCAAGCACACAACAACCCACTGATGACACCGCAAATAGACTTCACACGAGTTTGATAAAATGAGTATAAATGGATGTATGATGATACATCTCAAACTGTTACAATGCAAACTTTTACCACGCAGTTATTACATCGCAAATGCTATTAAGTTTTGCATTTTTAAATCGCATGCCATTGCACAGCAAATGTATTGTCCCCTATAGAAGAGGTCATTACAATGCATACGAAAACATCGTCTTCCATTACAACGCATTTTTTTTGTGTCCTATAACTCCCTTGGACGGGATGGAGGGAAACCAGGGATTTTTGGGTGGGGTAGTGTGTTAAATATGTGCAATGTAATAACATTACTCGAGTATGGAAATAAGTACCCAGGTATTAAAATTGATACCCAGGCATTATTTCCATTATCGGAAGCATTGTTTACCATAAGAAAGTTCATAATTCTCATGACCCCACAGTAGGAATATGGAGCTGTGGAACCTGTAACCCTATGAAAAAGTACATGTTTTGTGACCCACCATTTTACAAAGCCCCAAAACAACAGTCCTACAACACTTTCAATGGAGGCATCATGACCCACAGGTGTAGAAAATGATGGATTTTCCAAGCACCCCACAAATATCAAACTTGTTTAATTTTTAATTTAAATTCATGTTTTCCACTGCATAAAAACAAGCATAAATAATGGTACATTAAACTATTTTACTGCAATAAATGGCAACACTTTAAGGAAGGTATAAAAGGAGCCTTCCTCCAGTTCTAAACCAGTTGTGACCTGATTCCACATCACACCGGTCGCGTTTTGCAGACGTTGGGACAGATTTACAAGAAAGTGACGCATCTATAAAGATGCGTCATTTTCCCTGCGCCCAATTAGAAACCCTTGCGCCACTATGGATGCCCCGTATTTACATTACGGTGCACCATGGCGCAAGGATTGACAGATGCAACAGAATTTCTGACGCATCTATTGACGCAAACGTCACGCATTGCTGGAGGGGTGTCGCAAGCACGACGCAACTCCAGCAATGCAGGGGGAGGCCTATCATCATTGTGCTGCATCACTCCTTATGCCTGCTTCAAGCAGGCGTAAGAATTTGACGCAGTCATTGCATCACTCCTACGAGGCTTACTTGCGTCGGAACGCCCACCCTGCATACCTTATACCTGACGCAGGTATAATGTGACGCAGGGCTTTACAACGTGACGCATCTCCCTAGATGCGTCACATTGTAAATGGGCCGCATTTTTATGCTGTTGCTGCGTCATGAAAAGTGACGCAACAGCGGTGCAAAAATGATGCATGGGGCTTTTAAATCTGCCCCGTTGTGACTACTACGTTGATCAGAGGCATTCGTCCAAACAAGTAACTAAAAAGATTTCCATAAATATAAGTAAAGGCAAGATATTGTCACAGTAAATGTACTAAAACTAAGAATTTTATAGTTTTTACAGAGGTATTACTCCTAAGTCTGTATTTTGAGAAGACGACAATATCATCATCAATTCAGTTTCAAAGTTTGTAAGTAAAGCAACAGCCACATAAAAAAGTGTAACACCGATGTTTTAAAACCGATCCTTAATGTGCCAAATGTTCCCAATATTATCAGTGTACCAACGGTTAGACTTAAAATCAATTGATATGCTGGCAAACATTTGAAGTGTTTCCTACACTCTCCTGTGTGCAATCGATCATGCAAAAACGTATAATTGATAACTGCACCGTGTACGTAAATAGTATCTAGTAACAAACAAATTAGCAGTGTATTTCCTGAAACGTTTTAATAATTTTTGGTGGTTGATTTCTACTATTTTTTGGGAGCCTTACTTTTATATGTTATTGTCAAGTGTTTCCCAATTTGTAAAGGGTTTTTTTTTTTTACTACAGTTAATTGGGAATGAAAACGAAAAAAAATATACGATTCGTTCTGGCTGGTTGGTTGGTTCAAATCCCAACCCCCAATTTTACAAAGCTAAGCTAGTCGTAATGCTAAAATCACACACGTTGCAATGAATAAACAATAGTGCTCTGCGGAACGATACACTCCTGTGCTGGACAAAGGAGAAATAATACAATGCATAACGATACACCCCGGTACCTTGCAAGGGGAGAAATAATGCAATACGTACCCCTACAATCCTGTACTGGGCAATAAAGGAATAATGCAATGTGTCACACCCAAATCACGTACTTTGTAATGAAGAAATAATGCAATGCGCACCGCTACAATTATGTACTTTGCAATGAAGGAATAATGCAATGCGTAGCTACAATCATGTACTTTGCAATGGAGAAGTAATGCAATGTGGGCCTTTACAATCCTGTACTCTGCAAAGGAGAAATAATGCACTGCGTAGTGCTACAATTGTGTAGGAATAATGTCAGGCATCATAAGACAGTTCGGCAGTTCGTTAGCAGCAATATTGGCAATGTGTATTACAAAGTCAGCCTCTTTGATAACTGTTGCCCCCCACACAGATCACCAATAACATACGGTACAGCTTCCCATTCGGGTCCCGATACTGCCACTCCTTTGGTCAGTACGTGCCCCAATCTGAGCCAAAGCAAAAGGTTCACATCGCCAGCTGGACTGAGAGGCCAAGAGAGTGTCGCTCCGAGCCCACACCCCGCCCAGGCAATGCTCCACGTTACCTGGGGGCATAACCCCACTCTCCTCTCTTTCTTCCGCATACTGGACCTTCCATGTAGAACTTTCCAAAAAGGCCTTAGTAGCTCGGCCTGGCAGCTAAGCTCCTCTGGGGCTGCCAGTCCGGACCGCGACTGTTAGGAAGGTCTCAGGCGGCCGCGGGGTACACGTACCCTATGCCCTTGAGATTGCTTTTACTTTGGGTGCATGTTCACCACAGCACCCTCTGGGTCTTCCCTGGCACGAGGCCACACACACAACGCTGATGGGGCTTCACTTTGACTCTGAGTGCATGCTCATCAAGCACTCCCTCCTGCGTTCTCAATTTTCACCAAGACACGCACACCGCTTGCAGAGACTCACTTTCTTCCGGTATGAACGATGATCAGCCGATCACCTCCACAGTCCCAGGTTGCACCAAAGCATGCCTACTGCTTTACTGAGACTTACTCCAACTCCTGGGGCTCCGATATCCAGGCGCTCCTCACCAACGCCTCCTGCTGCACCTTGAAATGCTCCGAGCACGTCCAACTCTCATTTCTCCTCCAGTGCACCTGATGACCAGGTGCTCTTTACTAGCGCCTCCAGTGTACCCCAACATGCACCCTGCGTGTCCGAGACTCACTCTGCTTCCACTCCACACGTTGACCAGGCGCTCCTCACCAATGCCTCCTGTGCACCCTGCACGTCTGAGACTCACTTCACCTCTGATGCACCTGCTAACCCGGCGCTCTTCACCAGCGCTGGCGGTGCACCATAAGAGGCACTCTGAGCGTCTGAACCCCGCGTCACCACCGGTGCACAAGCTGACCAGGCACTCTTTACTAACACCTGCAGTGCACCACGACACCCATCCACCATGCGTGTCTGAGACTCACTTCACCTTCGGTACACACATTGACCAGGCGCTCTTCACCAACTCCTCCTGTGCACCATGACATGCTCCCAGCACGTCTGAGTCTCGCTTCACCTTCCTGTGTCCAAGATCAAGGGCACACCTTCTGAGGGTCTCAAGCTGCCACAACATGCTCCCACCGCGTCACTTGAACTCTCCGGAAAATGTTATGTTCCTATATTTCAAACAGGGAGCCAGCTCACCTCGGGCCCTTGGGGTTACAAGACACAGCACAAAGCACAGTCTTCTTCAAGCAGGGAGACCAGGCGCACGAAGCACAGTCCCAACAACCTCTTACTTGGTTAAAACAGCACATTGCAGACCAGCCCCAGATCATGAAGCAAGGATTGGTCCTTCCCAGCAGTCTATTCAGTTGTTCCTTCCTTAGCAGAGGTTCCTCTTGACCAAAAAATGGGTCCAAGCCTTTTCAGTCTCACTCCATTTCTATTCCAATGTTCAGGGGCGTCAGCTCTCATAGTTATACCCCTCAATGTCTTTGAATTCATTGTGCTCAGGGGTCCCTGACCCCTGCCTAAATCAGTTCTGGGTGTTTCCCTCCCAGTGTCACCTTTCTCCCATTGATACTGGGGGTCCATATCCTTATTCACTCAGCTGGAGATGGGTCAATTGGTTTATAGCACCATCCCAGACCTTTTCACCTCCCTGGCTTCTCCTCCCCCTACTCCCAGATGCCGTGCAGCCTGGTGCCATCTCAACTCCTCCCTGGGTCAAGACCTCTCCCTGCTCCTCGCACCTCTCAGATCCAGAGAGTCAATCCACATTTAGCAGAGATACATAGAAATGCTTAAAGCACAAAACTCAGCCACTTTCTCAAAGAGTGGCTTCTGAACAAACATTAACAAAACCACTTTCATAGAAAGATGTGTTATGACACTGTGAGTTCATACATACTAAACTTCATCTCTCCATTTTAAACTTACCGGAAACTAGGTTAACAAACACAATACCCAGCCTCCAGTAGGTGTCTAACTCTCTGAGTGGGTATATGAGTAGATGCATGAGTCACAGAGAGTGTCTGTGAGTGGATGTGCGAGTCTCTGAGTGGGTCTGTAACTGGGTGTGTTAATGTCTGAGTAGGTCTGTGACTTGGTGCTTGAGTGTCTGAGTGGATCTGTGAGTGGGTGCCTGAGTCTCTGAGTAGATCTGTGACTCTGTGCATGAGTTTTCAGTTGTTCTGTGAGTGAGTGTGTTAGTGTCAGACTGAGACTCTGTGTAGCTATATGAGTCTTTGACTGGGTCTGTCACTGGATGTGTGAGTGTCTGTCAGTGAGCAAGTAAAATGCCAGTTGGTGTGTTTATATTTATTTTGTTTTACTTCTTCACCAATATTTGTTGATAACATCGCAATATTCGCTATTTCATTCCGGCTTTACACCGGGGCCAGCGCTGACAGTCATGGTGTATTTGTGAATATCATGTGTGGTTAAAAAATAATATATTTTTGACACATAATTGTCCTTAACACCACCATTTTTCACACATGGGATCAGAGTACCTCATGAGATCTCATCAGTTTTGTCATCAGTAATGTCACTGACCATGTCATGAGTGATTAAATATATGAGGTCATAATCAGTGAATTGCGGGTTCTCAAGCTATAGTTGGCTCAGTTAACTATAATGGCTGAATTTGTCTGGTTTTGTAGGCGAAAAATCTTCTACTAACTATAACATCACTGTAACCTTTGGTTTTTTGTATGAATTTCTATGTTTTTTTTAAAATTCTAATTCCTATCTATAACGTCCCTGTAACCTTTGTGTTTTTCAGTGAATTGCTAAGGTTTTTTTAAATGGTGATTCCTAACAATAACGTCCCTGTAACCTTTGTTTTTTTCAGTGAATTTCTTTATTTTTTTAAATAGTAGTCATGTTGGCAGAGTGGTGGAGAAAGGGGGTGGGGCCTCCAACCAGATTTCCGGAATCCCGATGTGTAGGACTTTCAGGAGGTACTTGGAGGGCTTATTGGCCCCCAAGGTCTCCCAGGAGTAAACTGGAATTCATCCCCCAAACAGTAGAGCACCAGGATTGGGGTTTGTAGAGTGGTGGAGAAAGGGGGCATCTTCTCAGCAATCCTGGATGTCCTTGGGGGCCAACTACCCCTCCTATTACCTCCAGTAAGTCCCATAGATCAGGAATTCTGAGAGTGGATAGCAGGCCATGCCTCCTTTCTCCACCACTCCGCAAACCCACCTCCTGACGCACTACTAATAGGGGAATGAAGTTCCCTTGGCTGTTGAGGGTCCTTGGGGGCCAACTACCCCTCCAGTTACCTCCATCAAGTCCCATACACTGGGTTTTCTGAGAGGTTTTCAGTGGCCACGCCCTCTTTCTCCTCCAATCTGCAACCGTGCCTCCTGGTGTGCTGCTCTTTGAGGGATGAAGTCCCCTCGGCTATTAAGGGTCCTTGCTTTAGTCAGCAGTGCACCAAGAGGCACGTTTGAAGAGTGGTAGAGAAAGGGGCATGGCATCTAAACACCTCTCAGCAATCTCACAGTGTGGGGCTTAATGGAGGAAACAGGAGGTCTTCCTGGCCCCTGAGGACCCTCAGCAGCCAAAGGGACTTCATCCCCCAACCAGGAGCATGCCAGGAGGTGCATTTGCACAGTAGTGGAGAAGGGGGTGGGGCCTCTGCAAGTTGCGGCTTTTTTGTTTTTCCAGGAATGGGGGCCACATGGCCCTTTCCCTAGACCATTTTTGGCCCTTCTCCCCGGGCTGATATTTCCCCATGGACCCCATCCCCCGGGGCATAGCCAGATTGTTTGGGACCAAAAGGGAACCTCAAGGCCCCTACGATCCCTGCCAGCTCCCCGGCTCCTGCAGGAGCCGGCATTGCTTTTGGACAGAGGGAGCTGCTGACATACAGGTTTGACATGCTCCATGATTTCTGGCAGTTGTGGTCCCAGAAGGGTTTTCATTACCTCGTCTGGCTCCCCAGTAAAAAAAATAGGCATTATCATATGGAACTTCTTGATGCAGTGCAAATGCTGGCCAAAGTGTCTGTTTTAAAGTGTGCTGCACACATGAGCAGAAATTATTTTGAGACAACTGACAAAAGCTATTCAGATGAAGTGGCCAGTACTTTTAGGGTCCACGACCTGACCGCGACCAGCGCCAGGAACCCCGGACCGTCAACGATAAGACCCAGCAGTACTCCACGTACTCAACCCAGGCAGCAACAACAACTGCAAGCTAGCTTCAGCAGCAGACACTCACAGACCCTTCAGCTGTCACCACGGCTGACAAACCTTCAGCACCGCAAGGAACATGGACCCAGCACATCCCGACCACAAGAACACACCCGAGCTGAAGACCCCGCAATGCATTCTGCTCAACGTCTGATCCCTCCACAAACACACCACCGAAATCTTGGACCTCCTCTACAGCACTACCCCGGACATAGCATTCATCACCGCAACTTGGACCAATACAACCTCAGGACCGGACATCGCCATCCACCAAGGATACAAGATCTCCAGGAAGGACCGCCCCACCCGCCCGGGAGGAGGAATCACCATCGTCCACAAATACACCCTCTGCCTGAGCACACCCCCGACGAGCATACAGACCTGATGGAACACCTTCACTTCAAGATACTGCCCAGCTCCACCGCCACCTTCTGAGAAACCCTCATCTACCGACCCCCTGGACCACCTGGACCCTTCGCGAACTCCATCACAGACATCATCTCCCCTCAGGCCATCGCATCCACCAAGTACACCCTTCTGGGAGACCTCGACTTCCACCTTGACCCCCTGGACCCCAACACCGCATCCCTCCTGGACAACCTCCACAACATTGGTCTTCGCCAGATCGTGACCGAGCCCACGCACTCAGCAGGACACACCCTTGGCCCCCTCTTCACTACAGAAAACTGCATCACCTTCAGCCACAACACCGAACTCCCATGGACCAACCATCATTGCGTTCACTTCACATTCAGAACACCCACCATCCACAGACACCAGCACCTGCTCCCACAAAGAAACTGGACCAAAATTACCCACAACCAGCTTACCTCCTCACTCAATATCTCCACCCAAACCATCGCGAAAAATGACGACCCCAACACTGCAGCCCAAACCCTGCATAGATTGATCTCGGAAAGCGCCAACACTATAGCTCCCTCAAGAAAAACAACAATACCCGCGCCAAGAAAGCCAGATGATTTACCACCGAACTTCGAGAGTCCAGACACACTTGCCGCTGCCTCGAAAAGGCCTGGAGTAACACTAAATCCACAGAAGCCCACAACAACTTCAGAGACGCCACAAGCACCCACCACCAACTCATCAGAGAAACAAGGAAAAAACGATTGAAGACAGAATTTCACCCATCCACACAACAGCAAGGAACTCTTCAACATCATTAAGGAGTTCGACCAACCCTCCAGCGACTCTACTAACTTCCCTCCATCACAAGACCTCTGCGACAAACTCAGCACCTTTTTCCACCACAAAATCAAGAGCATCTACGACAACTTTGATGAAGACAACCAACACACAGAACCCTCACCAACCACCCCGACACCCGGAAACCAGCGATTGACAACTAGATAGCCCTCACCACTCAAAATACACTGAAGACAATTAAGTCAATCCACTCAGGAGCCTCCACGGACCCCTGCCCCTAGCACATCTTCAACAGAGCCACTGACACCTTTGCACCCATGCTCTGCCATACCATCAACAGCTCCCAGAGGACCGCCTCATTCCCCGACAACTGGAAACACGCCGAGCTCAACGTCCTCCTGAAGAAACCCTTGTCTGACCCCACCGACCTCAAAAACTACAGACCCATCTTCCTGCTCCCCTTCCCAGCGAAAGTCATTGAGAAAGTCATCAACAGCAAACTTGCCACATTAATCAAAAAGCACAACATCCTTGACTCCTCCCAATCCAGCTTCAGAAAAAACCACAGTACGGAAAACGCCCTCTTCACCGCAACAGATGACATCCGTACCCTACTGGACAAAGGTGAAACTGTAGCCCTCATCCTCCTTGACCTCTCAGCAGCGTTTGGCACAGTCTCTCACCGTACCCTAATACACAGACTCCACAACGCAGGAATCCAGGACAATGCCCTCGACTGGATACGCTCCTTCCTCTCCGGCAGAACGCAGTGGGTCAGACTCCCCCCTTTCCTCTCGGACCCGACACCTAACACCTGCGGAGTCCCCCAGGGCTCTTCCCTCAACCTGACACTCTTCAACATCTACATGGCTTCACTCACTCCCATCGTCAGGACCTATGGACTGAACATTGTGTCATACGTAGACGACACCCAACTCATCCTCTCCCTATCCAACGAACCCAAAACCACCAGACACAACTTTCGACAAGGCATGGAAGTCGTCGCCAAATGGATAAAAAACAGCTGCCTACAACTAAACACCAACAAAACAGAAGGTTTCACCATGAGCCCAAACCCCGACACCTGGAGCGACACATGGTGGCCCCCCGTCAACCCCCATGGACTACACACGCAACCTGAGAATCATCCTTTACTCCAAGCTCAAAATGGACCGCCAGATCAAATCCGTCTCGTCCTCCTGCTTCCACACCCTCCGCCTCCTTTGTAAGACCTTCAAATGGATCCCCGTCAAACATAGAAAGACCTTCACTCACGCCCTGGTCATCAGCAGACTCGACTACGGCAACGCACTCTATGCTGGAATAAACAAAAACCTCACCCACAAGCTACAGAACATAAAAAACGCTGCAGCAAGACTGGTTCTCAACCTTCCAAAACACTGCCAAATCTCCAAGCACCTGAGCATACTCCACTGGCTCCCCATGGAGGCGAGAATCACCTTCATGATACTCACCTACGCACACATGCCCCTCCACGGCACCAGACCAGAATACCTGCACAGCCAACTCAAATTCCACACACCCCAAAGGACCCTACGATCAGCCCAGCTCTCCGACATCCTTCTCCCTCACCAGAAAGACCAGATCCGTAGGCCACTCCTTCTCCTTCCTCGTGGCCAAAGCCTGGAACGCCCTTCCGCTCCATCTCAGACAGACAACATCGCTCCCCATCTTCACAAGAAAACTCAAAACCTGGCTCTTCGACAGACCCCCTCCTTGATGGACTGGATCCTGCACCCTCCATACCCCTAGCGCCTTGAGACCCTTACGGGTGGGTTGCCGCGCTTAACAAACTTCTGATTGATTGATTGATTCTGATTGATGAAGATTCTTCAAAATATTCTCAGTATAAAACATCTATAAATCATTGGATGACTGTTGCTGATATTTGGGAAGAGGTTAAGAGATTGCAGGAAGAAGCAGCATAGTGTGAACAGGAGAGGTGTATCAGAATGTATATGACATTTGTGTCTCTGTCAATGATTTTCTTGTATTACATTCTGCCTCCATGGCACTTTAATTCCATGCAGCTACCCACATAGGCCGAGATGTGATGGTTTGTCAATTTAGTTCATAATAATTTAGCCACTGGTTCTGTTTAATTGCAGCTGAGTTAAGTCACAGATGCTCCAACTGCCAACAGCTCAATGCAGGAAGGAGAACCCCAGCCCTTACATGTCACATAGGGAGATCAGGTGGTCTCTCTAATCAGATGCAGATTGACCTTGTTGAAATGCCTGTTTGCAATGGGCTCTATTACATATTGATGGGAGTTTATATGTTTTCCTGATGGGTGGTGACATAACTCACTAAGATTAACGGCAGCCTGACTTTGGCCAAATTATTGCTAATGGAATTGATCCCTCGTTTTGGAATTCCAGTTTCTCTGGAATTGGATTGTGGCAGTCTTGTTAGGTTTAAATTTGTTTATTTACTGCAATATATGACAGAGTTAGGACAATATTATCTCTGACATAGCATCAAAATTCAGCTAAAGCCAGTGCTGTTAGCAACGCATTTTAGTATTTAAAACAGAAAACAGAAACAACTCCCCCAATTCTCACCCACCCTAACCCAACCCCCTGGGTGCTCGTAGAAATATGTATTGCTATGTGACCATGATTTTAAAACTCTGGTGGGACTCTAGCCGCTGGGTGTATTTAAGAGTTAGTCAAGCGTAGCAGTCTGAGATATCTAAGGCAGGTAATTCTATGAATTCCTCTGATAGCAGCGAGAAAAATGTTAATAGGTGAAAGATACGGTGTAGCCACCCCAACTGTCAGTGGCCCATAGAGCTAAAATTGGTTGATGAGCTTCCCCCAATGCCAACTCTATGGGTCTGCCTCTCCTTGATGTGAGGGGAAATGTTAGCGGGTTGGTGAGGCCCAATAGTACATAGGGCAAGAATCAGGGGAGCTTGCTACCCAGGTACTTATCTATCTCTTATAGCACATCATCCCAGAATTGAGCTAAAGATGGGCACTCCCACAGGATATGTAAAAGCGTTCCCTGCATTCCGTTGCATCTCCAGCACCTGTTGCTACATTTAGGGTTCGCTCTGTGTAATCGGGCTGGACTCAGGTACCAATAGTGAACTATATTTGTTGATGTTTCTGTTCTGGTTACGTTAGTGGCTGTGTGTCGTACTCGATAATAGATATCTTGCCACTCCTGGAGGGAGAGCGTGTGCCCTAGTACCCTTCCCCATCTCAATAGTTTCAGAACTACCTCTAGGTAAGGCCAATATATGCGATCAAAAGCATTCTCCGCGTTTATAGACTTATGGAGAAGAGCATGGTGTCTTGTTGGCAGCGTGATGTTTTTTCTATAGGATGGAGAATTCTCTTAGTATTATCTGAACTCTGTCCGCCTGGTATGAATCCAGCCTGGTCTGGACCTACCAGTCCTGGCATATAGGTGGCTAGGCATGTGACTAGGATGCTTGTGAATAGTTTAGCATCTACGTCAAGGAGAGATGTTGGTCTATATGATGCACATAAATGTTAGTCCTTTCCAGGTTTAGCCATCACCACTATTGAGGCTCCCCTCATGAAGGGGGGAAGTGTCCTCGCTTCGGAAATCTCAGTAAAAACTCTGGTGAGGAGTGGAGCCAATATATTTAAAAAATGTTTTATAAAAGTGGGTTGAAAAGCCATCGGGCCCTGTTGATATGTGGGGATTCAGCTGTGAAATTGCAACAATTACCTCTTCTATTCTGCTGGGGCTAACCAGGTTCACTGCCTGCTCCTCCGTCAGGCTTGTAACGTTGGAGTTTTCTAAGTTGTTAAGGATTGCGTGAGGTGGAAGGTTTTGAGTGGAGTAAAGGTCCTTATAATAGTCTCCACATATATCCACTAACTCTTAATCTCCTGTAATCTCTGCCCCATCTGCTGTCAATAGGGTCTCAACTAAGTTGGACCGTCTTTGGCCTCTGACTTTATTTGCCAACATTCTCCCCGGTTTATTGCCTTCAGCATAGAAAGCATGCTTGAGACATAGTAAAGAGTACTCCGCTCTGTCCAAGTCCAGAACTGCCAATTGTTTCCTGGTCGCCTCTAATTAGCACTAAACCCTAGGAGCCCCAGTTCTATGATGTATGCTCTCTTACTCGCGTGTTTTTTGCTGAAGCTGGGTGTGCTTTTTTCAGCACTTTTTCTTGTCTGCAGCTGAGATCGAAATTAGTTCCCCCTAAGCACAGCTTTCATTGCATCCCATATCATTGCACTCAATATCTCTTGTGTTTCATTAACCTCTAGGTACAGGTGAATCACGCTCTCTACCTACTTGATTACTTCTAGCCTATGCAGGAGAGTTTCTCGTAATCTCCAAGACCCAAATCTATGTGTGTGGATTTGAGTCACAGATCTAACAAGACCGCTGAGTGGTCCAACAAGGATCTAGGGTCAATGTCAATTGCTCTCGTCACTGATAGGACCTTTCCAGACCCGAGAAAATGGTCTAAACTTGAGTAGAATTTGTGTGCATGGGAGTAGTATGTGTAATCTCTAGTGTTTGGATGCTTATGCCGCCAGATGTCACTTAATCCAAATTCCCCCTTGACTGATTTCCCTGGATGCTCCCTGTCTCTGGGTGGAATGATCAACTGTGTTGTTGAAGACTAAGTTTACTTCACCTCCCATAATCACCCATCTGTCTGGTGTGGTTGAAATGTCTACTGCAGCTTCTTGTAGGAATTTATCTTGGCCCTCATTTGGGACGAACATTGACCCTAGAATGAACGAGTGGTGACCACAATGAATTCTATATCCCAAAATCCTTCCCCCTTATGTCAGCCACTTTTGATCTAACATTCCCCTCAAAGGAGCTTGAAAACAAGATCGCTAATCCAGCCCTTTTATGTGGTAAGGAATAATAGAATTGCTGTGGGACGGCCCGATATCTCCACCTGGACCAATCTTTGTGTAGGAGGTGCGTTTCCTGTAGAAGGAAAATCTCAGCTCCAGACTGTTCTAGGTATGCAAGTACTGCCCATCTCTTAGTGGGATTATTTAAACCCTTGACATTCAGGGTCAATATTCTTAGGCTATTTAGTGTGTGCGACATTAGAGCAACTTCATTCCCACCTCTCATCTTTATTCGGCACCCTACCACTCCCTCAGCTCCCTCTTTTGTATGTGGTCCTCCGCTACTTTGATAGATTGGTCTGCAAAATAATTTTGTCCAATGAGCACCTAGTTGTAACCCCCAAACTAATCAAAAAACATCAAAGAACCATTGTCCCTGGATCAGAGAGGGAATCTCACAGTCAATCTCTCTGCCAGTGGATATGTCTGTGTATGAGAACGTGGCCATATCCACTTACTTTCTTTCTGTCCCTCCACCCCGTCCCCGCCACCCAGCTATACTCTCAAACCTATTTGTGTGAAGCGAGTTCACTGGAGGCTGCATCCTCTGCCAGTTTGTTCAACATAGCTTTCCTTACCTGTGTCATAGTTGCTCGGTCTGGGCAGGATCTCTTCCATTTGAGTGGGACTTTTCTTCAGCACCAATGGGTATTGTTGTTCAAGCTTGTGGTTGTCCCTTCTCTGCTAGATTCCTTAGCAAAGTTCAGTTTAAGCAGTACACAAGCCTCGGCTGAAGAGCTTATCTAGTGGAGTTGGCCTTGCGAGTGAAAGATTAAGCGAAATGGGAGACCCCATGAGTAGGCCTCTTTCTGCGATTTAAGAAAGGTTGAGAATGGGTGGAGGGTCTGGTCTTTGAATCGTACAGTGAGCATATCCCCTGCTTTCTTTAGGATGTATTCCTTTAGAGCGTAGTTTCTGACACATGTCAAGATATCTAGAGTCATCCTTGTTCCAGGTCCCCAGCGACCAACTCTCTGTGTCCTATCTAAGCAGATGTTGGCAGCTGGGGCAATTCCTAGTCTTTAGGAGAACAGTTCCATGACAGGTCTCAATGTCTCCATTCTCCGACTCTCTTGGGGCTTCTCGTATGCATATGCCATTTCATCTAGAGCGATTTTACAAGTCCTCCCTGTGTGCTTGCAGGTCTAGGTGTTGGTCCCAGAGGCTAATAATTTCTTATTGTAACTGTTCGATTTCTTCATCTCTAGAGCTCTCCCGGCCCTCGATGGCATGCACTTGGACCCCAATGTCTGTTACCTCATTGTGTACAGACTGCAGCTCACTGTCCAAATAACTTTTCACAGCTTAGAAGTCGTCCTTCAGCCCTGAAAGCAGAGTTTCTAAATATAGGCGGGTAACTAGGGCATCCATGTCTTCTGTCGCCGACGACAACACTCTACTAATGGTCACCTGGGGATCTCCTTCCTGAGAGCCAGGGTGTTTAAGCAGCATGTCTTTAATTGTGGTCCTCTTCTTGTTCCTTGCAGAAGCCATACTGTCTCAGCCGGCTAGGTCTTCCAAGCTGTAGCTCGCGGGGAGAGTATCTCTTCCAAGAACAAAACTGGGCTTGTTGCTTTATAGGCCTGGAATGTGCAGAGAAAGTTTGTGAGGAGCACCAGCCAAAAGGGGGTCATCTTTCCCTCTCTTTCAGTTGGGCTTTGCTCTGTGTTTTGTCGTACCCCCGCTCTCCTGCTATTGTTGGGGGCCACCACCCAGTTGCGATCTTGTCACAAGGTTGCTACGCATTCAGTCTGGTAGGTCGACAGGCAATCTGCAATGCACCTTTTGCCCGAGGCGTGATTTGAATGTCCCCGGGTGCGTGATATGCAGGTGTATTAAGCATCTCTTTCTCTTATGTGTGACCAGCTTCAACCCTGTGGGTCTCTTGGCTATGATTAGGTGTCATGATTTGTCCTATTGCTTTTACCAGTGCTTGTTTATTGGTTTTGCCAGTGCTTATTGTTTTGCACTGTCACTTGTTTATACCAATGCTTGTTACAGACTGTTGCAGACTTCAAACTCACAGTCTGCTGCCCAAGGTCTATTGGCCTTTCTCAGCTCCAGTAGTTTACATGAGATCTGTTGTCTGGAAACTTCTTGAGAAAGCCTTTAAATAGGGGCCACACCCTGTTCTCTTTGATGGTTATTGAGAACTCTGAGTGTGGGCAGCAGCAGATCTCCAGTTTCAGAGAGAAAATCTTTGACGACTTAATGCAGGTTGTATATCCTTCCCTTGGCCACCAACATGTAGGATCGTTCCATATTGTTTAGAGGAGCAATATGCTAATATTTTCATTTTGACTCAAGCTCTCTACGTCGAAGCGATTTATTGGGCATTTGTTTAATGGACTTTGGCACATCGAGTTAAAGCGCTTCCTGGGCATTTGCATAGTGGAATATGGCACATTGCGCTGAAGCGCGTTTTTGGGCATTTGCATATTGAACATTGGCACTTCGCGCTACAGCGCTTTTTGGTCATTTGTATATTGGAATGTGGTACATCGTGCTGAAGCGCGTTTTTGGGCATTTGCATATTGAACATTGGCACATCGCGCTACAGCGCTTTTTGTTCATTTGTATATTGGAATGTGGTACATCGCGCTGAAGCGCGTTTTGGGGCATTTGCATATTGGACATGGCACATCGCGCTGAGCTCTTCTTGGGCATTTGTATATTGACTTAGGCACAATGCGCTGAGGCGCTTTCTTGAACATTTGCATATTGAATGTGGCACATCGCCCTGAAGCGCTTTCTTTGGCATGTTCATAGATAATATTCACATTATAGGTTGAAAAGAACTTTGCATTTGAAACCTGTTGTGCATTAATGAAACTCTTGTTGGACATAGCGCTGTGATTCTTAACAGTGTTACATACAAATCATAATTTAAGAAAGAGACAGTGTGACTAAAGTTAATAGACTTTTATATGAAAGTGTGATTCGCTCTGGAGCATAGTGTTTATGTAAGCAGGAAATTAATCATAGAGTCTATATTGTTATATTTTGTTTTGAGAATTATAGGAGCAGCTATTCCATTCCATGTGAAGAAGGTATTAGAGTGATGACTGTTTCATAAGTAACCTCCTTTTTTTTACAGGTATGTTATTGTGTTTCAACCATGTTAAGTTAGCCCAAGAGTTCACACGGTATATCAGGAAAGCTAATTGATGACAAAGTCTTGTTCCAGGTCTCTCTCCCTGCAGTACTCTTCCCAAATCCCTTCCCCCCGTCTAGCCCCTTTTATCCTCAGTGCACTTAAGCTTGAGTCAAAGCTGCTGGAAGATGAGCTTCTTAAGGGTACTGCTCCTAAGGAACCCAACGATCTTTAGCATTTCTGACATTTGGAGTTTGACCCTCACCAGAGCTCCCTTTTAGGTTGGTAGGTATTTTGTGTCGCCTAAATTGGAATGCGGGCTCGTGTCTTGGGAGAGCCGCCCACTGGGTCCCCTGGGAACTGGAGCTGGTTTAGGGCCCAAGTGCTAAGTCTGCATGTGTGTTGGGGGCCTGGTGTATCGCTCCTGAGAAACCCAATGATATTTACCAGTTCTGACAGAATAACCTGCCCACATATTTTGGTCCTCCTGAGCAGTATCTTCAGAATGGCCACCTTGGAGGACTTGTGTTCCATGCTGATAAACATGCAAAAAGAATTGTCAGTAGCTAAACAAGACGCAGCAGCTTTAGCAAATAAGGTCACTCAGTTACAAACACAAATAGCGATGTCTCGTTCCCCAGATGTAGCTGCTGCTAGTAGTTCTACTACCTCTACAGTATCAGTGACGGTTCCAATGACAGTTCCTTTGGCACCCCCAGAAAGAATTGCAGGTGAACCACACAAATTTCAAACATTCTTAAATTTCAAACATTCTTAACTCATGTACAGCTACACTTTATGGCAAAATCCACATCTTTCCCTGACGCTCAATCTAGAATTGCATTTCTGATTTCCTATTTGAGCGGAGACGCTGCTATGTGGGCAGGTCCTCTTGTACAATTAGATGACACATTGTTTTACAGTTGGTCTTGTTTCAAATCATCGGAATTTGAAAAAGTTTTTGACCGACAAACAAATACAGGATCAGCTGATCGTGAATTATTAGAGCTAAAACAAGGAAGTAAGGATTTGGTCCATTATTTAACTCAATTTAATCGCTTAATAGCAGAAACAAATTGGCCAAAGATAAAAGAGTGGCTTTATATTATCAAGGTCTATGAGATGAATTAAAGGACTTGATAGCTCCAATAGATCCGCAGCCAAGAACATGCGAAGACTTAATAGCTCTAAGTCTTCGGTTGGATCACAGAGTATCAGATTGTAGAGGAGACAGGAAGCATCTAGAGTTTAGGCCTTCATTTCGACCCAAAGACAAACTGCCTGTCATCGCCCCAAATACTAGTGAACCTATGGAAATCAGAGGAATAAGAAGACCTTTGACAACTGAAGAAAAATATTCTCGTCGGAAAAAAGGTCTATGCTTATATTGCCGTAAAAAAGGACATTTTGTCAAAGACTGTTTAGCAAAACCAAGCACAACCATGACCAAGGTGGGAAACTAGTATACACAAGGAATAGCCAGGAGACTTCCTCGAGTAACAAATCTTTAGCTCCTGAACAATCGGTTGCTAACACATTGCAAATTTCTGTCCCACATTTAGTATTTAACATACAATTCGTAATTTTTCAGCAAGAACCTAAAGCCGCGGTGGTCATGGTAGATTCAGGAACCACTGGCAATTTTATTGACACCGCTTTTGCAACAAAACTGGAAATCCCAACCGTAGCAAAACAGAAACCAGAAATGGTTCATGCAGTAGATGACAAACAATTAACATCTGGATTAATTACGCATTTCACCATTACGATAACCATGACATGCTTTACTCAAGACCAAACTCATGTGGAAGAAATATCCTTCGATATCATTGATGCCCCTCAATTTGGTGTCATCCTCGGGATGCCTTGGTTGACAAACCATAATCCCACAATAGACTGGGCTAAAAGAAGTGTTACTTTTCAATCAGATTGGTGTCAACAGGAATGCTTGCATTCACAAGAAGCCATGTCCAAAACCAAGGTACAAGAGCATAGTAAAACAACTGTTCATTATATCGCTACGGCTGCAGAGCAAAACATAGAATTACCTTCAATATATGACAATTTTTTAGATGAATTCTGCGAACAAAGTGCTGAGACCCTTCCACCTCACTGAACATATGACTGTGAAATAGATCTTGCACCTGGTGCTAACATTTCTTGTAATAGGATCTACATGCTTACTGAGCAGGAGAACCAACATCTCAGGGAAAATTTACACAAATTTTTAAAGTCTGGTTTCATCCGACCATCCAAGTCTCTGGTAGCTTCTCTTCTCTTCTTTGTGCCCAAAAAGTAATAGGGAATTACGTATGTGGATAGATTATTGCACGTTAAATAACATTACCATTAAAAATTGATATCCTTTGCCACTTATTCCCGTTCTTTTGGACCAAGTAAGATCTGCAACTATTTCCACCAAGTTGGATCTGAAAGGAGCATACGATCTTGTACGTGTTCGAGCCAGAGACGAATGGAAGACTGCTTTTTGAACTCACTTTGGCTTGTTTGAATATTGCGTGATGCCCTTCGGTCTATGCAACGCTCCTGTGGCGTTCCAATTTTTTATTAATTATGTCTTAAGAGATTTTCTTGACAGGTTTATCATTGCCTACATAGATGACCTGTTAATCTATTCACAATCTATCTCTGAACATGAAAAATATGTCAAACTTGTATTAACCACCCTGCGCTAACGTGGTCTTTTTTTAAAATTATCGAAGTGCGAATTCCATGCTTACCAAGTGGAATTTTTAGGTTTTATATTGTTACCTCACAGAATCCCAATGGCACCCAGAAAGGTGCAAGCAATGTTAGATTGGCCAGAACCAACTTCAGTTAAGGATATCCAACAATTCTTAGGATTTGCAAATTTCTATTGTCGCTTCATCAAACAGTTTTGAACAAAAGCAAGTCCTTTAACAAAATTGTTAGGGAAACATGTTCCATTTAAATAGAGAGCAGAAACAAAATTCAGCCTTCCAAACCCTGAAAACAGTATTCACGACAGCCCCTGTTGTAAGTCATCCAGGCATCAATTAGCCTTTCATTATTGTAGTAGATGCTTCTGATACTGCAATTGGGGCAATTCTTTCTCAAAAGTATGAATGAGATAACGAATTACACCCCATTGCATTCCTACAAAACAAATTACCTGCTGAAATGAACTATAAGGTGGTAGAGAAAGAGTTATTGGCTATTTGTCTCCCCTTTAGAGAATGGTGCCATTATCTCTTGGGTGCAAAACATATTGTGATTGTCTACACAGACCAATGTAGCCTCCAATTTTTGCGATGTGCTAGAGCTTTGACACCGCTACAGTTACGTTGGACCTTATTTTTTGTAGAATTCAACTGTAATATAACTTTCAGACCAAGCAAAATAAATAATAAAGCAGATTCCTTATCTTGATGCGAAACATCAGAGGAAAAATAAAAAAGGAAGGTACACCACCATCCATCATTCCTAAAGAAAAAATTATTGTAGTTACAATCTCTGAACAATTTTATCAAGACATACGAAAAAGTATGCCATCAAACCAGGTTCTATTGAGGCAAAAAAAAGACAAGGATAGAACTATCATTCAAGGATTGCCGTTTCAAAAAACATTTTTATGCATTCCATCAAAACCATTACAAAGACAAGTCCTACAATGGTGTCGCACACAACCATTAGCTGGACATCCTAGGATAGCAGACTCAAGAGCTTGTCCAAAGAAATTTCTGGTGTTCTCAAGCTAAAGGAGAAAATGGCGCTAAAAAAGTGTTACTTCAGCCTCTTCCTACGCCAATGCATCTTGGGAAGATATATCCATGGACTTTATTACTGACTTACCTAAAGATCAAGGGAAAACTATCATTTTAGTAGTGTTTGATAGACTTTCAAAGATGGCTCATTTTATTGCTTGTGAGAAAATGCCAACTGCATCTCAATTAGTGACTTTATTGGTTCAAAATATAGTAAGATTACATGGTTTGCCTCGAACTATTACTTCCGATCGAGGTGCTCAATTCACATCAAAGGTAGGGAAAGCTTGGTGCGAAACATTACAAATAAAAAGAAATATGTCCACGAGTTTCCATCCCAAATCGGATGGCCAAAGAGAACAGGGAAATCTGATACTAAAGCAATATTTACGATGCTATTTATTTAAACAACAAGGCTCATAGGTGAATTTTCTTAGGGAAGCAGAATTCGCTTATAATAATCTAAAGCATACTTGTCACCGTTCTTCGCAAATCATGGCTGTCACCCACATTACGCTCCACTACTGTTAGCACAACCTCAGACTAATATACCCTCTTTGAATACAAGGTTACAAAAAATGGTTACTATCATGAAACATTTACAATGAAATGTACAGAAAGCAAAAGCAGACTACAAAAGATTTGCTGATAGGAAGAGAAAATTAGGACCAAAATACAAGCCTGGATATTTCGTCAAGAAATGTTCAATTTAAAAGGAAATATAAATTTCATCAACGAGTGCCATAAAAATCTATCCTGTATTTCATACTTCATTGTTGAAACCAGCAAAGAACAAACAACGAGCACGTCCACCGCCTCTCCTTGTCGGAGATCATGAAGAATATGAGGTTACTAGTAAAAAAGGTAGTACGCACATAAAAGGAAAACTATGATACCTAATTTCCTGGAAAATCAATGGGCCAAATGAGGACTCTTGGGAACCAAGTGACGCTTTTCATGCACTATGTTTGTTACTTAAATTTCACATCCAACATCTAGAGGCTCCAATGTAACGGGAGTGTAAGCGTTTTTGATGGGGTGGACTGTCATGATTTTTCCTATTGCTTTTACCAGTGCTTGTTTATTGGTTTTGCCATTGCTTATTGTTTGCACTGCCACTTGTTTATACCAGTTCTTGTTACAGATTGTTGCAGACTTGCTTTCCTATTGTTTTTGCCAGTGCTTGTTTATTGGTTTTGCCAGTGCTTATTGTTTGAATTGTCACTTGTTTATACCAGACTGTTGCAGACTTCAAACTCATAATCTGCTGCCCAAAGTCTATTGGCCCTTCTCAGCTCGAGTAGTTTACATGAGAGCTGTCATCTGGAAACTTAAGAAAGCCTTTCAATAGGGGCCACTCCCTAATCTCTTTGCTGGTTATTGGCCTGGATTCACTGTGGGGCCACGCGCTGTGTCTTTGGACCGTCTTGGGGCTCACCTTCTATGATTTCTGAGGGGGGATTAGCTCCTGGGCGCTGTTGAGTATTGGCTCCTTGGGTAGATCCGTAACGTGTCTCCCAGCTATCTTTGGGATCTCAACTGTGTGTGGGGTTGCTCCAGGTGTTTCCGCTTTGGCGATCTTTTTACAGATAGTTTCGGATGAGCACAGGTGTTATCGGCTCTTCCTCTGATCCCCTCCTTGAATCCTCTCTGGGCCCAGCCAGTGTTCACTCCAGCCGTGGGAGGCCGCTTTGTTTTGCTAGTGAGAAGTGCACTGAAGTACTGGTTTGCTTCCAGGTTCGGGTCTCGCTGGATTTAATTGAGGGGCCCCAGAGTCATATGTAGGTGGTACATTTATGGCTGGTCTCCATGCCGCCCCAGTGGCATCAGCTTCCTCACTGGTCTCATTCACTCAATTTCTACAGGCCCAGTCTTCGTGGCTGCCAGCCGGCCCAGGCACCTTTCACTTAGGTTGGCTGATGTGTAGATGTCACGCTAGTCCACTACTGACTCCGGGCCCATTGCGATTTAGTTGTGGGACCCAGTGGCATATATCATCAATCCAGTAGTGGCCAGTTGCAGTTTCTGCCCATCTTCACTGGGCCCAGCTTGTGTGGGCCTCGGTGCTGGAGGTGGTCTTTGCTTCAGCACTCGAGTACCGTGTTGGTTCGGCAGCCCCAAATCATGCGAGCATTAAGCTTACATCTCTGGCAGCCCGGCTTGAGGAGTTGCCTTGGCCCTCCTATGTCACGAGCACATCTCTCCAGTGGCCCAGGGTGTGCAGCTCTGTCTCTGCCCGACGCATGACGCTCCTGTAACTCTTGCGTTTCTGGCTATCCACAGCCCTGTCACTCTGCTCTCTTCGGGTATTCTGTATCTACGCCCTTCCTCACCCCGGGCTCTCGTTTGTAGGGCGGCAAGGGAAAATCACCTGGGTCGGGTTGGAAAGATGGAACCCACGTCTCACTGTGTAGCCATCTTGGCCACGCTCCCCTGAGGCAGTCTCTTTAAGAATGATGTGATGAAACATTTGTGTGCAGCTTGAAAGGTGGATTAGAGGTTTCACTGTAGTTACAGAGCAGAATAATGGGACATTGTAGTCTCATCTTGCTTAATTGTATACATCCACATCTCTGATGTAGCCTGATGCTCA
This sequence comes from Triturus cristatus, assembly GCF_964204655.1. Taxonomy (NCBI): domain Eukaryota; kingdom Metazoa; phylum Chordata; class Amphibia; order Caudata; family Salamandridae; genus Triturus; species Triturus cristatus. The sequence continues at coordinate 842,824,610 of NC_140588.1, read as the reverse complement.
TCCATTGGGACACATGAGTCAGAGGAGTTTTCCAGGGCTTCACCGCCCCCATGAAATTCCCACAGGCAAAACCATTTAACTTTCCATGGTCCCTGCAACTGTGCTTGTAAATTCTACAGATGATATGACTCTTGACAACTGTAAAGGCCTGGATGATGTTGTGCGTTCTCTCACCAGGTTGAATTGGCAACTCCTTTCTAAAGCAAGACCTGTGCCATGACCTAAGTCCTTATGAAGAAGCATGTTTGAAAATCATGCCTAGATCCTCAATGGTGTGGCTCCCATAAAGTCATTCAGATCAGAAACATGGCTGTTAAATGGGGAGGTCTTCCAAACTGGTTGTATGCATCATACAGACAGTGAGTAAGACAAGTTGGATAAAAAGTTGTGTTGCTCACTGCTGAGCTGCATAGACCAAACCAGAGAGCTCAGGGGAAGAAGAACAGTGCACACAAGTGTCTCAAAGTCAAGGTGAAACAAATGTTGGGGCTATGATGAACAGGCCACGAGTAGCAACTGTGACCCAAACTGAAAAAGCTGTAAGTGCAGACTCTGAGTCTATAGAATGGACAAGCAGTGTGATCAGGAAGAGGCAAGAAATAAATGATGACCAAGGAGTGGAGAAAGGCGAAGAGTTTCTGTCCTTGGAGAATGGATTCTGGATGTCATCAAAGAGTAGACAGAGACTAGTGAGCAAAACGACAGTAGCATTGAGCAGTCAGTAGTCACAAGGTCAAATTAATTAAAGGTATTCCACTCCTGAATGGGTGGACTTTGTGAAAGTGAAGAATACATAAGATTGATGACCGACTGTTGTTGAGAAACCTCCATAATCCAAGCTGCCACATTTTTACTTTGACTACATTTTGATCTTGACATAACTAGAGTCAACTGACACCTATGGGTGTATGAGATTTTACATTAATATCTGAGTTGACTTTTAGGGCCACGGATTCAGCAAAGGATTATTGAAATTGTATAAGTAGACATTGACCTATGGTCAGGAATTACTTTTGAAGTAATGTACATTAACGCATTCATCATGAACAATTCAACAGTTTGAAGATTTACACTAGTAGAAGCAAGAATAAGAGTTCAATATTTTCTATTTTTGAGTTTGCCTTTGCTTTCTGAGTTAATATAAACTATGGTGATTCCGTCATTAAATCCACGTAGATAACTAGCTATTGTCGGATCAATGATTTTTTTTATTCTCATGATTGTCTTAGTTAGTCTGAGTTCTCCTACTGGGGATGTTTTTATCCAAGCTAAATCTAAACTTAATCTTCCTCAAACATGTTATTTTACATTTATATTTAATGAAACAAGGTATTTATATGTGTTCAATTATTTTTTTTCTTGAACATTTCTTCATTCAGATTTTTAAACTGCCAGTATCCCATAACATGTATATACATGAGAAAGAATACAATAGCAATCATTTGGGTGAAGCAGCAGAACAAACAGGTGAAAAAAAAGAAATACATGAGTATGAGAGCATATACAGTGTCAAGAGAACCTTCCTGACAAATGGGGTGCCAAAAAAGTCCGCTCTCTCACCATAGCTCTGAGAAGGAGGGCATCTGACCAGCCCGCTTCATTGCACCCACACATCAGCCCAGCAACACCAAACCATATGCAACCATGCCACCATGCATCAAGACACACACACAAGTCCCAAAAGCCATTGTGGCCCTCCCAAAGAGCATCAGTGGGCAGAGCCAGGACAATGAGAGCCCCTCACAGAACCAGTGTACCAACCCATGTCAGGTAACCAACACCTGTACCCCAGGAGAGGGAAAAGCAAGGGACCCCAACTTCCAGTGAAACTGGTGAGAAGCATGCCCCCATCAGCACAAACTCAGCATCTAACAAAGTGTAATGTAAAAAAGTACCCGCACCTTCTCAAAGACATTTAAGCAATTCTGGAGCTTATAGATTCACCGTTCATATGTGGCAAACTGGTACAAGTCCTGGACCACTCCTGGGTAGGGGGAACACTATTGTCATAGTATCCAAATCTTGGCCACCATAAGGGCAGTCAACAGCCACTGTCACCAATGGGAGGACATCAGTGAAATCATGCAACAGAGCCACCTTGGAAAAGTCCTGAAAGGGATTGAAGCTAGTGGAGTTGAGGGTCTGATACATTGAGCTCCAATAGGTTACCTGCTCCTGGCAGGATGATAAAACATGGAACAAGTCCCATGCAGCAGAAGACCAGTGTCAACAGGCATCCATCGGCAGGAGCCAAGCTTTGCACAGTCTGTAAGACGTCCGCTACCAATTATTGAGAATCTTGAAATAGGAATACTTCAGACGCCCTCTCTTAGAGAATGATCATGGCAATCCAACACCTCTCTTAAGTTCTTGTCTAAATAATCTGTGCCCAGATGCTCATTCCTGTAGACCCTTAATGAGGTGGGTGCCCAGAGAGCAAATATTGTCAATAAAGATTTGATACAAATTAGGGATGGTCCACTTAGATAAACCCCACAATCAGTGGCAATCCAGCATGGGGGAGTTGGATAGGATCTTGTTCCAGAAGAGCCAGGAGGTAGTGTCTCAACTACCAGTAATGCCAAAGCTGCAACTGGGGAAGTTGGAATGTTGAATTCTGCTCCTCAAATGAACAAAATGAGTTGTCCTCCAATAGGTCTCCAACTGAGTGAATCCCTCGTTCTGCCGAAAGATCCCAGGTAAAAGGGAGTCATGCAACAGTAGAGCTCACAATATACCACAACAGCACCCCCTTGTGGACTGCAGCCTGAACTCCCAGGAACTGATGTGACTTCAAACATGTCACCAAAGTAGCCTGCAAAGTCGGGTGGCAATGGGGTACTTTGCCTTCTGTGCATTGTACAGGATCCCCAAAACCCTCGGGACATGTGCCATGGTGTGTTCACAGGAGGCCCACTGTGTAAACATACAGGAGGCAAGCCAGCTGGGAAAGATTGTGTGCAAGGTAGTACATGCGCATATCAAGCAGGCGAAGGCCTGCCCTTACAAACAACTTGATGCATCTGTTAATGGTGCAGAACAGAGAAGCTGAGATCTGAAGCAGTACCATGCCGAAAATATAATTGAACCGGGGGTGGCGTAACCATGTTTACCATCAAGACTGTCTCAATCAGGAAGGCCTGAAGAGCAGACCACCAAGCGAAGTCCTGCTCCATGTTGGCTAGAAGAGTCTGAACCTTATCCTGCACCACATTAGAGAGGCCCTTGTTGATCAGTAGGGCCAAAATACTTCAAACCTGTCAATTCAGGCATTAGAGGGTGTTAATGGAAGTGCCTCACTCTTAGTCCCATTAATCCTGTATCCCAGGGAAGATCGAAAAATCAATAATCAAGGTGATAAGATGTTGAACCGAGTCCCTCGGGGTCACTCAAGGACAGGAAAATGTCAGCAGCATAAAGTAGGATCTTGCATTAACCTGTTGTGGTATTGATAGCCTAGATAAGGGAAGCTTGGCAACTGGTACCTGTTAAGGGCTCAAAAGCTATTTAAAACTCATGAGGGGACAGCGGGCACTCCTGCCTCATCCACTGAAGTATGGAGAAGGTGCGTGAAAAGTGCAATCAACCTGTGCCACATCCCAATGGGGGATGTGTAAAGCAACTTAACCTTGGCCAAAATGCTGAAACTCAGTCCACCTCTGTCCAGCAAGTGGAATATGTTCCCCCATTTCACCCTATCAAAAAGCTTTCTGGCGTCTAAAGACAGGAGGAGTTTATCGTTCCTATTATAAAAGACATGCAAAAGGACCTTAATCAGAAGGTGCATGTTTTTGCCAGAAGAGCGGCTAGGCATGAAGCCTATTTGGGAGTCATGGATAAGGTTTGGGATGGCTGGCATTAAACAAATCGCTAGTTCCTTCACACGCACCTTCATATTTGTATTGAGAAGCAAAATGGGGTAGTAGCTTGAGCAACTAGTGGGGTCTTTTTTTGGGCTTCAAAATTAGACTGATATTTGCTTTGTTGTATTCTTGGTGCAGGGTGGCCGGCCTTCCAACACTTTTAAAAGTGTGTAGAGCAGGGGGACCACCAGATCCTCATTGATCTTATAGAACTCTATCAGGACCCATCATCCTCTGGGGCCCTTTTATTGGACATGGTCACAATTGCATCAGATATCTCATTCTCTGTTACTCCACCCTCAAGGATCTGATGGACAGCCTCCAACAAGGTGGCTAACTGGGCAGCCCAGAAAATGTTTTGCTCCAAGGTCTGATCAGAAGGATCCTCTGAACAATAAATCGCACCAAAGAAGTGGGCAACAGCTTCCATGATGTCAGTAGGGTGTGTCAGGACTCAGAGTTTCCCCTGTTATGAGCCCCAATGTACCCCAATATAGGCCTAGGTAGCAGTACAACCTTTATCTATATTTGTCCTACCTTGCTCTACATAATGGCTCTGGCGCTGACCTTTTACCTAGTTAGAGGCTGAATAAATGTTGTGTGGTTTTCTTCAAAAACTAGCCTAATTTATTATTCATGAGGATTCTTAGTATCACAGCAGGATTTCCATCTTCTGCATAATAATTCTGTACAAAAGCCACTGCTATTGCTTTCCTTGGATGACACGCCCACAGTACCATGACACATCTAGGTAGAACCTTTAAGGGTACCTTTTGGGTATATAAGTACCACATCTTCGCTGGGCAAACCAGAGGAGAAGCTTCCATGTTGACACGAGACTCTGAAGTTCCTTCATGCAGACACTCCAGCACACAGTGGTGTGACATCCCTTACGGGGAGTTAAACTCGAGACCAAGACGGGGGTCCTTCATTCTTTCCCATCAGGTAATGGGGTTGGTTCTTTCCTAAGGGGATTGTTGGCTTTCCACCTACATACATGCTAGGTAAACTGCCATGTATCTATATGCTTGCATATACTCGCTGTTTTAGCAACATGGTAGAATTCTACCTTTTATTTACTGTTGGTGTTTGTAATTGTATACATCCATCTCCATCTAATGTTGTTGATGTAGCACACATATTTTATACTAAAATGACACTGGTTCAATAATAACTTATTGAAAACGTCCTCATCATTTATTCTGTGTAGTTCTCTGAAACCGAGTAAGCACAAGTGACTGGGCAAAAGGTAGTACACTGTTTCGACAATCCCTGAGGGGTCGGGGTTGTCATGTTTATTAGTTGTCTGAAACTATTCTCTCCTTGTTAAAGTTCTGGGGCTTATAGTTGCACTGTGAGCTAGCTGGTCTACACGCTAACATATCTGTCATATATAGATTTGTAGGAACTACACGACATGGCGCCGCCAACGTTGGTTTGGTCAAATCTGAGTAGTTCAGCCGTGCTTTATTCAGAGACCCCTATCTACATTTACTTAGAGACGTCTGGAGTGGGGAGGGGAAATCTGCCACAGCTGAGGAGGTATACCCTATGTATTGGCTGTAGGTTTATACAAGCTTGAAGGATTATAGTTCCCTACAACGTACATAATCTTATCTCTTTTTCCATAGAACTTCCACCCATAATGTCTCAAATAGAAGACACAGGTGATAGTGGTAATAGTGGTACTAGCGGTATTAGTAGGGAGGAAGCTGAGCAAGAAAGCGCTTTAAACATTTCAGAAAATTGCAGAAATGCACTTGCTATAAAATTAGAATATTTTGGTCCTGCAGCGTTAGGTGGTGCTGGAGCGGGTAGTACAACATTTTGTATACCCCCCCATTCCGCATGTTTATATTAATCTGAATAATTAACTAATAGTAATCTTATTAATTTGTTTGCAGTGAAAGACTTATCAATCATATTAACAAAAGAATTACACGTGGGAATTGCACTTTGCATGGCTAAACTAATTGTAAACTAACAGATGTACGCATACTAATAGTAGAAAAGTAGAATATTGCATGATACATGTTGCTTTTGTGATGTAATTGTAAATTGTGCTTTATTGAGTGAGTATAAACGCTTTAAATGTTGCTTTTCTGCTAGATAATTACTTACACATAAGGGTATTAGCGAGGGATTAACATTTTATTAGCCATTTCTATGTTTTAATTACTTTTTTGTGTTTGTTTTGCTTAAGTTGCCCATTTCGGCCTAATCAAAATGGCTGAACGAGACGTTGAATGTGACTGCTCCTGACAACACGAGGTTCTGGGTGAAGTGCGCATGCGTCACCGCCAGCAACAGTGGCCTAGTCCTGACCCCAGGAGCTGATGTTCTAGTCAAGGTTGCTCCGGGAGCTTCGCCAACGATAAATCAAAGGACGGTCTTAAAACCGGAACCAGCAAGTGCGATGACTTCATTTTGCAATAGGCATTTTATTGTCACACTGTGAGTGATATATGACTTGTAGGTATGCAATTGGGTATACTAATAGTTGATCGCATTGTAAGGGTTCTTCAGGGTTATAAACAAGCAGAAAACAAAAAATACATTGAGTAAATGGACCAGATGCTGATGGTTCAATTGATTGGTGCATAAAAAGATTATGGAAAATTAGATGGTTAGGGAAAAGAACCAATGGGGACAGTATAAGTTAAATCAGTATTGAGTAAAAGCCTAAAATAAGGAACAAGTTTGCTTTTAGACTGTATCTGTGAGGTCTTATGGATTGGCTGTGATTGGAATTCAAGGCAGCTGATTTGCCCAAACGAGGAACCAATAGAATATGAGGGCAATAGAGGCCACTGCTAGAATAGAGTGGACCTGAATAAAAACCACTATGGAGGAATAAGCTGGGTCACAGGAATTCAAGGCAGCTGATTGGTCCATAGGGAGAACCAATAGAGACAAGTGCAATAGAGACCACTGCTAGAATAGATGGTACCTAAATGGAAACCACTATGGAGAAATAGGCTTTCTTGTACTCATAGCAAAGACAGACACATTTAGGAGCTTCAGTTTAGAACGGGGGCTGCCTTTTTTGCTTCTAAGTATGCTGCTCTATATTTTTCTGACTGTGCACCCACAGGTCTAATAAGTGTTGGGGCGGATTAATTATTTTGGTGATGTGAATGCTGAATTGCATTGTTTTTTTAAGAAGATTTAAAATTACAGTGAGAGTGGACAGGTGAGGGAACCTGAATGAAAAAGGAGCCTTTTTCATGTTAGAGTTTAGTTGTCAGGATTTATCCGGCTTCAAAAGGGTGCTTTGATTGAAAGGTTCTGGCCATCGGTGGGTGTTTAGTGGGGGAGGAAAAGGGCTTTCTTGTATACCAGTTTAGAGAAAAGGAGTGAATGTGCCAGGAACCAGACCTTGTTATGGTAAGGGAAATGGCAACTTTAGTAGATGAGCCTGTGGGTTTGTTAGAACAGCATAAGGAGGTGAAGGAATTAATTTTTTTTTTTGCAGATGCATGTTTGAATTGAATGCAATTTGAAGTGAAGGTTGGAGGATAATTTCTTAATATAAGTCTGGTTGTTTGAAAGCACTTAGGACCTTATTTACAAGGCCCTGGCAGCACATTTGCACTACTGGAGCATCCCTTCTTCGACGCTCTGATGGCGCAATGTGCGGCAGCAGAGCTACAAGACACCGCAAACCCACTTCGCATGGCTTTTCATGGCATTGTAAATATATGACTCTTAATATATGCCCCTTTCTCGAAGTTCCTGGGGTGTTGCTGTGGGTGTTCCCACGCAGTACCCATGGAATCTGAAGCATTCCCAGATTTTCGAGGAATCGTAAACCTGGGATTGCATCAGTGTCTAATGTCACCCCAGGGGTGGCATTAGGATGGTGCAATGAGGAGAAATGTCCTTATTTCTCCTAGATTGTACCTCTATGTGTGCTACATTCTAAGTAGTAAGGATATATCAGAACCAACCCAATAGTTTTAAACTGACACCCCATTGAGTGACTTTTGTGTTTTTTGCATATTGCCAATTGTTTGTTATGTTTAATCACTTTTTATATGACCACTTTTGTATATGGCATTCATTTCTATTTATATTAGTTATGTTGCATAACAGTCCTGTATCTGTGATGTGTAACAGTGTGTTCTTCTGTGCTATATGGACAATAATATATGGAGAATATATTTTCAGTATTTTTGGTGACAGTGGTGTTTATTAATTCGTTATACTGGTGGTACAGAATCATTTATGGCACACCATTTAATGATACCTCCCAAGTTTTCTGGACCAGAATACCCGAGTTTAAAAGAAATTGTGCTTTTCCGTACAGAACATGTCCCATCATGATCTTCACACAATAGGAGAATACCACACACTTGTTTACACTATCCATTGAAGTCTCTATATTGATCTATATGTAAAACGTCATCATATAACTAATAGTGCACGGAAAGAATCAATCTCATACATGAACTTATTATATACATGTTTGAACAATTTAAGAAAACTTTTGATGAAAGCGCAACAAAAGCTACATGCCTACAAAGTACTTAAGATATTCTGGACATTTCTTTGTTCCCATACTTTTCCTTTGTAATTTATATGTTCCTTGGTATGAGCTACTGTATTGGCCTATCTCCCCACTTTGACTTGGAGAATATATGTGTTCACTCATACTCTTGGGCACCTATTCATTTTCTATAGTTTTCACAACCACAATGTGACTTAGATTCCACACCCTACCATCATCAATTGTCACTGCATTTTTAAACAGCTTTATGTTTTTGTGTACCCTTGGGTATTTTGTCCATGGTGCACAGCCCACTGGTGCATTTATTTTTACCAAACCACCCCCTAACCAACACTTTAAAAGACCTTTATTCGAATTTCATAAAATTCATAAAAGTACAACAATAAGAACAATTCATTTTCGCAATAAATCAAAATACAATTTCATAATTGTTAAAAAACCAATACAGCTCTCATCAGTCAATTTTCAGGCGTTTTCCATCATTTTACATGCGCGTATTATCAAAAAGGTGCTAGTGCGAAAAATTAATTCATCTGTATCCAGGGAAAATAGCATTGAGCAAGACTCCCCCAAAGAGAGGGGTCTTTGTTTTCAAAAATAATGGGTTAAAACCAATTAATATATTTTAGGTAGAATTTACAGAAGAATAGGAAGTGCAGATCGTTCTGGGTACTAGTACCATCGCACGGACATGGGTTATATTGTGTTGTGTGGTGATAACCCAGGGGAAAACCCAATAGAAATTTCACAGAGCCTGCCCTAAGACGAAATAGCAAAGATCTTTCCCAGTTGGACATGGGGAGGATGAGGTAGGGTGGAAGTGGTTGCCTACACAGATCATTGCCTATGTATGTAACAACAGTGGGTTTAAGTATTTCCCTTCCCATTCTTTCTGAGTAAAAAAGTGCATATAGTGCTTGTTTGACCTCAACCTTGTCTTTAGGCTCAATTCTGGATGGGTCGCAGAAAAGATCGCCTCTGTCCAAGGCACGCAATGTTTTTTGAAACTCCCGCAAGCCAAGGGATTGATAAGCCGTGGTCACATTTGAGGCAGTCTTTTATAATATCTTGTGTTAAGGTTGCTGAGTTGTTCCTCCAGATCCTAATCCAGAATAGAGCTGGTCTAGTTCTGATAAAGTCGCAAACATAGGGGAGGTTTAGTTCTTTATGACAAATAAATTCAGAGGATGAGATTGGGTCACCCAGTATTTTCCTACAAAAACGACTTTCTTCACGCTGAATTCCGGGACTTTTCCCCAATCCCCAGACCTCAGCCCCAAATGTGGCTACAGGAATGCACTGTAATCTAAAAAATTTTTAAATAGCTCTAGTGGCACCTATTTTCTTTGGGCGTGAAAGACTCAATATAGAAATTGTGGCTTTCGAGAATGCCCACTCCATGAGCCGTTCGCAGCGAAAACCAACCCTAGATATGGAAATGAGGTTACAGATTCTAATTTATCTGACCCTATATGTATAGTATTGAGCTTTCGTTTCCCAGGCCCACATGGCATAATAAAAGATTTTTAAAAATGTACACGCAGATCTAGGGCCTCCATGTGTTGAACGAAGATTTCAACAAGCAAACGGAGGGCATTTTTTGCTCTTTATACAGTTTTTTTCCTCATTTCTCGCTTTAGTTTCTCTCAAAATGATACCTCTCCATTATGGTGCTAGCTTTCGGTAATTGTTTATCAAGTTTGCGAATGCTAACTTTGTATTCATTCAAATTGCGTTCCTCCTCAGGGCCTAAATCTGAGAAGTTTTCAAGTACCTCCTGCCCCTCTTCCTCCAGACAGTGCAACACACGAGCATGCTTTCTCTCTGCACTAAGATAAGTGCAACACACCCTTGCATAGTTTCCAAAACATTTCTTCTACTTGCCCCACTTGACTGTGAGTTTACCAAGGCTACTAAAATAAATTGAGGAGTAGTGACAATCTGTATTTTATTACACTGAACTCAACTGTGTTACACAAAATAATCCTTGTTACCTCAATTTCACTAAACAGGTCTACCCAACACCATTTAAACATCACCTTTCAGATGACAGGCAAGGTATCATTCAGCTGTGCGATCACCATTTTGACAGGCAACGTATTGTGCAGGTGTGCCTATCCCCATTTTCCTTTAAAGTTAAACAGGTTTGTCTGTTCCAAATGTAATCACCACTTGACTGTCAAACTGCATATCGCGTATTAACACACACCAACGCAGTCCTCCTCAGGCCGTTGAGGTGCTCAGCACCCTCAACCTGAGAGAGATCCCATCCTCGCAGCCAGTGTGAAGATCCATTAATCAAGCTCTCAATAAGTTGTAAGAAGAGAGCATATTTAATGAGCATCCAGCCAGCTCTAACTCGCAAACTCCACTCCTCGACCCGTCACAGCTGTATTCCACATTCTCCCTCAACATTCCATCATTGACATACTCCTTCTCCTGCTCACCTCACAAAACATGCCACATCACGAGCAGCACACCAGAGGAGAATACCGCACATCTTACACATGTAAAGGAACTTCACGTTGTCGAAATGCTTACAAATGCAATGGTTATCTCCATCTGTGGAGAAAGCCTAGTCTAGAGAGACATGCCATAGTAACTCGGCGCGTCAGGGGATTGGAGTGAGTGAGGTTAACCGGTACACAAACAGTGAGTCATCTGGAAGCCGGAAGCGAAAATATTATTCTCATAATCACATGCTCAATTTGCCCACATATTTATGAGCTTATTTTATAACGGATGACTATAAAAGGAACTAGCAATTCAATAAAGAAAAACTCAGCCATAACAACCCATCGCAAAGTCAAACATTTTTTAGATCTAAAATGGCTGCTGATTCAATGCCCAAAAGTACCTATGAGCAGTATTTTGATCCAGATTTTATGTTCAATTTATATTTTCGCCTTGACTGTCCATTCGCTGAAGACACAGTGATCAAAGGACTAGAATTATTGGAAAGAGCTTTCACCACATGTAAGTACACCTTTGCACAGCTACAAGCGGACTTATTTTACATACCTAGGCCCTCATTGCAAATAGCCCTTTTAATGTGACATTGTTGAGTTGGATTTTTCAGGTGTGATAAATACTCGTTTATAGCCCAACAAAATGTTCTTGTTCCTGTCACTGCTGGCCATTTCCCCCCGTAAATATGCCAAGTTTGACCTGCCGACATTTATTACTAAACCCACAATTATGATATATGGTAAAATGAGTTACTGCCCAGCGCACAATGAACTGAAATGCCCTTAAGGAGGCCCTTAGACTTTCCTTAGCTCAATCGTTTTGAGTGCATTAACTTCATGCAATCACTGCCTCCAAAATCCTGTTTTCATTTGGTGTTAATATGTGTTTTGGGCATTTATCACCTTAACTTACATCAAAGAACATGAAACAGAGCCAAATAAAAAGGACTCACTATGGGCCAGATGTGAGAACATTTTACAGGTCGCAACCAGCCCACTGGACAGTTTGCAACCGAAAAATGCATTGTGTCATGTACAAAAGAAAAGATGCACCTCGCTAGCTTGTTACCAAATTGCATTTTGCTTTTGTGATTCGATTTTAGAGATGGTCATGTTTAGGGCATTCCCTCCTAATACCGAATAGCAGTGGTATGTATGAATGTTTTGCGAACGCAATGTGGTCACAAAACATTCATATTTACCGACTTCTCACATAGAGCAGTGCACCGAGAAAAAGAGAAATGTAAGTCTCTTGATGTTTTCTTTTCAATTCTTTGTTTGAAAAATCCAAATTTCACTTCAAACGGCAGCCAGCGTGTTTGCAGGCTGTTAGGTGTATTTTAGAAGTATTTATTGTAGGAGTCATATGTCCAGCAGAAGAGCCCCACCAGGAGCAGCCAGCATGCTGCTCAGCCCCATCATACCTGTCCCTTTCTTGAGAGACACTCAACATTCTATATGACATCATCATGCTGTAAGATTCTAGAGGCAGGGCATCAGATGAATAAAGATATACAGGCATGGTATACAGGCATGGAGAGCAGTGTAATATACTACAGTGTTTTTCTCTAAAGCAGCAAACAAGCCAAGAGAACTTCTTCAGGGCTGCAAACAGATTAACATTGTCGGTGCACTGCTCTATGTGAAAAATAACAGTGGCACCAAGGCGAAACGGGTGCTGAGAAGTGTGCACGTTTCATGTCCGTAATAGGATTTCAGTATATGCTGTGAGGTGCTTTGTTACAAGTCCTTTGCCTAGGTCTCTTTTGTGTAATATTTACCAACTTTGTAGAGGAGGCAGTAACCCATTTGCGAAAGGAAGGGGGCCTTCAAGGGCTGGATTACAAAAAATAATATATTGCTATATTTAAAAAGCAATCACAGACATGGTAGTCTGTTGACACCAGCAGGCCACCATCCCTGTAATGTAACTGTTCCCAATGGGTCGCAAATTGCGACCTGCCTCAGGAATATTGATGAGGTAGGTCCATTTGTGACCTATTGGAAATCCCAAACAGCGTCTGAGACAATGCTGTACATAACTGTTTGCGATTTCCTAATTGCAATTCACAAAAATTAATAATTAGGAAATTGCAAACTGAATTTTTGTCCCTCTGGCCCTTTATGTGGTACGGACTTCAGTCGGCTAATCATATTTCCTAATACAGATTTGACTGATGTAATATCTTTGAGATGAAATTAGAGAATATAATTTGTAATCAGTCTCAGTGCTTAAATACCGAATGAAAACTGAGGAATCAGTCAGGAACCACGAATCTTCTCATAGAGAAGTATAGTAAACCGGGAAAGCTAAGTCATTTTAGGATTTTGCTTGCTGCATATTGGATGAGTGAGGGTTGTGGCACAAATGAATGCTCACGCTTTAGCAATAACAAAGGTATCTCCTTTCTTTATGAGGTCCATTTGGCACATTGTTTTGCCGGACATCAGGATAATGTTGAAAGAATGTGGCACCACTCCCATCGTTCTTACTCCCCCAGCATCATCTTGTAGTGCCAGCACTCAGGGAACTGTAGCTTTATATCACTGGTGGCAGGAGTTGATGGTGGCCTGAGCGTTTGAGGCCATCCATGTATCAGTAATGTCCCAGTGTTTCTGATCTAGTTCTCTAAGCAGCAGCACTCTTCTGTTACAGACTGCACCATCTGAACAGTGAGTGTGGCGTTAGTGGCACGTCCATTAAACAAACCTTTTTTGTTTCTTGTTTTATTCAGTTCAGTTAAAAAATACTTTATTTAGGCAAAGCCATAAAAGGTTTCCATCAATACAGTTAATAAACAACATTCTTAATCCAATCATTGCCAGTAAAACGTGCCATATATTACAGCACAAATTCTTTTCACATCTTATATTTATACACATTATTATATACAGTTCAGAGATAGTTAAAAATTAGCAAAAAATAGCAAACTGATAAAATCGGCTTTGATAGTCACAATTTTAATTGATAAGGAACATCATCATCATTTTATAGCAAGTCTTCTTTTTGTTAACATCCCGCCAAGAAATACAGTGCAGGAGGATCCATTCTTAGGGGCTTTTTTAAGAGCCCTTGCAACACTTTTTGCCACGGTGTGTCACATTTTGTGACGCACTGGCGGCGTAAAAAATGCACCATGTTGCGCCCTATTTACAAAGTGACGCATCTAGGCAGATGCATCACTTTGTAAACCCCTGTTCTACATTATACCTGCATCAGGTATAATGTATGCAGGGTGGACGTTCCCCGTATTGAAGTCTCGTAGAAGTGGTGCATTGAAATCTATAAGATTTCAGTGTGCCACTTCTAGGACCCATTGTGTCAAATCCTTCTGCCTGCCCAATAGGAGGCATAAGGGTGATGCAGTGCTATAATCATAGCCCTCCCCTCTGCATTGCTGGAGTTGTGTCACACTTCCGACACAACTCCAGCAATGCGTCAGTTTTGCTGACGTATCTGTCATTCCTTGCAACATGATGTGTCATACAGTAAATATTTCCCATCCATCGTGTCGCAAAGAGGGCGCACTGAGAAGTGTGGCATCGCTGCTTTGTCGCAGCGATGCAACACTTTTCATAAATGAGGCCCTTAGTATCCTCGAGGCAGAACGGTGTCACAAAGTTCACATTAGTCTGCATACAGGTGCCAGCCAAGCCAAGAAAATCTGGGCATAGGCCGGGCATGAAAGGAGCACATGTGGCACAGTCTCCGCCTCGTCAGCAGTTACCAGTATCAGAGCTTGACCACTTTACAGTAAAATACTTTAAAGGGAGAGTCCCTACTCTAAATTGATGATATTATTTCCTATCTAATCAGACCGTGATTAGGTATGAGTACATCTCTAATCCATGCACTACTTTAAAATGAAACAAGTCCCCCATTAGTGAGGTGCCTACCAGTTTTGCTCTTCCCTCTCTATTGCCAATACCCAGTACTGTTGTTTTTTACTGAACTATTTGTTTTGTTACTCACAGCATCAAGTGTTCAGCAGTGCTTCTGAAAACCACAAGTTTATATTACTCTGATGAAACTAGCAACACTTACTGAGAGCATTCTTTTGTTACAGGCAGGAAATATTTAGCAGTAGCTGTATCTACTAGGAAAATCTAGTAGACCCCAGCAATATTATGTATTGTCAACACCTCATTTATCCTGCACTCTGATGATACTTTAAAGCCCCAATGAGAATCTTGGTAAACACTGAGGTATATATTCACAAGAACGTGTGATAACTACCGCAAGAGTAGCGTAACGCAACTTTCAATATCGCAGTCTATTGCAGGAAAATAACCCCATGCCAACGTGGAATTCACAACAAGGCGGTAGCATGCAATAGTCACCAGATAACCCGCCAAATCTCCATGTGAAAATCAACACCACGCCACAGAAATGCGATACGCGAATGCAAAAAAACATATGATGAGGCCAACAGCGGTACAAAAAGTAGCAAAAAACAGCCACAGGCCTGCAAATCCCACGCGTCTGATGGAACAATGCACCATAAAAACCACAGTAACAATACACCAAAAACAATCCAAAGCGCGTAGCAACATGGATGCACCCTGACACAACACAGGAGCCAACTCGAACCCCACAACCCCCACAGACTACCAGCAAAGAACAACGGGTTCGGGGAAGACCAAGGAGAAGAGGGAGAGGAAGATGGGGTGCAGACCGCAGGAAAACAAGACCAGCGTCACAGAGGTGACAGAACATTACCAGCAATTGACCCACTAGCAGACCACCTGGATTGCAGTTGGAGTGCCCAGGAAGCCAATCCAGGAGGCCAAGAGGCACCGGCATGACCTGACAGCAAGGAAGCAACGGTGACAGGAGGTGGCAGTCCAGCGTCACCGGAGGAGCTGAAGGAAACCCAGGGGACAGTCATCAGTGTGGAGACGGTGCAAGGAGTAGGGAGTACGGACACAGCTTGAGAGGACCTGACACAACATCAACAGGGAGTGCAACGAACAGGAACTGGGTGGGCGGGGGAATGTGGGCACAATGGCATACATGCACAACGAGGTGTAGCACACTGCACACCCACAATCACCCAGGTTCATGGGCCCGATCCCCTCAGCACATTGACGACAATGAGGAACAATGCGCATAGACTACACTGCAGAACCGAGGACACAACTGGCCCCGCACAAGCACAGAAACATGCCTACTACATATGACGGAGCCGGAAACTGTGAAATGGAAATGTACGTTGACGACATCACATCCGTCATGTAGACCAAATGTACACTGTCTTGCAGTAGAATCTAGAACCCCCCAAACAGTCACAATGGATATTGGCATACAGTCTGCATGCAAACCTGCACAATGCGCGAACATATGTGTAAATGCAAAGTCAATACGTACCACCCCATCACCCTTCAGGGGCAACCAACACCCAACTAAGGAGACCCACACTGCTATAGAGACACATGCAGTTGCACATTCACAGTACAGAACCACGGGTAGGGGTGCTCAAATTGCAGTCACACAACCATGTTGGTTATGCATACGAAGGCCCTGGCCACTCCCCTTATGAATTGAGTGGGTGATGACAAAGTTACATGTCCAAGCTCCAACCCGCTGCCTGCAGTGACATGTCTGCATCCAATGTACACAGCACAATGTAATGGCATCGGGCCCAGGGCCCTCATGCCTACAACAAGACCACAGGGACACATGCAGATATCATGCTGAACTGGCTACGGGCACATGCGCCCAGCCCCTTTAATGGCAGGGCCACATGTACAGTGACGCCTGTGCTGGATGTGTGTGGGGTGAGTGTAAGCCATTCCGCACAGAATGTCTGGTGCTGGCAACCACTTGAACATTAGCCACCAGTGCAATGGAAACAGAAAACACATGCATAAAAGAGTCAACTGCTGAGCAACATGGAGGGAGTCGGAGAAAGTGCAGAGGACAGCCAACATGCAAACAGAAGTATCCGTGAGTTGCAGTGTACTGGGGATAGGACACTAGAGATGAGCGCACCCTTGTGAAGAAAAAGTCTCGGATTGTGTCCCTCCAACAGACACCTGATGCAGATGCAATGGGGTGTGTCATACCTGCATCATCTTCCCCATCAACATTTCAGGGCCTCCACACTCTTTGAGGTGACATAGCTGCGCAGGGTATCAGTTTGATGATGGCATCCACGACAGGTCTGAGCAACTCTGTAAGTCTGTCAGGACCACTGCTTCGACTCTGGCAGATGGCTGTTGGAGGTGGTCCTTGCAGTGGTGGCATGTGCCTCATGCGTTGATGCCACGTCCAGGCTGGTCAGGACTCGATTTGGTGTGTGAGCCCTGGTGCCCTCTGTTGGTCCCGGAGACTGTGTGTTAGACGGCGACCTCAGAGGAGCCCGGAAAGGGGATCCTGACTACCCTGAGACCCACCCTCAAAGTATCGTAGCCGGGCACTGGCGGGAGATTCCCCAGGGGGAGGATTCTCGCAACTAGGATCGTACTTCTGGCACCACACGACACAGAGGGACCACACTGGGTATTCTCAGAACAAGCTTTATCAAACAGGTATCACTGCAAATATGTACAAGGTGAGCACGGGCTCAAGAGTCTCGGAAAGGTAGGGGGTAGCGGGACTGTCTTTGGTAACGGTTCAAAGCAGGGACGTACCCGGCGCACAGCTCACAATCCTCGAGCTGGGGGATACGTGGTCGGAGGTGGGGTCCGGCGGGACCGTGAGAGTCTGGGGGAGCCGCGAGTCACTCAGCAGGGCTCAGGTACAAGTTCGGAGGTCTTACGATCTTCAGGGAGCCGCGAGTCACTCAGCAGGGCTCAGGTACAAGTTCGGAGGTCTTACGATCTTCAGGGAGCCGCGAGTCACTCAGCAGGGCTCAGGTACAAGTTCGGAGGTCTTACGATCTTCAGGGAGCCGCGAGTCACTCAGCAGGGCTCAGGTGAGTTCCAGTTCCAGGAGCCGCGACCACGTCAGCAGGCTCTCGTTGTTCCAGCGTCGAATCTGCCGGACAGCCCCAGAGCACCCCTTGTTATAGTTCGACCCCTCTTTGATGTCCGGAGTCTGTGCAGGCAGGGGTCTTGTCACCTGGGGGTCACTTGTCGGGATTTCCTGCTATAGTCTTTTGATCCTTTCAGGGCCGGGTCGGGAGGAGTCCCAGACACCCAGCAGGCGTGGAGCCAGCCCTCAGGGAGGCCGGAGGGCCGATCGAAACCCATCGTCCCGGGGGAGTTCAGAGGTGCGATAGAAACTGCTCCTCCCTCTCTCATCCCCTGGAAGCGTGATGTCCTCCAACCGGAGTGGCGCCTCTATGCCCGGGTCGCGCTGGGGCCGGGCGGCCATCTTGGTGCATGAAGTGGGTACGCGGGCCCGGGGTGGCCGAAAGGGGAGAGGCCAGGGACGGAGATGTCCGGGTCGGTGCGTGTGTCCTGGTGGGGAGGTTCGGCCGGGCCGGGGGCTTGGGCTGTAGGTACCAGGTTTCGGTGGTGCGGGGGCACGGAGGGCCATTCTACGAGGCCGGGTCCAACACGCGTCCCCCCCAGCTGAAAGCCGGAGAGAACTGCCCATCAGCTTGGGGGGTTCTCTTCGCTGAGGCGGAAGAACCGGGAGAGGCCGTCAGCATTGGCGTGGTCCGTACCAGGGCGGTGTTCCACGGTGAAATCCATCCCCTGGAGGGAGATTGACCACCGCAGTAGCTTGGGGTTTTCTCCTCGCATCTGCATGAGCCAACGTAAGGGACGATGGTCAGTTTGGACTCTGAAATGGGTGCCAAACAGGTAGGGTCGTAGCTTTTTGAGTGCCCAGACCACGGCAAAAGCTTCGCGCTCTATGGTGCTCCATCTTTGTTCTCGGGGCAACAGCCGCCGACTGAGGAAGGCGACGGGCTGGTCTAGGCCTTGGTCATTTACTTGGGACAGGACGGCCCCAATGCCATGCTCGGAGGCATCGGTTTGGACTATGAACTCCTTGGCGTAGTCGGGAGCCTGGAGGACGGGGGCAGTACACATGGCCCTTTTTAGGGCATCGAAAGCTTCCTGGCAGGCAGCCGTCCACTGCACTTTCTTTGGCTGTTTTTTAGACGTGAGTTCTGTGAGAGGGCCGACAAGGCTGCCATACCCCCGAATGAATCTTCGGTAGTAGCCCGTGAGTCCCAGAAAGGCTCGGACCTCCGTCTGGGTGATGGGTGGTTCCCAGGCCAGGATGGCGTCGATCTTTGGCTGTAGCGGGGCGACCTGGCCACTCCCGACCTGGTGCCCCAAGTAGAACACGGATCCTTGCCCGATCTGGCACTTGCTGGCTTTTACTGTGAGGCCTGCCTGGCGCAGGGCGATTAGCACCCTTCGGAGGTGCTGGAGGTGCTCACTCCACTCTGAACTGAAGACAGCGATGTCGTCCAGGTATGCCGCGCTGAACTGTTCTAGCCCGGCCAGGACTCTATTCACCAGTCGCTGGAAAGTGGCCGGGGCATTTTTCATCCCGAAGGGCATTACGCGGAAGCGGTAGTGCCCATCGGGGGTGGAGAAAGCGGACCGCTCTTTGGCCCCTTCGGTGAGCGCAATCTGCCAGTATCCGCAGGTGAGGTCGAATGTGCTGAGGAACCGGGCTGCCCCTAGTCGGTCAATGAGTTCGTCGGCTCGTGGAATGGGGTGGGCATCGGCTCGGGTAACGTCATTGAGCCCCCGGTAGTCCACGCAGAATCGGAGCTCGGGGGCGACACCGGGGGCCGCTGCCTTCGGGACCAGGACCACGGGGCTGGCCCAGGGACTGTCAGAGGGCTCGATCACCCCCAGGGTCAACATCTTCGAGACTTCCGCTTGAATGCAGGACCGGACCCGGTCAGGAACCCGGTAGGCTCGGTATCTCACCGGCGGGCTGTCCCCGGTGTCCACATCATGAACACACCAGTTGGTGACCCGGGGGGTCAGGGAGAAGAGGTCAGAAAATTGTCTTAGGAGCTGGCGGCAGTCCGCTTGTTGCTGGGCAGTGAGGGCTGGGGAGAGGTTCACTCCTTCCACGGAGCCATCCTGCTCCTTGATACACAGGAGGTCCGGGAGGGGATCCGACTCATCTTCGGCCCCGTCATCGGTGGCCAGCAGGAGGCTCAGTTCTGTCCGCTGGAAGTGAGGCTTGAGGCGGTTCACGTGCAGGACCCGGAGGGGATCCCGAGGCGACTGGACGTCCACCAAGTAGGTGACTTGGCTCTTCTTCTCGACCACTTTGTAGGGCCCAGTCCATCGGTCCTGGAGAGCGCCAGGCTTCACTGGGGCCATGACCCACACCTGCTGGCCCGGCTGGAACTCGACCAGAGTAGCATTCTGGTCGTACCAGCGCTTCATTTCTTCTTGACTCGCCTCCAGGTTGGCCTCGGCCAGTTCTCGGAACCTCCTGGTCTGGTTCCGGAGGGCCAGGACATATTGGAACGCATCTCGGGGGGTGGCCTGGGGTGCTGCCTCCCACCCTTCCTTAACTAAACTGAGGGGACCTCGGACGGGGTGCCCATAGAGTAATTCAAACGGGCTGAACCCTAAGGACTTCTGGGGGACCTCCCGGTAAGCGAACAAGAGGCAGGGGAGCAGGACGTCCCACTTACGCCGGAGGGGCTCTTCTAGGCCAGCGATCATCCCTTTCAAAGTCCTATTAAACCTCTCTACTAGGCCGTTCCCTTGGGGATGGTACGGGGTGGTGAACTTATAGGACACCCCACATTGTTGCCACAGGGACGTCATATACCTGGATATAAAATTAGTGCCGCGATCGCTCACGACCTCGCGGGGGAAACCCACCCTGGAGAAGATCCCCATCAGGGCCCGGCCCACCACGGGGGCCCATAATAGTGCGTAGGGGAATAGCCTCTGGGTAGCGGGTGGCGTGGTCCACTAGGACCAAGATGAAACGGTGACCTTGGGATGTGGGGGGGTCCAGTGGCCCCACGATGTCGATCCCGACTCGTTCGAAGGGGGTACTGACGACCGGGAAGGGTTGGAGGGGAGCCTTGCGCTTCCCCCCACTCTTCCCACTGGCTTGGCACGTGGGGCAGGACTTGCAGTGGGCTTCTACCGCTGCTTTCATCTTAGGCCAATAAAAATGGGTCACGAGACGGCTGTAGGTCTTGTCCTGACCCAGGTGACCGGCGAGGGGGACATCGTGGGCTAAGCCCAGGAGGAAATCCCGGAAGCGGAGAGGTACCACCAGTACCCGTCCGGATCCCAGCTCCACTGATTTCTGCTCACTATACAGGACGTTATTCTCCCAATAGATTCGGTGCGTTCCGGTCTGGTCACCTGCGGCTTGGCCCTCGGCCTGGCGCCGCAGCCCGACCAGGGAAGGACAGGTGGCTTGCTCCCGGCAAAATTCTTCTCGGGTGGGCCCGTCCTCGTGGCGCCAATGGGCCAACTCGGGTAGATCCCCCAACTCGGGGACCGGGGCGGGGTCGGATGGTGCGGGTTCGTCGCTGACGACGGACCCATCCGATGGGGGAACGGGAGGACCCTCGGCGGGGACGGTGCTGGCTACTTTGACCGGGGTGCTCTCGATTTCTCTCCGGGGAGTGAGTCGGGCTGTCATAGATCGGGTGGTGGCACACACCCACTCGGGGAGTCCCATCATTCCTAGGTGGGCCTTGCGCTCTACGTGCTTCCAGGGGGAACTCTCCAGGTCGTTCCCTAAGAGGCAGTCGACCGGCTGGGAGGTTCTTACGGCCACCTTGAGTTTGCCTATCACCCCTCCCCACTCAAATGGCACCAGGGCCACCTGACACATACTTTCCCTATTGTCTGCAGATATTACGGGGCAAAAGACATTGGGGAGGATCTGCTCCTCGGGAACTAGGTGCCTGAGGACACCGGTGATACTGGCCCCGGTGTCCCGCAGGGCCTCTACCTGGTGGCCATTGATCTTGACGAGCTGCCCATATTTCTGTGTGTTGGACGGTAGGAGGCTACCAGGGATCATTTCCCTATCTCCCAGGGATACTAGGGCCATCGCGGCTGGTTCCCACTCCTCGGCTTCCTCAACCTCCTCCCCTAGGGCTACGTTGGCTATCTGTCTCACAGGGGTGACTTGGGTGGCCATGGGGCACTCTGGGTCATTGGCGTAGTGCCCGGGTTTCTGGCAGCGGAAACATGTGACGGTCACCCGGTGTCCCCGTCTCCCGGGAGGCCCTGTTACTGGTGGGGGGGGCGCCGGGAAAGGTGGAGGTGGTGTCTTCGGGGGGCTAGGCTGGGACTCCCTCGGCCCTCCCTGGTTTCCTCCTCCTCTCTGGCGGGGTGGTCCCTGACTGGTTCGGGGGTACTCTCCTACCATGCCCCGGGAGACCCGGGTGTTGGTCCAGCGGTCGGCCTCCACGGCCAGCTTCCGGGGATCTGTGAGCTTGCTATCCAGCAGATGTTGACGTAGCTCTACGAAGCAGTTCGCAGCCAGATGTTCCCATAACATGAGGTCAGTGAGTTCGGCAAGGGTGGTGACTTTGCTGCCCTTGACCCACCCATCGAAGGCCCGACTAAAAAAGTTTACATACTCCACCCAGGTGGTGCCCGGGATCTTCCTGCAGTCCCGGATAGGGGTGGGCGGAATTTGCGGAATTAACCTTCGCAAATTATCGCGAGAATGTTTAAAATTATCGCAAACAAGCAGAAATATCGCGAAGATGCGGAAGTTTTTTTCCGGCATGTTCGCGAGATTTTCTGCATGGTTGCGGGTCGCCAACTTACCCATGTGGTTGCTTGCGGGCGCGGCCATCTTGATTTGAGTTGTTCTCGCGGTGCATGATCGCGAGAAGAAAGACGTGATCGCGCGACGCATGACGTCACTGCGGGCGCGAACTGTCGCGAGACAGCGCAAATGGCTAAAAACAATACAACATCTCATGGAGAACGCGACCG
Organism: Triturus cristatus; assembly: GCF_964204655.1. Lineage (NCBI taxonomy): Eukaryota > Metazoa > Chordata > Amphibia > Caudata > Salamandridae > Triturus > Triturus cristatus. The sequence continues at coordinate 842,801,913 of NC_140588.1, read as the reverse complement.
GATCAAGAAAACTTGTCGGCGAACGCAGGGATTCAGGTAAGGCGAACGCGCGCGCGCGAGAATGTATTATTTTACAGCGCGAGCAAGAAACAAATTATCGCCAAGCTGCGGAAACCGGAATTTTTGACATTTTCGCGCTCTCCGCGGAACGCAAAAATGTCAAATTATCGCAATTTCCGCGAACGGAACGAAATTTTTGCCCAGGCCTAGTCCCGGAACCGTTGGCGGTACATTTCTGGGGTGAGGCCGTATCTTGTGAGGAGAGCCTCTTTCATGTGGCTGTAGGAGGTCTGCAGGGATAGGGGTAGGTCGAGCAGGTTGTCCCTTCCTTCGCTCAGAAACCGTCCCCACAACCCCGCCCCCCAGTCCTTCTGTGGAATCCGATGGGAGGTCATGGCGACCTCGTAGGCCCGAAACCATTGCTGAATGTCATCGTTTTTATAATATTCTTTGACCACATCCTTGGGGATGTGGACCTTCTGTTCCGCTGGGGGGGCCGTCTCTCGGTTCCCCGAGGGCCTCCCGTCCTCATTTCGGGCCTTGAGCTCGAGTTCCTTTAAGCTCCGTTCGTGCTCCAGTTGGAGCTTTCTTCCTTCGTGCTCCCGTTGGAGCTTCTTTTCTTCCAGTTTGCCTTGTACACGCATTTGCTCTACTGCTAGCTTCTTCTCCGCTAACTTCAATTCGCCCTCGATTTTGAGTTTGGCTAACTCGAGTTCATGACTGCGGCTTCTCTCTCTGTCCGCGAGCTCTTCCGGGGATAGGCCCCCGTCTGGTACGATGCCTCGCACCTGATTGCTACTGCTTTCATTTTGGGGGGGTTCGGCTTCGTCGGGGCGCTCCCCCGTGCCTTCCGGGCGGGAGGCCCCGGTCTCCACCCAAGTTTTCAGTGCTTTCTGCAAGTCTTCTTTAGTGTTGAGGCCAGTGGTAGCGATTTTGAGTTCTTTGCAAAATTGTTTTAGCTCTTTGTGTGTGTATTCTTCCAGATGCTCCACCTGGAACACTCTGTTGGCGTTGGTTTCTGCGGAGCTCGTGGCGCTTCCTTCTGCCATCTTTGTTGGTCGTGCGTCCGTCGTTTACTGTACGATCTCTAGGTGATGGGCCCGAATCCCGTCGCTTGCCACCAATGTTAGACGGCGACCTCAGAGGAGCCCGGAAAGGGGATCCTGACTACCCTGAGACCCACCCTCAAAGTATCGTAGCCGGGCACTGGCGGGAGATTCCCCAGGGGGAGGATTCTCGCAACTAGGATCGTACTTCTGGCACCACACGACACAGAGGGACCACACTGGGTATTCTCAGAACAAGCTTTATCAAACAGGTATCACTGCAAATATGTACAAGGTGAGCACGGGCTCAAGAGTCTCGGAAAGGTAGGGGGTAGCGGGACTGTCTTTGGTAACGGTTCAAAGCAGGGACGTACCCGGCGCACAGCTCACAATCCTCGAGCTGGGGGATACGTGGTCGGAGGTGGGGTCCGGCGGGACCGTGAGAGTCTGGGGGAGCCGCGAGTCACTCAGCAGGGCTCAGGTACAAGTTCGGAGGTCTTACGATCTTCAGGGAGCCGCGAGTCACTCAGCAGGGCTCAGGTACAAGTTCGGAGGTCTTACGATCTTCAGGGAGCCGCGAGTCACTCAGCAGGGCTCAGGTACAAGTTCGGAGGTCTTACGATCTTCAGGGAGCCGCGAGTCACTCAGCAGGGCTCAGGTGAGTTCCAGTTCCAGGAGCCGCGACCACGTCAGCAGGCTCTCGTTGTTCCAGCGTCGAATCTGCCGGACAGCCCCAGAGCACCCCTTGTTATAGTTCGACCCCTCTTTGATGTCCGGAGTCTGTGCAGGCAGGGGTCTTGTCACCTGGGGTCGCTTGTCGGGATTTCCTGCTATAGTCTTTTGATCCTTTCAGGGCCGGGTCGGGAGGAGTCCCAGACACCCAGCAGGCGTGGAGCCAGCCCTCAGGGAGGCCGGAGGGCCGATCGAAACCCATCGTCCCGGGGGAGTTCAGAGGTGCGATAGAAACTGCTCCTCCCTCTCTCATCCCCTGGAAGCGTGATGTCCTCCAGCCGGAGTGGCGCCTCTATGCCCGGGTCGCGCTGGGGCCGGGCGGCCATCTTGGTGCATGAAGTGGGTACGCGGGCCCGGGGTGGCCGAAAGGGGAGAGGCCAGGGACAGAGATGTCCGGGTCGGTGCGTGTGTCCTGGTGGGGAGGTTCGGCCGGGCCGGGGGCTTGGGCTGTAGGTACCAGGTTTCGGTGGTGCGGGGGCACGGAGGGCCATTCTACGAGGCCGGGTCCAACACTGTGTATAGCGCAGGGCCACAAAAAAATGGGGTTGATGACCCCAAGGCCAACACTTCAGGGGCCATCCAATATCTCAGAAGAAGGGTCCCAGACCTGACCAGCAAGAGCTAGTGACCTCGGATGCACAGCAGCCGGCACAGGCACCCAGCCATGGGACGGTGACTTGCGGTGCAGTCGGATGGGCCATGCGACCTGAGAGGGTCACCATCAATGTCAGAGGTGTATGTTGCGGAGGGTATTGGGGACAGTATTGGGGGACAGTGTAAGGTGTCCTCCAGGGCATGACGCCGAAAGGTTTGATTTTATCTGGAAGCAGTAAATGGAGGAGTGGATGCAACAGCCTCGTTGCCACCACCAATTAGGTATCAGCTACATGAGGATGAAAACTGCCACCAAGTCCATAGACTCAGACGCCACCAAAGTTTGATCAGAGAGTGTCCATGATTGTCAGGGAACAGACTTAGTGGCACCGGGGCTGAGAGGGGATGCTGTCTGCGATGATGCCGGTCTGCTGATATGAACTCAGCCATTTCAAAATGAAGACTCTGTGACCTACTGGACCGCAGTGTAGGCCAGGGGCAGTGGTCAGCAATGGCCCACAGCCATGTGTCATTGTCTGGTGACTGACAGAGTTAGTGACACAAGGACAGTTGTCGGTAGTGTTCGATCACCTCCATAATGATGATCTTGTTCCCTCCGGACTGCAATGCGTCATCCTCTTACGCCTCGCCGTGCGTGCGGTGACATGTATTCTGCCTTTTGAATAACCCATGTTCAGTTTCAAATCTGTGACCCACTCATGCGCAGCGTAGGCCAATGGCAATAGTCCGTATAGGGCCACAGACACGTGTGGTTGTGATGCCATGCACAGACTTGTTGGCACCACATCGAAGTGAGTATTGTGACTTTTCCTATGCCTTAAATGGGGTTCACTGCCATGGTGTAATCAAGACGCAGTTCCAAATGTGTGACCTACCTGACCGTGGTGTAGGCCTAAGGCAGCGGTCAGCACGGCCCATTCAGTGAGTGTTGCCGGCATAGGTTGGATGGCCCCACCGGCCTGTGTAGTTCAGGTTCAGTGGCACCACGTGTTGGGATACCTCCGTGTATGTGACCTGTGTTTCGTCCAGACTGAGCCGCATCTTCCTCTTACTCGTCTCTGTGCGACCACTGGTGTGGACTCTGCCATTCGTGATTTGTGCCTAGGTGCCTGATGTGGGACCTACTGGTCCGCAGGGTCGTCCTGGTCCCTTATCCACGTATCGCCTGTTGGTGTTGGACAGGGTTAGTAGCACCACGTGTCTCCGGCTGGCGTTGGACAGGGTTAGTGGCACCATGTGTCGCAAGAAGCCCATATGGACCTATGTGACACTGTTCGAAGGGATTCTGGTGCTGTTGCCGGTGGCCCGGATTTGGGGTCACTGCCATTCATGACTCGGGGCACAGTTTCACACATGGGACCTACTGGGCCGAGGAGTAGGCCTGAGGCGGCAGTAGAGTATGTCAACGAAAAAGGACTAAAGCGGGCCCGTGTCATGGAGGCCGTGATGGTCTGAGGAGGTTGCCAAGATTGCAGGAATCGGGTCTAGAGCTTGAGCTGGAACGTGTTGGGCCCTCCTTGACACACGCCGGTGTTGACAGGTGACTAGTGAGGCCTGGCTGTGCAGGTGTGGACCTGACTGGTTTGTGGTCCGGCAGAAGCACAGCATCACAGGCAACTCCGCTCACGAGGACGACGTCGGCCTCGTGGCATGGTGAGAGGCACCGCCCTGGCAGAGACGTTGGGCGTCCGGAAGAGGACCACGCCCAGGGCTACATGCTACTTATTCACACCCCTACGCTGGTGTGGCGTACGCTGGGCCATCCCACTCCGGTAACACTTAGGGGGGGGCATAACAGACAAGATTTCCACGAGGTCCCCCACTGGCTGTGGTGACATGGTTGTGTTCAATGACCACTACACTCCATACACCAGAGGTATATGTCGCCATGGATATGGGTGTGTGCTGCATACTGCGGTCTGTCCAGCACATCTCCGCCACTCTTGGCATTGTGTACTTTCCCAACCATAGTAATACTGCATCCTTCACACATGCCTGTTTGACACCTCTCCCCACATTCGGCTGCTGTGTGGCTGAGGTGCCATGCGTTGACGGTTCATGTTGGCCAGCTGACCATTGTGAGTTGTTCTGTCGTGTCTGGTGGGTGGGCATGTTGTTATGCATGTTGGTTGTGATTTTGTGACGTGTGCATTGCCAGAGTTGTGATTTGCATGGTTGTGAAGTTGAGGTGAGTGGGTTGTTCATTTGGAACTTACCAAGGGGCTGTGCATTTCCCTTGGTGCCATCCTGGGAATGCTGGTTGCGGATGAACTGTCAGAGGATGGAGGAATCAAGCACACTGGCTGTGTATTTGAAGGTGACATTGTTGGAGGTTCCACAGTGTTCTGTTGTTGCCTGCACGTTGGGGTGGGATGTGTGATTTCTTTTGCGGTGATTGTGTGCTGTGTCACCAGGGGGCACAGGTGGGACATGTGTGCTGTGAATTTCCCCCAACACGTGCGTGCATCCTGCTATGGCGTATGATCCTTGCTTGGTCTCCAGCGTGACCTGCGCATTGTGTTGGACGTATGCGTATGGGGACTGGGGTACCAGGGTGTTGGTGATGTCCAGGACAGGTGTGAGGGACTTAGATGTGGCTGGCAGTGGGACTCCTCCAACTCTGGTGGGTGTTGGTTGGGGGGTGCCAGAGGGCAACAGGTGCAGCCAAGCCAGCAGCTTGGTGTGGGGTGGGATGTTGGTTGTTGGACTTGGCCCTTCTGGCAGGTTCACCCCTGAACTTTTTGCTTTTTATTGTGACCTGGTGTTAGTGGTTTTAGGCCTCTAGGCGCTTTCACACTGTGTCCCAGTGGAAAGTGCGTGCGCTCTGAGTACATGTAGTGAGACTGACCTGCCCTCCCATAGGAATGAATGGGAAATGTGTGTGTCCCTGGTAGTTCCTGATGCGTGGGGACTGCAGGTGCGAGTTTGGTATGTACGGACTCGTGTGATAAAATGCTGCGCGATGATGTGTGCGGCGTGCCTGTATCTAGTGTGGAAGTGCCACTTCTAGAAGTTGGCACTTCTGTGTGCAGTGTGAAATGAGTGCCTTGTCTGGTGATTGGCTGGCTGAGGTCAGGTGACAGGCTACGAAATCCCCAGAGTCAGGAGGAGTCACCCAGTGGTGAATAGGGAGATCAGCAGCTAGATGGGTGGGAGGAGTACACCTGGGTCCTGAATAGGGCTTGGCTTTCCCCACACAATGCTGGCTCCGCCCCCTGTGGTGCGACTGATGACCCTGGCCTGTTCTGTGAATAGGGAGAGGGGCTTGGCAAAACAAAGTGCTCAGGAACCATCTGTATCTGGTTCGCCCCTTCCCTGCACCCTTGAGACAGAGGGATTTGGTGTATAAAAGAGGGGCTGTGACCCCATGAAAATGTTCTTGTGCTTAACTTGAAACAACCAGGGGCGTGCTGCTGCTGGGGCCCAGGGGAAGGCTTGCCTCCCTGGGCCCTGCCCAGCCCCTGGATGCCTGATGGACTTTGTAGGACCTTTCTTTTTCTGTCCCTGGATCTGTCAAGGACTTTGCTGGTCCTGAACCTAGCGCCTGGAGAGCGCTTTATTTTAATTCCCCCAGAGAGAGGAGCTGGGGCTGTGCAGCGTCGCGCTGCTGATAGGGGGAGAGGGAATCCCCAGACTAGGGATTCCCCCCATGATGCCGGCCTTGTGGGAGCCCACCCCGCTTATTTGGTGGCTTATGATGCGCAGGTGCCCACCCTGCGTCTTCGTTTTTATTGCCTAATTATTGCGGGTGCCCACCCCGCGCTTTAGAATCTTTAATTGATTTCCTGATATCGCGGGTGCCCACCCCGCATGGCCGCCTGTTGTCTTGGCTCGCGGGAGCCCACCCCGCTTATTGCCTTATCTCCATGGCGGGAGCCCACCCCGCTTACCTGTGCCATCGCGTGTGCCCACCCCGCATCAGAGCCGTGATGGAGTCACCGCCGTGGCCCGAGCCGCGCATTGGATTCCCTCCGGGCCGCTACCCAGCGCGACCCAGAAGGCAGGGACTCCGTTGGCGGGGCTTCCGGGTCGAGGAAAGCCCCGCGAGAGGAGAGTCCGCGCCGGTATTAAGTAAGAAGACGGAGAGGACGGGAGCCTACCCCGCCTCCCCGAGTGCCCCTGCAGAGTCCCGGGTCCCAGGAGGGGGCCCGGGTAAAGTAGAAGATGCCGCAGAGGGGAGACGCCGCCTCCCAGGCAAACGGTGAGTGCGGGCGTCCCCCTCCTCTGCTACGTGCAGAGCATTCTTTATTACAGAGCCGAGAAGGCTCCAACAAAGGGCCCATGTATGTTGGTTTTGAGCGCCAGGGCGCTCCAACGGGGGTTATACTTTGGTTAAGGGCCCCAGTGGGGGTCCCCCCGGCCAGTGGTGCCCATGCTGCCACACCTCGGGGCATGTTTATTTAAAGCGCCAGGGTGCTCCAATGCAGGGCACAGTTGGTTCCCGAGCCTGCGTGGCTCCAACGTTCTGAGGCAAATTAATTGTTTCTCGAGCCCAGAGACGCTCCCACGCTAGTGGGACATGGTTGTTTCTTTAGAGCCTCTGTGGCTCCAACGCTAGGGGGACATGTCGTTCTAGAGCCTAGGTGGCTCCAACGTCTGTGACATCATTTGAAGGGCCATTGAGAGCCCATGCCTTATTTGCCTACCACAGCTGCGCAGCACTTAGTGCCAGCTGCAGCGTTTAGGCCCTGTGCTTGTCCCCAGCTGCCCAGCAAGTATTGGGCAGCTGCTACGTTTAGGTTTTGGCGCAACCTGGACTCTGATATGATTTTGGTGCTAGGAAATGTACGGAGTAGTATGTTTTGCGCACCCTGTGTTTATGCTTTTGGTGCTAGGAAATGTACTGTATATAGCATGTTTTGCGCACCCTGTGTCTTATACCTCTAAATGTGGTCTTTTCTGCCTAGGAGGTTGTTTTATCTTTTTAGGTTGATGGTAGGGAGAATGTACTTCCCTGTGCTATGTACACCCCTAGAGTAGTTATACTTAGGTGGTTAGGTCTAATGCGTTAGACTGAGAAATTGCATAAATGTGTTTATGCCCCTGTGATGGATGCAGGATAGGTTTTACACCTGATGCTAGTGTGATGACGCCGAGGTCATTATTGCGCCAGTAGTTACTGGTTGTGCTCTACGGTTACTTTGTGTTTCCATTGGTGTATGTCTACATTTACTATTGGTGATTTGTGCTAATTCCTGACAGTGGTTCATGTGGCCCTGTCCCCTGTACATATAATCCCTTGTAAATTCTGCCCGTGCCTCTTGGCACATTGTAAAGTGTGTGTTTTTATCTAATGTGTTTTGGTAATACAAAGGCTATTTTCATATAATACCTTGTGTATAGTTTCCTTTGTGGTGGGCCTTGGGTGTTGTTGCTGGGTGCGTGCGCAAACGCTTTACACATCGCCTCCGGGATAAGCCTGACTGCTCGTGCCAAGCTACCAAGGGGGTGAGCAGGGGTTATCTTTGGCGTGTAACTCCCCAGCCCTGACTAGAGTGGTGGTTTCTGCCTGACTTTGGCGCAAGCCTTAGCCAACCAGAAATCCCATTTCTAACATTGGTGATCAGCGGTGGGATTTGGACTTGCGTTTGCGCTGTACCGCAGCAGCAACTGGCTGCACCACAAAACTCTGCATTTAGATTATCACATGGTATAGGGATTATTGTTCTAAGTTTGTTTTTAAGAGTCATTTCTGTGGAAATGTGTTTCTTGTGCACTGTGAGTTAGGTGTCCCTAGCTCGGGAGGGTAGATCATCCCCCTAAGTGCAGTGTGTTTTCTGGATTCACCAGTAAGGGTGGGATCCAGTGGTGGCAGCAGATGTGTGTCCAGTGCATGTATTCCCATTCCCAGTTCCCGGGGTAGTGGTACCTGTGTCACATGGTGGTCAGGTTGAGAAATCAGGGGCGGTAGAAACTGTCTTACCAGTCTTGGGAGGGGTGGGGATGAATGTGTAATGCGCTGGATGAATGTGAATGTCCCATTCACAGTTCCCAGAGTAATAGTACCTGTGTCACGTGGTGGTCAGGTTGAGAAATCAGGGGCGGTAGAAACTGTCTTACTAGTCTGGGGGGTGTGTGTATGTAGATGAATGGTGTGAGTTCTCTGAAATAAGGAGCTTGCTGGTTGATTGGGTGTGAGTTCTCTGGGATAGGGAACTTGCATTGGGGAGTGATTCCAAAAGTAGTGGCTGAGGTGTCTTCCAGCCCAGCGTGGTGGAAGAGGTTCGGAGTAGCCCAGCTAGGTCTCGGTGTAGGGGCTCACGTCTTGTCTCTGCGGAGAAGGAGTGGGTGGGACTGCGTGTCTCCAGGTGCCCGAAACCCAGTCTCAGGGCCTGGATGGTTTCTTTAGGGAACATCAGGTCGGGGGCCTAGGCTGTACCAATAGGTCATTTGAGCAGGATCTCCCAGTGTCTAGAGGACGTGGAGTGTCTGTAATCAGAGCTCCAGTAGTCCTGGTGTCTGGCGGTACCGCTCCAGTTGGGAGGGTGCAGAAGTTCAGAGGGAGGGGTGAGAGGGGGAGGGATTCCCCAGTGGGAACCATCATTAAAATTATGACTAAGTAATCTGGAGCTATGGTTTGGTTTGGTTTGCAGGTTTTCAGAACATTGTGAGCTTTACTGATAATCTTTTTGAAACAGCTGAATGTTTTTTAAACTGTATGCTGGGGGTGAGTCACTGGATGAAGGAGAACTTCCTTAAGCTAAATGCTGACAAAACCAAAGAGATGGCCTTTGAAGCCCAGCATTCTGCCTGATCAGAATATTGGTAGCCAGAGTGCGCACAGTGAATACTTTGTGAATGCCGAAAGTCGTAAAGTTAGACTTTCTTCTCACTTTACCTTTGTGAATCAGGCCCAGTTATGTGGCCCCTACCCTGTGGATTCTGTTGGTGTATTATTGGATACTTCTCTTAATTTCTTTCCTTTTCTTTCCTTTTATTCCTGAGTGGTTATCATGTTGTTCACCTCGCATCTAGGCTATTGTAATGCCTTGTATCTGAATATCAATAGCTACTCGTGGAGCAAACTTCAGATGGTGCAAAATGCAGCTGCATGGCTCATCCTCAACATCCTTCAACATCTTTCCGTGAAAGAAGGTCTTCCAAATCTTCACTGGCTGCCAATTGGAATGTATGTGATCTTCAAGGCACTGAATATAGTGCATCTTGCACTTTATGATAAGGGAGCATTAGCAATTGGGTTAACCTTTCATTGGTACAGCCTGGCCAGGCAATTGAGATCAGCCTTTGCAAGAAAGTTCTAGTTCTTAAATTCCGATAGGCAAGATGGAGCGCTCAGTCCCTTTCCCTATTCTTTGCCTTAATTTATTGCTAATACGGACTCCGTCTCCTTTTGCGAACATTAAAAAACCTGGTTCTTCACATATCAGGATTATACTTCTGAATTCATTAGATTGGTTGGTCCTTCATTCACTTTTTTATTTCTGTTTTTTGTAGCTTAGGGCTGTATCCTTATTTTTCCTTTTCAGGGGGATTCTGGATAAGGCTTTGGAATTCCGTAGGTGCAGCGCCCTAAATCCTGCGGGTTAAGAGTGCTTTATAAATCCCTTTTCATTTAATTCAATTCATTTCATGGGGAACCGCAGAAAACATTGCAGAATCGGACTAGACATTAACACATATTTCTCCAAGAGTTTGTGTTGGACTTGGCCCTTCTGGCAGGTTCACCCCTAAACTTTTTGCTTTTACTGGTGACCTGGTTGTAGTGATTTTTGGTTTCTGCGCACTTTCCCTGTGTCCCAGAGTAAAGTGCGTGCGCACTCTGAGTGCATGTGGTGAGCTAGGCCTGCCCTCCCATAGGAATGCATGGGGAATGTATGTGTCCCTGGTAGTTCCTGACGCGTGGGGTGTGCAGGCTCGAGTTTGGTATGTGCGGACTCATGTGATCGAATGCTTCGCAATGATGTATAACGCGTGATTATGTCATGTGCGGAAGTGCCACTTCTAGGAGTTGGCATATTAGTGTAAAATGTGTCTGGCGTGTGATTGGCTGGAGCTGGCTGGTGAGCCTGGCTCCAGGAGTCTGGGTGGTTCTGCCCCAGTGGTGAGTGTGAGATTAGCATGCTGATGGCTGGGGAGGAGTGCACCTTGGACCTGAATAGGGCAGGGCTTTCCCTACACAATGCTGGCTCCGCCCCCTGTGGTGCGACTGATGACCATAGCCCTTCCAGTGAATAGAGTGAGGGGCTGAGCACATTAAGGGTGCTCCCCAACCAGCTGCGACTGGTTTTCCCCCTCACCCTGAACCAAGAACAAAGGGAAAAGGTGTATAAGAAGGGGTTGTGTCCCCTTACAATTTGTTCTCTTCCAGGATCCTGCCTGAGGGGGCTGCTGCAGCTGCTGGAGGCCAGGAGGAACCGCCACTTGGGACTGCCTTCCTGCCTGGAGGGCCCAGTGAGCTGGCCCCTGGCCCAGCCTTGCCCCCTGCCTACCTTCCTGAGCTTTGCTGGACTTTCTTTCTCCCCTAAGCGCCTGGAAGCGCTTTTATTTTACTTATAGCGCTGGGAGCGCTTTATTTGTGGCCCCAGCATCGAGAAGCGCTTTCTACGAAGAGCGCCGTCATTGTGGCCAGCAGCGCTACGATAATTCACGGGGGGAACCCCGACGTAGGGATTCCCCCGTTTTGGCCAAGATCGAGCGGGAGCCCACCCCGCTGATTATGCCGTGCACTACGCGGGTGCCTACCCCGCCTATTTAATTATTTAATTGGCGCACCCCGCTTGTTTGCGTTGATTACGAGGGAGCCTACCCCTCTTACGGCCAGAGAATCACCCCCACGGCCGGGGAAGCCCAGGAAGTCAGGCAGCGCTGACTGCGACGTGGGCGGGGCCTTAACCCGGAAGCAGATGGGAGCCTACCCCGCGCTCCGGTCACGAAGCAGGAAGAACTACGGAGAGCGAGAGAGCCCCGAGGAGCGGGAGCTCTCTTGTGGCACCTCGCACTGCCCAGGAAGAGTCCGGTGTGACGGGAGCCTCGGAGGCTCCCTAAGCGAAGTGCAGACCGGCGGAGAGAGGATCGGAGTCCCCCTGCGAGTGGCCCGGTGAGTAGAGAAGGGCCGGGGGGCTCTTTGGGGCCAGTATTCTTTCTCTCAGAGCGCGTGGACGCTCTAAACAATCGAGTACATTTCTTTGGAACCGGGGGCATTTCTTTGGTGTGTGGAGCCCACGAGGCTCCCACGCGCCGCAGTGTTGTGCCGAGCCCTGAGTGGGACTCCAACATAGGGGGCAGTGTCCTTGAGCCCCCGAGAGGCTCCAACGAAGGGGCCAGCATTATTTGCTCAGAGCGAGTACGCTCCAACGTTACGGGGGCATTGGTTTCTCGAGTCCCTGAGCAGGACTCCAATGACGGGGCGCATTGTTTGTTTAGAGCCCACGAGGCTCCAACGTTGCCCCAGGGCATATTGGTGTTTTAGAGCCCACGAGGCTCCCATGTTGTTAAGGGCATCCCCGAGCCCAGAGAGGGCTCAGGAGGCACGCCGGTGCCAGGTTCCTTTCCCCAGCTGCCCAGCTCTTCGTGGGCAGCTGCAACGTTTAGGTGGTGCTCAGTTGCTCCTGGCTTGCGCAGCCTTGCCCTGACTATGCTGGACACAGGGCGTCCTAGCCCCCTATGAGGCCAGTTGGCCTAGGGACTGCCACAGGTGGTGGCGAATGTGAGTTTTGCGCTATGGTTCCTAACCTGCACCTCTGAATGTGTGTTTATGCGTCAGGTGCCTTGTGTTTACACCTCTGAATGTGTTTTTATGTGTCATGTGTAATGTGCTTATACCCCTACAGGTATTGTGATACTTAGGTGGTTGTTTTCTCCTAGTACAGGTGGTGCTAGTGAGGTCCTGGTTCCCTGCGTGATATTTTCCTAAGGTGGTTAGGGTTGCGTAGGTGGTACTTACCTGTTACCAGTGGTTACTGGTTGTGCGCTACATGTTCTATTTTGTGCTACAGTAATTTTATTTCCTATGTTCTAAGTGCTATGTTCTAAAAGTGCTAATTCCTGACAGTGGTCCATGTGGCCCTGTCCCCTGTACATATAATCCCTTGTAAAATTCTGCCCAGTTCCAGTTGGCACAGTGTAAATTGTGTGAATATTATCTAATGTGTTTTGGTATAATACAAAGGCTATTTTTATATATAACCTTGTGTGGAGTTTCCTTTGTGGCGGGCCTTGGGTGTTGTTGCTGGGTGCGCGCGCAAACGCTTTACACATCGCCTCCGGGATAAGCCTGACTGCTCGTGCCAAGCTACCAAGGGGGTGAGCAGGGGTTATCTTTGGCGTGTAACTCCCCAGCCCTGACTAGAGTGGTGGTTTCTGCCTGGCTTTGGCGCAAGCCTCAGCCAACCAGAAATCCCATTTCTAACATCGGTGATCAGCGGTGGGATTTAGACTTGCGTTTGCTCTGTACCACAGCGGCAGCTGGCTGCACCACAAAACTCTGAATTTTGATAATCACATGGTATAGGGATTATTGTGCTAAGTTTGTTCTTAAGTGTCATTTCTGTGGAAATGTGTTTCTGGCTTCACCAGTAAGGGTGGGATCCAGTGGTGGCAGCACAATAGTGTCCAGTACATTTGTTCCCCGCCCTGCGCCCAGAGTTGGTACCTGTGTCACTTGTGGTCAGGTTGAGGAATCAGGGGTGGTAGAAACTGCCTTACCAGTCCGAGGGTAGGGTAGTGTGTGGATGAATGGTGTGTGGCACTAGGCAAGTAAGTGTGAGTTCTCTGGGATAGAGAGCTTGCTGAATCCTTTTTGTGAATTGTGTGCTCCTGTTAAGCTCAGACCCCTAGGTTCCCTGTGTAATCTTTTCACCAGAACGTCCGCTAGAATGGAGCCTGCTTTTGATCTCAGTGATCTAGCTTGGTACAGTATGCAGGAGTTGGAAAGGTTCTGTAGAGAGAGAGACATAGGGGTGAGAGAGACAGACACTCTGTACGAACTTAGGAACCACCTGACCTGGTGGGTTACGAATCAAAGGGATCTTGAGTGCAGTAGGGAAAGGGCCCGGGCCTCACACCTGGAGGGTGGTGGGTCTGTGGGGAGCCCTGAAGATTCAGAAGAGGAGGAAGAAGATGACAGTACCTGGACAACAGTAGAGAGTGAAGACCCCATAGGTAGGGAGTCCCTTGCTGGGTCCAGCATAGGAGGCAGCGCCTCATCCCTTTCCCTGTCCCCAGAGGAGTGGGAAGATAGGAGGAAAGAAAGGGAGCACCAGCTGGCATTAGAAAAGCTCAGGTTAGAGCATGCACAGGCTAGGGCGCAGCTGGAGGTCAAAAAGCAACGGCTAGAGACTGAGTGGGTCTTGACACAGGAGAGGATAGAGGAGGCTGAGAGGGCCTCCACCAGAGGCAAAGTAGCTCTGGAGGATAGACTATCTCCTGCACGCAGTTTTAATTTTCTGGGCTCCCCAGGGAGGGTTGAGTCCAGTGGGGGCAGTTATATAGAATCCCGTGCGAGAAGTCCCACTCCCAGTTCCCCGGGTATGGTACCTGTTTCCCAAGAGGAGGAGTATAGGTTGAAATTCAGGGGCAGTAGGAAACTGTCTCACCAGTCTTGGGAGGAGTTTGTGGATGACTGTCAGGATGCACTGGTGGAGTGGCTGATAGTTAACCAGAAGAGGATTTGAAGGCAGTGATCAAAATGATTATCAAAGGGCAGATGCTCAGTAGTTGTTCTCCAGGGTTGCGCCAACACCTGCTGAGGTACGACTCTTTTTGTCCTGGGGACCTTGCAGAGGAAGCAGAGCGCTGGGAAAGTGCTAGAGGTTCTCTAGAGTCATTAGGGAGTGACTCCAAAAGTAGTGGTTCAGGTATCTTCCAGCCCAGCGTGGTGGAAGAGGCTCAGTGTAGCCCAGCTAGGTCCCAGGATAGTGAGGAGGGTGTAGGGGCTTACGGCCTGGCTCAGTGGAGCGGGAGTAAGTGGGTGACCGAGGGTCCCCAGGCGCACGAAATCCTGCCTCAGGACTTGGATGGTTTCATGAGGGAACACCAAGTTGGGGACCTAGGCTGTCCTGTTACTCCACTTGAGGAAGATCTCTTAGTGAGTAGAGGACCTGGAGCACCTGTAAACAGGGCTCCTGTGGTTCTAGAGTCTGGCAGTGCCGCTCCGGTGGGGAGGGTACAGGAGTCCAGCGTGAGGAGTGATTGGGGGATGAGTTTCCCAGTGGAAGAGCCAGTGGGTCAGGGACTACCCAGTTGGGCCAGGATCCCGTGTAGTGACCATGGTGACACCACTTCTGTTCCCATTTCTAACAGTTTGCAAATAAAGTGTAGAGTAGGGAACACCATGAGGCTTTGTCAATACAGTCACAACATATGATTGGTATACATCATGGTACAGGAGATTATTTTATGGGCCGGGAAGCCCTAGAATGTTCCTCTGTGTTGTGCCCGTTCATCTCTGATGGTGAACGGGTGTGGTTAGATCCCCAACACATGACACTTAATACTGTGACCGTTGAACTTGGGCACTACTTGCTTGGAAGTAGTTGTTAGGTCTTGCCTGAGCAAGCGCATGTGCTGCTCTTGCGAGACTTTTAGTAAGGAGGCGACCTTTGACCCTGTCACCAGGCAGGTCGCTCCCCCCATCCGCCACGCAGCCCCCTGTGGGTTGAACCTCCGTTGCCGCTTTTGCTGCCTGACTGCTCGCTCCCTTTTTCATTCTGTACCCCTGCGCTTGGCTTTCTGTGCCACTTTGTTTTTTTTCATTCTGTGCCCCTGTGTTTTGCTTTCTGTACCCCTGTGCTCTGTTGTCCCTCTCCCATTTTTTCCCCAGGTTTTCCCCGGGTTTTCACCCGCCGCTGAGCCCCTGCATCCCCACCCCCTTCACTCCCATTGGCCGCCCCGCTCCCACCTCCCAGCTGCTCCTCCCTCCCTCTGCCCTCATATGGAGGCTACGAAGTGGCCGCGCAGCGGACACGCTCAGCGGGCGCGCCGCTGGCGCGCCGAAGGCGCACCTAAGGCAAGCCCATCTGCGCCCGTCCGCGCCTGGACCGCACCCAGCGCCAGAACCCCTGGACCCCGCACCCCCTGCAACACCAGACTGCACTACGAGACAAGCACCCTCCACGCACTCAACACCAGACGAGACCACCCCTGCTACCGGGCCACCCCAAAACACACCGAGGGGCCTTTCACCTGCCAGAACTGCAGATTCACCAGCATCCAACCCTCCACACCACCAGCCAGAGAAGCCAACCACCTCCGCTGCATCCTCCTCAACACCCGCTCCGCTCGCAAGCACGCCATTGAACTCTGGGACCTCCTAAACTCCACCGCCCTGGACGTCGCCTTCCTGACGGAGACCTGGCTGAACGCCACCTCAGCACCAGACATCGCCATAGCCATCCCACAGGGCTACAAGATCTCCGGCAGAGACCGCACCAACGGAGTGGGAGGAGGAATTGCCAACACCCACAAAGACTCCATCAAAATCAACAGAGAGCTCCACGTTCTTCTACCTGCCAGGTTGATTTCCTAGCCGGGTGCCCCCCTCCACCCCTTTAAATTGCTTTCTTTCCATTTGCTGTCTTACCCACACCCTCTGTAATGCTTCAGTCCAGGTGCACACCCATCGCTTTCCCCCACCCTCCATTATTCCAATCCCCTCTGCCCTCCTTTTGGTTCTGTCCCAGAATTGTTTCCCCCACAGGCACAACTACTTTCTTTTTTTTCATTTACTGATTCCATTCTAATCACTAAACAAAAGGAAAAAAACAATTTTGAATCATTGTGTAGGCACATGGATGCTTGGTGTGCACAGCTACCTAATGATGCAGGCTCATAGGCGCATAAGCTTTTTTCTCTTTTAGCCATGCTGCACAGTAATGGGAATTCTGTCCAGCATGACTAAAAACCATTGGCAAAGCCAATAGGTTTCAAAGGCAAGGCCTTTTGGCTTTGCCAATGCTTGTTTCGTGAGTAATCGGAGGATGGCATTGTGTTCAAGTAAGGTTGGACAGTATGGATTGGTGGTTGGGTAGGTCCGAAGTTTGCTGTTATTACTACATATCTTGGGACCAAAAGTCCAACTCTGTCCACATGGCTTTTTCGAGTTTGACCACTATGTGGCTGTACCTTTTACAACAAGCATTGGCATAGCCAATAGGTCTTGCCTTTGGGACCTTATAAGTGTTTAGTTATCTAACACAATATCCTTGGTGCAACAACATCAACTGTTACATGGCTAAACACTTATAAGGTCCCAAAGCCGAGACCCATTAGCTATGCCAATGCTTGTTTATATATGTAATAAACACTCAGGAATTCTGCATGACATGGCACTAATAATGTCACAAAAGATATGCACTTGGTATGAAAAAATGTAGAACAATAAAAAGTGATTTAAAAAAGTAGGGTGCCTTGTAATAGTTTCCAGAATCAACATAGATCTTCCAGCTAGAGCAAACCTCTGAACAATGAGGCAGTCCATGTCGCATCTGTTACAAGATGTTTGCCACAACTTATGTAAACTTGCTGCCAATATGTCTCATATGTCTTCTTCCCCTCAAACCCTATGTGATTTTAAATTCTGGATTCAGCACTTCACACAATATAGACTGTAAGAGCAGTTGCTATATACTGTAAGTTTGTTTTTCCTCTTCCATGAGGGATCATACTGTTCAATGGAAATTAGATTCCTTCACCTCTCCTGTAATTTCTCCAGGGCTTATATTCATCACCGGCTATCACCTGATATCTTTAACATATTGATGGTTCCTCTTATACTGCTTCTGGTACTCCATGTGTTCCCCCTTCCTCTTATGTACCATATTGAAAACTCCTACATCATCATTTAAAATCAATGCCCCGGTGTTAGTAATTGGGATGCTGGTTGAGGCGGTAAAAACCTACTCAAACACAACCACAATATCTGTCAGGGTAAAACATAAGCAAACGCTAAATGTACCTGTGTTTAAACCTCTGGTAGCTTGGCAGAAGCAATCAGGCTTGACTTAGAGACAATGTGTATTCATGCAGCAGATCAAACAGTAATAAAGTGAAAACACAACACAAGAGAAATCCCACCAATTTAGAAAGATAGAGCAAAATATAATACATTATTTGAGACAAAATTGACAGAAAGTCCAATTGATAGAACCAGAGATATCCACTCTTTACTATCTAAGCTAAAACAGTGTTTAAAAGCACACAATGGCATCTCTAGTTATCTGCTTGCACTGGAGACAAAGTTAACACTCTGGAGCATGTGCCGGATACAGTGACCAAGTTAGGACCATTGAACAAAGTACTTTAAATGCAGGCTGTGGTGTGAGGTCCTGTTAGCAGATGCATTGCACAACAATGTTTTAGATGAGTTGCTGGGAAGCAGTGCAAGGTCCCACAGTGAGAATTGTGTCGCACAGCAGTGGTTCCGAGGAGCTACAGGGATGTAATGAGAGGTTCTGTGTCAAGCTGCCAATCAACAAAAATAGACAAAAACCTGCCAGGTAACACAAGTTGTACACTATATTTATGATAATCTATATAAATGTCGAAAGCATAACAAAAACAGCCCAAAGTAATAAATCATTTTTTCCTGGATAGAGGTTGGCATTTTTTATTGTCCATTCACTTTTTGAATAACCTAGTAGCCTGTAATCAAATATTCATTTTTATACAATTTATATATAAAGAGAAACATACAGATTCAAATACAATAATTGATGTGCAAACATTTCTTAAAGAAACCCCAGAAGCACAATAAGCCCTAAATCAACTCCCTCAAACTACAATTCGCTCAAATTATATAGGCCTGACCGACCTCACATATCAATCATTCTAACACATCACACAACCGATAAAAAACTATAGTTATTTGCCAATAGACCAGAAAAAGAAAATTGAATGATAACAAATTATTCTGAGTAATCCATTTCAATCATTCATAAATCTTTATTCGATCTTTCTTAATTCAGATCATAAAAGTACATAAAAAACAGTGATACAGAGATCACATCCAACCATAATTCAAATTGTAAAAAAAAACCTAACCCAGTCAAATTCATAGAGCATGCCCAAATAAATATGCACTTAGCTTCATAAAAATATGCGTTAACAATAGAAGTTATGACATAATTTAACAAGATGAACAATAAAAACATCCTCTTAATTCATTAACGATCTGCGTATTTCCTTTTCCGCATGCATGCCCATAAAAAGGATGCTACAGAAAACAGACAAAATTGATTGGGCAAACATTTTGAAAAATATAGTGCAACTCGGCATAGTCGGAAATTGTGCCTCTTTAGATTCTTTATCACTGATTTCTTTCTTTCCTGAGTAAACAAACTAGAGAAAAATACCAAATGCAAGTCATTTTGAGGTGATTTAAAATCACACGGGCACAAGGGCAGGTTGGAGGGCTTAAGTCTTCTTCCCGGGTACTCTAGCATCAACTGTATCAAATTCAAACGAAATTTCAGCAGGATAAACTTATGTTGTGAGAATGGGACCTCAGCTAAATAAAAGAAATCTCCCTCTACCATCAGGTGTATTAATTGGTACATCTGAACCATCTGCAATTTGTCTCTTTGCGATTATATTGGGCCCTCAGCTTAAAGGTCTCAACCAGCCTCTGCTTTGTAAACTTTTTACATGTTGTTGGATACTTAAAAAGGTCTATCAAGCCTAAGGCGGTAAGTCCACTCTCAACGTTATTCAGCCATCTGATCTTGGTATGATTCTCCAATTTTAGGGTGTCCCTTATAATCTTCTGGTTTAGGGGGACAGTATCCCTGAGCTAGATAGATAGCCACAGCAGGAGCGGGGACAAGCAGATTGAATCAGTCATGTGCCGAAGGGCCAATTCTAAATGCGAGACATAATTTGAATAAGATTGTGGAAGAGAAGTTAGTGATTTGAAAAAGTTAATTTTAATTATTTGAAGTGGTTCAATGAGCGCCATACCCCATACACCTGCCCCATACGTTACAGCTGATACTGCCTTGGTGTGATAGATCTTTTTATAGAGCCAAATGGTCTTGCACCCAACCTGCAGAAAAAGATTTTAAGGCAGCTAAACTCCTCTCCATGGCCATGACCCTTCCTTCAGCTAGCTATGTCCATGTTTGATCTTTATCGAAAAGTACCCCAAGATATGGAAAGGAGTTGATCACCGCAATTTTTTGTGAAACCATCTGGAAGAATGTTATTTTGTCTTTTTTCCCGGCCCCTGCAATTATTATAATAGACTTTGTCTGGTTGACTTTTAGGTCAAACGTATACTTGTGAGCTGCATATGCTGTTATGAGATGTTGAAGACCCAAACCTGTTCTAGAAATCAATACGGCATCATCAGCATATGCCAAAATGGGAAGATGATGAGAGTCAAATTCAGGGACATCCAAGGTTGCACCTGCCAGGGCCTCCTCCGCACCATTTGTATAGATTGAGAGAAGAAATGGTCTTTGAATTAAAAGCTTCTTTTCTTGTGCCCAAGACTCAAGCCTAGTCAAGAGGAGGCGACCCATCAGTTTACCTGTTGTGTCTATAAGGGAAAAAGGTCTGTAATTTTTAGAATTTCCCTTATCGCCCTTTTTTAGGTCTCGCCTATGCAGCGTGCATGCGTTGCATAGTCAAAAGGCTTTAGCAATCACTTTGGCTTTTCAGCCAAAAACGTGCACGCATTCCATTGCCTTCAAAGGCAACGCATGCACGTGTGGCGATTCCCTTGCGGGAGTGAGCTTGACACCATATGTTTGTAATTAACTTGCAAACACATGGTGCCCCTGGCTCGCTCCCGCAAGAGAAACGCTTTGTGTGCTGTCAGGCGCACTCCCCTCAACCCTCCCACTTTTAGCGCGAGGCGCGCGCACATGTTTTATTTATGCTGGTGGCTGTGCTGCAACAGGCAGTAGCATTCTTGGCATTGTCCGTAGACGGTGTCACAAACATGGGAGAGAGGCCCACTTGAAATGTGGGGTTATGTCTTTTCAAGGCAGCAGATATCTGGTGCAAAAAAAGGACATATTTTGGAGACCAAAACATGCTTCATACGGGCAGCCTACTGCAGAGATGTCGTATGGTCATGAGCAGAAGTGATAGTTGGTGAAATGAATGTTGACTTTTCAATCCTGTACTTTTTATTGCAGGAGCCTGCAGAAATGCCAGAAAAGGCAGAGCTCCGTTGCAGTCTGGAATAGATTAATTCAGAGAGAATTGCTGTTGCGGGTCAACAACCTTTCTCTCTTGCCGGTTCTCTTTCCTTTAGATTAGAACACAGAGGAGAACAAAACCCTCCAGGCTGCTGGTGAGGTCAGCTGCTCTTCCTGCCCCCTCACCCTCCCCTCCCCTCCCCAGCCTGTGACCTCTTTCTGCCTGTTAAGAATGGTGTTCGCACAATGTATAAACGACCCGCGTGCAGCACGTGTAATTGATTTGGTTCCACCTTGGCTTCAATGGAGAAAACTCCTTTCACACTTTTTGCCATCAACTCCTCTAGACTGCAAAAAGGCACACCTGGGGGAGGCCCATGAAATTGCCTTTCACTGCAGATTGATGGGAAATCTGGGGTCTCCGGAGAAGTCCGCCTAATAATCGCGAATCGCAGTTTCTGTGCCCACTGCCCTTAAATTTCTTATGTAGGTCATAAACCTATCTATTATCTGACTTTTTTTTCTGAGAACACCACATCTCTCGTGGGAAACAATTACCCATTGACAGCAACACAAATAAACAATGTTATTCCTTTATTTATTTTTTATCTCAGAACATCTTTGTTAGAGGTGTTATATTTCAGCAGAATTCACTTTTGGAATACACCCCGGATTTGTCACGGTTTTCGTCCAAACGTAGTAATATTAGTGTGGCAGCCAATTCATCTTCATAGGGGTTTGACATTGTAAAAGATTGTGTGAGCAAATATTTGTGTTCCAATGGTTGTTTAGATGGACAGCAATATATTCAGGGCTGTGTTTTCTACAAGCACTTTTTTTCTAAAACTCTGAAGGCGGCTCAGCGGGCTGCCCCTGTAAATGGCTTTCCTCACGCTGAAAATAAAAGTATAGCCACATCTTCCTACAGTGGAAGGCAATTGCAAAACGTACAGGAAACCCATAAACGAAGAGTTTTGTATGTATTCATGATCTTTGAGGAACTACTTCCCATTCTGAAAGTGATCTGGTGTGATTAGACAAGCAACACTGTGGCTGTTTCTCAAAAGTGTTTATGCCTACGGGAAGTAATACTGTAGAGTACTTTGATATATATGCTTTCATGCCATTGTGAGGCACACCGACCGTCCACTCCCTATTACTAACAAGCATTGGCATAGACAATAGGTCTCGCCTTAGGGACCTTATAAGTGTTTAGCTGTGCAACAGTTGATGTTGTTGCACCAAGGATATTGTGCTGCATAATTAAATACTTATAAGGTCCCAAAAGCAAGACCTATTGGCTATGCCAATGCTTGTTATAGAATGGCACAATTACACCCGTCTTCCATGAGGGTGGAGGGCCTATTAGCGCAATCTTATTAAAAAATTTTGTCCAGAGGGGTACCCGCCGTTCTTGTATCTCCTGAAAAAAATCTATTGGGACCCAGTCCGGGCCCGGCACTTTTCCAGTACTGCAGGCCTCTAGTCCACACTTCACCTCTATAAGAGAGAATACTAACTTTTCTTGAAGAGAAGTGCCTGTTGGATCAGGTGAGGTGGGGAGGGACGTAGTAAGAGAAAAAATACTTGAATAATGTGCCACCCAATTATCTTCACTACATAGGTGTCTATAGTAGGATCACTTTGAGTCTTAAAGTAGGGCGCGTTTATTGTCTTCCAAAACACTTTGCTATTTCCCATTACTGAGGTATGCTCTAATCTGGCCCAGATCTCTTCCCTCATTGTTCTCTCCCTAGATCTACCTGCCAATTTATACCTGCTACGCAGTAAGGCACTTAGCGCTGCATCTCTGGGTTGTAACCACAGTGCTTTTACAAGGGCCTTCCTCAACTTTGAACAGGGTGAGTCAGACCAGCCCTTAGCCCTTTGGGATTTTTCGGACTTATACCGTGTTAG
Organism: Triturus cristatus; assembly: GCF_964204655.1. Classification (NCBI taxonomy): domain Eukaryota; kingdom Metazoa; phylum Chordata; class Amphibia; order Caudata; family Salamandridae; genus Triturus; species Triturus cristatus. The sequence goes on along the minus strand of NC_140588.1, from coordinate 842,779,502 downwards.
CGCCCTTTTTATCTGTTCTAATAGTTCAGCAAAACCTAATACCAGTATGTGGGGGGAAATATTTAAATCCAAACAGTTTTCAATGCTATCAAGGGAGTTACTAACTGTTTCAAAGAGAAGTTTAGGTTTGTCAATTTGGGCCCATTCTAATTGATAACCATTCCTCCTTGCTAATAATGGAGGACCTATTTCCCGTTGACTACCACTTCTCTGTGGGTGGACCCTAGCTCACAAGATAGAATAACAGAAGGTCGTGAATTGAGCGTCAGCAAGCGAATACAGCTATTGATAAGGTGATTTGAAACCACAATAAAATCTATAGTTGTTTCATGATCATTGACAGAAGGTTTTTAATAAGGCATCCGAGGAGGAGGAGTACTTATTCAGAATCACCATGTTCCTGGCCGAGAGGAAGGGAATGGGAACAGTGATAAATCAGATTACCCAAAAGGTCCTCCAGGCCGCATACATTCTCTAGGTTAAACTTACAAGGGTGGATATTGAAATATCCCAACCAGATGATGTGTATGGGTTCTTTTATATTTGTTGTCTTTAACCGCTTCAGTGCCCGTGACGAGATGGTCTCGTCATGGAGCACGGTTGCGCTGTGCCCATGACGAGACTATCTCGTCATGAACCCCGCCCGCTAATGTAACACCCGGCACAGGGCGGGGAAAGGGCGTGGTACTGAAGGGGTTAATACCTCCTCCAATTCCCTGTTTACCTCATCTACGGCCATGTGCATATTAGGCTCAAAGTTATTATTGTATAAGTTTATTAAAAACCAAGAACCTTGGTTAATCAACTCAAGGGCAAGAATGTGAAAAAGCGGGCTCTTTTCTACAAACTTCTTTGGTTTCAGGGCCGGCATATTTGGGATTAGTGTTAATAGACCCCCCTTGGACCTCCCTGAGAGTGACGGAATTGCCCTTGTTTGAAAAGAATGATAACCGCTTACAAAACTGGTTTCCTGCAGGGAGATTAAGTCATATTCCTGCCAGATTTTTACCCATTGTTCTTTGCCCAAGTTTGTTAGTTATGCCTGCCACATTCAAAGATGCTAAAACTTGTGTGCTGGCCTGCCCCATCCCCGTTTATCAGTCATAGGAAGGTCTTGGGTTTCAGGCGGTAAGACGTCCAATGAGATAGGACCGTAAAGGTAGTTATTCACAGGGATCCATGCCTGTAAGAGGGGCAAATCTATTCACAAGGGGTAGACCTGGATTACCCAGGAGGGTAGAGATTTCTTCAACTTCCCTAGGGTATAAGGTATAGTGTTGGCTTTAAACCCATTTGACAGGGAGGTATGTAAAAGGTGCAAAAGGGTGCAAAACAAAGTGCTATGATTTGGGTGCCTTTGGGTGGAGTTCTATGAAGTTGAAACAAAAGGGATATTGATACTGATGGATTGTTAAAATTAAGTACCACACAGTCCCCTTCCAAGGTTTTTAGGGTCTGGCCCACCCACCCTACCCTACCCTCCTTGCCATAATGATTTAGAAAGCTAACCGAGATCCTCCCCTAGCCAGTCCTGTAGTATGGGCAGTCAACCAGTGGAGAGATTTGCAAATAGTTGGATTATAGTTTCAAACTGGCCCATCCTCAGGGTAGGAGCGTTTCCAAGAACCAGTACATGTGGTGCTTCTGAGGGTGGTAGGTGCAATGATTGGGACCTACTGTGGACCTGCCTTTCTAGGGTTTCTCCTGTTTAGACGTGTAAGTATTTCCACCCGGTGTTCTATATGCCTGTAAGATACTTGACGGCCTATCTGAGGCATTTATGAAGGGGAGATGGGGAGTAGGTATTGGTTCCCTAGATTAGGGGATTGGCCAGTGCTTTGCGCTATAGTGTTTTGCCCTGAGTAATCAAAAGTAGTCAGATAATACTTGCCCAATAGTTCCTCCCTTCAATAGTTTCCAACATACGACAAATGTCCTGGCGCAAATAGTTGTGAATAAAGTGCTAATCTGCGTCTTGTGGAGGCGGTTCCAAGGGGCTGCGGAGGTAGAATGCAAGGTCCTGCATCGAAATGCATCGCAGTGCGGGGTTCAACAGCAGTCTTTGGAGCTGCGGGTGATGTGTCACACTTCATCTGTGTTACGGGGACCACTTGCAAGATTCCAAGACTTGAATGGCACCCTGGGAGGGGGGGCGACGGGCAAGACTCACATCAGGCAAAATCCAGGTGATGGGTTCAAGGTGGTTTGAGCCTTTTCTGTCCCTGAAGCCAGCCAACTTGCCCTTGGAGTTACTCTGGTGGTCTTGGTTTCTAGATGCAGATCCAGTCCTTATCACTCAGGCTGCAGGGCAGTAGGGCAGCAGAGTAGCACTCCTTCTTGCAGAGCAGCAGAGCAGTCCTTCTGAGTCTTTCACAGGTCCAGAGGTGTACTGAAGAGTTGGGTCTGAGGGTCCAATATTTATACCTGGTTCCAGCTTTGAAATAAGAAGAAGGTCTGGATGTTTCCACCACAAAGATGTTTGGAATTTCCTGCCCAGTAGTCAACATATCTGGAGGCACACAAGACTAGTGTCAAACCCTTTGTAAATGTGCTCAGGCTGATCCATTGTACTGCGCGATTGTGGTACATTACAGCTCTTTCCCCTCATCAAGTCAGGCATGGCTCATCCTGGTAACACCTATTACCACTTTGTCTCACTGTCTGGCAGCAATACATAAAGACCAACTGCCAGCTACACCTAGTCAAGTGACCCAGGAAATTAGCTACAGGCACCAAGGTCCATTATACCGAATCTAGGGATAGTGATTTCTCAATTGCGATTCTTTGAGAATCACTATTAGGAAATTGCAATTTCTATTTTACATAAGCCTAAAAGTTGGAAATAGTGATTCTAAATGGGGTCGCAATAGACCTACCTCATGAATATTAATGAGGTAGATTGCAGTTTGTGACACATTAGGAATTTCAGCCATCACAGGGTTGGCGGCCTGCTGGGGTCAGCAGACCACCATGTCTGTAATTACTTTATACATTTTAATATAGCCTTTCTTCCTTAATGGAACAGAAAAAAAATGAAAGTTTCATTTTTTAAAGAGTAGGCAGTGTTCTGTGCTTTAAAAAAATATTTGTATTAACATTTACAGAGATGAAGACGTCCATTGCGGACCACATCATATTTGGAAATTGTTACCACCACTCATAAGGTGTCTTTAAAAATGTATGTTTTGCAACCAGAATTTGGTCGCAAAACATTCATGCATACCAATGTCAATCAGTATTAGGAAGGGACACCCTAAACAAGCCCCTTATAATTACCGATTCACAAACTCAAGTTTTGATTCAGTAACCTGTAGGGCTTTAAAAGAATGTTGCATGATAATGAGAAGTATTATAAGTAAATACTATGTGAATGCATATGCATTGTGTGAAAGAAAAGAACTGTAGAATAATATTCAAATATGTTAAAAGATGAGGTGACAGTTGCACTGTGCAGCCAGGGCTAGAAATCCAAAGTGTGCCCTTAAAGTTTCAACCTCAGGCAGCTGGATCTATAAACTAAATGATCACATCTATGTGGCGGGGAAGCACTATATATGTGGAAACACAGAAGATCTGCCCAATCAAAACATGTACTTCTGGCTCCTAACATGAGTTTTCTCACATAAATGTCTGGCAACAGCAGCACTGTCAATCCAGACCATAATAGAGATGAAGGAAACATATTTTTTTGTTTTAATGTGCCCAAGATGATGAGTTTAGAAAGAGTAGTCATTTGTTCAAGTTTGAAATTGGGGTTACTCAATATATCAAGCGAATCAGAGGGCATTTTGCGACAAGTCTTCTTTCTTACACACTGGCCTACATCCAAAATGGATCCACAAAAGTCCTGTGTCCCAGTGTTCCCAAACTATCATGATAAAAAGGGTACTTCCAAGGGTCCAGGGCTCAATTGGCACACCTCCACTTGTGTGGTTGGGCCTACCACCTGCAACAAAAATGCCCCCAAACAGCACAAGGAAAGGCCAAGATTTGTACTTTCAATTTTATCCATTCTGGTGAAGTAGGTATCTGCAGTATTTAGGCTTGGGTTTGGCTTGCAGCCTGTGAAATCTACCAAACTCACATATTTCTGAAACTTAGACAGGAAAGCCAAGGGTGGTGTGACTTGGTTGAATGCTACTCTGTTTTCTTACATAGAATGTCCTGCAAGAACCAAACTTTGGATAAACATCTGTGATTTTTCTCATTTTGTGGAGGGAAAGTTCTGTAACCTAAAGAGATCCCAAAAAGTCCTATCACCCAACATTCCCACACCTATCCCAGTACAAAACAGTACCCCCATGTATGTGTGGGCCAATCGCCTGTAACAAGAAAGTCCCCAAACGCACAAAGAAACATCAACATTTTCTCTTTCAAATTCCTCCATCATCCAGAATTTCTGAAAACTAGACAACCAGATGAGTCCAGAGTGTTTAGACTTTTGTGAATCCCACTATGTTGTCTTACACAGAATACCCTGCAGACATCAAACTAGTGATGGAATACAATTTCTATGAGGGAATGCTCTGGAATCTACAGGGATTACACAATTGTTCCATATCCCACATTTCAACAATTCTCCCAATTAATAAGGTACCCTACTTGAGTGGCTCACTCAATCACCCACAATAGGAACCAGTCAAATCCAGAAGCATGTGAAGTCAACATAGTGTCAATGATGTCTCATATGGATATCGGTTTTTTAGGATCATGCAACATTGTTAGGTCTATCCACACAGCATTTCAATGAGAGAGAAGTGTCAAAACATAAGGTGGTAGTCTTTCAGCCACTGGCCTGAAGACCCCATGTTACATAAATATGTCCCCTGCTTTTATGTTTGCAAGGGATTTTTGGTAAGAAAAATAGGCCTGGGAGAAAATTTAGACTGAAGTAATCAGTGAATTTCAGTAATGTTGCATTTCTTTTTGATGATACATTATTTAACATTACATGTTTGCATAATTGTGAGTCATTTGGCACAAACAAATCCTACTGCAGAAGCACAGAAATAACAAATTTAGTGAGCGTGAGTGCCTGATGGCTGCTGCTGTTGATGTTCTGTTGAAGTTAGCACTATATTCTTAGTTCAAAATGCATCTTCAGGGCCATTATAGATGCAAGGGTGCATTCTTTGCTAAGGAAATAGAGCTAAATGCAGGTTTACATTTCTTGCATAATTCTGCTTAATCTCATTTATTGTATCTGTAAATTTGTATAATAGCACTACAGTAAATTATGTGACTCACTACCACACCTAAAGTGTGTCTTAAGACTGTCTTAAGTCTGTCTTAAGTCTGTCTTAAGTCAAACTTAAGTCAAAAAAGACAAAATCCTAACTTTACTACTACCAAATGCCTTCTGTGAATACCAAAAGTAGTAGGACAGACTTAAGACAGACTTAAGACAGACTTAAGACTGACTTTAGACAAACTTAAGACAGACTTAAGACAGACTTAGGACAGACTTAAGACAAACTTAAGACAAACTTAGGACAGACTTAAGACAGACTTAAGAACAAATCCTAACTTTACTACTACTAAATGCCTTCTGTGAATACCAAAAGTAGTAAGTTTACGATTTTGTCTTAAGTTAGTTCTGTGAATCGGGCCCAACATGCATACATCCATGACACCATAATATTGGGGTTGCTTTAGCTATAAATTTGACTGTACGTCTGCCATATTGCCTCCCCCAAAACTGGTCCCACGATGGTTGTTTCTGGTCGAAGGAAGACCTGGCTTGGCAGTTCGGGCTGGACTGTTCCCACGAGGAACAGGGTCAAGACTAATTTGCATATGGCTGGCTCTGAACTGGGGTGGCGAAGTCAGATAAAGAATGATGATGGATTCAACCCATATCTGTGACATGGGGTAAGTGTCCGAAAAGTTTCAGTGCTCCGTCCAGCATCTCCTTGCGTTTGCTTTGTTCGCCCTAATTTGGCAGGGTATGCCCAGGCGTGGGTCCCTTGCTCACTTTGCCACTGGATTCAAGCTAGTCTGGCTGATGAGGGGGGTTACCCCAAAACCGGTTTCAGGATGCTTGTTTCAGGTCCAGGGAAGACCTGGCTTGGCCATTGGGTGTGGACTTTTCCAATGAGGAACAGGGTCAAGACTGATTTACATTTTGCTGGCTATTAAGTGGGGTCGCAAAGTGAGCTAAAGAATGATGATGGATTCATCCCAGGTTTGTGACTGGGGGTTAGTGTCTGAAAAGTTTCAGCAATCCATCCAGCATCTCCTTATGATGCCCCTCAAATACTGTCTGGTGCTGTGAGGGGGAAGGGGTTGATGCCAATATAATCCAGCAATTTACCCAATTCCTTTTCCCACTTTCCCCCAGTAGGCAGGTGGTCCTTTAATCCCCCCCCCCCCCCTTGGTGGGCACACTGAGAAGTTTACATCTATCTTTCTATCCCAGGGTAAAAACGCCTACCAGAACAAAAGAGAGAAACATAATATGGTGCATTGTTTTCCCATATTGGCACTGCACTACAACAACATCCTCAAGGTAATGGGCAATGTTTATGCTACACATGGAGGACAGAATAAATTGTGTTATCCCTCCTCTCTGCTGTCCCATATTCCAAAGCTATGCCCCACATCGGTCTGCATCCACCCAATCCTTAAAAAAAAAAAAAAAAAAAAATATATATATATATATATATATATATATATATATATATATATATATATATATATATATATATATGCATGCCATTGATTGAGCTTTCGAATGTAAGGACCATTAAAGGTTGCTGCAAAGTCATGGGGTGCCCATTTTGTTCTGACAGGTTCTAGTAGGAACTGAATCTGACAGTTGCTGGGCTCTGCCTAACCAGACCCAGGGCCAGTGCTATGCTGAAAACACACTTAGAATACATGGAAAATACATACATGTACTAGGGTACACTATGGGTTAGGGTATCCCTATGATTCGCATGACCTAACCTATAAGGCCCTAGTACATAATAGAACACTGGGAACAAAACTACCTTTAAGTCCCTAGAATATAATAGGGCATGGCAGTTTAGACAAATGGTATGGTGGAGAGATTTAACAGGGCCCAGAAGGGTATGATCAATCGGTTGTCTGAGAAACTCACGAGGAGATGGGGTGTTCTCCTCCTATGCCTACTATTTGCATACATGGAGGTTCCACAGAAAGGGGTTGGTTTTAGTCCGTTTGAGTTGTTGTTTGGACACCCTGTGAAGGAGCCATTGTGCCTGCTGAGATAGTCTTTGGAGAAACCTCTTAAAGAAGCAAAGAACAATGTGCTTGATTATGTGCTAGGCCTGAGGTCTTGAATGGCAGAGTACATGTACAAGGCAAGCAGACAACTGTAGGCTAGCCAGAATCTCATGAAGTACTGGTATGATCAGAAAGCTACTATGCCTGACTATGTTCCAGGATTTTTCGGGTGGTTGCTGGACCCCATGGCTCCCATGGCCCTCCATGACAAATAGAGTGTGCCCTATCCTATCTTAGAAAAGAAGGGAGAGGTTACCTACCTGGTTTGCCTCATAGCATGCTGAATTCGAACAGATTGAACCACACCATGACAGGGCAGATATGACCATGTTACTGGTCACTGATGAGTAGAGGAGGAAACTGAGCGAGTGCCTGACCTCCTATCCCATAATGTGCAAGGTGTGTCAGTGGAAGGGGTTCTACTATTTCCCAAATTGACAGAACAGCAGCACAGGGACTGAAAGCAGGTGCTAGAGCAGTTCGCTGGCCTGTAATCTTCGAACCACATTGACACTGGTGACAGCCTATCTGCCAAAAACAAAATACACAGGTTGTCTAACCATGTCAGAGCCAGCTTTAAGGCAGAGGTAGCTGAAATGCAGGAGTTGGAGGTAATTTAACTACCTCACAGTCCATGGGTCAGTCCAGTGGTGCTGGAGCCAAACCTGATCCCCGGGGGGACCGAAAGAGTTAAGGTTCTCTGTGGACTACAGAGGACTGGTTGCATTCACAAATACTGATGCTCACCCTATACTTAGAGCTGATGAGCTCAGCAACACATTCAAGGTAATGCCCTTTGGCCTACAGAATGCACCTGTCACCTTCCAAAGGTTAGTGAACAGGGTCTTGTTTGGGTTAGAGCAGTTCAGTGCAGCTTATCTGAATGATATAGTTGTATACAGTTCTACCGGGGGGGGCACTTAAGTCAAATGAGGTAAGTACTTCAGGCAATGCAGAAGGCAGGCCTGACTATAAAGGCAAGTAAGTGCCAAATAGGGCAGAGTTATGTGGTGTACCTGGGCCGCTTGATGGGTGGACGCCATTAACAGCCTCTCTAGGCCAAAATTCAAACTAGTTTGGATTGTACAACTCCTGATACTCAGGTCAGGGCATTTCTTGGATTGACTGAGTACTATACAATGTTTGTTCAAAATTATGAGACCATTGTGGAGGCCCTAACAACACTGACTTCTAAGAAGAGGCCCTAAACACTCTGAAAGCTGCTATGTGTTTAGCACCACTGCTGCTGACCCTGAGTACACCAACAAAGGCATGGTTCAAACAGATGCTTCAGAACAAAGGAAAGGGGAAGTGCTGTCACAGTTAAATTAATATGGCCTTGATCAGTCAGTTGCCTTTATTAGCAGGCAACCTCTTCCCAGAGACCAGTGGTGGTGTGCCATTGAGAGAGAGGCTTTTGCTGTAGTTTGGTCCATGAAAAAGTGGAGACCATATTTGCTTGGACCTCACTTTTGTGTTCAAACAACCACAGGTACCTCAGATGGCTCATGCAGATGAGAGGGAAGAATCCCAAGCTGTTAATGTGCTCCATTTCCCTACAGGGAATGGACTTTACAGTAGAACACATACCAGGGGTTGCTCATGCCAATGTTGATAGACTTTCAAGGTTTTTCCACTCAGCTGATGTGGATAACCAGGATGTAGGTTCATAACCCATCACCTTTTATTTGTGGGGGCATATGTTGCAAAGTCATCCTGTGCCCTGGGCAGTACCATTTTCTGCTGACTGTGTTGGCGGTAACTGACTTTAACTTTCCCAGAGCTCTTCCTAACCAGGCCCCGGGCCAGTGCTATGCTGTAAACACACTGAGAATACAGTGAAAATACCTACATACACTAGGGTACATTATGGGTTAGGGGAACCCTATGAGTGGCATGGCCTCCCCTATAAGGCCCTGGTACATAATAGGGCAAAGGGCTCAAAACTATCTGCAAGTCCCTCGTATATATTAGGGTATGGCAGTTTAGAGGCCAGCAGCACTCATGAGGCCTGAGTTCAGTTTGAAAGCAGCCATATGTTGCAGGACTGCTTTAAACATGTATATATGTGGCCAGGCTCGACTTTCATGTTTGGGACACTTAGAAATGAATAAACTACAATCATTTTTGGGCATATTACGTACCCCCAGGGTTTCACCTAGATGTCCCAGTAGTGGGAGGTCAGGTACTTGTAAGGAGGACCCCTATAAATAGGTTTTATATGCCTTGGATATAGTGAAAATTTACATTTCACTTCCCCAGTCTACCAAAGTGCTTCCCAAAATCAACTTTTGTCCTAAGAGCACTGTGGAGTGAAGATCTGCAATACTTTTACATATTCGGAATTCCTAAAGTCTCCCTTAGGTGTTCTAGGGGAGGACGGTCCTGTAGATAAAGGCAAGCTCCTTATAAAAGATGTTATATAAGTCCTGGTGTTGGAGAAATTGCCCAATTCATTTTCCCCATTGCAGATCTCCAGCCACATAGGTTAACATGGCAAGAAGTTATTAATTAATAATTCCCACCAGGACACATATATCATTCAAGGCCTACCACTAGAAAGGTATTGATAAATCCAACAATATGCTATTGTTAAATGTATCCTAAAATGCACAGACAAGAAGTTATAAGACTTTCATGTCTGTAAGCCAAAATTCATACTTCTAGTGATCTACCCTGATTGGTCAGAGTTAAGTGGATTAGCCAGTCTGCGTTGATGAGGTGATAAGTAGCTCTGGGGATCAAAGAGTTATTCTGGGAGGAGAGGGGTCTGCTGCATAGGAATGATGGAGCAACGTGGAGGGGTTGTAAACAATGATCTTCAATGAAGGAGGAGACAAGCAGAATAAACCAGTTTAATTTACTCCCCTACCCTCTGAACCCAGCCAGATGGCAGGCTTAGGGAAGGAATGAGTGGATGCCTGGGGGAGGGTGTCTATGGAGATGAGCCAGAGGTTAGTTTAGCCAGCTCTTGCCTCCCTGCTGAGACTTCAGCCATATTGAATTCTGGAGAATAGTGCCTTCTGGGAGACCATTGTGCCACAGTTTGAAGGAAATGGTCATGCTCTGGGGTGTTGCCCAGCACCTCAGTGAACAGGAGTGCCCTCTGGTGGGGCCCCAGAGATTACTGAATAAGTATCTGAGAGGGGCTGTGCCTCTCAGATCTGCTGCTTGAATTTAAAGGAAGAAGAAGTGTCCATGCTGGAAGATTAATTTGCACCAACCAGTCCCTGCACTCTGAGTAACTGCGCCTGTTGCACTATCTGGAGCTACAGCCCTGGGGATCAAATCTGCTTCAAAAGGACTAAATAAGTAGATTCCTTGCAAGCTACATGTCAACAGAGTTCACCTGGACCATCACCACCAAGAATTCCCATCCCAGAGTACTAACAGTGAATTTGTAAAGGTTTTGTCTAAGTGTACTGTGTGAATTGAAGTCTCAAACTTTCGAGGACTATCTTGGAGCTTCCATACCCTAGGAGTAAGTTTTGGACACTTCGGGTCCCTCAAAGCAACACCATGAAGAAGTTCCAGAAGTTTTGAGAACTTGGTTAAGCCGGGGACCCTCAACCATGAGCTGGCCTGGCCTCTCAGTTCGTCCCTCTGAAAAGCTCCAGAGGTCTAACGACCGGGAGTTGGTCAAAACCCAAGCCGGTGAGCCCCCTCCGAATCCGGCTTAGTGAAGAACATCAAGGTACCGCGGGTGGAAAAGCACCATAAAAGTTTTGAAGTCCGGATGTAGAAAAGGTGACCGGGACCAACCGCGAGAGTCAAGCTGCCCGCCTTCAAAGGCTCGCCATTCTGGATCTCTGGTTGATCCTGCTGATAAGCTTAGGAGGTCAAACTTCAGTAAGTTTTACCGGGAGCTCATTGTAAAGCAAGCTGGCGAACCCTCACAGAATTCGAACTGGTTGAGAGCTTTGAGGGATCCCAAGAAGAAAAGCTCCAGAAAGATTTCTACATCAGAAGGTAAAACTTTGACCGAGACCATCCGTGAGGGGTAGCCACGCAGGGCTCCATCAGGGTCGACCTTAGGTTTTGACTTTGTCTCGATTCAGCGTGTCCAGATGTCCCAATAGGCGATATAGGCTTCTATATGCTATGTAGTGCAAAATCCTTCAAAATTCATATCTCCGGTTCCCTACATTGGATTTTTTTGTTTTTGTTTCATTTGTAAAGATAAAAATATTTCCTATTTGTGTAAATTGGTGTTAGATTTTTTTTATGCGTTGTGTATTAATTATTTACTAAATTTGTGTTTTTAAATGCTTTACATACCTGTCTTTGAAGTTAAGCCTGACTGCTCACAGCCAATTTCCCAAGGTTGAGCATAGGAATACTGTTCTGAGACCTATTCTAAACCCTATATTGTGTTAGTGGCATTATTACCAGTGGTAGATGCATATTTGCCACTACTAATAATCCACTTTCCAACAGAGGTTGACACTTTGAAATGCCTAGCAGGCTGCTCCCCTAATATAATCCTTGGTGTTGTAATGCCTGCTATTTCAACACAGCTGTTACAAAGCGAATGCCTTTACCACGCATATTTTAATAATGATAATGCCTTTGCCACGCATGCTTTTACAACAAATGTCATTGTTGAAGCACGAATGTTAAAGACATATGCGTAGTCAAGTTTTTCCATGATCCCAGCCCGAGCCCAAAAACAGGCCTCGGGTGCAACCGTACCTTACCACCAGGTCTCCCAAAAAACCCGATCTCAGCCCTGAGTCTTTAAATTGGACCCTGTCGCAACACCCCTCCGGCCCCTAGTCCTTTAAAAGAATACCCAAACCAGCCCCGATCCCTAAAACCTGATCTGGGTGCACCCCCTTGGTCCCAAGCCCTAAGAAAGAAAAAACAGGCCCCAGCCCTAAATTTTAAAACCGGCCCCTGGCACAACCCTCACCCTGGCTCCTTGCCCTAAAAAATCCACACCCAGCCAAGAGCCCTAAACCCAGACCCGCAATGGCGCCATCCCAGAAACGTTGCGGTCCCACAACGTCCTATACAATCCCACTTACCTCACGATGAGACAAGCAGCTCCTGAAGGCTGATGTGTGGCGCAGGTCATGTTTATCTGAAAGGGGAAGCGGAAGAGTCTCTTCGCTCCTCTAACAATGTCAATAGCCTTTACTACAATGGTGCCTTTACTAAAGTTACCATGCATAAGCCCTTACCCCCAGTACCACGCATATGATCTTCCCATTCATATCTTTACAATGTTATTTGTTGTGAAGACATGAGTAGTAAAGGCATATGCATTATAAAACTATGCGTGGTAACGGCTATTCATGGTAAAGGTCCACATGTTGTTACAACCACGTGGTAAAGTCTATGTGTGATAATAGCCGCGTTGTAAAGGGTGTTTCTTGTTTAAAAATGCATTAATCAATACAATGTTACAGTTCTTCAAAATGTACTATGATGTTGTGTTACATTAAATAAAGACTTGTTACATGCACCAAATGTTATAGATCCTCCTTTTTGGTCTGTCGTATATGTTGTACAACACTCCAAACCCCACTCACATCTATTCTATGTCCTAGAAAACATAAATAAAGAAAAAACATGGTGGGTGATGAGAGTAAGTAGCTGATAATGAGCATTGGATGATAGAAAAGGTGTATTTTTTTGCACCATCCCTAATTGCAGTAAATACTTTTTTAAATCCAGTTTGAAAATCTGACACTCCATGAGTGAGTCTAAAAAATAGCAATATGGCTGGCTTTGCAACCAAGAATTGTTGTTTTGAGATGCTGCAGCAATTACATGCCAAATAAAACTTTGATTGATGCTGAAAAGCCTACTTTAAAATTTTAATAAAGAAGTTAAAAATGTTTGAACTTCGTCATGTCAAATTTTTGGGATGTGGTATGCCTTTGCAGTGAAAAGATTCAAAGGGCTATTTCACGTTGAAGGCTGTGCTGCCATTTCTCCATAGAAAAGCTTTACATACGGTTATATCTTGTTCATATGTTGACTTAGAGCCTTATTGCAAGGTTGCTGGTTCTACTGTCGGCCTGCCAATGGCGTGTCTACAGGAGGACCACTAAGCCTTTTCTGCACCTGCCCACCGGATTCTGAATGAAATCAAGGGTGGGCAGTCATTACTGCTGCAGTCTCATGGCTTTGGCTGTGCAAGGATCATAGGAGAGCCTTAACAGCAGACTACTGACATAACAGCTCCTGCAGCACGTTCCTGCATGATGTGGCCTGTATGCCACACCGTGCAGGAAATGGGGGTGCAATTCCAGACACAAAGGACCAGATCCTCCCTGGGACCCTGTTATGGTCCCCTTTCCTGCATGTTCGCCACCCTTTTCATGGCGGGCACACCACCATGAAAAGCACAATGGATATGTAGGAAATAATATGCTTGGCTGTGCCAGAATCTGCATTCTGTCCATCAATTGTTCTTTTTGCATTCACCCGTGTTCTCCATGCCACTGGAGTAAAGCTATCCTGGCTGATGAGTGCTGAAAGCCCAAAACCGATCCTAGGATGCTTGTTTCCAGTCCAGGGAGGACCTGGCCTTGCAGTTCGGGCTGGACTGTTCCCATTGGTGGCAGGGTCAAGACTGATTTGCATATGGCTGGGTCCAAACTGGAATGGCATGGTGAGCAAAAAAAAACTATGGATTTAGGCCCAGGTCTCTGTACTCGGGTGAATGTATGACATCGTTCTGCATTCTGTCCATCAATTGTTCTTTTTGGAATCTGCAGCACCACCATACTGAGGCATGTTGCAGACCGCCGCGGCAGCGGTATCCATGATCCCAGTGGAGCGAGCAGTCTTTTGGTGGTCTGACCAGCACACTCAAAATACTGCAGGAGAACCCGCAGTGGTGGTGACGGTCAGACCGCCACCGCGAGTACAGCAGTCCTGAAGACCGCCGTACTTGTAATAAGGTCCTTATTATAAGGATAGAGAAATCACTTTATTTATTTATTTATTTCTTAGATTTGTTAGTGCAAAACTGTCACGCTACGTGTGTCCTGGTGCTGTGACTTGCCCAGATGACATTATGCATGAAGATAGCCTAATTAGCGACGCGGTATGCTCGGAATGCTAGTTCTTAGGGAAGAGCCATGTCTTTAGGCTCCTTCTAAATAGGAGCAAAGATCAAGCTGTTGCATATTCATACCAGAAAATTCGCCATCTGTATATAAGGCCATAACCCGCCTTCATAAGATTGTAAGCCAGATACACCAGAATCCAGGCACCTGGACTTGGTCCGGTTGGTTTTGCTCTAAATGTAGACTTGCCTTGATCTCTAAATTCTACTACAGTGGTGCATCTACTATGGCCCATATGTATGGAACCATTCTTTCTTACACATAATTCACCTTTTACTGGAAATATTGACATAGCGGGCAAAATTGGAGTAGCTTCGGATTCGACATTTAGGATCATAAGATTAAGCGTAAAATTACCTAATCCATATACTTCATTTTCTAGATCAGTTCCTGTTCTTTTGGGAAGTCCCTCCTTGTTAGGATAGCAGACCTTAAGTAAAACTAAATTCAAATTTCCCCATACCCAGTTATCTTGATAAACTGCAGAATTCGAATCCAGAGAATTAATTAAGCTAAACCATGCTCCACAGGAGCCGTTGTGTGTGAACGGGTATGGAAAAAGAGGTAGAATTCCTTTATAGTTCTGATAGGGAGGGAGTCGGCCACATATCCAACAATTTGTAGCATTGCTAACCTGATGGGAATGATGTAACATACTAATAAAAGTGTTATTGCGCAGCGCAAATCTGTATGACAATTCAAGCGGAGGTAATTCACTAAAAGAATGTTCAGCAGTAACATTGTAAACATGTCTAGAAATAGGATAATATATGTGCAACAATATACTTGCAGTAATTATTAAAAGACTTGAGAAAAACAAAATTAATAACGTCACTATGCAATGACTACGCAGTGATTTACAGTACGCCTGTCGTTTCAACATTTTTCGGGTGCTTTCTCTATTCAGGTCCAAGGGATACATGTCAGAGACAATTCAACCGCTTCACCTTGGAGAGGACTTAAACAATCAAATTGCTCGACTGATTGGGCCTGAGCTTTAATTTATAAAGTTCGGAGTCACTTTTTTCCACAAAAGGAAGTTTTGAGTCAATGGGTGAAGACACACAAGGTGTGGTATTCACATCTGATTTCAGTCCATGAAATTTCTTGATATGACTTGAATGAATCCATCCTTTTCTGCCTTCGATCTTCACGGCTGTTCTTGTTGTGAGCAACACCAGCTGAGGTGACCTCCACCTAGGTTCCAGCTGCGTCTTTCGATCAAAGTTCCTCACGAGGACTAAGTCTCCCGGAACCACGTCATGGGGTTTCACCTCAGTGTTGTCAGGAAAAGCTGCAGCTACCTGTGAACGACAAGATTGTAGTGCAGACATCAAGGAAGCCAAGTAATCTGTCAGCATGTTACAGTCAATATCAGTTATTTTGCGTGGTATAGGCGTCCCCCACATATTTGGTGGTCTGCCGAAGATCACTTCATACGGGGATAGCCCTGTTCGAGAGTGTGCTACCATTCTTGTGTAAAAGAGTGCAACTGGTAATGCTACTACCCAGTCGACACCTTTTTCTCTGCATATTTTGGATAATCTTATTTTCAGAGTCTGATTATGTCTTTCTACGAGACCTGCTGCTTCGGGGTGTCGGACACAGTGGAATTTCCACTGATAGCCTAACAAAAGTGAAACGTGTTTCATTAATTCGGATGAGAACGGCTGGCCGTTATCTGAGTGAACAACACGTGGTAAACCGTATCGTGGGAAGAATTCTCGAACCAACTGTTTGGCAGTAGTCGGGGCAGTGTAATCTGAAACCGGGTATGCCTCCGTCCAACGGGAAAGAGCACACACAACTACGAGAACATATTTAAATCCTCTACATCGTTCCATCTGGATATAATCCATCTGGAGGACTTCAAAAGGGTGATCAGGAGGATGAAATCCACCCTGTTCTACGGGAACGCTTTTTCCTGGGTTGAACTGGCAACAGATCAGACAGGTACGAACCTTTTGTTTGGCTGCAGCTCGTAAATGCTTGTTGAACCAAATATGTTGAATGCTGTCTAGCATAGCTTTCTCTCCTAGATGCGCTGGACTATGGATAGTGTTAATAATGACTTGGACCATTGAATCAGGAAGGAACCACACAGACTTTTCCTTCATCAACCATCCTTGATCCGTTTGGATCCCTCCTAATTCCGTCCATTTCTTTATTTCTTCTGGTGTAGCATGTGTCTGTATATCAATTACGTCAAGAGTAGGATCTTTAACCGTCATACAATGTGTTGGCGTCGGGACTATTGTCTTTGTCATGTCGGATGTTTGAGTTTGAGCAGTCTGTTTAGCTGTTCTATCAGCTAAATCATTGCCTTGAGAAATGATATCAGTAACTTTCGTATGCGCTTTGCATTTCATAATCGATATTGCAATGGGTAAATGTATTGCATCTAATAAGGCATGAATGAGGGGTCCGTGCTGAATGTGGGCACCGTGAGAAGTTAAATAACCTCTCTCTCGCCACAGCACGCCGAAGTCATGTACGACTCCGAATGCATAACGTGAATCAGTGTATATGTTGACTTTTTTATTTGTGGCTTGAATACAGGCTTGTGTCAGAGCGACGAGCTCTGCTGCTTGAGCTGACAAGGTATTAATACGATTTGTTTCAACGACTTCAGTGTCTGTTGTGACTGCATACGCGGCCACTAGCTCTCCTGTACTTGTTCTCATACATGAACCATCTACATACAACGTCAGGTCTGGGTCTGACAATGGGACATCTGTCAAGTCTTGTCTGGGTTTCGTCGTGATTGTAATAACATCAATACAGTCATGGGCTAGTGGGTCTGTTCCATTTACAGGTAAAAGTGTGGCAGGATTCAATGTGTTACAACGTCTGATTTCTATATGTGGCTGAAACAGTGTTAGTTCATACCCTGTAAGTCTTGCTATAGTCAAATGTTGTGTTTGCGTTCGATTCACAAGAACCTCCACTGCATGTGGTACTTGTACTGTCAATGGATGTCCTAACACTATGGCATCGCTTTGTCTGATTGCTAAAGCTGTCGCTGCCACTGATTTTAGGCACGCAGGCAGAGCCTGAGCTACGGGATCTAATGTACTAGAAAAATAAGCACATGGTTTGTGTGCTCCTGCTTGTTCCTGTGTGAGTACTGACAAGGCAGTACCTTCGCGTTCTGTAACAAAGAGTGTAAACTGTTTATTGTAACATGGTGTTGCTAAAACAGGTGCTTGGCATAGAGCTTTCTTTAAGCTTTCAAAAACTTGTGTATGTTCCTGAGTCCAAGGGAGAACAGTCGATGTGGCTGCCTCCTGTGTTGTCAACTGAATGAGTGGTTTTGCTAAAAATGCATACTGAGGGATCCACTGTCTACAATATGAAGTGAGGCCTATGAAAGCCCGCACCTCCTTTTGTGTCTTGGGTATTGGCATGTTAGCTATTAACTGAATGCGGTCTGGTGTAAGCTGCCTTCCCTCCTTGGACAGCGAGTGACCAAGGTAAATAACTCGCTGGACACAGAATTGCAGCTTAGAAGGGGACACCTTGTGCCCCTTTTCGGCTAGAAATTGTAAAACTGTCAGTGATGCTTTTTCACATTCAGGTTCGCTTCGGGCGGTGATCAGCAGATCATCGACATATTGAAGCAAGGCAGTGTTAACTGGCATGTGGATGCTGTCGAGTTCTCGTTTCAGTGCTTGGCTATAGATGCTGGGGCTTTCTGTAAATCCTTGAGGTGCGCGTGAGAATTTGAAGCTACGTCCATTTAAACTAAATCCGAACAAATATTGGTTTTCCGGATCTATTGGGACGCTGAAAAAGGCATTTTTGAGATCAATTACAGTAAAGAATGTTGCTTCGGAATCAATAGCTGTCAGTAATGATGAGATTTCGGGGACCACAGGGAATTGTGGCACAATACACTTATTTAATTCGCGCAGATCAACGACCAATCGATATACTGACGGGGCCTTCGGATCTGTTCGTTTGAGAATCGGAATTATCGGTGAATTACATACATTGGAGTCTGTTTCTACAACCACTCCTTGGGCAATGAGCTCGTCAATGATTTGTAGTAAAGCCACTACAGCATCTGGTGGTAACTTGTATTGTCGCATTCGTGGTAGTACCACTCCTGCCTTTAGTGTGACTCGATATGGTGTAATATTCATGCAACCAACATCAGTAGGGCCTTGTGCCCATAGATGTGTAGGTAAAGTCTGCAATCGGGGATCCATGTCTCTAGACACATAATGACCTTTAAAATCACGTAAAAACAATCTTACTCCTTCCGGAGAACAACATATTATAGCTCCTAGAGCCTTCAATGTTTTTATTCCTAACAGGTTTTCTGGACATGATTTAGTAAGCAATAAATCTGTAGTTCGGGTCAAAGGTCCTATCGTAAGTGGAAGAGGTTGTGACACTTCATTAACAATAGGTTTTCCTGAAAAACCAAGGGAAATATTCTGTGAGCCTGAGAGGGGTGCCCCTGGAACTTCACTACGTTTTATTGTTGTTCGACTTGCCCCTGTATCGAGTAAAAATTTTCTGTCTTGGCCTAATAATTCACTATGTACATAAGGTCCTTCTTGATCTACAGGGATCTCGATAAGGGGTAAGTCAACTTCCCTCTCTAGGCTGGTTCATGCATATCGTTGATAATCAGGATAGTCATACTGTGCGGTCTGGTACAGTTGTTGTGTCGTGGTTTGCGTGGCAGCAACAGGCAGCGCTGGTGCAGCTGGCACAAACTGTATAGTCTGTTGTGGAGCTGGCATGGACTGTGCATGCTGCAAGGCTCCTTGTTCATTCTGATCCTGTCTAAGTGGCCGTGGTCTTTCTTTTGTAATGCCCGTGGCGATATTACGCTTCAGGACTGGACAATCGTGTACATGATGACCTAGTTGTTTACAATAGTTGCATGTCCCTTTTACAGGTCCCGCTAAATCGCCAGAATGTGTCGTACCCTTTTTATGTCCTTCAACTGGAACTGTCTGGGAGACTAGCATTTTCATTTTCGTGTCTTTCATGCGTCTTTGTTCATGATCTTGTTCCTCTCTAATTCTATTGTGATGATACTGTAACATTTGTAACATTTGTGATGGAGTGTTACCTTGCCAGGTACTCTCGAATTTTAATACTCTATTCTTCACTTGGGGCAAGGAATTTTCAACTAATTTTGTCACAAACAGATGTGGGTATGATTCGCTACTCGCTTTTATACCACTATTTATACCAAAACATTTTTCAAATCGTGCATAGAAATCACTAGTGTCTTCATCTTGCTTTTGTTTACAGGCTGAAATTGCACCCCAGTCTTCCTTTTTCGTGGTTAATAAACGTGGCAGTACCTGTACTAGTAGACCTGGTAGTGCTTTAGTTTTGTCCCCAAGCCCCGAACCTGGACCTCGGGCCTTTTCTTCTGCTTCTAATGCTGTCCAATCTATCTTTTGGTCTCCTACCTCCCACTCTTTTTCCTTGAGTTTTTCATAAATGCCAGCAGGCATCAATACCTTTAATATTGTCATAATGTCGGGATAGGTATACTCTCCCATGAGTAACATGTCTTTAATTTCTCGGTGGAAACCCGCTGGGTCTTTGTCATGACTGGGTACCACTTTCTTCATTTCCAACAATTCTATTTTCGATATGGGCGTATACACATATACACGTTTAAACTCATTGTCCTCGCCCTTTATTGGGTGCACTTCTCGTAAGGGATTCTGTCTGTCCATGTAATACATGGTTCTTTCCTTGATGGGCAGTGAGACATGTTCTGGGCATATAAAAAGAATGTACTGCTTTCTTGATTCTAGTATTTCTTTAATTAGCTTAGTACCTGAACCTCTCCATCTATTCGTGAGTAATTCGGTCAATATATCGGGTAAGGGACCAGGATCTGAATGTTGGCTTTTATATAGTATAAGAAGTTGTTGAATCATATAAATCCCAGCTAAACGCTGTTCATCTGGGGTGAGATTCAAAAATGTGTGAGCTACTGTGTCATCACTATACTTCCCGGGACTGTCAACCCAATGGACAGCTGACCTGGCTAATTCTTGTTCATCCATAGAATCGGGAAAATGATAACCCCTTCGTTCTCGGAGTAATTTATCTGCTGCTTGGAATGAATGCTCGTTAGACCTTATATTTATTATTGGTGTTTGAAATTTCCTGTTATTTTCTAGACACATCGGACGTATCGGATCAGTAAGACATCTAGTACTATTACAAGATCTTCTTCTACCTACATAGGCTATAGTTTCTGACTGTCCTGTGGGCAGTCCTGATGCTTCTTCCTCGCTTTGTTCGAACTGGTCTACCGCTAATCTTTCTTCGTGTAGGCGTTCTATTTCTTTACGGATCTTTCGGCACATGGCTATTATACAGTTTTGCTTATCATGTCTCCCTTCTGATATATTCTGGCTCCATCTGGTAAGAATCTGCATTGCTTCCGGGTCTACCCCCGGTCGGTCTTGATTTCTGATCACACAATTTATGAGGAAACGCAACAGTTCCCCCTGTATTTCCACTTTCTGGTATTCCATAGCTCTGTTAATACATTCAGAATCTCGCCCGGACAGTTTAATCTCTTTCCCCACACGCCGGAGATGAAGATCCAGTTTTGCCCCCTTCCACAGCCGTGATGGACTTCAAGCGCGCACGTCGCGGGCCTTCCCTCCTCCTTGATTGAAAGAACTGATCTAGAAAATGAAGTATATGGATTAGGTAATTTTACGCTTAATCTTATGATCCTAAATGTCGAATCCGAAGCTACTCAATCATTCTGTGGTAAATAAAATATCACGCTCTCATAATTTCATAATATCAATAAGATCATGCATAAAGCAAGAGGCTGAGTCTGTGGTATCAGGTTCATAAAGGGATTCTACCTCTTTTTCCATACCCGTTCACACACAACGGCTCCTGTGGAGCATGGTTTAGCTTAATTAATTCTCTGGATTCGAATTCTGCAGTTTATCAAGATAACTGGGTATGGGGAGATTTGATTTGCCTAATATTCAGGAAGAGGTAATTCCAGAGTCATAAGGCTGCTATCCCAAAGGCTCTACCACCTGTCCTGGTCTTCTTAAATCTAGTGGTAGTTACCAGATTTGCACTTGATGAACATCGGTTTCTCCTGGTAATGTCAAATGCACACTAAGAAGAAAGCTCCTGCCTAAATTATAGAGCAATTGGCCTAATACATAGGTCCCTGAATATTATACCACTGACTGGAGCTGAGCCATATCGATTTTCAAGCCATGTGACCACAACCTTGGTTAGCAAAAAACATATTTCTTTTTATTAACATAGGGTTACACAAAGTCTTGCGAACATAGACAATACATAATTACAAAAGAAAAAAACATAGACAATATTCTTCAATGTCCTACACATCACTACATTCATACAAGAATACATTCATTCCACAACAACCACAATATCACACATCGGTCATGATGGTAAGACTGCCAAATGATGTTAAACTGAAGGTTTGTTTGTGCGTCATCCTGCTGGCAAATAGAGGTAACATGGTAGGAGGCACGCAAAGAGTTCAAACGCCTGCGGGGGTTTCGGTGTCAGGCCCAATGCAGGACCCCACCTTCATCAGGGCAAAGACTGGTAGGTAGTGGGGGGGGACACAAAACACACCTAGAATTGATCAAGAAACATATATGTTCCTTCGCTTGCGGAAAAACTGTTCTGCTATCAAAGACTTTCTGATACAGGCTGATATTCTTAACGAGAAACTGCTTACCCGGGGCTACCCGTGCATGCTGATTACAAGACTCTTACAAGAGGGCTAGATATTTCAATCGAGATGCCATGTTTGAAACCAAGGACACCACACCCCTGGACAGGTTGGTATGTGTCACCAAACATTCGAATATTAATCACAAGGTTAGACAAACCATCAATTCATTGTGGTATCTTTTGAATATTGGCAACAGCGATAGCAAAATTCCTAAACCTCTTTTTGCTTTCAGACAAAACAAAAATCTCAAAAACCATCTAGTCAAAGGGAGAACCCTGGAGAAAGTGGTCCCCTATCAAACTGCTATCACGGGCCTTGAACCTGTAAAGGGGAACCACCGCTGCGGCACCTGTCAGGCATGCCCCAATGCTATTGTAGGTCATACCATTAATATCAGTGAGCGTTCCATTACATTACAGGAAATGACAAATTGTCGTACCCCTAATGTGATATATATTATCACATGTCCATGTGACCTCATATACATCGGAGAGACAGGACGTGAGTGTAGAACCAGAATTGGTGAACACAAGTCGAACATCCGAATTAAAAAAGTCTCTGCTCCCTTGGTCAGCCATTGGCTTGATAAAGGCCACACTGAAATGGACCTTAAGTCGTCAATCTTGGAGAATATTCGTTCCATTCCTGGTAAAGACGTGAGCCAGATCAGAAAGAAAAGAGAGGTTTTTGGGATCTATTGTTTAAACTCTGTTCACGAGGGGTTTGAATGAGCATTGTCCCTGGGAAAACGTGATTATTTGAGCCTAATGCATATCTAACTCTGTGCTGACCTGTTTGTCCCCACATTTCAAAAAAACAATTTTTGTTGTGTTGTTCTGTCTATATTCTTGGGACAACTTGTCCAGTGCTTTCTAATCATGATGCTTCCGAACCCTATTAACTATGTCCTTGTTTCACATAGGACAACTTGGTTGTACCTTTAGATCTTACTTAGAACTCACTGAAGAGGGTTTCTTGATATAAGGTTGGAGCCTTTGTACACCGTTCTAAAATGGCCGCTGAATTCAGACGGATAATCCTTATCAGACTCTCTGTCCTTTAGTCTGCCTTTTATTTCTATGCGAACTCCAATCTGTCCCCCCCATTGGATGACTTTGGAAATTAGCGACTCTTTAAGAAGGCGGGGCTCCGCCGGAGAACTTATTCCCCAACTGGAGACCTCCCGTCCTGCCAAAACGCTGCAGATCATCCTCTGTATGGCGGAATGTTTTTTAATCCAAGGTGAGAACGCACTTGCTGATGCGAGTGTTCGTGTCCTCGTTATTCTCCCTACTGGTTACCTGAATTGCGGTTTAGAAAATTAAGTGGTTTCCCCTTCCCCCGAGGGTCGGCAGTTTAACTCTTTTGTCCTTTTCTCTGCCCCCTCCATCAGGGATATCATTGCAGTGCGGCTGCTCGCCCTTGCTGTCCGTTTTTTCATTGATCTTTCTTTAAAGATAGGTGCAATTACTTTTCCAACCCCAGTGTCCTCGCTACAATACATGACCCAAGGGGTTTCCCTTCATTACTATTTGCCTGCGGTTTCGAATTTGTCCTGCAATGATTGCCTACCAAACACCGTAGGCTTGTGGTGATATTCTTCTACCTTTTCTGTTTGGATCTACAATTGCCGATTCACCCGACCTCGGGGACCTCCACCTTGACCCGCTGCTTGTGTTGTGGGGTACACCTTGCCAGTAATTTTCGCCTGTTGGATATTGCCAAGTGCTGATTGTACAGCCCTGCTGGGAACATCGGGTAGGTTTCAGACTCTTGTCATTGGATGAGAGTATTTTTAAGAAGCATGTGACCCTTCTGATTCCCCTATAACTCCTTCTTTCATCCTACAGAATCATTTATATTAGCTTTTGCTGCCTCGAGTGATTTGCCCCAGGATTTCATTCTGTATCCGGGTTTTGGATATCTCTTCTGGCCTGCGGATCTGATTTTTTATATTCCCTCCCGTGTAAATCTATACTTTCTGGGTATGTTTTTGACTACATACAATCATCCTCCCCTACCGGGCTAGCTGTACACAATATACATATCTGAACAGACTCTTCCTGATTGATTTCTTGCAGATCCTGTATTCGTCTGGATGTCTTTTTGAACAAACGTACAAAAACCCAGTGTATATATATATATCTGTATCAACTTGACCGATTTGAAGTATGTTTCTGAGCTATGAACTTCTACTATATTCTTTTGAAGTTTTCACCACTGGTTTTCTATTGTTCAGAGCACGGGTGATACATTTTGGGCTCTGTAAATCACTGAACCTCCAGCAATATAAAGAGAAATGAACTTTTTTTCTTTTCAAACACGGGTGTGGCTATTCTTTTGGTGATTACCCTTCCTGAGTTCCTCTTGTTCCCACACGTATCTGGCATTAAATTTGCCTTTTATTCCTTTAATCTATATCTCATTGTTCACTACTGGAGCTGATCTTTTGAATGCCTAAACCCTATATGATACCATGTATATAACTGTATCAATATTTATATTTATGTCATATATGTTTCTTGATCAATTCTAGGAGTGTTTTGTGTCCCCCCACTACCTACCGGTCTTCGCCCTGATGAAGGTGGGGCCCTGCTTTGTGCTTGACACCGAAATGCGCGTAGCCGCTTGAACTCTTTGCGTGCCTCCTCCCATGTTACCTCTATTTGCCAGCAGGATGATGCACGAACAAACCTTCAGTTTAACATCATTTGGCAGTCTTACCATCATGACCGATGTGTGATATTGTGGTTGTTGTGGAATGAATGTCTGCTTGTATGAATGTAGTGATTTGTGGGACATTGAAGAATATTGTCTATGTTTTTTTCTTTTGTAATTATGTATTGTCGATGTTCGCAAGACTTTTTGTAACCCTATGTTAATAAAAATAAATATTTTTTTTTGCTAACCAAGGTTGTGGTCACATGGCTTGAAAATCGATATGGCTCAGCTCCAGTCAGTGATATAATATGAAGGGACCTATGTATTAGGCCAATTGCTCTATAATTTAGGCAGGTGCTTTCTTCTTAGTGTGCATTTGACTTACTCTCCCCTGCGTTACCTGCCTTTCATTGTCTTCAGGGGTCCCCTTTCTTAATTGGTCTTCTCCTGGTAATGTACCAGGTGAATTTTTCCTGCATGGATATTGGACCCTGGCCGTCTCCTGCTTTCAACACCATACAGAGAGATTTAAAATGAATTCTCTCATTTATGGGTAGCCAGTAAAGGTATTTTAGAGCTAAAGATGTTGAGGACCTACGCTGCCTGTTTAACGCCAGTTTAGCTGCTAGAGACTAGATCCTCTGTAGTTTCCGTAGTGCTGATTGTGGTGCTCCCAAATACAGGAAGTTACAATAATCCAACCTGTTCAGTATTAGACTCCTCACCACCAGGGGTCTGGTAGTGGTGGGCAGGAGTGGGACGATTTGACGCAGGGCTCTTAGCAAGGAGAAACAGGTACGGACTGTTTTATTGACTTGTGATTCCAGTTGGAGGTTGTCATCCATTAAAACCCCCAGGTTACGCACTGTTCTGGCTGGAGTCAGTGGTTTATCCAAAGGGGTGAGTCTAAATTCGGCGGGATAAGGCTGAGCGATTTTGGCCGAAGAGCAATATACTATCTCAGTTTTTTCTCCGTGAAATTGTAAGGAGATTTTCCTAAGCCAGCTGGAGGTCTTGAGTATGCACTCCTGAAATTTCTCAATAGATACTGCCTGGTTTCCTTCCAGAGAGAACACCAGTTGCGTATAGTCTGCATAATTGCATAATGCTTTTGTACTATATATCAAAAAATACATTTATTTAAGGAAAAAGAATTTGGAGCATATGTTGAGTATAGTATGTTGATATTGGTTGAGCACCTCTGCCGACAAAAAGGTCACACCACAAACTGGCCTGGAGAGACTGCCTCCCCTATAGCGAATCAATTTTCCAAGGTTTGAAATGGCTACCATTGGACAAAATGTACCTTTCGAAATAAATGGTTTGTTAGCAGATTTCTGCTAAAAGACCCACAGGTATTGAGTACTCTCGATGAGCACCACGATATGCTGGCTGGAACTTTTAGAGTAACGTATTGATAGCAAACTTAACTCTGGAATGGTGCTTGTCAGGAGGTATAGTAGGCATAGCTCTAACCTCAATTGGTTTTCCAAGGATCGTTTTCTAATTATAGATGGGCAGTCACTGAGTAGTCACAGAGTTTACAGCTCCACAAAGTGACACAGGGCTCTTGCTAATATTGAAAGACCCCAGTATAGTGTTATGTTGATTTGACTTCGCTGAAGAAAATTATGTTGTGTTTTGCAAATTCACCAGTTATGCTCGGACTTTCTCATATCAAATATTTTTACTTAAAATATATTGGATTAATTCCTCTGGCCCTAAAATAAAATGACCTAGATGAACAGGGTACCCCTTCATAACCATGACGGATATCCGTCCCGCCTAAATATAAACCTAACAGGACATAAGGGGATTTATATTTCAGCTGACGGGATATCCGTCACCTTAATGAAGAAGTACCTTGTCTGCCATATCTAAATCAGACCCTCTGTGTGCTATTGCATACATTGTGCTACCCTGTGATGATAATGTAGACTGTGTCAATAGTCATACTTTAGTGCATTTGTTGATTGTAAAGCGGCTTTTTCAGCTAACAAATTATTTTGCAATTCTATTCAATCAGATGGCGTTAAAGGAGATCTTCTCATAGGAATTAGTAACAATGCCACAGTTCACCAGTACATTTCAGCCAGCAAATACTTCAAGGAAATCATTGCAACAACTTACTCCCAACGTTGCCTTCAACAACTCGTGAAATGGCTGAAAAATGATCCTGGAGCTTATGATTACACACATATTTTCAAATCTGCTTGTAAACTTGAAGGCGACAGGTAATGTATGAATAAATATATTTTTTAGCCATCGCAAGTTGCAATATAATAGTATTTTGTGCTACTTGAAGATTCCATCCCTTGTTTAGAGGATATAAACGAGCTATCTTCCTTTAATTCACAAAAATGTAGCGCAAGAATTTTTGACTGTATTTTATCCCTGTATTAAAATTTGAAGAAATCTGGAGCAAATTTACAAGACCTGATGGATCTCTGCATATTAGCAGAGATGATCACAGTTAATTTGCGTCACGCAAAAAACCCTTGCGCCACCATGGATGCGTCGCATTTACAATGCAGCGCACCGTGGCGCAAGGATTGACAGATGCTTGACGCATCTGTTGGCATAAAGGCAACGCATTGCTGGAGTCATGTCGCAAGCAAGACGCAACTCCAGCAATGCTTCGGAATGCCTATTTCTATTATGCTGTGTCACTCCTTATGCCTGCTTGAAGCAGGCGTAAGGTTTTGACGCAGTGGCGTCGTAGAAGTGACGCAGTGAATTCTTGTAGATTTCACTGTGTCACAAAGTACGAGGCTTTCTTATGTCGGAACGCCCACCTTGCATACATTATACTTGACACAAGTATAATGTAGCACAGGGCATTACAACGTGACACATCTCCCTAGATGCGTCAGGTTGTAAATATATCGCAACATGGCGCATTGTTTACGACACCGATGAGTCGCAAAAATGACACAACAGAGGCATAAAAGTGTCGCAAGAGGCCTGTAAATCTGCCCCTCTGTCTTTTATTTGAATATGATTTAGTTTCTTACCATATTTATACAGCTCATAATTAATCATTCATGTTACATAAACCTAGATCTGTAAAGGTTAGAATAGCCTGTACAATTTAAATATAGTATTAATGTGCACTTTTAACTAGTATGATTGGTTGTACTATACACAAATAATGAAAATGATAGTCAGAAGGTTCATGGCTTTTTTAAAATGTCACTGAATGTCTTTAAGTAGGACAGCCCAGATGGCCATTTACTCGTATTCACTTCTTTTGTAGCAATATGTGTGCATTTTTTTAGATTAGATACATTACTGTGTGCATGTTATTAAAATATTAATTTACAAGCATAGTTTTGGAAAATTGGTTGCGATCTATTTAACCTCCTGCTTTTTGCATTTGGACTACCTGCTTTTTGGACCTCTGCAATAAGTAAAAGTTGCTCGCTGTAAGCTCTTTTAAAAAGGATTGTGGGTGATAGCTGCCAGTGCTTGTTTTTGTAAAGCAAGGTCTGCTGCTCTGCAGCTGAGAAAAGATATTCTGGGTTGATTGCATATGACATATGTGAAGTGATCAAGTAGGACTGCCTAATGCACAGAGGACCCTTCTTGAATTAGCAGGGATCATGGCACTCCTCATTATGGGCCATATGTAGGTAAATTACATTTACCGATTCTTAAATACCGAATTTTACCGATTCGGTATTTATGAATCGGTAAATGTAATGTAGGTAAAAAAATACCGATTCGGTAAGTGTCGGTATTCTAGAATCGGTATTTACCGATTCGGTAATGGTAACTTGTTTCCCATTGATTCCTATGGGCCAGGTGGCCCATAGGAATCAATGGGAAGCCAGTTACCATTACCGAATCGGTAAATACCGATTCGGTAATGGGGGGAGGCATCATCATGGGTAGCAGGGTGTCACATTGACACCCTGTTGCACCCCTGATTCGTCCATGTGTGCACATGTGGCGCACATACATGCCCTAGGGGCATGTATGTCTGCCACATTGCACACTTCACAGTGCACAAAAATGCATTTTTACACCTATTCGTCATTTACCACCAACTTTTAGTTAGTGGTAAATAACGAATCCCCACACCCACCACACAGTCCCCCTACATCTAGTTTCTGTATTCGGTATTTACCGAATCGGTAAAATTACCGATTCGGTAATTTTACCGATTCGGTAAATTACCGAATACAGAAATTATCCCCCTACATAGCAATAGCCTAAATACCGGTCGGTAACGGTATATTTACCGAAAATCGTCCGTTAACGACCGGTATTGGGCTACTTACATGAGGCCCTATGTGTGTAAAGCATTTATAGTGTTCACCTGTAGTGCTTCATTCAAAAGTGTGCATCCTATAGTGTATGGTACCTTATGGGTGAAATCTGCAACAAAGTACAGTTTTTTTCCAAAATTAGTCCAAGAGCTTCAGTTAAAGTACCAATTTTATAGTCAACGATCAATCACTCAAGCCGAATTTTGTAAAGCGCAACACTGTTAGCCCTAGGGGTATCTGGGAGCTGAGTCTCCATTGGAGAGTCAGGTCTTGAGTCTCTGTCTGAAGTCTGTCAGCGAAGGGGCTGTTTTGGGCTGGAGTGGAAGGATGCTGCAGGCCTTTACAGAGATGTAGGAAAAGGAGAGACCACAGCTGCGATGGATGCGGGGTGCAAGGGCGATTGAAGAGGAGCGCAGGTGTAAAGAGGGTTTGTGGAAGCTCTGTCGTTGTCCTAGGTCAAGGAGGGCTCTGTAGGTATTTGTGAGGATATTAAACTGAATGGACAGCCAGTGAAGGTCTCTCAGGTAGGGATAATGTGTGTTTGTTTGGTGAGGTCCAGGATTAGTCTGGCAAGTGCATTCTGTATGGTCTGGACTCTTCTGAGGAGCTGGATAGAGATGCCGTTTAGAGGACTTTGCCGTAGTCAAGGTGGCTGGTGACAAGAGCCTGAGTGACAGACTTTCTGGTGTTGGTTGGGATCCATCTGAAGATTCTTATGAGCATGCCTTTGGAGGAAGGAAGCAACTGCTTTGACTTGTTGTTTCATGGTCAGTTGTCTGTTGAGGATGATGCTGAGATTGCATGCATGGACTGTCGGTTGGGGGTAGGTCCGAGTTCTGCAGGCCACCAGCAAGATTAGTACTTCAGTTTTGTCAGAATTTAGTTTGAGGCAGTTGTCTCCCATGAATATGGCTTAGTTGGTCATAGTGCCGCTGAAGTTGGATTTGGCGCTGGAGGGGTCATCAGTGAGTGAGAGGATCTGTTGAGTGTTGTTTGTGTAGGAGATAATGTGAGTCAGTGGGATATGACAACGTCTGCAAGGGAGGTCATGTAGATGTTGAACAGGGTGGGGCTGAGGGATGATACTTGCGGTATGCCACATTTGACGCCTTTGGGTGCAGAGGTGAAGGGAGACAGCTGAATGCTCTGTGTGCATCAGGGTGTTTTGCTGTATGCCTGTGTTGTAGAGTATATGTAGGAAACTAGGATCTGCTGCTATGGTTATCCTCACTTTTTGCTTGAAGTAATGCTGTTTATGACTGGCCTGACTGGGATCCTGCAAGTTGGGACCCCTGTCTCACTGTTTTCGCCCCTAAATTGTTATGGTAAGTACTTAGGTACATCCCAGATTGGATACTGGGGTACCCTTATCAGTCCCTAGTATATGGTACTAATCTATCCAGGGCGTAGGTACCTCAGAGGTCCCCCATAGGCTGAAGCATATATTATGCCACCCATGGGACACTATTCAAACTATCCCTACAGTCTTGCAATTGCAGCCTGTGTAATCTGGTGCTAGCACTAGTTACAAATGATATAGGCTCCCCTATATCTAAGGTCACAGCACTTAAAACCTATAAGTCACCCCTACAGCAGGCCTGAAGGTAGGGTGCTTGTTTCTAAGTGTGAGGGTGCCCCTGCATGAGAAGGGCACCCTGACAGCCGTCAAACTTTATTCTCCTGGGTTGTAAGTGAGACAGAAATATAATATATAGAGGGGCACCGTGTCATTACGCTGAGACCATCTCGAAATTGGCTGTAACAAACCCTGTCGCATTTGGTATTAAACATGTTAGAATCATACCCCCACACCATAAACAGTCTGGGAGGTATGATTACAACCACTGTGAAGGCCCTCAGTGTTCCCGTTGCCAGTCCTCGAGACCCGGACAGCGCAACTTGGCTGCTGCCGACCAAAGACACGATTCTGCCCTCATAGTTCTGAGCCAAGCTCGAGCAGGGGAAGGCAGAGTAACAGGCATTCTGTCAGAGGGAGATGTGACCACCTCCCAGACAGGGTTTTGTGTATTGGGGGAGGGTGGGAGTGCTTGCCAGCGCCATATAGTCTCCGTGCAGAGCACATTTGGGGCCCTCTATGCATAGTCAAGCTCAAACCAGCTATACCTATAAGATTGTATTCTGGTAAAACAATCTGCTTTACACTCCTTCTGGACTAAGCCTGAAGGCTGCTCTCCACAGCTACCACTTAGAGAGCTTTCTAAGGTTATCTAAGACCACTAAAATCACCATAAGGGTTGCCTGGGTCAGTGTAAGATGTCTATTTACATAAGTGTACATCATATACTGAGCCTGGCTCCCACAGTCTGTTAATGATGGTGTTGTGGGAACGCCATGACAAGGTCAAGGAGGATCAGGGCCACAGTTTCTCCACACTCAAGGAGTGTTCTGATGTCATCTGTGGGGGTGATCAGCACAGTCTTTGGCAGGGAAGTGGAGCAGGGAGATCTGATGAAAATTGTTGAGATCTTTAGGGTTGGTGGAGGCTTAATTTAGAAGGCGTCTGATGGCTGTGTGTTTCCATTTGCCCTGTAAGGTTGCTGTGGAGGTGTTGAAGAGCCCAAGAGCATATTTATGTTAATTTAATCACACCTGTGCACCTTTTGGCACTTTAAGTTTTTCATAATTCTCTACACCAGACTCTGAATTTTGACCACACTGCTGAGTCAGGGTTATTACTCTGCTAGCAACAAAGCTATTTAGCAGAGACTAGGCCTGTTCCTAATAGAAAAATGGGTGGGGAGAAAATCTGTATGCTAATGACCTTTTCACACTGTACCAGACCTGGGATGACTCACTGTAATGAGAGCAAAGGAGGGCAGCAAGATCTTTGGAGCCAATACAATGAGAGGCTGTCATGCGAAGTCTTAGGAGTATGTGTGGAACCTAAGGGTGCAGCTGCAGGCTTTCTGGTGTGTCTTTCAACAGACCACTTGAGGTGACCATGTTAGAAACACTCTAAAATTGAGTGTATGACATTTCAGATTAAGGTGCAATGATCATACCTCACCCTAGGATTGGTCACAGGTGCATTTTTTCCTGAACTGTCCTCCCCAGTTAAAAAACCTGGGCATGGGGTAGAGAAGGGAAAATGAAGAATGATTCTACAGGACCCTAAAAAGAACAGACTCCTGACCTCTGTCTGAAATGCTGAGAGACGCTGTGGGTCTACCTCTCCAAGTTCAGTGGCCTTGCCCCCCCAAATACAGTAGAGGGGTGGCCATGCTGTCACACCCTAGAAAAGATAGTATCACAGGAGACATCTGAGTATTGGGCCTGAAGTTTGGTACCCCTCATCAAAGAGGGACTCCTGGAACTGGCTAGCAGATACGTGCCCTGGAAGATGTGAAGGTACTGGGCCCTGCAGTGTGCAGGCAGGAAGGGTATTCTGCTTTGAGGGTTGTAGGATGCTACTGGGAAATAGCCCTGGCTGAGGATAGCAGTAGTAACCAGAGAGGACTGATCCTTGACAGGAAGATACGAGGGCAGGAGGCAAGCTCTGAACTCTCCCTCACTGGACGGAAGCAATGAAAAAAACTCATGGAACATTTGAAACTTCTACGGCCCAAGGGGTCTAAAGAAACTACTTTTGGTGAGTGGACAGCACCATTAGGAGTAAAATAGAACTTACCCTGTGCAAACCAGATAGAGGGGTCTCCACTTGTTTCGGACCTTTTTTTTGATCTGAGGAGACAGAGAGGCTGTGTCCCCCAGGAGACCGGTCAGCTCCAGCATGCATTTTATCTCCACACTCAAGCCTCAGGGCCAAGACCCATGAAAACGATTGTCCAGTGGGTGGTGTACCTTGAATATACCTGTTCTAATTTAAATTAACTCCTAGGACCGATTCCAAAGGACAAGAAAACAATCACTGTCATGCTCTAGATGGTCCTTTGTCCATGGAGAGCACCCTATGCCCTGGAGACTGAAGACTGCTGCACTGCACGGAGAAACCTGAGTGCTGGCTCGCTTTTGTGAGAGGCTGCCACTAGGGTCACTATTACCCCCAGTGACTAAAGAGGAATTAAGCAAAAGGAGCATCAGCATGCTGCTGAGTCCTGTAGCTCCACAGGGAGGCAATGATGGTTGCTACCCCACTCTGTGCCACTGTCTGGGGGTGAAACACACCCAGCAACATGATTCCCACCTGTGATCAGCACATGATGGGGACTGGCTACAGAGAAGGAGAGCCATGTACATGGAGGTGACAGGGGCTACGAGTGCTCTGTGGGTTCCCCAAGTTTCACCAATGAAGTGCATTGTGGGTGCGTGCTTGGTTGCCAGACATCCGGGAGAAAAGGTCTGCCCTGAAAGTGCATGAAAAATGAAACAATAAACAATAATAGGAAATACATTTAGCTTTGTGTGCTATGCTGTTTTGCAAAAGAAAATCCCAAAGGTCAGAGAATTGGTCCAGAATCCTATTTGAGACATTCTTGGAGTTCTAGTCCTAAGGCCTGATTATGGGTTTGGCAAACTCATAATTAAGCCCTTAGGCTTACTATTTTAGGGTGTAAGGATATATTGTGGGGTCCACAGGCTACCTGGTTACAATGTAAAAGTCGGAAAAAGACTCACAGCACTTCATATTCAATGCCGAAATGATAATATTTACAATGGTCTTTGATACCTTACATTGGGTGTAATTGAAAGGTTATATCTTCTTGCTTTGGCTCAATATTGATGCTTTAGATTTGGTTATAGGTTTCTGTTTCATTGTTAAGATAGCACAGTGACAAGGCCAGTATGTCTCACTTTGTTCCGAGTGCACCACATTTTGTTGTGCTCAGAGTTTGCGCATGAAGATTGTGGTTTTAGGGTCAGGGCTTGCTAGACATGAACTGTTGGAGGATGTTGCCATAGGAATTTCCACCTGCAATCATGTATTATTGGTAAATTATTTCATGCAATTGAGTAGCGAAGGTGGAGTAAAGTAATTATCCTTTTTATAGGTAAAGCACTGGTTAAACAATAATTTATGGAGTGTTACTTGTTGTATGCTTTAGAACTGGTTGATATCACACAACACATCCCCTGATTAGGTCTTGGCCTGCATTGCCTTACTACCCTGAGAGAGTCAAGTGGTACAAAGGGGCACTTGGTTTCCAAGAGAAGGAAGACTACAGGCATACTACTTGCAAATGGCCCACATCCTTCTCTATCAACAAAGCGCTGTCTTACACATAAGGGTTTATTACGTTAAAATAATTAATAGTGAAATTAAATGTACGTAAAAACTTTCCATTTAAAACGATTAAAAAATCATGGCCGATAACTTGACAAACCAGAAAAGATGCATACGCGCGCTTGAACGAAATGATAGTTATTGCATAAAACTTCTCACGTTTCCCTAATTCATTTTAATTTTGGAATTACATTTTTGCTGCACATCACAAATTCAGGCAACCACGTGTTGTGAAGACTTCACACGTTTGGTTTTTTACAATAAGATTGTTCCGTTTTCGACAACGAAGCCTACTGTATTGTACCACACTAAGGCCCTGAGTACATGTGCAAGGCCAAATTCTGATTACAAGTTCTGTGACAATTATCACACTCTCAGTTTTCCTCTGATAAATTAGGGAAGGTCAAACTTGCTAAAATGTGTCGGGGAAATAGGCCCTTAGATGAGGCAAAACATGCCCAATCGGTGTGTTAAATACAGATTCTGGAAGGTATGCATCCATTTAACGAGCACAACGTGTACTATGTGATAATTATCCCACCGTATAATCCCTTTCCCAAGTGGTCACTGGTAATGAGGGCAAAGGAGTGAATATTTTGAAAAATGCATATTTTGGTGGATCTTGCTATTTGGTACCATAACCGAACAACATGCGTTGCTCCCCCACTTGTAGTTGCATTTACAGCATTACCAATTGATTGGCTAACAATCTGCTTAGGTTTGGCAATGTTACATGGAAACCAAATTCCTATATAATAGGATGTGCATGACATACACGGTGAATGATCATTTATCAAATCATTGTAATGTTTGCTGCAGCATGACGTTGGGTGGCCTTACCGCTATGAGTGTGTTGGGAAGATCCTGCAGTTTCTATGGTGTCTGCATGCAAAAGACAAAGGTCCAATTGTGCAGCTAATTACATCGTTTTAACAATGTCATTAACAGTTACTAATCTGTATTGATTCCTCTGGTCCTGTAGGCACACCAATACTCCCTGGTAGCATTAACTTTTCAGCATCTGCATGGTGTCAGTTCATTCTCTGGTCTTTTAACCAATAAAAACGTTTCTTGCACAGGATATCTGTGAGCAGCATCACAAGTATGGCTCAGGTCCGCGGGGACACTGGTGTCTACATAGCATCTGTGCTGAGTCTTCCATAACAAAACCGGTATTGTATCTATTGTGTCCGTGTCAAAATCAATGCCACGCAGCATAAATGCGATACGCGAATGCCAAAAAAATGCGATGAGGCCAACCGCGGTACAAAAAGTAGCAAAAAACAGCCACAGGCCTGAAAATACCACGCGTCTTGCGGAACTGTGCCTTATAAAAACCACAGGAAAAA
Source organism: Triturus cristatus (assembly GCF_964204655.1). Taxonomy (NCBI): domain Eukaryota; kingdom Metazoa; phylum Chordata; class Amphibia; order Caudata; family Salamandridae; genus Triturus; species Triturus cristatus. The sequence continues at coordinate 842,743,953 of NC_140588.1, read as the reverse complement.
ATACACCAAAACAATCCAAAGTGCGTAGCAACATGGATGCACCCTGACACAGCGCAGGGGCCAACCTGAACCCCAAAACCCCCACAGACTACCAGACAGGAACAACGGGAAGGTCAAGGAGAAGAGGGAGAGCAAGACGGGGTGCAGACCGCAGGAAAACTAGACCAGCGCCACGGAGGTAACAGAACACTTCCCAGCAACTGACCCACAAGCAGACCACCTGGATTGCAGTTGGAGTGCCCAGGAGGTCAATCCAGGAGGCCAATAGGTGCCGGCATGACATGACTACCTAAACCAGGCACAAACCCGCTGCCAACAGGAAGGCAGCAACGGCGACAGGAGGTGGCAGTCCAGCACCACCAGAGGAGCTGAAGGAAACCCAGGGGGCAGTCATCATTGAGGAGACGGTGCAAGGAGTACGGACACAGCTCAAGAGGACCTGAACCAACATCAACAGGGTATGAGGGGATGGAGGGAGTGGCCGCAATGGCACACAGGCACAACGAGGTGTTGCACACTGCACACCCACAATCACCCAGGTCCATGGACCCGATCCCCTCGGCACACTGCAGCACACATACATAGCACGAACAGCACACGCACATTGATGACAACGAGGAACAACATGCATAGCCAACACTGCAGAACAGAGGACACAACTGACTCTGCACATGCACAGAAACATGCGTACTACATCTGACGGAGCCGGAAACTGTGAAATGGAAATGTACCCGTATGACATCACATCCATCATGTAGGCCAAATGCACACTGTCCCGCAGAAGAATCCAGCATCCCCGAACAGTCACAATGTGCATTGCCATACAGTCAGCATGCAAACCTGCACAATGCGCCAACATATATGTCAACGCAAAGTCAATACATACCTCCCCTTCACGTCGCAGAGGGGCACACAACACCTTCAGCAGAGCACTGAATACAACACATCAGTGATGCCAGAGAGGACCACCACACCGTCGACACTGATGCCCTACAACAGCACATGGCTATCCCATGCAACCCCCCACCAGGACCGGGACAGCCAAGCCACTCAGAGGAAAACACCCAGTCTGCAACAGACCACACAGCAGGAAGCACCCGCAAGCACAGCTGGCTCGCGACACTTCACCCACCCACACATCACAACCCAATGCCTTGTTCCTGCATGCCAAAAGTAGGTGGTCCAACAGGTGTGGGCTGAACCCATGGAATGCGAACCATGACACATACGGAGGTGTTCATCACCCTTCAGGAGCCACCATGTAGAGACACATGCAGTTGCACATTCACAGTACAGAACCACGGACAGGGGCTCTCAAATTCCAGTCACACACCAATTTTGGCTCTGCGTACGACAGCCCCGGCCACTCCCCTTACAAATTGAGTGAGGGACGACAAAGCTACATGTCCAAGCTCCAACCCGCTTCCAGCGGTGACATGTCTGCATCCGATGTACACAGCACAATGTAATGGCGTAGGGCCCAGGGCCCTCAGGCATACAACAAGAGCACATGGACACACACAGATACCATGTTGAACTGGCTACGGGCACATACGCCCGGCCCCTTTACAGGCATGGCCACATGTACAGTGATGCCTGTGCTGGATGTGTGTGGGGTGGGTGTAAGTCATTGCGCATGGAATGCTTGGTGCTGGCAACCACTTGAACATTAGACACCAGTGCAATGGAAACAGAAAACACATGCATAAAAGAGTCAACTTCTGAGCAGCATGGAGGAAGCCGGAGAACGTCCAGAGGACAGCCAACCTGCAAACAGAAGTGTCCGTGAGTTGCAGTGCACTAGGGATGGGACACTAGAGATGAGCGCGCCCATGTGAAGAAAAAGTCTTGGATCGTGTCCCTCAGACAGACACCTGATGCTGATGCAGTGGGGTGTGTCATACCTGCATCATCTTCCCCATCAACGTCTCATGCCCCCACACTGTTTGAGGTGACAAAACTGCACAACCTCTCCACAGCTCATAACTCAGTCAGTAACTGACAATGGCCTGCGGTGCACTGTGTCACAGGCACCTGGAGTGCTGAGGAGGTTATCAGGCCGATGATGGAATCCACGAAAGGCCTGAGCTACTCCGCAAGTCTGTCAGGACCCCCGTTTCGACTCTGGCAGATGGTTGTTGGAAGTGGTCCTTGCGGTGGTGGCATGTGCCTCCTGCGGTGATGCAACATCCAGGCTGGTCAGGACTCGAATTTGGTGTGTGAGCCCTGGTGGGACACTGTTGGCCCCAGAGGCTGCGTACAGAGCAGAGCCACAGAGAAATGATGTTGATGACCCCATGGCCAATACTTCAGGGGCCATCCAATATCTCAGAAGAAGGGATCTGACTAGCACAGAGTTAGTGGCCCCAGATGCACAGCAGCCGGCACAGGCACCCAGCCATGGGACGGTGACTTGCGGTGCAGTCTGATGGGCAATGAGACCTGAGCGGGTCACCATCAATGTCTGAGGTGTATGTTGCGGAGGGTATCTGGGGACAGTGGAAGGTGTCCTCCAAGGCAAGACGCTGAAATGTTTGATTTTATCCGGAAGCAGCAAATGGAGGAGTGGATGTGACAGCCTCGTTGCCAACACCAGTTAGGTATCAGCTACATGAGGATGAAAACTGCCCCATAATTCAACCAGAGAGTGTCCATGATTGTCGGGGAACAGACTTAGTGGCTCTGGGGCTGAGAGGGGATGCTGTCTGCGATGATGCCGGTACGCTGATATGAACTCAGCCATTGCAAAATGAAGACTCTGTGACCTACTGGACCACAGTGCAGGCCGGAGGCAGCGGTCAGCAGTGGCCCACAGCCATGTGTCTTTGGCTGGCATGGCAGAAAGTTAGTGACACAAGGGCAGTTGTCGGTAGTGTTCGAACACCTTCGTAATGATGATCCTGCTCCCTCCGGACTGCAAAGTGTCATCCTCTTACGCCTCTCCGTGCGTGCGATAACTTGTATTCTGCCTTTTGAATGACCGATGTTCAGTTCAAAATGTGTAACCTACCTGACCGTGGTATAGGTCTGAGGCAGCGGTCAGCATGACCCATTCCCCGAGTGTCACCGGCATAGGTTGGATGGCCCCACCAGCCTGCGTAGTTCAGGTTCAGTGGCACCACGTGTCGCCGGCTGGCGTTGAACAGGGTTAGTGGCACCACGTGTCACAAGTAGCCCATATGGAACTATGCCTCACTGATCAAAGGGAGTCTGGTGCTGTTGCCCGTGGCCCGGTTTGGGGTCACTGCCATTCATGACTCAGGACACAGTTTCACACATGGGACCTACTGGAGTAGGCCTGAGGCGGCAGTAGAGTACGTCAATGAAAAAGGAGTAAAGCGGGCCCGTGTCATGGAGGCCGTGATGGTGTGAGGAGGCTGCCAAGGTTGCGGGACTCGGGCCTGGAGTTGGAGCCGGAATGTGGTGAGCCCTTCGTGACACACGCCAGTGTCGGCAGGTGATCATTGAGGCCTGGCTGCGCTGGGGCAGGCCTGATGGGTTCGGGGTCCAGCAGGCGCACAGCTTTGCAGGCAACTCCACTGTGCAGGACAACGTCGGCTTCGTGGCAAGGTAAGAGGCACCGCCCTGGCAGAGACATTGGGCTTTCAGTAATAGGCAGCCGCTGGCAGAGGGTAGGTGCTGACTGAGCCGGCCCCCGACGCAACCCAAATAGGGCGCAGGCAGCCTCGGCAATACCTAGGAAGCCCCCGTTCAGATACACGAGGGTTACACTAGCTTGGTACGCTCTTTCTGTCTCTGCTGACTAGGTCACTGTACCCCGCAGCCCCGTACCTCTCTTTACCTTCTTAAGACGTGGGTTACCTTTCCAATCTCTGGCACCCTCGTCTTCACCTTGCACAACCTTTCACTCTTATTTGGTCCTGATGAAACGCCACTGACCCGCTCGGGCACCTAAGGCGTGAAACATGTCGACCTTTTATTAAAGTCACATTAGCACCTTGCGCTTATTAGTGACCCTGCGACCTTTTGGTCTTTTTACTTTGCCAGGGGCTCCATAATATTAAAACTTACTTTCTGGACACCCCTAGGCATTTTTATTCACACACCCTGCACGCACGCAATCACTTACCTCTCGGATCCACCTTTTTCGTTTTTTTGCCCACATACCCGCATTCACCTTACGGCTTTTCTCTTTAAAAAGACCTCCGATAAAGAGACCCTTCGGGGGACCGTCGGGCATTGCAGTGCCGGCCCGACGAGGAGCAACAACAAGCCCAATGATGAAGCAAGACATCCCTCGGGGTGTTTGAAGGCTAACGAGAGGCTACATAGAGTCCTCCCCTTCGGGATTGGATCCTTGAGACTGGGGAAATTTCTCTCTGCCTCTTTTCATCTCCCTTCTACCCCCCTCCCTCCCTCTACACTCTCTCTTCTCTTTCTACTTGTGTTGAGCAGGTGATCGCTATTTTTTGTTTCACCGCCAACAGGGAACAATGTCCTCATTGATTTAACTTTCAGGAATAGGACCATGCCCAGGGCTACATGCTATTTATTCACACCCCTACGCTGGCGTGGCGTACCCCAGGCCATTCCACTCCAGTCACGCTTAGGGGGTTGTAACAGGCAAGATTTCCTTGAGGTCCCCACTGGCTGTGGTGACATGGTTGCGTTCACTGTCCACTACACTCCATACAACAAAGGGGTACATCGCCATGGATATGGGTGTGTGCTGCATACTGCAGTCTGTCCATCACATCTTTGCCACTCTTGGCATTGTGTACTTTCCCAATCAAGGTTCTACTGCATCCTTCACACATGCCTCTTTGCCACCTTTCTCCACATTAGGCTGTTGTGTGGCTGAGGTGCCATGCCATTGCAGGCTCATGTTCACGGCTTGGCCAGGTAACCATTGTGAGTTTTTCTGTCATGTCTGTTGGGTGGACATGTTGCTGTGCATGTTGGTTGTGAGTTTGTGATGTGTGCATTGCCAGAGTTGTGATGTGCATGGTTGTGGAGTTAAGGTGAGTGGGGTGTTCATTTGGAACTTGCCAAGGGGCTGTGCTTTTCCCTTTGTGCCATCCTGGGAACGCTGGTTGCTGATGGACTGTCGGAGGATGGAGGAATCATGCACACTGGCTGTGTATTTGAAGGCGACATTGTTGGAGGTTCCACGGTGTTCTGTTGTTGCCTGCACATTGGGGTGGGACGTGTGCATTCTGTTGCGGTGATTGTGTGCTGTGTCACCAGGGGGCACAGGTGGGACATGTGTACTGTGGATTGTCCCCATCACATCCATGCATCCTGCTATGGCGTATGATCCTTGCTTGGTCTCCAGCGTGACCTGCGCATTGTGTTGGACGTATGCGTATGGGGACTGGGGTACCAGGGTGTTGGTGATGTCCAGGGCAGGTTCGAGGGACTTGGATGTGGCTGGCAGTGGGACTCCTCCGACTCTGGCGGGTGTTGGTTGGGGGGTGCCAGGGGCCAACTGGTGCAGTCAAGCCCGCAGCTTGGTGTGGGGTGGGATGTTGGTTGTCCGCTGTGCTGGTGCCGTAGACCTGTTGAGCAATGATGGTTGGGATGCATGGGGCAGTTGTCCCTTTCAGCCTGTGGTGGACAGTGACATTGCCAGGGGTTGGGTCTGGGTGGCTGGTACGCTTCCAGGGGTTCCACTGTCTTTGTCTGTGCTGCCTCTGTGGTTGTCCAGGGGGGTGTTCCAGGTGTGGGGTGGGGTCCTGGGGTGGTGTTGGTGGGTGTTGTGGCCCTCTTGGGTGTCCAGGCCGCATTATGGGTGGCTCCTTGACATCTGTTGCACTTCCGATGCTGCCATGGGCTGGTCTCCCTTTTGTGGTGCTTGCTGCCGTCCGACTTAACAGCAGGCCAGAGCAGGTGTAGATTTCCTGGTGCTAACGCACCTTATTACCTGTTTTGTGTTTTTATCGCCGATCTGTCTGGTCGTTGAAAACGTTGAGGTGTGATGTTGTCGCGGCTTTTGGCATGGGAATGCCCACTCTGCATCTTATTAGCGATAGTTGCGGTGATCCTCTGTGGCGATGTTATTTGCGGCTGCTATCGTGGGTAAACTGGTGCTGTGGGCTGTTAGCACCAGCTTGTGAATGGGGAGGTAAATTTATTGCCACTTTGGCTGCGATAAAGTGCCGATGACTTGGCGATAAATCCTTGTGAATGCTCCCAAGTGTTTAATATTGTGATCCACAAATAGACTGATGCAGAAATATCGTCGGTTATAACAGCAATTTTCTAAGGTAAGTAATGCTGATGTAAAAAATATCTATTTTGCTAACATTGTTTATAAAAATATCTACATTGTTAATATCGATGTTAAAAATATCAATGTAAATATAGTTTACAAAAATGTCAGCGATACTTTTTTTAATGCATTTTATTATATGTTTTAATTGTCTATGTTATAAATTGTTTGAATAAATATTGCAAATGTTTTGTATGATAGTTGTTTTTTAATTTAATTTAAATGTTTCTTGTATTTTTAGTCTCATAGATGGTTGTGGGTGGTGTAGGGTTATAGGGTGGGAAGTAGTTTTGTTATAATTAACATTTAATTATTATTAAGTATTTAATTATTTATCTGATAATTCTGTAAATTGTGCATCAAAATATATATTATAATTATTATTATTTGTAATTGTTTAATATTTTATATGTTTAGATTTAGATATGAGTGTCTGTTTAAATAAATTTGTACTTATATATATGTTTAAATATATCTTAATCTTAAACATATTTAATTAACATATTTTATTTACAGTTTCATATATATATATATATATATATATATATATATATATATATATATATCACATATTACATCACTCATGACATGGTCAGTGACATCACTCATGACATCACTGATGACATCTCAAATGACATCACTGATGACATCACTGATGACATCATCCAGTGAATGTGTGTTTGATTTGTTTTTGAAAAATTGATTGTATAACTGACTGATTAAGTGTATCTTAGTGAATACATGGCTTAGTGAGTAATGTTTAAATATGTAAATATCTGTATCAGTCTTTCACTTTGTGTATAAGTGGCTGCATGGGTTGGTGAGTAGCTACATGAGTGTCTATACAGGTTATTTGTTGTTTTTTTAAGCATCAGTATAAGTGTCTGATGTCTGTATGGTTCGGTGGGGGGTATTACGTAGTGCATAGGTGCATGAATGAGTGACTCACTGTTTGTATGTGTTGAAGACAGCATGTGTGCAGGACTGTATGGGTGGATGAGTGTGTGCATGGGTGTGTTAGTGAGTGACTGACTGTCTCAATAGTGTCTTTATGAGTAACTACATATATTTTAAACTAGTATATGTGACTATTGGTGTAGATAAGTGAGTATATGTGAGAGTGAGAAATTGAAAGAGTTCCTGTATGAATAAGTATGTGTTTCTATAAATGATTGTTAAAAAGACTAAGTATGTGTAAGTTTCTGTAGAAGTAAGTGTGGTGGTGTGTGTATAACTGTATATGCAGGTAAACAGATGTTTGATTCTTTATTAGCATGAGTGACTATGTGTGTGAATAACTTTATGGATGAGTGGCGTTGTGTAACAGGATGTATAGGTGTATGAGTACATATGATTAATGATTACATGTATGAGTGACTGTATAGGACTGTTGGTGAATGAGTGGATGTGGATGTGGATCTTACAATTACTGAATAGGTTGTTGTAACTGGTATTGGTATGTCCATTGTTTTGAAAATTTTAATTTCTATTTTTGAATGTGTGTATCAAAGGTTATATTAGGGGGAGAGGAGGTCTGCCACTCTATCACAAGGATGATGTCATCAGTGATGTCATCAGTTATGTCATGAGTGATGTCACTGACCATGTCATGAGTGATGTAATATGTGACGTCATCAGCTGTGCATTGTGGGCGCGCGAGTTATAGTTAGCTGAACTAACTATAACGGGCGAATTTCTATGGTTTTGTACGAGTGAAATGTCCAGCTAACTATAACGCCCCTGAAACCTATGGTTTTTTCAGTGAATTTCTAAGGTTTTTTAAATGCTAATTCCTAGCTATAACGTGCCTGAAACCTATGTTTTTTTCAGTGAATTTCAAAGGTTTTTTAAATGCTAATTTCAAGCTATGCCTACAGAGATAGGACATGTGAAGAAAGAAGAAAAAACGCACAGAAAGAAAAAAAGAAATGCAGAAAGAAGCAACAGAAGTCCTCAAAGACGAAGAAAAGTGCAGGAAGAAGTATAACGTGCAGAAAGAACAAACAGAAGAGCAGAAACAAGCCTTGTTGCAAAATCATCCTGTACCCTCAACTTTTTCAGACGGATACTGGTGGTAACTGAGTCTGACTAACCAGTCCTAGAGCCAGTGCTATGTTAAAAGACGCTCAGAATACAGTGAAAACACCTACATACACTATGGCACACTATGTTTTGGGGTCCCCCTGTGATTAGCATGACCTTCTCTGAAAGCCCCTAGTATATAATAGGGCAGGGGATTAAAACTACCTCTTAAAACGCACCACAGGGTGTGTTTGAACACGTCACCTCATGCCCCGTCCCCTCCATTCCCCACTGTGTAAACACGCCCTGTAGACGTTTTAAGTTGGGAGATTAAGTCCCCTTGAATCCTGAGGGTCCCTAGGGTCCAACTAGACCACTAGGTACCTCCAGTAAGCGCCACAGAGCTGCGTTGCAGAGAGGTGTAAAAAGTGGCACGGCCTGCACCACCTCTCTGCAACGCAGAGCAGTGGTGCTTACTGGAAGCACCTGGTGGGCTAGTTGGACCCCAGGGTCCCTCAGGATTGAAAGGGAATTATTTCCCCAACTTAAAAATGCGCCACAGGGCCTGTGGGCGTTCTGAGTTGAGAGATTAAGTTCCCTTGAATCCTAAGGGTCCCTAGGGTCAAACTAGCCCACTAGGTACCTCCAGTAAGCGCCACAGAGCTGCGTTGCATGGAGGTGTAAAAAGGGGCGTGGCCTCAGAACAACTGTCTGCAACGCAGCTCCCTGGCGCATACTGGAGATACCTGTTGGGCTAGTTGGCCCTCAGGGACTCTCAGTATTGAAGGGGAATTCATTCCTCAACTTACAACTGGCCAGGGGGTGCGTTTGCAGAGTGGTGCAAGGAGGGGGCGTGGCCTCCGGCGCGATGCCGGTCTTTTATTTATTTATTTTGAAGAAGGAGGGCTGTGTGGCCCCCTTTCTTTTTCTAATTTATTAGCCCTGGGGACCCCATCCCCCAGGGCCTGCACCCTAATTTTTTTTGTTGAAAAAAATGTATTTGGCCCTCCCAAGGCCTTATCGGCCCCGGGGACCCCAACCCCCAGGTCATGGCCTTTTTTTTATTTTTTTATTCTTTAGGAGGGGGGCTGTGTTGCCCCCCTACTCAGGCCACTTATGGTCCCGGGGACCCCATCCCCCGGGGCCGGCCTTTGTTTTTTATTTTTGTAAAAAAATATATATTTATAGAAACACCTAGAACATGCTGGACAAACCGTATGTACCTATCACCATGACGATTTGCGTGATATTCATTAAAAGGCGACTATGCATACAATGAATCCACGTAGAATGTATTCACACCGCTAGTGAAGCTCTGACATGTCTGACACCCTACCGTGCCTAATCCCGGCGCCCCCGCTGGTGGGTACTCTCCAAGTAGACACCCTTGTCGTTTATTTATACAAACATGGGTAGCTATTGATGGGCACATTTAATACACATGCACACCAAGCCATTCAAAGGGGATTCGACAAAAATTCGACCAAACTATGCAAGAAACCCCCTCACGGTTAATAAAACACACATCCACCGCCGGATGTGTAATACTTTTTATTTTACTCTCTGGAAAGGAGACAAACCTCACTTGAGAGTCACAGCGTGCTCCTGGCTGAGCCCAATGCTGTGTTACACCCACCAGTGCCCGCCGAGTGCCACACACCTCTGTGTTGTCTTCCACCAGCTAGTGCGTATGCTATGACACTCTCTAGCCCATGTGCACTGTAACACCACCCCGTGAATATGTCATGCCACACTTGCCTTCGCACGGGTTATATTGCCCCATCTAACGTGCCTTCCTCGATGCCTATGTTATAAAGCACAGCGCTATGCCATACATATTACAATCTGGGATCCATATCTTTGTCACACTACCCAGCACATATTTTATATTACAACTTTAGAGACTACTTAGGTTACACAACACTGCCCTGTGCATATTACACTCCAAGAGAGTAAAATAAAAAGTATTACACATCCGGTGGTGGATGTGTATTTTATTAACCGTGAGGGGGATTTCTTGCATAGTTTGGTCGAATTTGTCGAATCCCCTTTGAATGGCTTGGTGTGCGTGTATATTAAATGTGCCCGTCAATAGCTATCCATGTTTGTATAAATAAACGACAAGGGTGTCTACTTGGAGAGTACCCACTGGCGGGGACTCCGGGATTAGGCACGGTGAGTCGTCAGACACGTCAGAGCTTCACTAGCGGTGTAAATACATTCCACGTGGATTCATTCTATGCATAGTTGCCTTTTAATGAATATCCCGCAAATAGTCATGGTGATAGGTACATATGGTTTGTCCAGCATGTCATAGGTGTTTCTATAAATATATATTTTTTTAAAATAATAAAAAACAAAGGCTGGCCCCGGGGTATGGGGTCCCCGGGGCTATAAGTGGCCTGAGGAGGGGGGCCACGCAGCCCCCTCCTAAAGAATAAAAAAAAAAAAGGCCATGACCCGGGGGTTGGGGTCCCCGGGGCCGATTAAGACCTTGGGAGGGCTAAATTCATTTTTTTCAACAACAGAAAATTAGGGTGCAGACCCTGGGGGATGGTGTCCCCAGGGCCAGTAAATTAGAAAAAGAAGGGGGGCCACACAGCCCTCCTTCTTAAAAAATAAAATGAATAAAAGACCGGCATCCTTGCAATCTCCTGAGGCGGAAGCCGGGAGACCTCCGTTTTTTAAAAAATTTATTATTTCTTGTGTCACCATTGATAAAACTGTATTTTAAAGCGCACTCACCCGGCAGGCACCTCAGCAGCGGGCTCGAGAAACGCTCAAACAGCGACCCCTTCGCTGCAACGAACAAAGCAAAATCTCACTTTTTGCCGCCATTGACGGCGAGGAACCGAGGCCACGCCTACCTTAGGCCACGCCCACCCGCCACAATATAAAAACGCTGTTGACAGCGTACATCAATCAGAACCTTGCAATCTCCTGAGGCGGAAGCCGGGAGACCTCCGTTTTTAAAAAAATTGATTATTTCTTGTGTCACCATTGATAAAACTGTATTTTAAAGCGCACTCACCCGGCAGGCACCTCAGCAGCGGGCTCGAGAAACGCTCAAACAGCGACCCCTTCGCTGCAACGAACAAAGCAAAAACTCACTTTTTGCCGCCATTGACGGCGAGGAACCGAGGCCACGCCTACCTTAGGCCACGCCCACCCGCCCCCTTCCCCACCTATAAGGATGTGCAATCACCGGACGTGCAGCGGACGGGCGCAGCGGGCGCGCCGTCAGCGCGCCAAAGGCGCGCCAAAGGCAAGCCCGTCTGGGCCCGTCCGGGCCCAGACGGCCTCAGGCCTAGACACTATGCCCAAACCGCAGAAACGTATCTCTTACACCCAAGATACACTGCTTGCCTGGAATCCAAAAAAACATCCCCAGTGCAATTACATCCTCAAGGAAGACGCCCCCTTTGCAGGATGTATCCTCTGTAACAAATCTGAGGAAACGGAACGCCACCAAGAACTCCGGCTTGGCCTCCTGAATTGCAGATCCCTAGTAAAACACGCCCACGAAACCAACATCCTCGTCCAGGATCTGATGCTAGACATATTGTTCCTGACCGAAACATGGCTGACCCCGCACAGCGACTTCGACATGGTCAATGCAACACCCCCCGGCTACCAAATTTTCTGCCTGAATAGACCAGTCGGGAGAGGTGGTGGTCTAGCCATACTCTACAAAGACCATCTCAAATGTAGAATTGAATGTGGAACCGTCAAAGATTGTGAAAACTGTAAATTCACCATCCAGATCTCACCATCTATCTCCCTCTCGGGACTGTTAGTGTACCGTCCGCCAGGCTCTCTAGTAGAATTCACCAGTACTCTGATGGATTACATTTCACTCAAGACTATTTCAGTCTCTAACTTCCTCCTCATAGGGGACCTTAACATGCACTTTCTTGACCCCGGGGACAACGCCGCAGCCAACTTACTGACTGATCTCACCACAGCCGATCTCCATCTTCGAAACTCTAAGGCCACCCATGAGAAAGGACAACTCCTGGATCCAATCTTCACCAACATCAAAAACCTAAATGCCCAGGATCCCACCTCTCTACCTTGGACAGACCATATGCTAATCCCTATGCACTGGTCACTCAAAACGACACCAGCACTCAAACAGAAAACTAGGATCCGAACTAGACGGTGGTACAAGTTAGTACCAGAGGAATGGGAAGCCAAATTACGTGAAACTAGCGGCCCTCTATCCACGGACCCGAACACCGCGGACAGAGAATTTAACAATTGGCTAGCCCACCCCCTAGACAGTCTCATCCCACTTACCAATACCTTAAAACATGTCACAAGAATCATCCCCGCTCCCTGGTATACACCTGCCCTCAACGCCCTTAAGAAGGAATGCAAAAAGTCAGAACGTACCTGGAGGAAAAACAAGTCAACGGCAGAGAAAAGTGCTTACCAATCCTCCATGAAAACGTACAAACGTGCCCTCCACAACGCAAAATGTGACTTCTACGAGGAAAAAATAAAAAGCTCCTCCTGTTCAGCCAAGGAGACTTTCTCCATTCTCAAAGAGCTCCTCCATGTCCCTGACCCCCCGCAGGAACCCATGGACCCCCAAGCAGCGGAGAAAAAATGCGTCAAGTTGGCCACCTTCTTTGACGAAAAAATCAAAAAAATCCTCACCTCCCTTCCTGCCGCTAACCCTGATTCCATAGAGAGAGCTAAGGAACAGCCGCCCCCACCCGACAAGCCTTATCTAGCGTCGTTTGGTCCAGTTACAGAAGAGGAAGTGATGGCTACACTCACATCAACCAAGAGCGGAGCCCCTAGCGACCCAGTCCCCATACGGTTCGTCAAAAACATCTCTCAGACCATAGTCTCCCAATTGACAGCCCTCATTAACATCTCGTTGACACAGGGAGAGGTCCCTTCAAACTGGAAGGAGGCTGTCGTAAAAGGGCTCCTCAAAAAGCCCTCTCTAGACCCGGCAGATCTATCCAACTATAGACCTATCTCACTCCTCCCCTGGATAGGTAAGGTCGCCGAAAAACTTGTAAATAAAAAATTGTCGCACTTCCTGGAGTCAAATCAACTTCTCAATGACTCACAGACAGGCTTTAGACCAGGTCAGGGTACGGACACTGCTCTTCTTGTAGCAGTAGAAAAGACCAGGGAAATTATCGATACAGGAGGATCAGTGGCAGTGGTCCTCCTAGACCTGAGCGCGGCCTTTGACACGGTCAGTCATCAGGTCTTAATCCAACGCCTCGATAACAACGGGGTAAAAGACATGGCGCTGAAATGGCTCTCGTCTTTCCTCTCCCGACGCTCCTTTCAAGTTTGGGAAGGTGAAAGCCGCTCCCCCTCCATCCCCCTCCAGTGTGGTGTGCCACAGGGCTCATCCTTGAGCCCCACGTTGTTTAACGTGTACATGGCCCCACTGGAGAAAATGGTCTCACCCTTTGGAGTTACCATCGTCAGCTACGCCGACGATACACAGCTGGTGGTGACGCTCTCCCACCCCAAGCTAGAGCCCTCCAATCTCCACGACTGCCTTTCCAACATACATCAGTGGATGAGTGACTCTGCCCTTAAATTAAACGGCTCCAAAACAGAGATTCTGCTCCTAGGGCATAACACCACGACCCTCCCCCATAACACCTGGCCCGCCTGCTTGGGTGAACCCCCCACCCCCAAGACGGAGGTCAAGAGTCTCGGAGTGTGGCTGGAGACTGATCTCACCTTTAGGACACAGGCAAGAAAGACGGCCGGCATATGCTACGGACTACTTAGATCTTGCAGGAAGGTGATCCCTCTACTGCCTTTCCAGTCGCGTCTTCTGCTGATCCAAGGCCTAATTTTATCTAGGCTGGATTTCAGCAACGCCATTTACCTGGGATCCCCAGAATCCACTCTCCAAACTCTGCAAAAAGCTCAAAATGCCGCAGCCCGAATTCTAACTAACACCCCGGCCAGAACATCTGCCAAGCCCGCATTGAGGACGCTGCATTGGCTCCCCATCAGGGAAAGGGTAACTTTCAAGGCCCTTTGTCTGGCCCACAAGGTACTTCACAACTCGGGCCCCCCAATCCTAAATAACTGGATCAAACCCTATAGACCCACGAGAGCTCTTCGTTCCGAACATGGAAACTTCATCACGATCCCCAAGGTAAAGAAAGCCCGTGTAGGTGGCCGCCGTTTCTCGGTCAACACGGGAAAAAAATGGAACGCACTCCCCCTGAGCCTCAGAGCAGAACCAAATCTCCTGAGATTCAGAAAATCTCTCAAAACCCTACTCTTTCCCTGGGCCATTTTCTCTTTTCTCTCCCGACTCTCCCCCCTGTGAGTAAGAGGTTCAGCGCTGGGATACCTTTTGGGTGACTACGCGCTTTAGAAAAACCTAAAATAATAATAAAATAATAAATAAATCGCGCCAGAGGCCACGCCCCCTCCGTGCAGCACTCTGCAAACGCGCCCCCTGGCCAGTTATAAGTTGGGGAATTAATTCCCCTTCAATACTGAGGGTCCCTGAGGGCCAACTAGCCCAACAGGTATCTCCAGTATGCACCAGGGAGCTGCGTTGCAGACAGGTGTTCTGAGGCCATGCCCCTTTTTACACCTCTATGCAACGCACCTCTGTGGCGCTTACTGGAGGTACCTAGTGGGCTAGTTTGACCCTAGGGACCCTTAGGATTCACGGGGACTTAATCTCTCAACTCAGAACGGCCACATGGCGCGTTTACACAGTGGTGAAGGGAGGGGACGGGGCGGGGCCTGTGGTGACGTGTGCAAACAGGCCCTGTGGCGCGATTTAAGTTGGGGAAATAATTCCCTTTCAATCCTGAGAGACCCTGGGGGCCAACTAGCCCACCAGGTGCTTCCAGTAAGCGCCGCTGTGTTGCAGAGAGGTGGTCTAGGCCGTGCCCCTTTTTACATCTCTCTGCATCGCAGCTCTGTGGCCCTTACTGGAGGTACCTTGTGGTCTAGTTGGACCCTAGGGACTCTCAGGATTCAAGGGGACTTAATCTCCCAACTTACAACAGCCACAGGCCGTGTTTACACAGTGTGGAAGTGAGGGGACGGGCCTGAGGTGACGTGTGCAAACACAACATGTGGCGCGTTTTAAGAGGTAGTTTTAATCCCCTGCCCTATTATATACTAGGGGCTTACAGAGGAGGTCATGCTGATCACACGGTGATCCCAACGCATAGTGTTCCCTAGTGTATGTAGGTGGTTTCACTGTATTCTGAGTGTCTTTTAACATAGCACTGGCTCTAGGACTGGTTAGTCAGACTAAGTTACCACCAGTATCCGTCTGAAAAAGTTGAGGGTACAGGATGATTTTGCAACCAGGCTTCTTTCTGCTCTTCTGTTTGTTCTTTCTGCACTTTTCTTCGTCTTCTGCATTTCTTTTTTTTCTTTCTGTGCGTTTTTTCTTCTTTCTTCACATGTCCTATCTCTGTAGGCATAGTTAGAAATTAGCATTTAAAAAACCTTTGAAATTCACTGAAAAAAAACATAGGTTTTAGGCACATTATAGTTAGGAATTAGCATTTAAAAAACCTTAGAAATTCACTGAAAAAACCATAGGTTTCAGGGGCGTTATAGTTAGCTGGACTTTTCACTCGTACAAAACCATTGAAATTCCCCCGTTATAGTTAGTTCAGCTAACTATAACTCGCGCGCCCGCAATGCACTGCTGATGACGTCACATATTACATCACTCATGACATGGTCAGTGACATCACTCATGACATCACTGATGACATCTCAAATGACATCACTGATGACATCATCCTTGTGATAGTGTGGCAGACCTCCTCTCCCCCTAATATAACCTTTAATACACACATTCAAAAATAGAAACTCAAATTTTCAAAACAATTGACATACCAATATCAGTTACAACAACCTATTCAGTAATTCTAAGATCCACATACACATCCACTCATTCACCAACAGTCCTATACAGTCAATCATACATGTACTCACTCATCATATGTACTCATACACCTATACATCCTGTTACACAACGCCACTCATCCATAAAGTTACTCACACACAGTCACTCATGCTAATATAGAATCAAACATCCATTTACTTGCATATACAGTTATACACACACCACCACACTTACGTCTACAGAAACTTGCACATACTTAGTCTTTTAAACAATCACTTATAGAAACACATACTTATTAATACAGGAACTCTTTCAATCTCTCACTCTCACATATACTCACTTATATACACCAATAGTCACATATACCAGTTGAAAACATATGTAGTTACTCATAGAGACACTATTGAGACAGTCATTCACTCACTAACACACCCATGCACACACTCATCCACCCATACAGTCCTGCACACATGCTGTCTTCAACACATACAAACAGTGAGTCACTCATTCATGCACCTATGCACTACGTAATACCCCCCACCAAACCATGCAGACACTCATACTGATACTCAAAAACCAAATAATAACCTATATAGACACTCATGTAGCTACTCACCAACCCATGCAGCCACTTATACACAAAGTGAGAGACTGATACAGATATTTACATATTTAAACATTACTCACTAAGCCATGTATTCACTAAGATACTAAGATACACTTAATCAGTCAGTTATACAATCAATCTTTCAAAAACAAATCATCCATTTAGACACTTATATCTCCATTTATTCTTCCATCGACCTTGAGATATACATATATAAAACATATGTAATTTTCAGAAAAACACACATTCACTGGATGATGTCATCAGTGATGTCATCAGTGATGTCATCAGTGATGTCACTGACCATGTCATGAGTGATGTAATATGTGACGTCATCAGCAGTGCATTGCGGGCGCGCGAGTTATAGTTAGCTGAACTAACTATAACGGGGGAATTTCAATGGTTCAGTGAATATATATATATATATATATATATATATATATATATATCCGACAGAACTCCTTCTTGCGAGAGAGCAGAGACCACACAGGGGAGGACCTTGGAAGCAAACTTTATTCCTTACATGGCGAATGCATTTCGGCAATTTGTCAGCCTTCATCAGCGCCCAAGAGTCCAGGAGGCTTCCTACATCGCGAAAGTCAATCTTGCCGCCCTCTTATTGGCAGAGGGCCCGCTCCGCCCCCTTGCGTTGTCATCACACCTGTTGTCAGTACACACAGTGCGTATGGACTACAACACCCAGGATGCAAGGTGTTAAGCCCAGGTAGGTGTTGCAGGGGGAGTATATCACCAATTGGTCATGCGGGAATGGCAGTACTGTTCGTGAGTTGCAGCCAAATTATCCTGCTTGTTGAAGAAACAAAAGCGCCACCTCGGGTCCCCAAACCGCTACCACCTCGGACAGCCGGGGAACAATCCTGCGGGGGCCGCAATGCATGCCACCCAGCGTGAGGTCAATGACCACACGACCGTCTCAATTTCTCCCCAAAGTCCGTGGCGGGCCCCAACCCATCCAATACCTTGGATACACACGAAGACCGCCGTAGCAGCAAAACCAGTGACGTCAGGGCCAACTTGCGTAGCGGGGTCTCTGTATTGTGTCTCTGGCTGACACAAAACAATATCCGACAGAACTCCTTCTTGCGAGAGAGCAGAGACCACACAGGGGAGGACCTTGGAAGCAAACTTTATTCCTTACATGGCGAATGCATTTCGGCAATTTGTCAGCCTTCATCAGCGCCCAAGAGTCCAGGAGGCTTCCTACATCGCGAAAGTCAATCTTGCTGCCCTCTTATTGGCAGAGGGCCCGCTCCGCCCCCTTGCGTTGTCATCACACCTGTTGTCAGTACACACAGTGCGTATGGACTACAACACCCAGGATGCAAGGTGTTAAGCCCAGGTAGGTGTTGCAGGGGGAGTATATCACCAATTGGTCATGCGGGAATGGCAGTACTGTTCGTGAGTTGCAGCCAAATTATCCTGCTTGTTGAAGAAACAAAAGCGCCACCTCGGGTCCCCAAACCGCTACCACCTCGGACAGCCGGGGAACAATCCTGCGGGGGCCGCAATGCATGCCGCCCAGCGTGAGGTCAATGACCACACGACCGTCTCAATTTCTCCCCAAAGTCCGTGGCGGGCCCCAACCCATCCAATACCTTGGATACACACGAAGACCGCCGTAGCAGCAAAACCAGTGACGTCAGGGCCAACTTGCGTAGCGGGGTCTCTGTATTGTGTCTCTGGCTGACACAAAACAATATCCGACAGAACTCCTTCTTGCGAGAGAGCAGAGACCACACAGGGGAGGACCTTGGAAGCAAACTTTATTCCTTACATGGCGAATGCATTTCGGCAATTTGTCAGCCTTCATCAGCGCCCAAGAGTCCAGGAGGCTTCCTACATCGCGAAAGTCAATCTTGCCACCCTCTTATTGGCAGAGGGCCCGCTCCGCCCCCTTGCGTTGTCATCACACCTGTTGTCAGTACACACAGTGCGTATGGACTACAACACCCAGGATGCAAGGTGTTAAGCCCAGGTAGGTGTTGCAGGGGGAGTATATCACCAATTGGTCATGCGGGAATGGCAGTACTGTTCGTGAGTTGCAGCCAAATTATCCTGCTTGTTGAAGAAACAAAAGCGCCACCTCGGGTCCCCAAACCGCTACCACCTCGGACAGCCGGGGAACAATCCTGCGGGGGCCGCAATGCATGCCGCCCAGCGTGAGGTCAATGACCACACGACCGTCTCAATTTCTCCCCAAAGTCCGTGGCGGGCCCCAACCCATCCAATACCTTGGATACACACGAAGACCGCCGTAGCAGCAAAACCAGTGACGTCAGGGCCAACTTGCGTAGCGGGGTCTCTGTATTGTGTCTCTGGCTGACACAAAAAAATATCCGACAGAACTCCTTCTTGCGAGAGAGCAGAGACCACACAGGGGAGGACCTTGGAAGCAAACTTTATTCCTTACATGGCGAATGCATTTCGGCAATTTGTCAGCCTTCATCAGCGCCCAAGAGTCCAGGAGGCTTCCTACATCGCGAAAGTCAATCTTGCCGCCCTCTTATTGGCAGAGGGCCCGCTCCGCCCCCTTGCGTTGTCATCACACCTGTTGTCAGTACACACAGTGCGTATGGACTACAACACCCAGGATGCAAGGTGTTAAGCCCAGGTAGGTGTTGCAGGGGGAGTATATCACCAATTGGTCATGCGGGAATGGCAGTACTGTTCGTGAGTTGCAGCCAAATTATCCTGCTTGTTGAAGAAACAAAAGCGCCACCTCGGGTCCCCAAACCGCTACCAACTCGGACAGCCGGGGAACAATCCTGCGGGGGCCGCAATGCATGCCGCCCAGCGTGAGGTCAATGACCACACGACCGTCTCAATTTCTCCCCAAAGTCCGTGGCGGGCCCCAACCCATCCAATACCTTGGATACACACGAAGACCGCCGTAGCAGCAAAACCAGTGACGTCAGGGCCAACTTGCGTAGCGGGGTCTCTGTATTGTGTCTCTGGCTGACACAAAACAATATCCGACAGAACTCCTTCTTGCGAGAGAGCAGAGACCACACAGGGGAGGACCTTGGAAGCAAACTTTATTCCTTACATGGCGAATGCATTTCGGCAATTTGTCAGCCTTCATCAGCGCCCAAGAGTCCAGGAGGCTTCCTACATCGCGAAAGTCAATCTTGCCGCCCTCTTATTGGCAGAGGGCCCGCTCCGCCCCCTTGCGTTGTCATCACACCTGTTGTCAGTACATACAGTGCGTATGGACTACAACACCCAGGATGCAAGGTGTTAAGCCCAGGTAGGTGTTGCAGGGGGAGTATATCACCAATTGGTCATGCGGGAATGGCAGTACTGTTCGTGAGTTGCAGCCAAATTATCCTGCTTGTTGAAGAAACAAAAGCGCCACCTCGGGTCCCCAAACCGCTACCACCTCGGACAGCCGGGGAACAATCCTGCGGGGGCCGCAATGCATGCCGCCCAGCGTGAGGTCAATGACCACACGACCGTCTCAATTTCTCCCCAAAGTCCGTGGCGGGCCCCAACCCATCCAATACCTTGGATACACACGAAGACCGCCGTAGCAGCAAAACCAGTGACGTCAGGGCCAACTTGCGTAGCGGGGTCTCTGTATTGTGTCTCTGGCTGACACAAAACAATATCCGACAGAACTCCTTCTTGCGAGAGAGCAGAGACCACACAGGGGAGGACCTTGGAAGCAAACTTTATTCCTTACATGGCGAATGCATTTCGGCAATTTGTCAGCCTTCATCAGCGCCCAAGAGTCCAGGAGGCTTCCTACATCGCGAAAGTCAATCTTGCCGCCCTCTTATTGGCAGAGGGCCCGCTCCGCCCCCTTGCGTTGTCATCACACCTGTTGTCAGTACACACAGTGCGTATGGACTACAACACCCAGGATGCAAGGTGTTAAGCCCAGGTAGGTGTTGCAGGGGGAGTATATCACCAATTGGTCATGCGGGAATGGCAGTACTGTTCGTGAGTTGCAGCCAAATTATCCTGCTTGTTGAAGAAACAAAAGCGCCACCTCGGGTCCCCAAACCGCTACCACCTCGGACAGCCGGGGAACAATCCTGCGGGGGCCGCAATGCATGCCGCCCAGCGTGAGGTCAATGACCACACGACCGTCTCAATTTCTCCCCAAAGTCCGTGGCGGGCCCCAACCCATCCAATACCTTGGATACACACGAAGACCGCCGTAGCAGCAAAACCAGTGACATCAGGGCCAACTTGCGTAGCGGGGTCTCTGTATTGTGTCTCTGGCTGACACAAAACAATATCCGACAGAACTCCTTCTTGCGAGAGAGCAGAGACCACACAGGGGAGGACCTTGGAAGCAAACTTTATTCCTTACATGGCGAATGCATTTCGGCAATTTGTCAGCCTTCATCAGCGCCCAAGAGTCCAGGAGGCTTCCTACATCGCGAAAGTCAATCTTGCCGCCCTCTTATTGGCAGAGGGCCCGCTCCGCCCCCTTGCGTTGTCATCACACCTGTTGTCAGTACACACAGTGCGTATGGACTACAACACCCAGGATGCAAGGTGTTAAGCCCAGGTAGGTGTTGCAGGGGGAGTATATCACCAATTGGTCATGCGGGAATGGCAGTACTGTTCGTGAGTTGCAGCCAAATTATCCTGCTTGTTGAAGAAACAAAAGCGCCACCTCGGGTCCCCAAACCGCTACCACCTCGGACAGCCGGGGAACAATCCTGCGGGGGCCGCAATGCATGCCGCCCAGCGTGAGGTCACATCCGCAACATTCTATTGAGAATTTCTTTGGCGCCAATTGACGAATCTTCGCGAAATTCTCCAAACTTTTGGCCAGCTTTGCTCCGCTCCTACCCTGAAAGTTTCTTGGTGATTCGTCAAGCGGGGGCTGAGAAAAAAGGGGGGTCCCAAAATGCGTTTTCCCCATGCAATTTCCCATTGGATCTGTTGTCGCAGCTACAGCTCGAACCGCTGAACGGAATGACACCAAATTTGGCAAAGAGGTAGTCCTCAGTTCGGACTCGTGCCTTTTGAATATTTGGTGTGAATCTGTTCATTAGTTTCTGCGAAAATTAGAGTAAAAATGTTAGTGATATCTATGGCCGCAGAGGATCCGCGGACCGTACCCGCACCGTACGCGAACCCTCCCCGAACCGAGCACGCACCCTCCCGATCACGCGCTGAATGCTAATTGGCTGTCGAGCGTCTCTCTACATTCGAAACCAGGAACTGTTGGCGGCCATTTTCTGCCTCGGTTGAAGCGAGGCTGAAGAAGCAAGGGGAATAAGTGCGTAAAACATATAAAGGGGGCAGAGTAGGAATACTCTGACCCTCTAGAGGTGCTTAGGGAGTCCCAGAAGGACCCCCTGGGGCCCCCCTTTTTAAAAAAAAAATAAAGCGGCGAAATGCGCGCACGGTGCGCGCATCCTATCGCGTTGGATGCACGGATTCTCTCGCGGTGAGTGCGCGGATCCACTGCAACGTTTTTTGAAAAACGACAAGAAATCATTGGTTGCATAACAACTTTCTACACTGAAAGGTAGGGTGTATATTTTAGTTTTTTAAAGGTATGATTGTTATTGGTTAACAAAAACAGATTGTAAGGAAAATTATATATGATAAGCTGATATGTTGAAAAGTCAAGCACATTTCCTGTCTTGTGTAGGAACATTGTGTGCTGAACTTGTGACCTGTGAGCTCAGTGCAGTGTTCCATGACCTGTTTCTATGGTAACAGGCAGAAGGCAGATTGGGGGAAGGGTTGAAATGTATTTCAGTTGGAAAGGGTCGAAATGTTTAACCAATAGAAATGTGTGTTTGCTTTTGAGTTTATGTGCGAAGGATTGTGATTTGATGTTTACATGTATATGTGTGGAAAATGAAAGGGAAACTTTTCCATTCTTTGCTTTTGCTGAGAGGTGCACAGTGCAGAGGTTCTGTAAATGAAAATATGGTGAGTGATTGATATACTCCTTAATCTACAAAAGAACTTGAAAGATGAGTTATTTAATTGTGAGGGGATGTATGTGGACTATTTTGATTTTAATCAGACTAATGTATTTTTCCTGCTAAAGTGAAGGGAGTACTTTTTTTCTCTACAATGTGTGTGCATGTAGAAACCATTCTGTGATTGACTCCTAAATGCCTTCTGTGAATACCGAAAGCCTTAAAATTAGGATTTTTCTCAGTTTAGGAGTCCTAAGGTTAGGACTCCGAACTTTACAACTACTAAACTGAGAAAAATCCTAATTTTAAGGCTTTCGGTATTCACAGAAGGCATTTAGGAGTCCTAAACTTAGGACTACTAAATTGAGAAAAATCCTAACTTTAAGACTTTCGGTATTCACAGAAGGCATTTAGGAGTCCTAAAGTTAGGGGTCCTAACTATACTACTACTAAACTGAGAAAAATCCTAATTTTAAGACTTTCGGTATTCATAGAAGGCATTTAGGAGTCCTAAAGTTAGGAGTCCTAAATTTAGGACTACTAAATTGAGAAAAATCCTAATTTTAAGACTTTCGGTATTCACAGAAGGCATTTAGGAGTCCTAAAGTTAGGAGTCCTAACTATACTACTACTAAACTGAGAAAAATCCTAATTTTAAGACTTTCGGTATTCACAGAAGGCATTTAGGAGGCCTAAAGTTAGGACTTCTAACTTCTGTGAATACCGAAATGAGTAAGTGCCTTCTGTGAATACCAAAATGAGTAAGTGCCTTCTGTGAATACCAAAATGGTAGTAAGTTTAGGATTTTGTCTTAAGTTAGTTCTGTGAATCGGGCCCTTTATATTTTGGTAGAATTAGAAACCAGTCATTGTTTATGAATTTGTGAAATGAGTTATGTTATGTTTCTATACTAAAATGTAGTACTACTTCTAGATGAAGAAATGTGTTTTCATATAGTGCAAGGGATAGTGTTGTTTGTCTAGAATCACACAGTGAGTCTGTGTGCATTTGGGAACTACTGTGAGAGAAGCATTTGGTAACATCGTGTATTTGCTGAGAGAAAACTGTTTTAAAACCTGTCATGTTGTCAAGTTTTAGTAGCATTAGAAGCCAGTCTTTGCTTATGTGTTGATTAAATGAGTCAGGCATTGACACTAAAGAGCAGTCGTGAAATATGTAGATTGTGTGCAGTTCCCTTATCACTTTCATTGTTGTGAATGAGTTTTGGTAAACTCCTAGGGATACTGGTGCTTGTCTAGAATCACACTGTGAGTCTTTGTGCATTTGGGAACCACTGTGAAAGAAGCGTTTGGTAACAGTGTGTATTTGCTGACAGAAAACTGTTTTAAAACTTGTCATGTTGTCAAGTTTTAGTAGGATTAGAAGCCAGTCATTGCTTATGCGTTGATTATGTGTTGATTAAATGAGTCAGGCATTGACACTAAAGTGCAGTCGTGAAATATGTAGATTGTGTACAGTTCCCTTATCACTTCCAGTGTAGTGAATGAGTTTTGGTAAACTCCTAGGAATACTGGTGCTTGTCTAGAATCACACTGTGAGTCTTTGTGCATTTGGGAACCACTGTGAGAGAAGCGATTGGTAACATAGTGTATTTGCTGAGAGAAAACTGTTTTAAAACCTGTCATGTTGTCAAGTTTTATTAGCATTAGAAGCCAGTCTTTGCTTATGTGTTGATTAAATGAGTCAGGCATTGACACTAAAGAGCAGTCGTGAAATATGTAGATTGTGTGCAGTTCCCTTATCACTTCCAGTGTTGTGAATGAGTTTTGGTAAACTCCTAGGGATACTGGTGCTTGTCTAGAATCACACTGTGAGTCTTTGTGCATTTGGGAACCACTGTGAAAGAAGCGTTTGGTAACATTGTGTATTTGCTGACAGAAAACTGTTTTAAAACTTGTCATGTTATCAAGTTTTAGTAGCATTAGAAGCCAGTCATTGCTTATGCGTTGATTATGTGTTGATTAAATGAGTCAGGCATTGACACTAAAGAGCAGTCGTGAAATATGTAGATTGTGTGCAATTCCCTTATCACTTCCAGTGTAGTGAATGAGTTTTGGTAAACTCCTAGGAATACTGGTGCTTGTCTAGAATCACACTGTGAGTCTTTGTGCATTTGGGAACCACTGTAGGAGAGTCACGTTTGGTAACATCGTGTATTTGCCGAGAGAAAACTGTTTTAAAACCTGTCATGTTGTCAAGTTTTAGTAGCATTAGAAGCCAGTCATTGCTTATGCGTTGATTAAATGAGTCAGGCATTGACACTAAAGTGCAGTCGTGAAATATGTAGATTGTGTGCAGTTCCCTTACCACTTCCACTGTAGTGAATGAGTTTTGGTAAGCTGCTAGGGATAGTGTTGTTTGTCTAGAATAACACTGTGAGTCTGTGTGTATTTGGGAACCACTGTGAGAGAAGTGTTTGGTAACATCGTGTATTTGCTGACAGATAAGTGTTGTAAAACATGCCATGTTGTCAAGTTTTAGTAGCATTAGAAGACAGTTAAGGCTTATGCTTTCATTATATGAGTCAGGCATTGACAGTAAATTGCAGTTGTGAAATATGTAGATTGTGTGCAGTTCCCTTACCACTTGCACTGTAGTGAATGAGTTTTGGTAAGCTCATATTGATAGTGGTGCTTGTCTAGAATCATACTGTGAGTTAGTGTGTATTTGGGATCACTGTGAGAGAATCATTTGGTAACATCATGTATTTGCTGACAGATAACTTTTTTAAAATCTGTCATGTTGAGAGGTTTTAGTAGCATTAGAATCCAGTCTTTGCTTATATGTTGATTAAATGAGTCATGCTTTGACACTGATGTGCTGTACTTAAATATGTAGATTGTGTGCAGTAACATTAACTCTTCCAGACTAGTGAATGAGTTTTGGTAAACTCCTAGGATAGTGTTGCTGGTCTAAAATCACACTGTGAGTCTGTGTGCATTTGGGTAAGGATTGTGAGATTAGCATTTGGAACATCGTGTATTTGCTGAAAGATAACTGTTTTAAAACCTGTCATATTGTCAAGTTTTAGTAGCATTAGAAGACAGTTATGGCTTATGCTTTCATTATATGAGTCAGGCATTGACACAAAAGTGCAGTCTTGAAATATGAAGATTGTGTGCAGTTCGCTTACCACTTTGTTAAACTCCTACGTATAGTCGTAGTTGTCTAGAATTACACTGTAAGTCTCTGTGCATTTGAGAACCACTGTGAGAGAAGCATTTAGTAACATCGTGTATTTGCTGACAGATAAGTGTTGTAAAACATGTCATGTTGTCAAGTTTTAGTAGCATTAGAAGACAGTTAAGGCTTATGCTTTCATTATATGAGTCAGGCATTGACAGTAAATTGCAGTTGTGAAATATGTAGATTGTGTGCAGTTCCCTTACCACTTGCACTGTAGTGAATGAGTTTTGGTAAGCTCATATTGATAGTGGTGCTTGTCTAGAATCATACTGTGAGTTAGTGTATATTTGGGATCACTGTGAGAGAATCATTTGGTAACATCATGTATTTGCTGACAGATAACTTTTTTAAAATCTGTCATGTTGAGAAGTTTTAGTAGCATTAGAATCCAGTCTTTGCTTATATGTTTATTAAATGAGTCATGCTTTGACACTGATGTGCTGTACTTAAATATGTAGATTGTGTGCAGTAACATTAACTCTTCCAGACTAGTGAATGAGTTTTGGTAAACTCCTAGGATAGTGTTGCTGGTCTAAAATCACACTGTGAGTCTGTGTGCATTTGGGTAAGGATTGTGAGATTAGCATTTGGAACATCGTGTATTTGCTGAAAGATAACTGTTTTAAAACCTGTCATGTTGTCAAGTTTTAGTAGCATTAGAAGACAGTTATGGCTTATGCTTTCATTATATGAGTCAGGCATTGACACAAAAGTGCAGTCATGAAATATGAAGATTGTGTGCAGTTCGCTTACCACTTTGTTAAACTCCTAGGTATAGTGGTAGTTGTCTAGAATTTCACTGTGAGTCTGTGTGCATTTGAGAACCACTGTGAGAGAAGCATGTGGTAACATCGTGTATTTGCTGACAGATAACTAATTTAAAACCTCTCATGTTGTCAAGTTGTAGTAGCACTAGAAGCTAGTCTTTGCTTATGCATTGATAAAATGAGTCAGGGTTTGACACTAAGGTGCAGTACCATGTACTATTCTGTTCACTGTGGCAGAACTGAAAATTTAAAAGTTTTACCTAAGCACTGTCCTAGAAGTAGTCTGATTATTTAGTCAGTTTCTAAGTACCAAAAAGATTGCTTCAAATAAAAGTGTTCTGACATACTATACACTTGTCTTTTACACCTTCAATTCCCTAGTCAGTATCCATACACTTCCAGGAAACATCCTGTCACTTCCTTTGCAGTCCTCTAGAGACGCATTCAACAGCATGTACTAATCAATTGACTGTGCCAAAACTCAAACACTTATAAATTCACCTAGACACTCTCTTTCCAGTACTCTAATGATTCAGTCACTGCCTAAGTATTCATGCACTGAGCCAGTTCTTAGCATATGTACTACGTCAAACCCATATCCACTATGCATGCAGTCCTCCAACCGCCTACACACTTGTCTTTCACACCTTAAATTCCCCAATCAGTATCCGTTCACTACCAGCAAACACCCTGTCACTGCCGTTGCACTCCTCTAGTGACCGATTCAGCATCTTGTACTAATCCATTCACAGCGCCAATTCCTAATAAATTCACCCAGGCACTCTCCTTGCAGTACTCATCCAGTGACCCAGGCCTTAGTATGTGGAATGCTTCAAACCCTTATCCTCTATGTATGCAGTCCTCTAACCACCTACTCAATTGTCTTTCACACCTTCAATTCCCTAGTCAGTATCCATACACTTCCAGGAAATACCCTGTCACTCCCTTTGCAGTCCTCTAGTGACCCATTCAGCACCATTTACTTATCCATTCACTGTGCTAAAACCCAAACACTTATAAATTCACCAAGATACTATCTTTGCAGTACTCTAATCATTCAGTCAGTGCCTAAGTATTCATACACTGAGCCAGGCCTTAGCACATGGACTGCTTCAAACCCCTATGCACTATGCATGCAGTCTTCTAACCACCTAGACACTTGTCTTTCACACTTTAAATGTCCTAGTCAGTATCCATACAGTCTAGCACTTGTGACTGCTTTTGCACTCTTCTAGTGACCCATTCAGTACCAAGTACTAATCCATTCCCTGTGCGAAAAGCCTAGCATTTATAAATTCACCTAGGCACTCTCCTTGCTGTACGATAATCATTCAGTCAGTACCCAAGTAGTCATGGAGTGAGCCACGCCTTAGCACATGGACTGCTTTCAATGCCTATGCAGTATGGATGCAGTCCTCTAATCACCTACACAGTTGTGTTTCACACCTTCTATTCCCTAGTTAGTATTCATACTCTTCTAGCAAACACCCTGTGAGTCATCAAGTGTGTCTCCTTATACTACTGTAATCATTTAGTCAGTTAGCATGTAGTGTTTTAGTGAGGTAGGCTTTAGGGCATGAACTGCTTCAAAGTAGTATGCACTATGCATGTAGTGTTTTAATGATTGTCACACTTGTGGTTCAGGGCTATAGTTTCATAGTCAGTTTTTATATAAAATGTGTTTGTACAGTAATGGAATAGTTTAAATTTGAAAGTTATTAATATACATTTATTTGTGATTTTTTTTTACAGATACAGAACAGGAGTGTTTCTCATCTGTTTGCACTCTTCTCATGCAAGATTGTTTGGATGAAGGGTCCTTAGGTGTTTCATCATACTTGCTGTGCTGCACGAGTATTTTTTGTTAGGATCTCCTCGTAACAGAACTCTTTGGCAAATCTTGCGAGTGACGAAGATGGTATTGGTCTTTGTTTGCTCCTTGGAAAAAGTAAAACATTTCCTCACCACTGAAGAAAAACGTTGTTTGTGTGGTGCCTTCTGCAAAACATTTTCTTCAGATTCGGTAAATATTTTAAAGCGGCAACATTTACAGTTTTTGTAAGTTAAACTTATAAAATTTAGGGGCATATTAACAAGCCAGGCGATAAAATTATCGCCGCTTTAGCGGCAGAAAACTGCAGCTAAAACGGCGATAATGGGCTTGATAATATGCTCTATGGAATTCCAATTGAAGCCCATGTTAAATGTGAGGGACGTCTAACATGGGATTCAATTGGAATTCCATAGAGCATATTATCAAGCCCATTATCGCCGTTTTAGCGGCCGTTTTCTGCCGCTAAAGCGGCGGTAATTTTATCGCCTGGCTTGTTAATATGCCCCTACGTTAGCTGTATGCATTTTATATATCTGTGATTTGTTTCTTGTGGTATTTTGTTGAGAATACCATGTTGTTGTTTTTTTAACAATCTTTCTTATTTTCCAGGTCTGTCGTCAACATCCATTGTCCCCACAGTAGTGTTCCGCCTTGTTGTTTTTTATTATTGTTGTTACATTTTGTTTATTAGTTTATTGTTCATATATATGTTAATAAAAAAATAAAGTTTGAAAATACTTTTTCGTTTATATATTTATTATTATAAAAAATAAAGTTTGAAAAAACAATTAATAACGTTTTTGGTTGTTCTCTTAAATGCTGTGTGACTCTTTCTTGTTCTTATTACTGTTATTTGATGGAGTCCACCATGGTGTTAAATTTTGGGGGACTTATGGGTGGAATACTGGTGATATCTGCACTTTGCAATAACTTCTGAATAGTGTGTTAGATTTATCTCAACTTTACTTCCGTTAAAGTGCTGATAATGAAATGGAGAGTAGCCGTTCCCGTGCAAAAAGACACGGGGTGCACCTTTCAGATTTATTCTAAATACTAAAATCCTGTATTGAATTGCACTGAGGTATTGGCTGCAGTTACAGTGTACACACAAAATCTATTAAGAAATATCATTGTATTTATATTGATTGGGAATAGTGCATCAGGTGCTGGATCTTGATGAGATACACTGCTCATTTCGTATATTGTTCTGCACATGAAAAAATCCCATCACAACTTTCACACCAATGGCAATGCGAAACAAATTCAGGCGATAAGACACGTTAGCACCAGGGATTTTACACCTGCTTTCTGCTGGTGTTAAGCAGGACAACTACCTGCACCATGAAAGGGAACACAGTCAAGAGCCACACCAGAACACCCACAGGTACCATAGAGTCAATGAGCATGATACAGGGATACCCACGAGGGACAGAAGACTCATCTCAACAATTCCAGGACCGCCAATGCCCCCCAAACCCACATCTTAGTAAGTGTGTCCCTGTGGTCATTGTCTTAGCATGATAGGCACGAGCCCTGCAACATCACAGTGTGCTGTCACCTCAGCATTGGGTCAAGACTGATTTGCATATGGCCATGTCTAAACTGGGGTGGTGTAGTGGGCAAAAGAACGATGGATTTAACCCAGATCTCTTGACTGGGGGAGAATGTCTGCATTGTCAGCATTCCGTCCATCATTTGTTTATTGTAACGTCACCTCAGCGTTGGCAGTGAGCCTGGATGTGTAGCTACGCACGCATCCTCCTGCATGCACAACTGGCGTGTGCTGGTCTGGGGTTCACAGGTCAGTGCAGGGGTGTGCCTATCCGGCAAGGGGAACGGGGTGTCTCGGACATGTCCGTGTACAGGAAGTGCGGTAAGTGTGTCTCTGTGTTCTGGTGTGGCCTGCTACAAGAGCCGCAGCAGTTGATGTTGTAAACTGGCATGCACCACCTCCAAACGGCACTGTGATGTTGTGGTTGGAATGTAGCAGGACATGCGCAAATAGGCATTACAATGGCGTGCCATACGAGTGCATGAGATACAACAGCTCACCGTACAAAAGTGTGGGGGCTTGTGGGAGGGAGGAGCAGCCGTTTGGCAACATACCACACAGTGAAGTCGACCATGTGCCACATGCTGGGCATCTCATCCATGATGACCACGGTCGCAGACATCCCACAACACCAACGACTGGCCTTTGTACACATCCTGTTTGAACACAGCGTGGTTTTCACTTCTATGCTCGTTCAGTGGTGTGATGTTGGCGGGTTGTGTGACTTGTGCTGCTTGTTGGTGTGTTTCATTTTGGCCATTGTTAGTCTATATGTGTGTTGTACTTAATTGTGCATGTGTGCCATTCTGCCCATCTCCCCCTCTCCCCCACTCCCTGCTTCTTCCTCTTCCTACTGCTGTTGTGTCTATAATTTTGTTGCTGCACACATAAATACATGTAAAGAATAAATTAGAATAGTTCCTTGATTCTTTTAGGTTTCAAAACTTCTCTATTGGTTTCTTTTTAATTTTCCATATGAACCGTTTTTTTAATATTGAACAACACATAGAAGTCAGAAGTGCAACGTATTCTATCAACACACTTTCTAGAACATTCTACAACACGTGCAGGTTAAAAGTTCATCAATTTTTTAAAACTTAACGATATTTTTTTGTAACATTTTCTTGAATATTTAACGACACGTGCAGGTTAAAAGTTGACGATTGTTTTAAGTTGGAACAGTGCCTTTCAAATGCAAGTAGCAGGTGTGGTTGATCTGAGCAAATTTGATCCTTTGATATGTACTCCACGTTGAAACTGCTTTTTCTTAACCAATCATAAAGATGCTTTTCCACAAAACTAATGTGCACCCTACTTTTAAAAAAGAATGCTTTTCATGATATCTTCAGAGATAAGTTATAGATAGGAATTAGCATTTAAAAAAAACTTTGAAACTCACTGAAAAAACCATAGGTTTCAGGGGCGTTATAGTTAGGAATTGGCATTTAAAAAACCTTAGAAATTCACTGAAAAAACCAAAGGTTTCAGGGGCGTTATAGTTAGCTGGACATTTCCCTCTTACATAACCCTAGAATTTCCCCTGTTATAGTTAGTTCAGCTAACTATAACTCATGCCCCCGCTTTGCACTGCTGATGACGTCACATATTACATCACTCTTGACATGGTCAGTGACATCACTGATGACATCACTGATGACCTCTCAAATGACATCACTCTTGACATCACTGAAGAAGGGGCCTTTGGCCTTGATTCGCGTCGGCAAAGTGAATTTATTATGGAAGTGAAAGGCAGACTGCATTATTAAGACGGAGGGCGGTGTGTTGTCGAGTGACCTCTTATTGCTTGGGAACTTTGTTTGAAAACATTTTGCGCGGCCGCCCAGCCGCGAAGAGGAGCACCATCGTCAGCTAGTGAGGAAGATAATCGCTGGTTGAGAGAGGCTGCAGTTCCATACTGTTCGGGACTGGTACAGCACAACATACCACATGCGAACCAAAGCTGCTTTCATGGACATTACCTACTAAAGGACTATAAAAGCCTGAAACCAACCGCACCTTTGAACTTACTCAAAGTACGATATTTTTACTTGCATTGAAGACTCCTTGCCCCAGAATGCATCATGGCCGATTTGCACTTAGCGTACACCTATGAGGGGCAGGGCTAAGAGTGAATAAAGTCAGTAACGAATCAGATGCAAGCGTCAATCGTGTGGTTTTTGGCAGCCCAAGAAGAAGGGGCCTTTGGCCTTGAAACGCGTCGGCAAAGTGAATTTATTATGGAAGTGAAAGGCAGACTGCATTATTAAGCCGGAGGGCGGTGTGTTGTCGAGTGACCTCTTATTGCTTGGGAACTTTGTTTGAAAACATTTTGCGTGGCCGCCCAGCCGCGAAGAGGAGCACCATCGTCAGCTAGTGAGGAAGATAATCGCTGGTTGAGAGAGGCTGCAGTTCCATACTGTTCGGGACTGGTACAGCACAACATACCACATGCGAACCAAGGCTGCTTTCACGGACATTACCTACTAAAGGACTATAAAAGCCTGAAACCAACCGCACCTTTGAACTTACTCAAAGTACGATATTTTTACTTGCATTGAAGACTCCTTGCCCCAGAATGCATCATGGCCGATTTGCACTTAGCGTACGCCTATGATGGGCAGGGCTAAGAGTGAATAAAGTCAGTAACGAATCAGATGCAAGCGTCAATCGTGTGGTTTTTGGCAGCCCAAGAAGAAGGGGCCTTTGGCCTTGAAACGCGTCGGCAAAGTGAATTTATTATGGAAGTGAAAGGCAGACTGCATTATTAAGCCGGAGGGCGGTGTGTTGTCGAGTGACCTCTTATTGCTTGGGAACTTTGTTTGAAAAAAAAAATATATATATATATAAATATAAATATATATATTTATATTTATATTTATATATATACATTTTACCTACTGGTTGTCGCCAGAACGTAGTTAGAGTTAGACCTAGTTACTATAGGAAAATGGCAACATTCTATTTGCAATAACTTTGGCGCCGATTGATGAATCTTCGTGAAATTCTCAAAAGTAATTCTTTGTTGAGATCAGCTCCAATGTTAAAAGTTTGCGGGTGATTCATCAAGGGGGTGGCCAAGTAAAAAGGGGGGTCCCAAAATGTGTTTTTTCAATGGTAATTTCCATAGGGAAATTTAGACAAGGCTACAGGTCGAACGGGTGAACAGAATTACCCCAAAGTTGGCAGGGAGAAGGGTCTTGGTCTAGAAAGCACGCTTTTGTTTATTTGGTGTAAATCAGTTCAGTAGTATTTGAGAAATATCGAAATTTACAGATATCGATATTTGGGAATTCTGCCATCTGATTGGCTGAGGCGTTACAAGCACGAGCTTGCTGCTGATTGGCTGCGAGCGCTGCGAGCGTTTGCAGCTAGGAAGTGTTGGCCGCCATTTTGTGATTCCGTTGACGCGAGTAAGAGGGAAAAAGGGCAAAAAATGTGGGAAAGAGGAGGGTAGGAGCACTGTAACCTTTGTGGGGTGTGCTATACAGGGGGTGCGAAGTGAACTAATCATACCTACCGGTGTGAAATTTCTAGGCTACGAAAATCAAGTGAGTCCAGAGTGTGATGCTGCTAAGGTGAGGTGGTGCGGGACTCGTGGATTAGAGCGTCTAAATTGTGTGTCTTATGCTGTGAAGTTATTTGCCGTGGCCACTGCAGTACAGCTGCGGAAGTAGTGTCAGCATGTGTTTATAACTACTAGGACGAACTACTGACCTGTACTGGTCTGAAAGTTCTGGGGTATGGAAAATATGTGAGGTAGTGTGTAGAGTCTCATGCTGCTAAGCTGAGCTGCTGCCGGACTTGGGGATGAAAGTGTGAGCCCAAACTGTGTGTCATATGCTGTGAAGTCATGTGCTCTGGCCGCTATGCCACATCTGTGCAACTAGTGTCAGCATGAAGTTATAGCTACTTGGAGGAACTTTTGTTTCAAACATTGTAACTTTTGTATGGTGCTTAGGGTGTGTTATATAGGGTGTGCGAAGGTAAATTTGTGTGTATGAAATGAATTCGGTATTTGGAAAGTGAAAAGCACTGAGTCCTACGGGTCTGATGGCGCTGGGGGCATAAGGTGGGGTGCTGCTGGAGATGGGAATAAAGCTGATGAACTACTGACCCCTGTTGTGAATTTTTAACGTGCACGTGCCGTTAAATGTTTGATAAAATGTTGCAAAAGTATATAGTTAGGTTCAAAAAACAATTATGAACTTTAAACCTGCGGGTGTCGTAGAAGGTTCCAGAAAGTGTGGTAATAAAATAGGTTGAACTTGTATGTGGCGTGGAATAATAAGTAGCTTTTCGGGAGGAAAATTCAAAATTAACCAATGGAGGTAAGTTTTGGAATGTCGTTGAAGGAATGAAGTATTCTGAATTGTTTTTTACATGTATTTATGTGTGGAGCGACAGAGAAATTGTGCCATTCCTGGTTTAATTCTTGATGAAGTCGGAGCATTACATGTATTATGTGAGAAAGAGAGAATTATATGCGTGTGTCATTTAAAATCTGGATAACATGTACAAAGGTGAGTTAGAAATGAACAAGGTGTGTAATGTGTTTTATAGTATTGATTAAGTATTTGAGGTGATATTTTTAATTTTGAAAGTATTTTTTATTTCAAAGTAATATAGTGTTAGTAAAGTGTGGTGTTATATTGGTTATGAAATATGCATACAATTTGAGCTGTTGTTATATAAGTATTTTATATATGTTTAGGAATTTTTACAGAGAAGTGTAGTTTGTCATCTTTTTAGGACTGTGTTGTTTTGAAAATGAGGTACAGCGTTAACTTGAGTTTGTAATGTATTTGGGGAGATAAAGAAAATGTTGCACATTTGCAACTGATACTTTTTGTGGAAATAGTGGGGTGGAGGGTGGTAGTAGGAGACGTATGTGTTATTAAGTTAAAAGTATAAAACATAATGCAGAAATGTTATGGGGGCAGGTTGTGTTCTTATTTTTGACACTGAGAGGTAGGTTTGAATGTAAGTCAGGGTAGTTTGTTGTACAGTTGGACCGTGTACAGTGTTTTGAGATTACATGGAGAGGAGCTGGAGATACGAAAAGTGATACGTTCCTTTTATATGTACGCATAGTTTGAATCATGTGATCCTAAGTTGAGATAAATATGAATATGGTTTCTGGTTTGCATTTGGGTATAGTGAATAGCTTTTGTAGTTTCTGACTAGTGAATAATAAAAAGGTAGATATACTAAAATATATGGTAGTAAACGTATTAATTATTGTCTGTTCTTATGGAATAGAAGTAGTTGGGGAGTGCTTCTTTAGAAGAGATGTTTTATAAATGTGTGAGAGATAAAAAATGTAAATGTGCGGTATATTTTCTGTATGACTTTGTTGACATTAGAGAACTACATGTGATTATAAGTGATACGATTTGTCAGGCTGTGTCGCTGTGGCGGATATATGTAGGTGCGGAAGTGGTTCGTTTTTTGCTGATGGTGAGCTTCACTATCCCTTTTGATACACTTGTCAATTTATTCATTCCATTTAATATCTTTAATATAGATACAGTAAAGGGACTGTATATCAAATGTTTGGGAATTAAAACTTGGTTTACTCTCCCAATGCCCTGCTATACACTCTACAGAGTGTTTAAACGACTTTCGTAACATATAGATGTCTAGCTAGTAAAAGTGGTGTAGTTCGACTTGGCCCATTTATAAACCGTGCTACGGGATGGTTTATGTTTTACCCGCCAATTTGCATGTTTGAATACTTTTTGCTGATAAGTGTTCCGGCAGACATCTGTTAAAATTAACGTTGTATATGGGTATAGTGGCACTACTGGGAATGGTGGGGGTTTCTGTTTGATTTCGTATGGTTAAGCAAGGGTGGGGGTGGGTGTGGGAGAGGTGGTTATGTTGCTGATTGAAACACAGAATATAGTAACGTGCAGATGTCGAGCTGCTAAAGGTGATCTAGTACCACTTGGAGCACTTATAAAGTGCTCTATAGCATGAGATATGTTTTAGTCGCAAATTTGCATGTTTTAATATGTTTTGCTGATGAGCGTTTTGGGAGACATCTGTTGAAATTAGGCCTCTGTTTGGCTATGGTGGCGCCTCTACATCTGCGGGGGCTCTTTATTTTATTTCGTAAAGTTGAGCAAGGGCAGGGGTTGAGGTGGTGTAGTGGTACTGTGACTATTTATAAACCGTCCTATGGTATGGTGTATGTTTGAGTTGCAAAATTGCAGGTTTTAATAGGTTTTGCTGATGAGCATTCCAGCAGACACCTGTTGACATTAAGTCTATGTATGGCTATAGTGGCGGTAACGGGAGTGCTGGGGCTCGTTGTTTGATTTCATAAGGTTAAGCAAGGGATGGGTGGGGGTGGGGGAGGTGCGTATGTTGCTGATTATAAGACGGATATTTGTAACGTTGGCATGTGTAGTTACTAAAGGTAATGTAGTTTCACTGGGCCCATTTATAAACAGTGCTATGGGATGGTTTATGTTTTAGCTGAATTTGCATGTTTGAATAGTTTTGCTGATAAGTGTTCCGGTAGACACATGTTAAAATTAAGCCTGTGTATGGGTATAGTGGCGCTACTAGGAATGGGGGGTTTCTATTTGATTTCATGCTGTTAACCAAGGGCGGGGTGGGTGTGGGAAAGGAAGTTATGTTGCTGTTTGAAATACAGAATATAGTAACGTGGAGATGTGGAGCTACTAAAGGTGATGTAGTACCACTGGGAGCACTTATAAATAGCCCTATGGCATGGTATATGTTTTACCCGCAAATTTGCATGCTTTTATACTGTTTGCTGATGAGCTTTTCAGGAGACATCTGTTGAAGTTAAGGCTGTGTATGGCTATAGTGGCGCTTCTACGTTTGCTTGGGATCTTTCTTTTATTGCGCAAAGTGAAGCAAGGGTGGGTGTTGAGGTGGTGTAGTGGTACTGTGACTATTTATAAACCGTCTTATAGTATGGTGTATGTTTGAGTTGCAAAATTGTAAGTTTTAATAACTTTTGCTGATGAGCGTTCCGGCAGACACCTATTGACATTAAGTCTATCTATGGCTATAGTGGCGGTAACGGGAGTGCAGGGGCTCGTTGTTTTGATTTTGTAAGGTTAAGCATGGGTATGGGTGGGGGTGGGGGATGTGCGTATGTGCGTATGTTGGTGATTATAAGACGGACATTTGTAACGTGGGCATGTGTAGTTAGTAAAGGTAATGTAGTTTGAGTGGGCCTATTTATTAACCGTGCTATGGTATTGTTTATTTTTTCCTCTTAAAATTAAGCCTGTGTATGGGTATAGTGGCGCTACCAGGAATGTTGGGGGTTTCTGTTTGATTTTGTACGGTTAAGGAAGGGTGGGGGTGGGTGTGAGGGAGGTGGGTATGTTTCTGATTAAAACACAGAATTTAGTAACGTGCAGATGTCGAGCTACTGAAGCTGATGTAGTACCACTGGGAGTACTTATAAAGTGCCCTATGGCATGGTATATGTTTTACCCGCAAATGTGTATGTTTTAATACTCTTTGCTCATGAGCGTTCCGGTAGACAGTTGTTCAAATTAAGTTCTTGTATTGGTATAGTGTGTTTACTAGGTTTGGTGTGGCTCTTTCTTTAATTTTGTGAAGTTAAGGAAGGATGGGGAAGAGGGTGGTGCAGTGGCAGTGTGCCCATTTATGAATCGGTTTATGGTATGGTATATGTTTTTCTGGCAAATTCCCATGTTTTAATACGTTTTGGTGATGAGTGTTCCAGCAGACAGGTACAGAAATTACACAACATTTCTGGGGATAAGACATCTTCGTGCTGATAGACACTCTTGTACTGTGGTAGAAGGCTGATAGCGTTGATGGAAAATTATGAAACTTGGTGCCATTGTAGATTTTAATGGAATGTTACACTGTTTGTTTCTTTCTATGGTGTAGTTAGGGTTCTAAGTGGGGGAAAAAAGTGGGGGTGCTCTAAAAGGGGGGGGGGGCAAAGCTCTTAAAGGGGTGTGGGCTATGCAAGTTAGGGCGTGGTCCAAATCAAAGATAAGTATCATTGTGTGCTTTAGAAAATCCTCTCCAATTATCGTAGGTTTGGAAAAAAACATTGTTTAAAGGATTTCCCTTTCTTCTAAAATGTGGGTAACCTAGCGGATGTCTTCAGTTCTCAGTAGTGAGCAAAATAAGCATGCGTACATCGATGTGCATGCTGTCACTGCATTGTAATTTAAAAAAAAGATTATCTTTGAGAGGGCCGAAAATAGAGCCTGGTAGAGAGCCGTTTGGAGGCTGCCTGAAAATTATTGCCAGTCCCCAGACCTGGCCCAATTAAAGCGCAGTATCCATGCATCCTAAGCACTGCGCCATTCAACCATCTTTTAATTGATGCATATATTCCTACTTATATATATTCATAAATCTGTTCATCCGCTTATCTTAAGCATCTATGAGCGCACTCGCCTATAGTAAGCACTGTGCCATTCATGCAGTGATACGCCTTTATATGCATAGATCTATCTGTCCAAGAATCAATCCGAAGCATTTATCAGCCCACCCGTCTATCGTAAGTACTGGTATTTGCATTCATTCATCCTTCCATCCATCCATACATTGATACACTGATCTATGTATCTATCCATTGATGCATCTGGCCATGCATCCACTCGCCATGTATTCAACTATACGTTCTTATTTCCGTGCATCGTCCGCCCCCGATCTTAAATACGACATATTATGCTCATCCAGCTACCCTCTTAAGGCATTGAAAAGTCTTGCGAAAAGCATTGTCAGGCAGACTTTTTTTATAAAGAATAACAAAGCTTTGGGTTACTCTTTGTGGAGCATAATTCAACACCCTTCTCTGGTGGTGTTTTAAACAAAGGTACATCTAGCGAAAGAAATATAAAGGATCTTTTAAGTGTAATATGTTAATTTAGAAACATAACATTTAGTCGAGTTGTTAATAGGTACACTGTTTTAAAGTGGCCGTGACTGACAAATACTGAATACCTGTAATTCTTATATTTGAGAAAGTATACCAGAGAGCTACTTTGGGGTGGTGAGAACCTTGAGTTCTATTTTTCCATGTGAAGTACAGTATAGGAATATAAAAGTATTGGAAAGCTTTTATGTTCATATTAAAGAGGGGGTGTGAGAACTTAGTGAAGCAGGCAAAGTGTGTGTTTTCGTAGCACTAAAACAAGACCGTGTGTAAGGTGAGAGCAGGTTCGTGTGGGAGTTGCCTTGTTGTGGTCCTTTGCAAAGGCGCAACCAGAGGGAAATCGCAGTTGAGGCGTCTCTCTTTCAGCAATAGGCAGAGTGGGCATGTAGGGGTTGTAAAAAGGGGTGAAAAAGAACAGAGTCTCCTTTACAAAAAAATTATGATTTGAAGACCATTGAAGTACTCGGGTACGGCTCTCTGTGTGCGCCGGGAAGCTGTGTCAGAGAGTCCGGGGAAATGGGCGTTGCACGTCTGGTGGTCTGTCTGCTAATCACCCCACGATGATGTTGCTGGTGCATTGCAAAAAGAGAAGAGAAATACTGAGAGAAAATGGGTCTCTTTAAAGGATTTCCCTTCTCCTACAATGCGAGTCACTTGGCATGATGTCTGCACTTCTAAGTAGTGAGCAATGTGCATGCTCTCACAGTGTCACTGCAGTGCAATAAAGAAAAAAACGGATTACGTTTGTGAGGTTGGAAAATAGAGAAAAATATTTCGTTTGGATTGAAATTTGGAAATGCCTAGAAGAAGTGAAAAAAAAGAAAAGAGAAGAAAAATATATATTTGACCAAAAGGAAAGATCTTTAAGTAGAAACAAATGCGACTAGTAGAGAAACTGTTTGTTTGAGTAAAAGTAA
This sequence comes from Triturus cristatus, assembly GCF_964204655.1. Classification (NCBI taxonomy): domain Eukaryota; kingdom Metazoa; phylum Chordata; class Amphibia; order Caudata; family Salamandridae; genus Triturus; species Triturus cristatus. The sequence continues at coordinate 842,704,107 of NC_140588.1, read as the reverse complement.
AAGACAATTTTTGAACAAAATATTACGAACATTTAATGAGAAAAACATCACACAAAGCAAAAAAAAGAATTTTTCAAGTAAGGTGAAGCAGAGTTCAATTTCAAATATGAGGAAAAAGAAAGATGATAAAGAAATAGTATCTGGTACTCGGAGACAAAAACTATTTCAAGAAATTCATCAGAGACTTTTTCGATCTAGTGTGATTCAAAATTCATTGAAAACATGCTGCAAATATAAAAGAAGAATGTTCCAATTCAAAGTGAAGCAGTGTATTGAAAGTATAGTGGATACTGCTTTCAATTTGAAACAGAAGTTGTTCATTTTGATTTTAAAGAGAATGAAAGTATTGGACAAAATATTCAAAGTGTTGAAAGACAAAATTAGAAAAAAAAGACTTGTGAACAGAACCAACTTTTGTAAAATCTTTAGTGGACATTGGAGACATACTTCTAATACTGAGCCTTTTTTTAATGAGGAAAGTTACTTCCAGGAAAAAAGTTTATCTTTTGCAGTTGATACTGGAGGTTGTTGCTATGAAGTTCAGGATGGTGTCCCTCTTCCAAAGGAGGAAATGGTTAGTAAAAGTGCAAAAGAGTTAATAGCTGAAGAAGTGCAAGGGAATAAGTGGAGTTGCAGTAGCATTTGTAATATTCAACAGGAATCCATTCATATAATGCAAAATTTGCTACGAGAATATACTATAAAACAGAAGATTAAGTTGTTAAAAGGATTAGATCCATGTAATGTAAGAACATGTACTGAGAAGTATGGGCATTCTCTGGCTTGTCTTTCAAGAAAAGTTTGTAAAAGTGTTTTTCATCATTTGAGGATGTTAGCAGTACACCATTCAGAAATGCGGAACTTTGTAAAGAAACTGTACTATGTAAAAAGTCCTGCATTAAGTTTAAGTGAACTGAATGGAAGTCTTTTATATGGTTCTTTATCAGACGATAATGAAATGCGATATTTTGGTTCAGAAGAGCAGTTCATAGAAAGTGAAAATTTGACAATTACAGATGTTGGAGGAGATGAGAACGTGATTAGCACTGATCAGTTTGAAGAAGAAATTGGAAAGTTTAATGTAGTGTGCTCTGAAATACCAAACTATGTTTGTGTTTGTTGTCGACGTACTCATTATAAAAGTCAAAGTAGAAATGTTGATTTGTATTTGAAAAGTGAAAAGGAGAACAATGGTAAGTGGGAAGAATTTGCAACTTGTTTGTTGAAGGTCGATTTGAGTTAGGTAGTGATCAACGTATATGTAAATATTGTTACAATAAATTAGAAGAGAACAAAATGCGTACTAGAGCAGTGCATAATAAGTTGGAGTTAGTAGCTATTCCACAGGAACTGGCCAAATTGAATACATATGAGTCGGTTCTAATTCAATCTGTTCATCCTTTTCAAACTATAATTCGGATGGAGCCTAAAACAGGTAAACTGCCACCAACAGACTTGCACAGAGGGCTGAAACGAAGAGTGGTGTACTTACCTTTGGATTTTAAGAAAAACATTGAAACTATTGCTGGAGAGAAAGAGGAAGATGAGGCAGTAGTTATTTTAGTAAATGGTGTACCCACGAAGAGTCGGATAATATGGCAAGAATTTGTGGATGTTAATAAAGTTGAAAAGGCTACCTTATATCTTATAGAGAACAATATTTATTACAAAAATGTAAATGTGGATGAACAGGTAATACGTTTAGAAGATGATTTTGAAATTTCAAGTGGTCAAATAGAGAAAGTGGACAAGTCAAAGACAGAAGAGATTTATGAACATTATACAATATGTCCTTTGTATTCAAAAGAAGTGATAGGAAGTAGCATTGAGTTATTTCAAATGAAAAAAGCACAGGGAATTCCAATGAGTGTATGGGAGAAAAGCTTGGAAGCTCGTTGTTTTCCACAGTTGTTTCCTACTGGAGAAGGTGGACAATATGATGACCAACCTGTACGTTTCCAGCTTCAGAATATCTTTCAACAAGATTATATTTTGAAGATCCAAGATTTCGACAGTGCATTCCATACATATTTCACCTTTTGTTTGAAAGTGATCTGTCTTCTCTCTCATATGCAGTGAATCATATGCTTAAAACTGGAGTTCATGAATCACTTCTTTCTATAAAAGAATTTGTGGAGAAAGTTCAAGAAACAGATGAAAATGTAGAAGCACAGTTAATCAATTTGATGGCATGTCAAAGTGGAACAAATGAGTATTGGTATCGTTGTCATGGAGAACTCAAGTGTCTGTTACAGAACTTAGGTACACCAACATGGTTTGTCACACTTAGCTGTGCAGAGTATGCATGAGAATATTTGCTTGAGTTTTTAAGAGAAGCAAATTCTAATATAAAACATGTTGAAATAAAGACGCCTGGTGAAGTGTGTTCATTGGATCCTGTAAATGTGTGCAGATATTTTAATCATAACTTTCAAGCTATGATGTCTTTTTTCTGCAATAAAAAGAATCCACCTCTTGGAGAAGTTACCGATTTCTTTTGGAGAAAGGAGTATCAAGCAAGAGGTGCACCTCATATACATATGCTAGTATGGATCAAGGATGCACCTAAATTTGGAAATGATTCTGATGAAACAGTATTGTCTTTTATCGAGCAGTATGTGACATGTGAGATTCCAAGAGAAGGAGGAGATAGAAGCTTGAGACAGCAAGTTTTACGTTTCCAAAGACACTGTTGAGGAAAGTATTGCAGAAGAAAATACAAGTCTAAAGGAAAATTTTACACCAAATGTCGGTTTGGTTTTCCCCGTCCAGTCATTTGCAAAGGAAGAGTAAATTCTTTTTTTTCTTCTGTGAGGCACACAATAACTCGGAAATCCTCAAAGAATACCTACAACTTAAAAAGAACAGAAGTGTCAAAGTATATCAATGACTACAATCCAGTCACTTTAAAAATTTGGAATGTGAACTTGGATATCCAGTATGTTGCGGATAATTCAATTGCTGTTGCACGTTATGTCACATCGTACATAACAAAATCTGAAAAAACAGAGATGAAACAAATGTGGGAAGAAATTGCACAAGAGAATAGTCTTAGCAAAAAATTGTACAGCTTTAGATTGAAAATGCTTTGCCACCCAGAAATTGGATCATATGAATGTTCAGACCACTTGTGTTCTTCAAGTTTATATTCAAAGTTACAAGGAATCATTTGGGTAAGTTTAGGTCTTGCCAGCAAACGAAATAGTGTTGAAATCATTGGAAGAAATTGAACAATTAGCAGCAAATGAGCCAGATAGTACAGACATTCTTAAAACTAATATGTTGGACACATACTATCTGAAAAGGAGTCAACATCTGGAACAGCTATGTCCGTATGAAGTTCTTCAACATTACAGCTTCAAAAGAAATGTTAAAGAGAATTTAAAAGAAGGAAAGTTTGCAGTAGTTGGATATCATGGTTCTTTAGTAAAACATGCAAAGGGTAAACTTAAAAACCACAAGAAACTTAGTTGTGAAACTCCAGATAAGCGAGAATTTTACTATTTAGCACTTCTGCAGCTGTTTAAACCATGGCGTAGCGAAAGTGAATTACTTGGAGAGTTTGACTGATACGAAGATTCTTTTAATGCTTGTAAAGATAGCATTTGATGTCCAATTTTCCCTACATATTTAAAAATGTTGAATGATGAAGTTGAACAGGAAAAGACTATTATAGCTGAAATAGCTCATGAAAGTTCTCAAGACAGTCAAAGTAGTTGTCCATGTAGTCAAGATCCTGTTGGACAACCAATGCTGGAAAATGAAGCAGCGATTGCTATGCATGAAGTCGAAATTGCAATTCAACAAGCACATGAGGAGAATATAACATTGGAAAGTTAGAAGAACAAGTAAATAATGAACAGAAAGAAATATATGTGCAAGTGAGAGAACGAATAGAACATGGTTTTTTGCATGAACAAAAATGTTTATCTTTTAAACCTCTTCTGATGTACATCAGTGGTCAAGCTGGGGCAGGTAAAACAAATTTCATTAAAGTTTTGACCAGTTATCTTAAAAAAACTACTGGTTCACATTTATGTTGTGTGGTAACAGCTCCAACTGGATTAACTGCACACAATGTTAAAGGAGTTACTTTGCATAGATTATTGATGTTACCAGTGGAACATCATAATACATTAGAATATCAGAAGTTGTCTGGAGAAGCTTCTTATGAAGTGTCAAGAGTGCTGAAGAAAATGAAACTTTTAATTATTGATGAGGTGAGCATGGTCTCAAACTTAATGCCTGCTTTTGTACACTTAAAAATGCAACCGGTATTAAAAACAGATTACAACGTGGGGGAAAACATTTAATTGTATTTGGAGATCTGCTACAACTAACCCCTGTAAAAGGAGAACCAGTGTTTAAAACTCTTCTACAGAAAGACACTAAGAAATCTTTGGGAAGTATTGGAAATGTAAATCTGTGGTTACATTTTAAATATAAAGAACACACTCAGAATATGTGACAAGTAAGAGATGAAGATTATGGAAATATTCTAAAAGATGTAAGAATTGGTGTTCTAAGCAAACATGGTAAACAAGCTTTTCAAATGTGTCTACTAAAGAACTTGTTTACAAATGAAAACACGCCAGCAGAAGTAATGTACAAGTAAATGAAAGAAAAAAGTCTATAGTTTGCCTAATGCCTACAGTGGAAGAGTGTTATACATTTAATAGAGAGCTTATGTAATTGGAAAATCAAGAAAAAGTTCACATTGAAGCTATTGATAAAATAGAGCATCAAGGAATAACAATTGTTCTTTCAGAAAAACTACAGACTAAATTGTATTCTTTGGAAAAGTCTATATCAAAAACTGCTGGCTTAGAAAAAATTGTAGATGTATGTTTAAACTGTCGGGTAATTTTGAAGCGCAATCTGAATGTAGAAGAAGGTTTAGTGAATGGAGCAATGGGGAAAGTTGTTGATTTTGTGAAATATCAAAATAGAAATGGAATTGAATTTTTGAAAGTTAAATTTGATCAGATTGCAGAGGTAAGACAGATTGCACGTTCTGCCTCACGTTTTTTGCTTGTAAAAGACTTGTATGTTCGTAGAAAACAGTTTCCCTTCTGTTTAGCATATGCAATAACTATTCACAAATCACAAGGTTTAAGTGTAGATAATGCTTTGGTAAATTTTGGAAAAACTGTGTTTAAAGAGGGAATGGTATATGTTGCATTATCTTGAGTTAGAACGTTGTCTGGTTTTTATTTCATTGATTTTGATGAGAACAATGTTAGTGCTGATGTTAATTGTGTAAGAGAATATAATCGTTTGAGAAGGCTTTATGCTCCCCATTTAGGTGAATATCCTATTGACCCCTGTGCCTGTATTTTCCCCTGTACCCTTCCTTCCTTCTGTTCTCATCGTCACCCCTGTGATTCTGTGCCTGTTTTTCCCTCTGTGCCCCCGTGATTTTGTGCCTGTTTTTCCTTCTGTACCCCCGTGATTCTGTGCACATTTTTCATTCTGTGCCACCGTGATCTGTGCCTGGTTTTCCTTCTGTGCCCCGGTGATCTGTGCCTGTTTTTCCTTCTGTGCCCATTTTTCCTTCTGTGCCCCCGTGATTCTGTGCCCGTTTTTCCTATTGTGCCCCCTGTGATTCTGTGCCCATTTTCCTTCCGTGCCCCCGTGATCTGTGCCTGTCTTTCCTTCTGTGACCCCCATGATCTGTGCCCGGTTTTCCTTCTGTGACCCCCGTGATTCTGTGCCCTTGCCTTCCGTGCCTTTCACCACTCCCGTTCACCCTGCTGCGTCCCCTGCGGCCCCACCTCCCTGACTGCCCATTCGCTGCCCTTACCTCCCACCTCCTGCAACCCAGCTGCTCCTCCCTCCCACCTCCCCATATAGGGTGGCCGCTGCACGGTGAGGAGAGCGACCCTTGACCTTGTTAGGTAGGTCTCTCCCCTCCGCTTAGCACCACCTGTGTGTCCTGTCCCTGTCCCAGCTGCCGCTGCTGAGGAAAGTTGAGGCTCTCCTCCACCCGCAGGCTACCACCTGCGTCTCATCCCTGGTGGCCAGTGGTAGGCCTTAGGTCTGTACTATTTTTCATTGTACTGCCCGTATCGTTTTCTCTTTTGCTGTCTGTGACTGCTGTTGTCTGTTTCCCCCCTGTGCCTGTATTTTTCCCTGTACCCTTCTTTCCTTCTGTTCCCATCGTCACCCCCGTGATTCTGTGCCCATTTTTCCTTCAGTGCCCCGTGACTCTGTGCCTGTTTTTCCTTATGTGCCCCAGTGATTCTGTGCCTGTTTTTCCTTCTGTGCCCCCCTGTGATCTGAGCCCGGTTTTCCTTCTGTGCCCCCGTGATCTGTGCCCGTTTTTCCTTCTGTGCCCCCCATGATTTGTGCCCATTTTTCCTTCTGTGCCCCCGTGATCTGTGCCCAGTTTTCCTTCTGTGCCCCCCGTGACTCTGTGCCCGTCTTTCCTTCAGTGAGCCCTGTGATCTGTGCCCAGTTTTCCTTCTGTACACCCCGTGATTCTGTGCCCTTGCCTTCCATGCCGTTCACCGCTCCCGCTCCCGCCGCTGCATCCCCTGTGGCCTTGCCCCCTGACTGCCCATTCGCTGCCCCAACCTCCTGCCTCACAGCTGCTACTCTCTCCCACCTCCCCATATATTGTGGCCGCGCCTAAGGCAATCCCGTCTGTGCCTGTCCAAGCTCGTCCGCGCCAGGACCGCGCCCAGTGCCAGGACCCCTGGGCACCCCTAAGGCCACGACGCCCGCCTCTGCTACGACTTCAGCACCCTCCACGCACTCAACGCCAGACAATCATGAACCTGCTGCCTGGCTGCCCCGAAGCGCACCCAAGGACCCTTCTCCTGCCGGAACTGCAGCTCCACCAGCATCCGGCCCGCCAACCCACCTACCAAAGAACCCAACCACCTCAGATGCATCCTTCTCAACACCCGCTCCGCACGCAAACATGCAGTGGAACTCTGGGACCAACTGGACTCCAACACCCCAGACGTCGCCTTCCTGACGGAGACATGGCTGAACCCTTCGTCGCCATAGCCATCCCGGAAGGCTATAAGATCACCCACAGGGACCGCACCAATGGAGCAGGAGGAGGAATCGCCATCGTTCACAGGAACACTCTCAAAGTCTCAACTAACACCGATGACACCCTCAGCACTGCCAAACACCTGCACTTCCAGATCCACACCGATCCCCACACCACCCTCAGAGGAACGCTCATCTACAGACCCCCCGGACCATGAGCACAGTTCAGCGACTCCATCACCGACCTCGTCAGCACACACGCCCTCACCTCCATGGACTACATCCTCCTCGGGGACCTAAACTTCCACCTCAAGAACAACAACGACACCAACTCCTCCACCCTGATCGACAACCTTGCCAACGTTGGACTCAGACAACTCATCACTACACCCACCCTCTCCGTTGGCCACACGCTTTACTCCATCTGCTCTGCAAGCTCCCACGTCTCCTTCAACCACACCACTGAGCTCCACTGGACCGATCACCGCTGCATCCACTTCACCTTCCGGAAACCCACCACGCTCGCACCACTGCACCCAACAGATGCCGTGTCGCTGCTGGAGCAAAGTCACCGAAGACCAGCTTTCCACCACCCTCGCCAGGAGCCCACCCGCAGATCTGACCGACCCCAACACCGCCGCTCGCAATCTCAAACAGTGGATCAACGACTGCGCCAACACCCTCACCCTGCTCAAGAAGCCCTCCAACACCCACACTAGCAAGAAAGCCAGCTGGTTCACCGAAGACCTCCAGGCCTCCAAGCAAACCTGCCGAAAACTAAAAACTGGATCCGTGAACAAATACCACAAAGCTACACAGCCCACAAGAACGCCACCCGCAGACACCACCACCTCATCAGATCCGCCAAAAGGACCTCCTTCAAAGACCACCTAGACAACAATGCACACAATAGCAAAGAGCTCTTCAACATTGTGAAGGAACTCTCCAAACCCCGGCTCGAACAACAATCACAGCTCACCTTCGCAAGACCTGTGCGACTCGCTTGCCAGCTTCTTCCATCGCAAGATCACAGACATCCACGACAGCTTCAACGCCGTCACCACCCCGGCAACCACTGAGACCCCCGCTCCCATGACCATCACCCGCACCAACCACCTAAACGCCCAGACCAACTTCAACGACGATGACACCATCAAGATCATGAACACCATCCACTCCGGATCCCCGGGAGACCCCTGCCCACACCACATCTTCAACAAAGCCAGCAGCACCATCTCACCCTATCTCCGGAAAATCATCAACATCTCCTTCAAGACTGCGACCTTCCTGTAGAGCTGGAAGCACACAGAGATCAACGCCTTACTCAAGAAACCCAAGGCGGACCCCAAGGAACTCAAGAACTTCCGACGCATCTCCCTGCTCCCGTTCCCGGCGAAGATCATCGAAAAGGCCGTCAACAAACAACTGACCAGCTTCCTCAAGGAGAACAGCATCCTGGACCCATCCCAGTCCGGGTTCCGCAGCAACCACAGCACCGAAACTGCTAGACAATGGAGAAACCGTGGCCTCATCCTCCTGAACCTGTCAGCCGCCTTCGACACGGTCGACCACTGCACACTACGAACACGCCTCTACGATGCCAGAATCCAAGAGAAGGCCCTGGACCTCCTCCTTCCTCTCTGGCAGAACACAGAGCGTCGCCTCCCCCCCTTCCACTCCGAAGCCACCGAGATCAACTGCAGCGTACCCCAAGGCTCATCCCTCGGCCCAAAGTTGTTCAATGTCTACATGGCACCACTCCCCCACACCGCACGATGGCACAACCGCAACATCATCTCCTACACCCATGACACCCAGCTGATCCTCTCCCTCACCAAGGATCCTCACATCGCCAAAGCCAACCTCCACAAAGGAATGAAGGCCATCGCCGACTGGATGAGAAACAGCTGACTGAAGCTGAAATTAGACAAGATGGAGGTCCTCATCCTCGGATCCACCCCCTCGGCCTGGGATGTCTTCTGGTGGCCTACTGCACTAGGAACACCCCCAACACCCACCGACCATGCACGCAACCTAGGGGTCATCCTCGACTCTACCCTCTTCATGACGAAGCAGGTCAATGCCGTCTCCTCCTCCTGCTTCAACACCCTCCAGATGCTTCGCAGGATCTTCAAGTGGATCCCCACCGAAACAAGAAGGACGGTCACCCAGGCCCCATCAGCAGTAGACTGGACTACGGAAACGCACTCTATGCAGGAGCCCCGGCCAAACTCTGGCAACGGCTTCAACGCATCCAGAACGGCTCCGCACACCTGATCCTTGAAATCGCCAGCCACATCACACCCCACCTGAGAGACCTGCACTGGCTCCCTGTCAACAAGAGGATAACCTTCAAACTCCTCACCCACGCACACAAGGCACTCCACAACACCAGACCAACGTACCTCAACAGCTGACTCAGCCTCTACACCCCCACCCGCCAGCTCCGCTCCACAGACTGCACCCTCGCCACCATCCCCCGCATCCGAAGAGTGACCGCCGCGGCAGATCATTCTCCCACCTCGCTGCCAAGACATGGAACACCCTCCCCATCTGCCTACGGCAGACTGAAGACCTTCTGACCTTCGGAGGACTTCTCAAGTCCTGGCTCTTCGAACAGTAGCAGCTCCCCCCCCAGCGCCTTGAGACCCTCACGGGTAGTTAGTGCGCTTTACAAATGCCATGATTGATTGATTGATTGATTTATGAGAAACATGTTGTGTGTTCAAAACGCAAGTATGTTGAAGAGTTAACTATGGTTGAAAAGCAGAAAGAAAATCAACAGAAAAGAAAAGATGTAAAGAAGCAGAAAATACAAACAAGTGATGATGTTGTTGGATACCAATTAGAAAATGCTTCTGGTGTCAACTGCTATGGTAATATCATTCTAAATGTTATATTTTATCTTGAAGATGTTTGTTGTGAAATTATGGAAAGTCAGGAAAAAACTTTATGTTCTGCACTCTTTACTTTATTTCAAGAATTGAGAACTGAAGGAAGTAAGATTCATTCTGCTTCTGGTATTCGCCAACTGTTGGATACATGTACTGGATCTTTAACGTTTAGTGCTAATATACAGCAAGATGCACGAGAATTTCTGATGTTTATGCTTGGAGTACTAGAAGATGAAGGAATTCAGATTGAGATTTTATTTGGACTCATTTACAAATGGGAATATAAATGTGAACAGTGTTCGTTAACTTCAAGCACTATAGTTGACAGAGAACAATTTCTATATTTGACAATACCTGTCTGCAAATTTGTACCATTTTCCAATTTACGAAAAGAAGCAGATCACAAGATGATCTGTTCTTGTTGTAAATCAACAATACTATCTAAATTATGCCAACAAAGATATGGAGAATATTTGATTATAATGCTACAACACTGTCGACCAAATGGAAGAAAAGTGGAAACCAAAATTTAAAATGTTGCTGCTAGTCAAGTATCTATTTCTGGAAGAACTTTTGCAACAGTTGCTTTTGTTTTCCGTGCTGGAAGTACTACCACAAGTGGACATTATACAGTTTACTTAAAGTGTAATAATGGTTGGAGTCACTGCAGCGAAACACACTTGGAAATGAAACCAAGATTGCCTTATGAATTACCCAATACTTGAGATTTCTGAAACAAAGATTTTAGATACACCATTCGGCTTTGTGGGAAGGTATAAAGATACTTTAAGGAATTCATACTGGATGCTTTCAAAGCAAAATTTTTGATACATTATTTGGTGTATCGGGAAAATGTTCACAGAAACTACGAAGTAAAGGTAAGATTTGAAGATTGGAAATAGTATTGGATGTGTTATTTCTGTTGATTTTGTATTATATTTGTGAGAATTAGGGATTTGTTTTTGTTAACAATCTAGTTAATTGTTTTTTCCCCTGCTGTTTATGATGAAACTACTCTGACATCACTGTGATAAGTGAAGTTAAGTAGTAGCTGATGACAGCAAAAAAAGGAGAAAAATTGTTTTCTGAATGTTGCATTATTTTGTATTATTTAAAAACTCACTGTAATTTGTGAAATATATTACATTACATAGTAGTTTTGCTAGTTGAAAAGTTAGAAAAAATAGTAGTAATGACGAATAGCACAATAGCAGTTCGATATTTAAAAAACCTTTGAAATTCACTGATAAAACCATAGGTTTTACAGACGTTATAGTTAGAAATTTGCATTTAAAAAACTTAGAAATTCACTGAAAAAGCCATAGGTTTCAGGGATGTTATAGTTAGAAATTAGCATTTAAAAAACCTTAGAAATTCACTGAAAAAAACATAGATTTCAGAGACGTTACAATTAGTTGGACATTTGACTCATATAAAACCAGAGAAATGTGCCTGTTATAGTTAGTTGAGCTAACTATAACTCGCGCGCATCGCAATGCACTGCTGATGAAGTCACATACTACATCACTCATGATATGGTCAGTGACATCATTCATGACATCACTGATGACATCTCAAATGACATCACTAATATTTTTTATATGCTTTGTGAAAAGCACCCACGTGACAATAGACAGGGAAGAAACACTTCCATTTTCGTTTATGCTCATTCACTTGCATAGGCTATTCACATATCATTTGTTTTGGCACAGTTTACGAGTAAAATCAAGAGCAAAGATTGTTCTGCATTATACATTAAACGTGTATTCATATTGATGTGTATTCAATAAATATTCAAATAAATAAATTATTCATTAAAATAAAGAAATATGTATAAACAATTTTAAAATATACATATCATCACATACATATAGATATAAATAACAATTTGCAAAATCCTTCGAAAAAATAGTCGTGCATAGCCATATTTCTGCATCAATGCATTTTTGCCTTTCCCATTTTGATTGCATGTTTCTTTACTACCAACTTAAATGCTTTTGTATTCAGACACATGTCAACAAAGGCTTATATATGGTTTTAATACTTTTGTTCTTGCTGAGCTATTATCTAGATTGAAAGTGCTTCCTAAATAATCTGTGCAAAGATTTTTATTATCTATAAGATAAAGTGCATAGTGCCTAATATAAAATGACCCAAAAAGTGCTAATAATGGTGAAATTTCCATCAAAATTTTTGACTGGATGTTTTAAAAAAAGAGAAAAGCATTCTTTAATTTCTATTTACATTTCCTTTAGTAGCGGATGAGATGTATCAATAATATCAGTAATTACATTTGCAACTGTATGATCTTATTTGATCTATAAAGAATTTTACGGTCAGGACATCTTAACTCTCACAAGCATTTGATTAAACTATCTGGACTAAAATCTATGATTCCAAACTTCCAAAAGAAACCTGCATTTTTAGTTTCCTTGAAATCTAAAACCACATATAAATAATCCACATAAAAAATCAATTACAAAATGGTGTGCATGTCTTCTGTGTTATTTAGTCCCTTCGGTATCTTGCTATCAAGCTCTAAAATAAATCTTGTTTCTCGCTGTCTCAAGAGTCTCTCCCAGTTCCCCCCTCTACGTGGGGCTGAGATTGCATCGATAACAAAATATGAAAGACATTTGACAGCATTATTATGGGCTTCCTTGAAATGTCAAGCGACCGGATAAGCCGGATCACTGTTAATAACTGCCCGCAGGTGCTGCAGTATTCTTATGTGCACCTGTAGCTTAGTACTTCCCACATATCTAAGCCCGTAGGTGCACGCCAGAACATAGACTGCATAATCAGTCCTGCAATTGTGATTACCCCTGATGGCAATCTCATTCTGTCTGAAGGGAGTCATGTAGCTGGTAGTATTGACTCCGAACCTACATGCTCGACAAGATGAACATTTGTAGAAGCCCTGCTTTGGTTTTAACCAAGTGCCACTAGTGCCTAATTCTGGGCTATTTTTCAATAATCATGAACCCATAGATTGTGTTTTTCTAAATGTGATGACTGCGTTATTTGGGAGTCTTGTGCCTAGAACATTGTCAGTGAGGACAATAGGCCAATCCTTTTTAATTATAGCCCTTATTTTCCTTTCCTGAAGACTGTAAGATGTTATCAGTCTGCGTGTATTTTCTGTTATCTCAGCAGGATTTTTACCCCTTTCCTCTATTTGTGGAAGCAGTGATATTCTTGTTTGATTATCAGCTTTATCTACTGCCTTAGCCAGTATCTTATCACTGTACCCTCTCTTTTTCAATCTTATGAGGGCCTCTTGTTTGCAGCTATCAAAGTCATTAGAAGAGCTGCAAATACGTTTCAATCTCAAGATTTCACCATATGGGATATTGCTGATAATTTGCTTTGGGTGTGCACTAGTTGCGTGTAATGTTGCATTTCCTGCTGTTGGTTTCCTATGTAAGGTAGTGGCCAACATTGCTTCATTGATATAAACACTAACATCTAGAAATGTAATTCTGGAATGACTGATGTGTGATGTAAAATTCAAATTCATAGAATTGATATTGATTGTTTTCATAAACTGTCCAGCGCTCTCAATATCATCTTTCCATATAATAAAAACATCATCGATGTAGCGTAACCAATGAACAATTTTGTGGGTAAAGATCTCGAGGTGCTGCTTCATGAGGACCTGCTCCTCCCAATAGCATACGTGAAAACATGCATAGCTAGGGGAGAAACAGGCCCCCATAGCCACGCCCCATATCTGTTTGTAGATTTCTTTACCAAACAGAAAATAATTGTTGTTTAAACACCAAGAAATAAGGGCAAGCAACATGTTGTTCTGTTGGTGATATTTACATGGTCTAGAATCTAGGAAATGTTTCACAGCGTTAATACCTGTTGTATGTTGAATGCTAGTATATAGTGACTCTATAGCCAATGCAATTAACATCAAGTTGTCTGTCCATATGATGTCATTAAGTTTGTTTAAAATTCACCTGTATCTTTCACATATGAGGGCAGCGATTTAACCAGATCTTGCAAACAATAGTCCTCATATTCCCCCACACGCTCAGCCATGCTATTGATAGCTGAAATTATGGGGCGGCCCGGTACTGGCATAACATTTTTATGGACCTTTGGTAAAAGATGTAAAAACAGAAGAACAGGATGTTCATTATACATATATTGATATTCTCCTGTAGTAATCAGTCCTTCACGTTTCCAATGTTGCAACTATTTTTTTATGATGTCCTTCACTTTATTATATTCCTTCATTGTGGTTTTCTCATAGCATTGATCATTATTTAGCTGCCTCATGCCTTCCTGTACATAGTCTTTTTTAGGCCACAACACTATATTTCCGCCTTTGTCTGATTTTTTAATGACAATTTCTGTATCTTTGCCCAGTTTTTTCATCAAATTTTCATATTGTATTCTGTTATACTTAATCTTCCATTTTATATAGTTGACTTGATGATGTAGTTTCTTAATATCATCAATGACTCGTTCATGAAAGATGTCAACTGCGTCCTTTGGTTTATAAGGGCTTTCACTTGCCCCTTGTTGAAGTAAATTAATTTTCTGTAATCTGCTTTGGGTGGAGTCCCTAGATTCTTGTTCTTGAGTATTCCCATGTGACTCATTACTTAAATCATGCATGGTCAAGAGTGTCGGTACATCTGATACTTGAAGTTTTACAGGATTATTAGTTTCAATTGACTGTGTTGTTTTATTTTTTTCCAGTCCTGTTTTTATAGTAAAACACTTTTTCAATTTCAATTTACGAATAAAGCAAAACACATCGACCCTTGTATTGGCATAATCAAAGTTACTTTCAGGGCAGAAGTTAAGCCCTAAGGCAAGTAACTGTTCCTCAGCCTTGGTTAATGTGGTGGAAGACAGATTAAAGATAGTTTTGTCCTCAGAAGTTATTTCCTGAGCCATTGATTCCTTCTCTTTTTTTTTGGCCTCCCGTTGCTGCCTGCGGTGCCGTGCTCTTCTAATTGTATTCCACCTTTTCATATTGGCTTCTTTTCGTTTCTTGGTCTCAAGGTCTGTCTGCTTTCCTCCACTAAAAAAACAACCACTTCTCCCAGGCTAAGGATGGTTTTATTTGTTGGATTTTCCAAATTTTGTCCTTCCGTACTGGAACCGCTAGTTACTGATTCTGTATCAGTGCTTGAAGCGTCCACCTCATTGTTGGTTGTTTGTGCGTTACCACCAACATTTGGTTTTGCCTTGTCACTGAATTTTAATTTTTTAGCGTTCTTGTACCTGTGGGCAAATGTGTATATTTGGCCTAGCTCGTAATCGGCCTGATCACGCGCAAATGTATGTACTTTTCTCACTTTGATTCTGTCTTTATGTTTCTTCAAACGTTCTATTATTTCATTTCTTTTAGCCGCAATGAACTCTTTTTTGTCGGATTTACTTAGTTCTTTATTTATGGCTTTAATCTCGATTAATAACGTTTGGCGATCTATTTCAGCATATTTAATTAGAATAGGTACCAAATTCATCGAGGACACTAGATTACTCTCACCCCATTCTCTAAGCATGTGGGGATTGGGGTAATCAAAGCTTGGGGCAAGTAGTGTCCTCAGTCCCCGAGGGACTCTCCCAACTTCCACATATTTTGTCAAAGACTTATGCTCCCACCACTTTATTATTTCATATTTCATTTTCTTTTCCAGATCTTTAAGGAGTATTTTGATGTCACTATCTAATTTCATATCAGTTGCTTTTGTACTATGTGCATTTGTATTTACTTCATGTAGATTACTAAAGAGCTCATCCACTGCTGCCTCTCATTCGCGTACTGTGTCAGCGGACATTTTTGAGGATTGTTGTATATATATATTTATAAAGTTAAAAAACAATATTATTGTACATATTTTCTCAATATTAGTGTCAAATTATATTTTTGGGGGAATTTTTGTATTTACCACTATAAATATATTGGGGGATATTTTTGTGATTCATTTTTTTGATACAATATTTTCTTTATCACATTATTTTTGGTTTCAATATTGGTGTTCAGCAAGGCCACTGTACTTAATGCCATCCAGCACAAGAAGTAGCATTTTTTGGGGGACTGCTTTTAGTTTTTTTTAATACATCTATGTTTATCTTTGTCAGTACTGTTTCCTGCACATTGCACCTTTTGGGGCCAGATATTTGGGGAAATACTTCGGGTGGAGCATTTAGTGTAATTTACTATTTGGCCGTTTTTAGTTCTGTTTGTCTTTTTTTCATTGTGGCTAGTTGCCTCGGTCAGTTGGCATTCGATTGTTCAGCAAGGCCCCTTAATCTAATGGCGGTAGGCACAATGATGCGCAGAGCACGGGCCACCGGCACGCCAAAGGCAAGTCCGTCTGCACCTGTCCGCACCAGACCAGGGACAGGGGCCTGGACCCCTGCCTGTTTGGAACCAGGTAAACCTACAGTAATACGTTATTCAACAATGGAGCTGAAAAGCTTTAACAGATATCCAAAAGAGGCCTGTCAGCACTCCATGAACCCTGGTAAACCATTTGGGTACTGCTGTATTATAATCATGTATAATGGATATAATGCTATAGGGATATAATTTGTAACTGGAATATTCATTAAAAACTTAGGTATTAGTGTTTTCATCATTACGTCATTTGTTATACATGACTGATGCACTGATGTTATTAGATCATTTGCCTGACCATCAGGGAGATTAAGGTGAGTGGAAGTAAATCCTCCTCTTTATTTTGTAGATTACAGTACCTAGTAACTTGGGGGTATAATGGATTGTCCTGTTCTAATAAATACTTTTATAAAAGTTAGCATTCACCAACTTTAGCTACTTGGTGCCTTGTGCCAGTCTCTGGTGGTTGACAGATGGCTTTCTTCATTCCATACAGACAACCAAACACAAAGGAAGGGTGGGTGTGACTGAGTGGTCCTCTTCATGCAGATAAGCCATCCTGAGAAGCCTAGGAGGGAGGAGTTAAAACTTACACTTGAAAGGGACTGCCTGCTGTTCCCACAAAAAGGATTGCGTACCCCATGTAGTGAGTCTGGAGCCAGGGAAAGAAGGGTAGAGACTCCGTGCACTCCAAAGCTTTTTTCTAAAGTCTCAACCACTTCAAAGGCACCCCTGTATATACGTACTGTCCCTCTGACACCATGACCTTAGTACACTTCTGGACCTGTGACTACTCTGCCAAGATGAAGAACTGCTGTGATGCTGAAAGGACTGCCACTCTGCTTGACTACTGATTTTCTGGACTCTGACTTGCTGTGGTATTGCCTTGCTGAGCTGCCCTGCTGACTCCTGTTCTCCTGCCTGGATGGGAAGAACTAGGCCTTTATCACTTGAACCTACTTGCTTGCTAGATTGCCTACTGTTCCAGGTCTTAAGGATATCAACAACTTTAACTACCTGCATCTGCACCTGCTAGCTGTGACTCTGCCCTGCCAAATGGTCCCACACCAGTCCTGGAACCTTGGAAGTGAGGTCTAAGGTGCTTAACCATCACAAACTCATGCATCCTCATCAGAACTGGTGCATCTTTACCTGTGAGTAAGTCAGAACCAGCGCATCCTCACCCTTGCGTGGAGCGGACCCAGCACATCACCCACAGAATCAGGGAATCCTCATCATTGCCTGGAACTGACCTGGCATATCAGCCTAGGAACCAGCGCATCAACATTGTATTCGACGCATCGCCTACCGTGGGAGCAGCAGCTGTGCATAAGAATTGGAATAAGCGCCTCACACTCAGACCTGATGCATCACCACATTATGTGTGGAGAAAATCAATGCATTCCATTTACTGTATGGTTAGACACCAACGCATTGGCTTGGCTATACTTTGTATGACCATCGACAACGATGCTTCCCAAATCAAGGTCATTTGGTTCCCTATATCAGGCCCATGCTCCACCGTGGTGAGCCTGAACCTTTGGCTTTGCCCTGGTCTAGCGTGACCAGATAACCCATTTAAGCACTTATTGCTTCTAAGGGGTCGATTCCGATTCCGGCTGTAAAACGTACCAACCGACACGGACTGGTGCCGTACGACCAGTGCAGTAAGATGCAACACATGTGAAATACATCCCACTCGCACAGAACATGAGCCGCATGACCAAACTGTACGCAAATCAGTGATTCATCCATAAAATGACTGGGAATCGTACTGACCGACACGCATCAGGAATTGACGCGGCCAAAACGTACCCGCAATGCACGAGGCACACAGTATGATGCAATACGTGTGAATTGAGACAGACTCGCACGGAGCACGATCAGGAAAACGAAGCCGCACAGCAAATAGTGACTACCAAACAACAGATCCCTCTGTGTCTGATGCGTACGCCAACGTCGAAAAACAGCAGAATGTCATTGTGACAGACTCTGGTTAGCCCGCGCGAGCCACTGGCAGCGTCTGACATGGTCAAACAAACGTCTCCATCATGCACAACAAAAGCAAAAGAAATTTCACAAAAAAAGCACAAAAAAACAAGGAACAAAGACACACCCACAACTCCATCTATATAAAGACAAGAAATCCTTACCATGATCCTTTGCAAATTACAGACATAGGACAGCAGACACCACCACCACACTGCAGAGACACATCACAACTCACACAACACACAACAACTGCACCATTTGCACCACTCAAAAACTAAATCACATGTTCACTGACAAACTCACACCCACCACACTCACATATATCCCCCACACATCTATCCCCACAACCAGCCAGCACCATGCCCCCCAAGAAGAATCCAAAGTTCACAGATAGTGAGTTGGAAGTCATGATTGACGAAATACTCAGGGTAGAGCCACAGTTGTTTGGCACATTGGTCCAACAGACCCCCATGTCACAGAAAAAAAAGATCATGGAGAGGATTGTCGAAAAGGTCAAAGTGCAAGCACCTTGTTTGCGCACAAAGAACAATATACAGAACAGGTATTATGATGTACGCAGGAGGGTCAAGAAGCTCATCGACAGGGAACACACCCTGAGCAGGCAGACTGGCGGTGGTCCCCATGCCAAACCAACACACTTCAGGTCTTGGGAGAAGGTGCGGGCCATCCTACCACCGGAGAGCATACATGGATTAACAGGAATACCAGAGCCTGGTGAGTATACAACCAATTTACTCAAAATTGTCTGGCAACACATATATAGTACTGGCAAGGGCACTGTGAAACCAATTACCACCAGCAAAGCCATAGCAACGGAAAGGCAAGTATCCTGTGACGTGTATATCAGTTACACAAACACAATACCTGCCATCCCACAGTAATATGGAACTACGTCCTAACATGTGCAAACCTAAAGACTGAGAATAATAATAATAATAATACTGATATTTGTAGAGCGCGAACAGCTACCTCACAAGGAGGTGTCCCGGCGCTAAAGACCGCTGGGGAACCCGTCCTGGCTATCCCTGTGAGATGGTCCCTTTCTGGGTATCTCCAAGGTGAAACCAGGCCTCCCCTGCGTCTGTGGGGGGCCGTTGTAGAGATAAGGCAAGCTTAATGCCCAGAGTTGCCGAGTGTGTTCCTGGTTAGAGTAGGTACCGAGGCGAGAATTATCGAGTCCGTTTTGACCCTGGTCCACGACCCTGCCGCGTCGGGAATTGAACCCTGGTCCCTGGCCAATTCTCTGCTTACGGGTCTGCCGCCTCTAACCAGTGAGCCACACCTCTCCACTAATACTGCAAAGCATGACCATAAATAACCAACAAACACTGTCATCCATTTTGCCACCACTGTCACACCACCTCACAGGAAAGCTGAGTCACAATGAAGGAAGGTTAGGCTGCTGGGAATGTGCATGTAGCAGAAAGCATGATGGGAGTTGCATTCACAGCCACCAGCACCCCACCCACATGCAAGCTCACACTGAACCATGCTCACCTCACAGGGAGTCAAAAGTACTGCCAAGATGGCTGACACTAGGCCCTGCTGTGGGGAGCACAAGGCCCAGCTGGGGATTTCGGCTTTGACAACAGGAAACCAATGCCTGACAGCCTGAACATAAATTGTGACTCCCTGCAATGGAAGCATGACAAATGCGGTATTATCTGGCCTCTGTGGGTGAAGGAGGTCCTGCAATGAGTCAAAATGCCATCAATGCAGCCTCAAAGCCCACCTTCTCAGCCACAGCAAAGTGCACCCTTGGGACCAATCACTCCAAAAGTAAATGCCTTGGCAAGATGCCTGACACATGGTCATGATGTATGAATTGGCTGCAAGTCACACCCATGCACTGGCCAACTCAAACACATCTAACCTCACAGCCATTGGAACTGCAGGTATCCTCCCACTCTCTGGAGATGCAGTGTCCCTGTGGTGTCCCCTGACCTGGCTGTGAAGGTGTGTCTCATAGATGACAATTGGGGAGATGTAGACATAGTACATAGCATCCCCTTCAACCACAGGGGATGCTGGTGACACAGCAGGACCTGAAGGAGAGTCCCAGTCCCAGACTATGGCGGACCCTGAGCTCCTGGGCGTGGATCACTCTCCGTCCTCTTCGGATGACGACCTTGACCGACCTGGCACCTCCGGCGTGAGTCATCGAGCAGCTCCAGCAGCAGTAACATCAGCACCCCCAGCAACCACTCCTGTCACATCTGACACCAGACAGAGTACCCATGCCGACACGGACAGGCCCAGGCCACAGGACAACAACAGAACAGGTACACAGGGCATCCTGGAAGCAAGGGACAACACCACCGGTGCAAACACTCAAGGGGGCCCAGTATCACCTGTGCTGGCCAAGGCAGGTCCTGCCCGTGTGGGTCGGGGAGGTGGGAGGGTGGAAAGGTAGAGGACACGGCCTGCAGAGTGGGCTGGTCTGCATGATGAGCCACACCTGGAACGCATCATAGATGCATACCCGGAAAGCACCGGAGGGTTTGGACAGGTCGTGGGGATCCTCAAGGAACTCAAAGTACAGCAGGCTACCCATCATGCCCCCTTGGACTCCCACATGTCCCGGGTGGAGTCCAAGTGGGAGAAATTGGATGAACTAACAGTGGTGCACAGGGACATACAGACTTGCCTCTGCCAGATCAGCACCAACATGACCACACCTCCCGGTGCGCCCACAACATCTGTTGCCACAACATCCGCAACAGCCACAGGGAGGGAGGAGGACTCTGGCGGAGAGTCCTTGGCACCGCAGCAGCCTCCACATGAGGTTCCCCCCAGAAAGAAGAGGGGCCGTGCGAAGAATGGCAATTGAGACACTGATGGCCATGCATATCCCCCAGGCACCCAACACCTGGTCCTGATATCGTCCTTTGTGTGCAAACCAGTTAACCTTGCCGACCTACATCCAAATCGCCCACTTGACATGGAGGGTCAAAGTTGTGACAATGCACCAAATGACTGTGAATTCTACTCTGGACATTTCAACTCCCAAGACTACCAACTCACATGTGAACTTTGGATTACCATCACATTGTACAGCACTTCAAATTTCGTTCACCATCCTTACACATGTTTGGAAATAAAATCACAATCACACAATACTTGCCTCTGTCGTGATTCCTACTTGGTTTGTGCCATGGCGATGATGAGCTGCTAAGGAACACTGTGCATGCAAACTACTACAGCAATGCGAACACCGTTATGTGAGTCATGTGAATGTGACACATATGAGGGAGACACACCACAAGGACAACACAACACATAGTCACCAGGGCCCTCTAACTCATCGTCAACACTGATGTTAACAGGAAATACAGTGGCATGCACACACACAACACCCATCCTGGGTCAGTGGCAAGCAGCCCACAGGTACAGGATGCAAATTACTGTCAGATGTGTGGACACACACGGAGCACATCCCAAAGTGAAGGGCAGGTTTATTAAATATTCACAATGTGAGAATTCCACAACTGATGCACATTAACCTCATGTGACAGTGAGCAAACAATTAAGCATGTGGTGAACGATAAAAGTCCAGGGGTGTGTGGCACATCATTGGTTGGGACAACGAGTACTTGCACTCTGGAACAAGGATCTGGGTCTTGGGGTTCAGACCAAACCATACAGCATCCAAAGTACCCTGTGAAGGACAGACAGAAAATACAATCAAAAACACAGATATACAGCAGACAACAACAATATACATGCCCAAAACAAAACACTAAGGGCCCGATTCACAGAACTAACTTAAGACAAATTCCTAAACTTACTACCATTATCGTATTCACAGAAGGCACTTACTCATTTTGGTATTCACAGAAGACACTTACTTACTTCGGTATTCACAGAAGTTAGGAGTCCTAACTTTAGGACTCCTAAATGCCTTCTGTGAATACCGAAAGTCTTAAAATTAGGATTTTTCTCAGTTTAGGAGTCCTAAAGTTAGGACTCTTAATTTTACTACTACTAAACTGAGAAAAATCCTAATTTTAAGGCTTTCGGTATTCACAGAAGGCATTTAGGAGTCTTAAAGTTAGGAGTCCTAACTATACTACTACTAAACTGAGAAAAATCCTAATTTTAAGACTTTCGGTATTCACAGAAGGCATTTAGGAGTCCTAAAGTTAGGACTCCTAACTTCTGTGAATATCGAAATGAGTTAGTGCCTTCTGTGAATACCAAAATGAGTAAGTGCCTTCTGTGAATACCAAAATGGTAGTAAGTTTAGGATTTTGTCTTAAGTTAGTTCTGTGAATCGGGCCCTAACTACCCAGACACAACCTAACAATCAGGTAAACACTGTTTGGGAGTACAGATAACCGGAATGGACACATCACCACAGCAAGCATCCTGACAAGTAGCATACTGCCACACTCAATCAGCACCAGTGCACCACCAACATAGGTCAGGCTGACACAATACTTTGACAACACATACCTGTAAACTGACATTCATGTGAAGAAGTTCTAGATCAGCTGGCTCCCAACATCACCATCACCCTCATCATCACTGGCATCATACCCCAGGCCAGGATCCTCCATGGCTGGCGGAGGTTGGTCACTGCCATCCTAGATGAGAGGCAGCCACTTCCGCACTGCCAGGTTGTTTAGCATGCAGCACGCTATGATGATCCTGCACACCTTTGCAGGTGCATATGGGAGGGCCCCTCCTGTCTTGTCCAGGCAGTGGAATCTGCTTTTCATGAGGCCAAATGTCCGCTCAATCACCCTCCTGGTCCGGCCATGTGCTTATTGTAGCGCATCTCCGCCGGTGTCACAGGGTTCCTGAGGGGTGTCAGCAACCATGGCATGTTGGGGTATCCGGAGTCACCTATAGACAATTGCACATTAGTTGAGTGTGAAAATAGGGTGCTAATCAACTTTAGCAAACACACACAATGCGAAACAGTCAGTACACATTGACAAGCCAGGAACGCTGGTACTGCATCTGTGCCATCATCGTTCGGATGTGACTACTCCTCATTATGTAGGCGTCGTGTGCTGAGCCCGGGAACCGTGCACACACATGGGAAATGGTCATGTCTGCCAAACAAACCACCAGAGCATTGATCGAGTGGAAATGCTTCCTGTTCTGGTACGTCTGCTCATGTGCCTGTGGTGGTACCAAAGCCACATGTGTCCCATCAATGGAGCCAACAACATGTGGCATCCTGCCCAGGGCATGGAAGTCCCCCTCGATGTTAGCGAGTTGTTGTGTTTTGGGGAAATGGATGTACTGGCTGAGGAAACGCAACATTGCCTCCAACACGTCCCGAAGCACGTGGCTGAACAGTCTGTGACATCCCACCAGCAGTGGCAACAGTGTGCTGGAAAGTACCGGTGGCAAAAAAGTGTGGGGCTGCCATCACCTTCACCGAGGGGGTCAGCGCTGTAGGGTATGTCCGGCCAGGTTGCAGATGTGGGGCCAACTGCTCCACCAATTCTTTGATCAGTGGCCTGGTGAAGCAATGCCATCACATGCAGTCTCGTTCAACCATGGTTTCAAGGTCAGGGAACAGTCTGTGGACAGCTGGTCTCCTGCAGTACATAGATCAGCAAAGACAGTTTGCTATTCCCCCTATCTTTCTGCCAGTGTTCATGACAAATAGCACATGAAACCACGTTAGAGGACAAAAGCACATGATGTGTGTGCTGTTGGGTATGGGCACACATGTCAGATACATGCCCATCATCTGACATCTCAGCTCTACATGTCCACACAACAAGGTCCATATTGTGCTGTGAGCAATCAATGGTCTTTGTCACAGTACATCACTTACCAGACACAAATCACAGTGACTAGTGAGGACAGATGTCTACCCCACATCACAGGTTTTTGACAGACACACAGGGACCTTGTGTCGCAACATGGACACCATCATGATGTAGAGTCCCTTATGCACACAATGCCCACATGAAACACACATGAAGTGCCCCATGGTTTCTTGCCAGCTCACACATGGATGTCTGTGATACACAGACGCAACATCAACTCACATTGACAATATACATGGATGTTGTGACCATTTGATATTGAGCACATTCAATCTGAGTCATCTCTGCATGGCAATGCACACATACTGTGGATGAACATCACATATGTGGCACTGTGACACCCTGTGAGACACATACTATTCCACTGAAGAGTCAGGGTGTATGTCACATGACATACACAATGTACACCGGGAACTGTGTCCATGCCTCATGCACTGAAATGTACTGTTGACAACCACAGTGGTTATTTGTCCATACCACAATTGTATCTGTCCCCATGACACATTGCCCTGCCTGGGAGTGGGTGCCACTAAGTGAAACATCCAAAATCACATGTGCACACACAGGTAAGGCAGCCTGACATGCATTTTCGGATACTGTGTCACAGACTGTATTGTTGTTGGTGTGCCCATGGGTCAATGGCAAGCTATGATGTGTGGCAAGTCTTGCACATTGACTTCTATGGGGACTGACATGGGTGACCGATTCGAAAGACGCGTCAGACACCTAGGGAAGGAGACGCACGCACACCTTGCACGCACGCCTTGCACATGGACTTCTATGGGACTAACACTGGAGACCGATTCGAAAGACGTGTCGGACACCTAGGGAAGGAGCCGCACGCACGCCTTGCGCATGGACTTCTATAGGGACTGACGCAGGTGACCGATTCGAAAGACACGTCGGATGCCTAGGAAAGGAGCCGCATGCCTTGCACGCACGCCTTGCACATGGACTTCAATGGGGACTGACGCGGGTGACTGATTCGAAGACGCTTTGGACACCTAGGGAAGGAGCCACACACATGCCTTGCACATTGACTTCTATGGGGACTGACACGGATTTGAGCCTGGTACCAATCGGTTACTACAAAATCCATTGGCTGCCTGCAACAATGTATCAGACTAGTCAGTGCAATGCTTTTTAATATTTCAAACGATGCGGAAGGCATGTACGAGGCATGCAATGCGATGGATTGGCCAGATTCCTAGGATGCAAACGTGTCAGACCTATTGCTGTTGATGCATGGGACTGAATTTGCCTCTGCAGCACATAAATAAGGCTGTCTGTTCCCCTGGGAGCTCACTTGCCTCCACTACATGCTCCAGAGTGACATCTCTGCTACCACTGCTGCTGTCTCTGCATCCTCTGGCTTCAAGAATGGCACGTACTGTGGAGAGGGCCCCAGCCTTCACAGAGGAGGAGAACTAGGCCCTGCTGGACAGCTTCCTCCCACAGTACAGCAAGCTGTGTGGGAAACCAGGGGAGCAGGTGAGTGTGCACTCCACATCCCTTTTTAATTGTGTATGTTGTCTGACTGGCACCAATTACATTGTGTTTACCAGTGTCTAGCATGCTCACTGAGTAGCTGTTACCTCCAAGGTGTGTAGGTACCTGTACTGGACAGGTACAGTGCATGACAAGAGCATTTTCACACGGTTGTAATACTCAGGCAATGTTTCCATTTTGAAAATGCAGGACAACTGTCAATCACTATATTTGCACTACCTGTGTCCATCATATGCCCTTGCAAGAAAGACATGTATATCCAACAGTGTGATGCACAAACATGTGGCATGTGTGGTAATGGACTTTTTTATCCTTGTCATCCTCACAGGTTGATGCCTGTCAGAAGCAGGAGATCTGGCTTACCATTGCCCAGGCTGTTCGTTCTGTTAGGGTCTACAGGTACCGCATCCACAGCTGCCAGAAGAGGTGGCAGTACATTCGTGGCTGGACCCGGAGGATTGCCAGAGTCCAGCTGAAGCTGTCCCCTCCTTGCAGAAGGGGCGGATGACGGACACTGACCCCCACATGCTCCAGATTCTGGGGGTGGTCTTCTCAGACCTGGATGGGCAGTTAAAGGACAGACAGCAGCAAGGACGGGGCAAGTGCATGCATTCTCTGTGTACTATGTCTCACATGCTCTTTGCACTCCTTCATCCTGGTTACACTTCCACAGATCTCCTGTCAGCTTGTACTATAGTCATCTGTCCAAATTAGATCATGGCCCATCCTCGTCTGATACACAGGTGTACCCCTTTCAGTCTGTGACATGCGTAACTTGGGTTGTGTGTCCCTGCTGTTGTCCAAACTTAAGATTGTGAACAGCATCTGCTACCGGTGCATTGTTTTGTCTTCATAAGTGAGGCTAATGATTCCCATGTGGCTGCACATTGCCAGAAGTCAGACATGTACTCTGTGTGGGTAATTGATATGTGTTCCAGTTGATGTTTTGGCACACACTATGTGCCAGGGGTATTTGCCACACAGCCATGCAGCAGGTACGTCATTAAGGGGCATCAGAAGAATGTACATCATGTGTTCCACACATGCATGAACACATGCCTGGTGTCCAGGGTAATCCCATGTTTCACAAGTTCCTGGTCAGGTAAGCCTACTCGGGACATGAAGTCCACTTTGTTCTTCTACTCCTGTGTGTCAGCCTACATTTTGTGCATTATGCATTGTGCAATATGGTGTCTTCCTCGGTGTCATTGTGTAGTGGCCTACCCTCTTAGACTCCTGTGGTGTTGGTCATTTTGATTGGTGCAGCTAGCTGAGGTGTGGCTAATGGATCATCACAATGGGATAATGCATAGGTGTGTAATCACTTGACGGTGCATAATGTTGGATTATACATCACAGCACAGTGCAGGCAGCCTCAATTCGTTCTCATCACGCTGTGATGTCATCATGCTTAGATATTGGTGCTTGCAGTCACTCAACTGTTGCATTTGTATTACGTGTAGGCCTGGGCTAAAATTGCGTTCCGCTCACGGAAATTGCGATAATTTGACATTTTTGCGTTCCGCGGAGAGCGCGAAAATGTCAAAATTTCCGCAATTTTTTGCTTGCTCGCGCTGTAAAATAATACATTCTCGCGTGTGCGCGATCGCCTTACCTGAATCCCCGCGTTCGCCGACAAGTTTTCCCGATCCGGTCGCGTTCTCCACGAGATGTTGGATTGTTGGTAGCCATTTGCGCTGTCTCACGACAGTTTGCGCCCACAGTAACGTCATTCGTCGCGCGATCACGTCTTTCTTCTCGCGATTATGCACCGCGAGACAAGTGAAAACAAGATGGCCGCGCCCGCGAGCAACCGCATGGGTAAGTTGGCGAGCCGTGACCACGCAGGAAATACCGCGAACGGGCGGGAAAAAAACTTCCGCATCTTCGCGATATTTCCACGTGTTTGCGAAGATTTTTAACATTTTCGTGATAATTTGCGAAAGTGAATTTCGCAAATTCCGCCCATCCCTAATTACGTGTGATCATCAGATGCCTGAAGATGTGGATAGCAGTGGGGGTACCTGTGCACTTGACAGCTGCAGGGCTTACATTCTAAAAAATATTAATGATTGTGATACAGTGCAGACTGTTTAATTTTGGATGCACTGCTCCTGAGACTGAAGCCAGTGATGGCTGCTTAGCCACACCGGGCAGTAGCATGGTATCCCACTTGCTGATGTGTATCCCGCAGTAATGTTAGTTGTACAGCATGCACTCTATTGTGGCATTGGCCATCAAGACATGGGCACCTCATGGTGTCTTGTGAATGAAGCATATCCATTTCACTGACAATGATTTTGGCCATCCCTTATCCTGACACGTGTTCTGAGTCAGTGGCAGGAGATGGGATGTGTGTGTATTGGCAGATTTCAATCACGATTTATGCAGTTCCTGGAACATGTCTATGTGGTGCATGTGCCCACATATGAGAAGTGGCATACTACATGCATCAGACAGATTAGAACATGGAGGGGCAGGATTTGAGGGGCATGGTTGACTGGCAGATTGACAGGTGTCATTTTCAAGAAATGTCTGCCCTTTTGCAATATCTGCCACTTGATGCAAAGGCGTCCTCTGTGATGTGCTGTACTGACTGTGATGTGTCAGGTGAAACAGGTGACTGATGTGGATCTGTTTATCCCGATTGATTGCAGATAAATCTACGGCTACTGGAGGAGACAGCTCCACGGACCAAGAGGAGCCACAGAGCCAGACTGGGTCCGATTCAGAGGAGTTGGAGGGACCCAGTAGCATAGAGGGTAAGGGGAGCCACATGGAGGAGACCTCAGCTACAACCACCTCGGCTGAGGAACACATCATCTCCAGTGAGGACTCCCTTGTGGAGGCGGGTGTCAGCAGACCACAGACAACACCTAGCGAGTCTGTCCCCACCACCACCAACATCTCCACCCTCCCATCTGCTCTCATCCCAGATGTCTTTGGAAGCCCCAGTGTGAGGGAACATGTCTCCTTTGGTCCAGGCACGGCACCCCCTGCCCCTTTCTCCCCTGCTGCCCTGAGTGTGGAGTCTGTGGACTTACTGAAGCAGATCCATGTAGGGCAGAGAGCAATGCTGAGTGTCCTTCATTCCCACACCACTCTGTTGACTAAACTGGTGTCCTTCATGGAGGGCATCTCATCCAACATGTCTGCCCTAAATTGGATCATTCAGTCCATGGCCTCCACATAGACGGCAGCAGTGTCCCTCCTCCAACAGTCCCTCACGCCTCCTACCTCTTCCACATCCACAGACACCACTACCCTACCTGTCCAATGCACACACACCCCGGCACGCACCACAACAGACCCAAGCAGCACACGGCCACGCAAGTCAAAATCAAAAGCCACAGGCACACACACTCTGGGGACTGATGGCACACACATAGGGGATGGGTCACAGATGCACAAACAGGCATCCACAAGCACTCCGCAGACCTCAGATGCCTCTCCCTCCAAAAGCACTTCCCCTGCCTCACCTGCAACCCCCCTTCCAAGCAGCTCTTCCTCTGTGACCTTGGCTTTTTCCAACCGATCCATCTGCTCCGATGCACAAGGGGAAGAGGAAGTCACCACGCACAGGGGAAAGTTCCCCGGCCACACAGACTCTCTCCCCCAGGCGCATGGACCCTGAGGCCCCCATCCACAAGTCCCCCCAGAGCAGGAAGAGCAAGACCCCCCAATCCTGCTGCTCAAAGTCACAGTCTCTGTCCTGCAGCCCCAAGGCCACCACTCCACAGGTTCCCCTGCCACACCCTGCCCCTGGTTCCCCCCGCACCAATACTGCATTCCCAAAATGCTTAGGCCCTCCCCCTACCACATGCACTTCTACCCCCACCTCACACACTCAGCCTGTTCGGCGATCTAGTTTTCCCCACATCATGAACATTAATTGATTTGTTGTTCGATATCATTTATGTAAATATTTTCTGACCCTGCCTAGGACCATAAGAAACGGACAGCTTTGAGGACCAAGACAGTTATGGTCCCAAGAGTCAAACCAGTAGGACAACAAAAGTAATATTGATTCTAACAAATGAGAAGACCAGTTGCCTCGTAAAGGAATATAGATTTTAGCAAATGACAAGACAAATTGCCTTAAAAATGTGCTTAAATGTGTCTATCACAGTGTGTATTGTAATGTAATCTAATGTCTACAGCACTAAATTTAAGTTTTTTTGTGTATAACACGTTATGAGTTTGTTTAAATAGCACCACAAAGTGTATGAGCTATTTGTGTGTTTTATATATAGAAGACAGGTGAAAGTCTACAAGATGAAGCGATTCTCTTTTGAAAACAAGTGTTAAAAAAGAAAAATTAAATTGAAACTCACAGTCAATGAAAAGGACTAGTGAGAAAAGAAACATTGAGATTAATAGTGTCAGAGGCATTCTTGTGTTTATAATGTCAATGGACTCCTTTGGAGTTTGGCACTGCAGAGGAGACCCCGTCCCAAACATCTGACCTGCCCACTGCGGTGGTGCTGGTAACAAGCCCGTCTGACTTGAGCCCTGCAATGTTGACAGCATCCACCCCATTGGAATTGGGCTCTGCTGTGCTGACGGCACCCACTGTGTCAGACACCTCACCTGCAGTTGCCAGTGACACTCTTTTACCCACCAGCCCTCCCCTGCCCCATTCTGCTGTCCCCTGATCCTGGTCCTGGGGTGCCTGGCCTGCCACTGTCTATGCCCCTCGAAGGGTAGATGTCCCCTGCCGGTAGTAGTGCATGCAAGCAATGGGTAACAACTTGTCACATCTCACCCTGGGCGGGCGGGTGCCATGGACTGGCCATTGGCCTTTTGATATTGTAACGGTTTCAAAGAGTTATGTCCCCAATAAAGTCAATTGTTTTTATCCAGTGTTGTTGCATCAAATGTACATGATGTTGATGATGAGTGTCATCGACATGCTGTTGTACAGGTGTTTCAAAGGTATTACAGAATGATTTGTTGATGTGATGTACTCCATGTGGTCCATGGAATATGTGTACTTTTCTGATATGTATCCATGACATCCTTAGCTGCAATTTCAGGGTGTGATGATGGCAAAATATTGTGACCAGGATTTTCTCTTTGGGTTTGCTACTTCACATCTTTTGCATACACTGTTGCACATAGGTTTTGCTTGCATTTGAGCACATAGTTAGATTACCTGACTCGGACCATCCCCGCTGGGCAGGCAGGTTTGTGCATCCATGTTACACCAGTCATCTGTGTCATCAGGCCAACTTGCTCTACATGTGTATTGCATATGTGCATATGACTGGAGGAAGACTCCCGTACACAAGCTTCTGTGGCCAGAGCTTTTCATGTGGTGTAATTGTTGGATCGCTGGGCAAGTGTTGTGCTGGCATGACAGAAGCCTGCACAGACAAAGTTTGGCACAGCTGACCTTCCCCAGGAGTGGAGTCCCCTCATGGCATTGTGTCATTCCGTGACATTGTCTGGGCACATGGTGTGTGTTGCTTGAGCATGTCTGTGTGTGTTCACTTCCCTTTTTTGGATGCAGACTGTGTTCCAGACAGTTGTACCTGTTTTGTAGACTTGCTGACTTGGCCGGTGTTCATCTAACTTCTTTGCCCTGCCTTTTTTGGGATGTAGGTGCATGAGAAACTACTGGTCATTAGGGTGTCATCCCTGGCTGTTTCAGTTGTAAATTCTAGGGATGTTGTCCAACGCAAGTGGGACACATTCTGGATTACCATTGGCACTTATGTGTTACCAACATCATGTTGTTTTCCCTATGTGGTATCTGTCAGTGAAAGGCTCACTTGTATGTGTGTGTGACTACTCCCTAGCATCAGGGTCATTGCTGCTATGTTGGAATGTGTCGACATTTCTTTGTTGTGGCTCTCCTTTGGTTCAACATTGGTGTAGGTGTGTGGCAGGGTTCCGAAAGAATTGTGTAGTTTTCACGTTATGCCGATGTGCCGCATGCTGTGCAGTGTGGCAGACCTTCACAGGTGTTGATGTCAGCCCATGTGTGAGGATTTGTGGGTACCCTGGATCCCCCACTACCCCTGGGATTGTCATGTGTGCAATTAGCAAGATCACCAGTCCCTGTGTGCCTAGCTGATGCACATTGTTGCAGATCAAGGTGTGTGGTGTTGAGGGTGGCCAAATGGGAGTTGTATCATGTCTGGGCCCCTACCTACTTTTTGCCCATTTTTTGCAGGCCATGGCCAGTGATTTGTGTCTATGGAGGTGTTTTGTGAGTTTGTTGTCCCGGACACATGACCCAGGGCGCACATCTGACTGTGCTAAGCAGTATGGGGAAAACCTAGCTTCATAATAACAGTGGGATTGGCGTACAGGCTAATTAGGGTACAAGAGTGTCCTGCTGTGTTCGGTCTGTCTCTTGCTGTGTTGGTTGCTGTTCCACCCACATTGTGTCGCATGAATCCTTTGTGATCCCACTCACCTGACAATGCCTGCTTGCCCACAAAGGTGTGCCCAGTTAAAAAGTTACTTTTGTATGGCACTGTGTACAAATGTGCGTCATTGTAGTTCAGCCCACCGTCATGCGCTGTGTACTAGCCTGGGGACACTGAGACACACACATGTGTTGTGTATGATATGCAGTGTGTGGCTGCCTGTCTGTGTTTGTGCATCTGCGCCTCAGTATTGGTATGGCTTTAGTGTTCCATTGGAGGATCTTGTAGCTCATCATCCTGCACATTGATCATGTTTGGTATGTCCCATTGCTGCCGTGGTATGTGACTTTGTCACCGAACATCGACAGTCTCCACAGGATTCCACAGTTTGTGTGTCTGTTCATAGAGATATGTGTGTATGCATCATGATGCTCACTTTTCACATAGTCTTATTGTGAGCTGTTAGCATTGTCAGGGGTCATGGCCACTGCTTGTCTGCACAAGGCAGAGGGAGTTATTGTGCTACACAGCATTCTATGCCTCTCATACCTATGTTTGTATGTGACACAACCACCACATTGCCACTAATTGGTTGTGGTGTTGGGTCCAGTAGTCACAAATTCTGTTCTGGTGATGCTGCTATTGTTATGTCCACACTCACCTTTTGGTCACTGTAGTGATGGGGGTTTTAGACCCCTTTACCATAATGATCCGACAATGCATGTTTTTTGGACCCTACACTCACATTTGGCTCACTGTAGTGATGTGGGGTTTAGAAGCCATTACCACAATGATCCTAGGAATCGTGTTTTAGGAACCCCACAACAAGCATTTGTGCAGACATGTGATGTGAGTCACATTGTATGTTCACTGTCGGGATCTGTGTTGTGGCCATTTTGCACACACAACATATAATCTTGCCAAGATATTAGGGGGATGGTGTGCTTGGTCAACCTATGAGTGGGGAGGGTAGTGGAGGGTAGTGGTGCAGGGCATACAGCCCCCAATGAGTGGGGAGTGTAGTGGTGCAGGGCATACATCCCCCTATGAGTTGGAGTAGTGGTGCAGGGCATACAGTCCCCTATGAGTGGGGAGGGTAGTGGTGCAGGGCACACATCCCCCTATGAGTGGGGAGGGTAGTGGAGGATAGTGTTGCAGGGCCTACATCCACCTATGAGTGGGGAGGGGAGTGGTGCAGGGCATACATCCCCCTGTGAGATAATAATATGGCTACTTATTGAGCGCAAACAGCTACCTCCCAAAGGAGGTGTCCCGGCGCTAAAACGACAAGTGACAGCAAAATAAAAAATGTCAGACACCAGCGCTTCAATTGCATTAATTCAAGTTAAAAAGCCAAGTCTTAACTGCCTTCCTGAATTGGCATTCTAATTCCAATTTGACGGAAAGCCGGTGGCAAAGAATTCCAGAGCTTAGCCACTCTTGCCAAAAAAGATCTGCCACCCCAGCGCTCCTTCCTAATTCGTGGGGTGACAAGCAGATTCTGATTGTTGGACCGCAATAGGCGAGTCTGTTTGTAGGCAGATAAACGTTGTTTCAAATATCTGGGACAGAGCCCAAGGAAAGACCGAAAAGCCAAAGTTAGGGCATTAATATGCGGAGAGATGTGCTGACGCATGGGTACGCGTCTAATCAATCGCGCCACTGCATTTTGAACCAATTGTAGTCTCTTAACCATGAAGGCAGGTAGGCCCAGATAAAGGCCGCTCACATAGTCCAGCCTGGATGTCACAGTTGCATGAAATACGGTTCAACAGCAGTTTTCTGGTAGCAGGTGTAAAAATTTCCTCATATACCTCAATTTTCCAAAGCAGGAAGATGTTACTTGCTGAATATGAGAGTAAAAGGACAGATCAGCCTCCCCTTGTACTCTTTGGGCCCGATTCACAGAACTTACTTAAGACAAAAGCCTAAACTTACTACCATTTTGGTATTCACAGAAGGCACTTACTCATTTTGGTATTCACAGAAGGCACTTAATCATTTCGGTATTCACAGAAGTTAGGAGTCTTAACTTTAGGACTCCTAAATGCCTTCTGTGAATACCGAAAGTCTTAAAATTTGAATTTTTCTCAGTTTAGTAGTAGTATAGTTAGGACTCCTAACTTTAGGACTCCTAAATGCCTACTGTGAATACCGAAAGTCTTAAAATTAGGATTTTTCTCAATTTAGTAGTAGTAAAGTTAGGACTCCTAACTTTAGGACACCTAAATACCTTCTGTGAATACCGAAAGCCTTAAAATTAGGATTTTTCTCAGTTTAGTAGTAGTATAGTTAGGACTCCTAACTTTAGGTCATGTTGGATAGTGGAGCGGCAGAAATTACTATTCTCACTCCAGTGAATGCAACAGTAGGGATTTGGGTTGAATAGCGGAGGGGTAAAATTACATTCCCACTCCAGTGAGTGCACTAGTCGGGAAAGTGCTGGATAGCGGAGGGGTAAAAATTACTATTCCCACTCCTGTGATTGCAACATTAGGGAAAGTGTTGGATAGCAGAGAAAAACAAATTACTAATAACACTTAAACAATAGAAACCCCCCAAAAAAATATTACAAACTTTAAAAAATCATAAAAAGAAATAAACAATATTTTATATATAACTTTTAATTTATTAAACATAGAAAAAGAACACTTATTATAATATTAATGACATATAAAAAAAAAACTACAAATAATATATAAAATAAAATATGAAATATATTTATAAACACGAATTATTTAATAGTAGCAAATATTAACAAACAAAAAATTATTTAAACAAAAAATGTATTTATTTTATTTCCTACCCTATAACACCACACCAATAACAAAACACTTCAACATTTTATATTCTATTTATTTCCATAATTAACATAATTAATAATTAAAAAAATCTTATTATTAAAAAAATAATAAACATTCATTGAGTATACATGCTTTAACACTATAATATCCACAACACACACCTAAATAAAACTATTGGATAATAACACACAATGAAATATTGTTTTTAAAAGAAAAACTATTACTATTAACACCAAATAATCACATTTTTAAAAATTCATTTAACCTTTTACCTCTTTATAAGTAAAAACAATACACACAAAAATAAACAATTACACAAAATAAATATCAAATAATTAACATTAATTAACAACTACATAATAATTATTAAACACAAAATACTTACCACCCTTTACTCCTATGAACACCACAACACACACCTAAAATTTATTACACAATTACCATAATTAACTACTAATTAATTAATTATAATTATTTTTACCAACTAATTATTAATTTATCAATTAAGAATAAATTACTTCCCGCCCTCCACACCTATAAACATCACAACACCCATCTAAAATTAATCACTCAGTTACCTTAAGTAATTACCAATTAACTCATTAAAATTAATTAACAACCAATCATTAATTAATTATTAATACATTACTTTCCCATTTAATACCATATCATCCCAATTAAACAAATAATAATAAATACAAAATATTCAATACATTTAACATAATTAAATTACTTCCCACCCCATTTCCCTATAAAATCACAATCTGCTAAGGAACTAAAAACGCAAAAATCAAATAAAAAAAATGTATGACTACTACTGATTTAACACATATATTCAAAATACAAATCTTCTACAAAAAAACATACATCACATACATATAGAATATGTACTAAAATACATAACATTAAGAAGAAATTTATATTTTTAATAACTACGGGCTGATTACGATGGCTGGCGAACTAGGTCTGGCAGCCAACGTAGTGGTGATTGGGACTGCCTGCCAGACATGCGGCGGACCCGCCACTGCAATTTGGATGCGCCCGCCATACTGGCGGTTACATCCTGGGCTTTCAACATTGTGGGCGGTGCTGTTGGCTGCAGCGCCGTCTGCAATGTTGAAAGTGCTTGCACTGCATTTCCCTGCACCGCATGGCAGGCACCACGCGGTGCCTGTCACTTGGTGAATGGAAATACAGGGGGGTACCATGGGTACCCCCAGTGCAGCGACAACCCCCCAAACAAGGGGGGCTCACAACGGGCCCCCAAACCCATTCCCCACCAGCCTTTCCATGGCAGCATCGCGGCATCGAAAGCGGCAGATGGACTTTGCGTCCACCACAATACCCACCGCCATCTGAATATGGCGGTGGGTAAATCTCATTGTGATGGCAGAACGATCCCCACCGCAGGCCTGGCGGTGGTGATCGTTCCGCCATCATAATGGGCCCCTATATTTTTGCAAACAATATTATACATTTTGATATTTTTAACATTGATATTACTTACCTAAATTCGATTCCTGAGGTTTTCCACCGGTAAAAGAGGTAAGTTGGAGGGTTGAGGTATGCCATGACACTATCAGTTGGGCCACCCAATGCCGTGAGGCATCGGGTGCAGGGGTGTCTTTGGGCGTCTGGTGTTCTTAGCAGCTCAGGTTGATTTTGGGAGGTGACGTTATCTAGAGGATTTAGGCCTCAGGTTGAAGCTTGGGGCAGGTTGGGGGTCAACTGATCCCAGGTAAGGCTTGCTGGGGAGACCCCCTTGTGGTTTTGGGCCACTTGAACTCAGGCCATGGGCATCGAGTGCAGAGTGGTGCAGAACCGTGGAGCTGCCTGGATCCGGGTTCTTTAGTTGAGCAAACCCGGTGCTCACGGGAGACAGGGTCTGTTTAGGAGGGCAGGGTAGGCCCTCTGAGTTCTCGGTGGCTGCTGGCTGTTGGACACGTCGAGGTTTCACTGGGTGCAGGTCGAAGTCAGGACAGGCCTTTAGAACTGGGGCCAAAGCAGTAGTCGTACTCTTCTTCCTCTTTTAGCACAGCTCTTCGGTTCATCTTCTTCAGTCTGAGGAGGCACGGTTCAGCCCTAAATACTAAATTTAGGGGTGTTGCAGGGGTGTGCAGGTTGGGACCAATAGGTCCCTCCCTTAGGGTGAGTACACTCTCTATTATGCCACCCTCCAGTGGGGGGGATAAGACTAACTCTGGTTGAATGGATCCCCTCAGCTTCAAGATGGAGGAGACTGAGATGTGTGCTTTACCCCACCACCCTCACCTGAGGGGTGGGGTTGACAAAGGTTGGCACCCCTTTATCCCTATCTTGGCTTTTCCACTGGTTCTCCCACCTAAATTGGGGGGCAGAACCAATGGGTGCCAGTCGCTGGGGGCAGCAAAAGGCAGGGTCAGCTAACAAAGGCTGCAGGCCTATGAGGCTCACCCTTTGTGGACCCAGCCCATCCCGGGGGAGGAGAAATGACACCTGTGCCCAAGATGGGCTTTGTTTCTAGACCCAGAGACCAGAGGCCCTCTACCCAGGGGTCCATAAACCAGTATGATTATGACTAATGGCATGTATCCATTCAGGAACCACACCAGGGCTGGTTGTTTTTCAGGGGGCATCTCTAAGATGCCCTTTGAGTGTATTTTACATTAAACTCCACACTGGCATCAGTGTGGGTTTAATGTGCTGAGAAGTGTGCTACCAAACTTCCCGGGTTCCAGCAAAGCCATTATGGAGTTGTTGAGTTTGTAATGATCAACTCCCAGACTGTATAATCGTTATGGCTTTACTGCACTTACAATGCCTAAGAATGGACTGAGACACTGTAGGGCTCCAGTGCTCATGCAACTGTACCCTCACCCGTAGTCTAGGGCATCCTGCTAGAGGGGTGACTTACCTAGACCACAGGCAGTGCGTTACATGCATGGCACACAGGGATGTATGCCTTGTCGACTCTTCACTTTTCTTTGTACCAAAACGTGCTGCCTGCAATGGCAGTGTGTGTGTTCATGCAGGGTCTCTAAGGGTGGCACAATAGGTGTTCATGCCGTTAGACACCTTCCCTGGCCACAGTGCCTTTGGTACTCATGATATCTTTTACAAGGGCCTTACCTGTGGCCAGGGTGTGCAAATTGTGGGTATCAAAGTACAGTTTGGGAAGGAACACCGGTCCTTGGGCCTGGTTAGCTGGATTCAAGCACACATTCAGTCAATTTGGCATCAGGTGTCTGGCAAAAAGTTAGCGGGTAATCATTTGCACTTTCCTACAATTGCCAACATAGGGGTGGGTGACCTTTTCCTTGATTGCAATTGTACCTATTGAATTTATGATACACAACTGCTGTGCTGCTTGTAATAGAGGTGGCGTTGGGGATTTGAGAGAGAATGTAAGCCAACCATCTAACAGCAGACGAAAGTGAACAGAAGAGCTTCATATATATTACACCATCACATAGTACAACCTTCCAGATAAACAGGAGCGGGAAGGATGTCACAAAATCAGACATTCTTCCTAAACAGGTCAGGCACAGAGTATATATACAGCATGCATCAAGACACCATTCAGTTCTACATTCAATCCACACAGGGACTGAGAGGATCAGCAGAACAAAGTTGCTTCCTATGTTTTCTTGACACCTGTGTGGATCTCATTTCATTTACAAAAAGCTTTTGTAAATGTTTGAAGTTAGATCCACCATTCAAGGTTGGACTAGCCTACAGGGCAATCAGGCACAAATGCATGCATTCTTCTATACCTTGTAAAAGACTTACACATTGTGTCTTTACAAACTCAATACTGCCCCAATTTGCAAACATGGGCCACTTTTTAAGCTATCTAATTTACTAATGGGGGCTACTTCTATTTTGGTGCTTGGCCTATTTTCTGCCCACGTTTAACCTTTCCACCATTTGTATGCATTTCGTTCAAACTTTCTCCCCATATTCCAGTATTTTTTCAGGGTTGATCTCTGCGCTTGCTTATTACAGTTGTCTCTAAAAGTCCCACCTCACCACTTTTAAAATCCACCAGACACCACTGCTTTGTTGCCAGTGAAGGATGGGTACTTGGGAGTTCATTACCTCGGAGGGACATGTGTAAAAATTGGAAGATCCACAAGGGCTACCTATTGATGCGTATCTCTATTCATGCAACTGTCACAAACAGTTTAGAAGAAGATCCTTTTACCAAGTTAGGCATGTCATATAATTAAAATTTTGACCTGCAAATATATTGACTTTACTGTATTGACAAACAACATGTAGTCACAGCAAGCATACATAGAGACGTAGAGATGTATTATTCTTAACTACTCTTCTATTTACATAGACAATATGCTAGTAGTCAATATTGTGGAGTTGACTTTAAAATACAACGTTAAGATAAACGACCTTACACCCATAATCTCCAAAGTGACCAATAAAAAGTTGTGATGTTTCATGTTACTTGTCACCCCATTCTGCTTTTATTATTTACATACTGGTACTTACAATTTTAATTTTCCCATTTCAACTGGGGACAATCTGCCTCTAAATATCACAGATGCATGGTAGACTGAGACATTGGGCTTTTTGATGAGTCTGACTGTCCGGCCGCTTGAACGGTGTAGATGTGGTCTATAGAAGAACGCAGTGCCAGTGGTCTCCCGACCGCCATATTA
Organism: Triturus cristatus; assembly: GCF_964204655.1. Classification (NCBI taxonomy): domain Eukaryota; kingdom Metazoa; phylum Chordata; class Amphibia; order Caudata; family Salamandridae; genus Triturus; species Triturus cristatus. The sequence continues at coordinate 842,664,691 of NC_140588.1, read as the reverse complement.
CGAATTTACTGATGTGCCCGCGGTGTAGTTGTGGAGATATTGCAGCAGTGGTGATTACATTTCCATATTTCTTGAGTCCTGTGTGAGCATTTAGACTGCATGTGTTCAATGCACACAAATGCATGATACATGGGAAAAAAATACCACCTACCCATTGCCTCAGTCCAGCCCCTATGTGGGCAGTCCGAACAGTGGCTATATGATGCAAAAAGGCATTACCTGTAGATCGTCACAAGCACTGTTTTACTAGTCTGGGTGAGGATGCTGCTGTGAAGGAGGGACCTGGAGAAAGGGGTCCACGTCAAACTCTTTCTGGAAGGACTGGAAAAAGATAAGTGTGCACCCCAATGCATTGGTTTCGACTGACTTTCAACTGCCTGTGTTGCACTTGTGTTGTTTTCTTGTGCTGTACATGTCTTTGGGTGTTAGTCTCATTTTTACATCTGATGTACATCCTTTCTTCTGGGTGTGTGTTTTGGGGTGTTAGTCCCACTTACATGTTTTAACGTCATGTTGTAGTTTTTGTGTGTAAGTCGCCCTATGCCTCACCTTGTGTTCAGTGTGTAAGCTGCCCTGCGCATCACCATGCTGTGTTTAGTGTGTAAGTCGCCCCACGCATCACCTTGCTGTGTTTAGTGTGTAAGCCGCACTGTGCCTCACTTTGCTATTGTGTATGTTAGTTTGCCACATTGTGTTGCACGTGTGTTGTTTTCTCTTGTTACATCTGTTTTGGGTGTTAGTCCCATACTACACTAGTTGGTACTCTTCTTTTAGCATGTGTCTCTCAAATGAGGGGTGGCGTGTTGGATCACGTTTTCCTTGCCCACAGTTTCCTTGCATGAGGAGTACTTTCTTGGGTGCAGACCGCCCACAGTGTTTTAGTCTTGGGGTACATTTCCCTCTTTACTTTCAATGTGGTTGTTGCTCACTTGGTTTAAGTGAGCTGTTCATACACTATTTTCTTTTTCACTTTTTGTTCTCTTTTAAAGGCGGGGTTGGTGTTAGTGTGTTTTATCCTATCATTCTTCTTTCCTCCTTTGGTTGTCTGTTTTCCCTTACGTGAAGTGGTTCCTCTATTCATCGTGGGGTTCATGGACATTTATCTTCATTGTATATTACTGTGTATAGTTGTATTTCATTTTTATTATGCCTTTATTTGTTTTTCATTTCGAGAGGAAGAGGATAATGTAGTATCCTCAGGTTATGTCTTTATGTTCCCTTTCACCTTGTAAGTGGCTGCTCAGCCAGTATGAGTGTTCTGTGTAGAATGTGAGTGTGATTGACATATGTAGAATGCTTGGGTGTCTGGTGTGAGGCTTGTCAGTTGGAAGATGGGCTGAGCAGCTAGCGGGCTGCTCCTGGTGGCTTGGCTACGTCTAGTATGTTTCCTGAACACGTGGGGCCAGCCCACCACACAGTCCCATCGCCACAGTCAGCTTGTCAAAAAGCCAACTCATAATGCACACAGCAGTTAAACTCCTCAGCCCTATATGCAGCTGCGTTTCTACAACCATGACCTGTGGTGTGCTCGTGGTGTTGGTGGTTCAGCTTCAGTCTTTGCAATAGCAATCTACCCAAATCGTAACACGGCGGTCGGACCACCAAGTTCACAGCAATCGGACCATAACTGCAGGGACACTGGTTTACTATAAGGCCCATTATATTTAGAAATCTGAAAACAGTACTTAACCCCTTCCCCGCTCATGACGGAGCCGCTCCGTCATGAGCCACGGTTGCCGTGTGCTCATGACGGAACGGTTCCGTCATGTCACGGCCGTTGGCGGCCGCTCCGCCTATGCGGCGCTGTTTCCCCGCCTGTGCGCGGGGACAACGCAAATGGGCGGAGTCATGACGGAACCGTTCCGTCATGAGCACAGCTCAACCGTGGCTCATGACGGAGCGGCTCCGTCATGAGCACAGCGCCACCGCGCTGCCCCCCCGCACCCCCCAGCGCTGCGGCGGAATTTCCGCCGCAGCGAAAGGGTTTAAATGTGACACTGGTTGCAGGTGTTGGGCACTTGGATTTAATTTTGGGTACAAGGACTTATATTAGATCATCGGTTTTAACTTAAAGTATGAAACAGAGTTAGGGAAGAGAGAAGGCAGTAGTAAGAGATAGGTCCAAGCACAGGGACAATAGGAGAACACAGGGATATAAAAAAAAACCTGCAAGTTTTAGGTAAAGAAACATGAAGTGCATGGTGGTGTAAAAAAGATACAATGAGTTTAATCAAGACTACAACGTTGTGGAATTCAGCAGCCCCAGAATTATGTGGCAACAGAAGCATCTTTAGGAATTTTTTGGGCAGTAAGGACTTTTTTTCAATACAAATTAAGCTCTTTCTGCCCTTTCATTGCGGAACATCTTTAACCAAATTTGCTTTCCATAATAGGAACTTCCATTTTACCATTAGAAGACTAAACATCCTAGCCTGGCATGCAAACTGCTGATGGCAACAAAGTAAAGACTTGGCACCAAAACAGTTAAAAAGTAAAAAAAACACAACACAACACAACACCATATAAAACTAGAATTCAATAGAATGAACAAATTGACAAAAAAATGAAAAAAATTAAATGAGAAGAAACAGAGAAATTATTCTTTATAGATTTAAGTAAACCAACAACCAAAAGCACAAAGCACCAATGATATTCAATGGTCATGGTAGACATGGACTTAGGTGCAATTTGATGGTGACCCCTGATGGAGCCCAGGTTGGATACACCAACCAGGTCTGGCCTAGTCAGAAGTTTTAAGTTGGGATTAGGGGTCTATTAGTATCGCGGGCGGATCGCCACTGCCCAAACGGCAGTGGTGATCCGCTCACCATACTACACCGCTCGCATGCCAATTACCCCCTGCCATATCAGCATGGTGGGGGGTACCGCGGCGGACGGGAAGAACGTCCGCCGCTTTTCCACCCGGTCAACGAATCAACCGGGCGGAAAAGAGTTTAATATGGTGGCGGTGTCTGCTAGACACCGCCATCCATATTAGTATGCAGGCGGAGAGCAGCCTTAACACCGCCACGGAAAGGCATGCGGAGTTCACAATTGGAGGCCCGTTGTGGGGTGCACATGGGGGGTACCTATAGTATCCCCTGCATTTGCATGCACAATGCGGCATGCACCGCGCAGTGCCTGCCACTTTGTGCATCAAATGCACAACATGCATTTTTACCATTGCGGCGGTTGCTGCTGAAGGCACCGCCCGCCGCAATGTTAGAAATGCGTGATGTGCCCTCCAGTGTGGGGGGCGCATCCTAATCTTCCCCAAGGGACTGCCGCGTATATGGCGGGCGGTTCCGTTTTCCGTCAAGATGGCGGGCGGACTTCATCCTAATGATGCCCTTAGTATTTTTTAAGTACTCACAAAGTCAAATGGTAATTGGTGAGGTACCGCTGAAGCCATTGGTTTTGTTGGGACAAGCTCTGAGCGTGAGAAATTAAAATGTAATGTCCAGGGAACTCCTTGCAGTGGTTGAAAACTTTTCACAACTGTTCACTGTCTAGATTTTTAGCTTTTTAGCTGTCTTTTTTGGAGATCTGATTCTATCCATTAGGGAAAAGCTGCGCCTCTAACTGACATTGAGTTCAACGAGACTGGATATCTTCTAACCAATGGCTCTTGGTAAATAGGCTGAGATCGTTTGTCCCGACGCTTTGGAGCCCTAGTCCTACGTTTTCAGAAGTGGTGGAAAAAGTACAGCCAATGGACCCGAGACCTCAGGAACAGCACTTGGGGGTCCTAATGAACTACAGCAGAGGACAACATCAGGGTCAAGGTTATGTCCAGTTCATACTGATCAGCTGGAAAATTCAGAATAGCAGCTCTTAGTAGCCCTTTAGCCTCACAGATGATCAGTCAACTGTAATATGGAGTCAATTTATTTGTCCTGGGTGTAAGTAGAAAGAGGTCCAGTCCTTCAAGGCTACTCCCAGGTCACAGACTCAGGTCATCTCCTCTTCTGTTCTTCCACATGTCCAGAAAGTGTTCAAATGAGGTTTCCTGGAGATGATAAATTTATGAGTGACACTAGCTAGTAGGTGAGGGTAACTCCTGGGACCTCCGTAAGCAATGGGTTGAAAGTTCTTAGAGGTAACCTTACCCAATTTAGTTTTCCCTACTGTAAACAGTCCCACAGTGCCCTTCACTCTCAAAATCTAAGATTGCAAAATTATTCTCCCGTTGAAACAAGCTTGTGTGTCCTTCTAGAATTGTAGTTAGGGTAATGACAAAGCCCTCCTACTTAGTCAGGTAAAACTTGTTCCAGAAGCAGCTATTTCTCAACTGGGTTTATCTCCGGCCAGACTAGTAGACAAATGCTGGGGCCTTTCCAGGTGTCACTTAACATTTACTTGTGACAGGGAAGGCCCTTTTGAAATAAATGTAGTTACGGGTATAGCACAACAGGTGTTCTTGCCAGGGGAAGAGCAACACCTCCCAAGCGATAGTCTCTACTTCAGGAGCAGATTTCACACCTCATCATAGCTAAGCACTCACCTGGCTACCACCGGAGAATACATGCAAATTAGCCTTGAGGAGCTTCAGGCAGGTTAAAAGGTAACTTTCTAAATGTTAGATTTCCTTAGAATTCATTAAATCTCTAATTGTAAGATTGAGTTGGGCTTTTAATGAAAGTTAACAATAGTGGTTTAATCATATTCCAACTGTAATCAATCTATGGATACCAGAATTAATTTTTAAGATATTTTCCTTATGTTTTTCTTTGGGCCAGCTTGCCTTTCTTCAGTGAAATTAGCATTTCAATGCTAGTCACTGTCTGAAAATGTTTATATTAAATTCCTATATATCGTACCACAAGTCCTGCCTCATGGGTTACAAGGCCTACATGGGGTGACATTAATATTTAAAAAGGACATTTCTCCCCTGTCAAAATAATGGTTTATTTTGAAAGGTTGCAGTTTTAAACTACCGCTGACAGGTTGCTGTAGCAGGCCTGGAGTAATATTTGCCTGGTCACACGAGTGGATGAGACGGTAGTGCTGTGTGACCTTTAACTTTCCAATGCCATGGGTATATTTTTGGCGCCATATACTATGTTCTTATAGGAAAGATACATACGCCAATTATGAGTCAGTCATTTTACAATGTTTTACGGGTTAGGACAGATGCACTGGGGCATGGTTAGCAGTGTCCCAGTGCGCAGTCATAGAAATACGTAGTATAAGTCCATAAACAATGTGACTAACCACAAAAAAGCAGACAATTTCTAACAATGTTTAATAAATTGCCTGAAGATAATGGACCATCACTCGTACCCTTGTGGGACACCACCATCTACCCTTTCCAGTCTGCATCATCTTCAAAATTTGCTAAATCATCTACAAAACCATGATCAGCACCTTGATGTATCTTGCTGACAAGCTCACTAGGCCCATTGGCTCATTCCACACCACAATCAGGATACAATTATCCTAAACTGAGAAACATCCTAACTTTAAGACTTTCGGTATTCACAGAAGGCATTTAGGAGTCCTAAAGTTAGGACTCCTAACTTCTGTGAATACCGAAATGAGTAAGTGCTTTCTGTGAATCCCAAAATGAGTAAGTGCCTTATGTGAATACCAAAATAACATATAGGTCATCCATGTATTACATTTTGACTAAATGTGCTTTCACCTTAGCAGGAGAAAAGATGCTCAGAGAGGCAGAGAATTGTCCTTTTGAATTCTGGACCATTCCACTGTTGGCAAAGGTGTGACCTTTACATAACATCAAACACAAAACAAGGTACTCCAGAGTGCAATACACCACACAGGACTCTCCTACTCTCACACCCAAAACGAAAACCACTAAAGCTAAAAAGGAAGCAATGGATGGCCTATACCCCACACGTCATACCTTGGAAAGGGCATCTAGTGTACAAGCAATAAATGGGTAGCTTAAACCCAACACGTCATCCCTGAAGAAAGGGCATCTACTGTAAATGCAATGAATGGGTGACTTACACCCAACACTTCATCCCTGAAGAAAGGGCATCTAATGTAAATGCAATGAATGGGTGGCTTACTCCCAACACTTCATCCCTGAAGAAAGGGCATCCAATGTAAATGCAATGAATGGGTGGCTTACACCCAACACGTCATCCCTGAAGAAAGTGGATCTAGTGTAAAAGCAATGAATGGGTGAAATACACCCCAGTAGTGTATCAACATATCATAAAAATAAATCCAACAAGACAATAAATAAGTGAATATTCTATGCATAAGAACCTTTCGCACAAGTAGGAAAACATACTGTAGCCAGAAGACTTATAATGGAGAAGAACCAAAGTAAAATTCCCACATACAGGGACACGTGTATATCAATAACAGAGACGAATGGAACCAATGTGGCAATAGATAGGTGAAAAATTCCATGCACAAGAGTGCCCACCGGTAGGATTTCATACTGTCAGGGAAACTTTCTAACACAGCAGAATCACAGAAACAATTCTCACGCATAGGAAAACTTGCATACCAATAAGGGAAAATGAAACTATCACGAAATGAAAAATATAGGTGACGAGTCAACGCACAAGTATTTGCGCACAGGTGGAAGATCACACTGCCTCAGGAAATCCCTAAACATAAATTTCAGTAATAATTCCCACGCATGTGAAACTTGCGTACACGAAAATGACACAAAACTGTAAGTAGAACATCATGACTACAGCAGAGTAAGGAAAATCTTTACAACACCATCTATACAATGTCCAATGGTAGTATCCAGCAACAACTATAGAATTACCAACTGTAAATAAAAAATATGAAGCATTACACAAGTCACTACACCATACTTTAAAATAAGCAATAACCCTTAAACGGATATGATCCACTGAGAATGCTGACTAACTCCTTGATTGTGCGCAATATGTTACCCAGGTGTGCCTATCGCCGAGAAATTCTGCAAATAACTGATGACAGGCGGGCATGGATATTATCAGAATTACGATATTGAAACCATGACTTCAGACGGCAGTCAGTCAAAGCAGTAAGGGACCTTGTTTCACCTGTGAAATGCCCCAGCACAACTTGACACTCATTCCCGCAACACAAGGGTCCTGCCAGGCAAACTTCCAGGAAAGGATAAGCGGAAGATCTAGGAGAAATTCGCAGCCAACCAGAAGGCAACAGGGAAACTGGAGGCGGGGGCCCAGCGCCACAGCTCGACCTGGATGACATGGAGGAACTGGTGTCAACAGTCATCAGTATGAATACTGTCGCCGGAGTCGGGGGACCGGACACTGCTTGACAGGACACAACACAACCACAACAGGGTGAGTGACCACCAGGTACTGGGGGGACGGGTGGAGATAGCCATGATGGCACACATGCGCAATCAAGCAGAGCACAGTGCACATCCTCAATGACTCTGGGTCATCGCCCAGATCCATAGACTGTTACAATGTACAATGCCATGCTGTCTGAATGTCAACATGTCCCATGTACATACATGTGGACGCATTGCAATGCACCATCTCCCCTTCACATTGCAGGGCCAGCGTCAACACCCCCTGCAGAGCAGTCCCAGCCACTCTTCGCTGATGACGAGGAGGATAATCCCAGCATCGACACCCAAGCCCTCCTAGACATCATTGACATCATCCGCGACTCACCTCCAGGGTCGGGGCTGACCAGCTGCATCGAGGAGACCCCGCCCACCTCCCAATCCACCCAGCAGGAGGTACCCATGGCCTGCCAGTCTCTCAAGACCCTCAGGAACAACACATGGCCTTCCAATACCGTGTGCTGGAGGCCCAGAGGGAGACGGTTGAGCAGGTGCAGGTGGGGTTTGACCTCATGGCTACCAAACTGGACGCCATTGATGGTGTCCAGACCCACTCCATGGCCTCCAACAAGCCCTGACTGACATCGCTGGAGTCCTGACACCGAGAGAAGAACACCTGTCTGCTCAGAGTTGCTCCAGCGATACCAGCCATGAGCTGGCACACATGCGGAGGCTCATGGAGGACATAATGCAGATGGAGGCGGAAAGGATGGCAGCCATCGCTGTACATCAGGGAAATGTAGCTGGGACCCAGAAACCAGTCCCAGGATGCTTGTTTCCGGTCCAGGGTGGAACCAGCTTGGCAGTTCGGGCTAGACTTTTCTCATGAGGGACAGGGCAAGACTGATTTGCATATGGCTGGGTCCAAACTAGGGTGGCGTAGTGAGCAAAAGAACAATGGATTTAACCCAGATCTCTTGACTGGGGGCGAGTGTTTGATTGATTCAACATTCTATCATTTGTTGCCACAAAATGTTTAGCCCTAAATGGGATGGGTATGCCCAGATGTGGGTCCCTTTCTTGCTGTGCAACTACATTCAAGCTGGCCTGGCTGATGAAGGGTGTCACCTGAAACTGGTCCCAGGATGCTTGTTTCCAGTCCAGGGAAGACTCGGCTTGTCAGTTTGGATGGACTGTTCCCATGAGGAACAAGGTCAAGACTGACTTGCATATGGCTGGATCATAACTGGGGTGGCGGAGTGAGCAAAAGAACAATAGATTTAACCCAAATCACTTTACTGGGGTGAATGATTCATTCAGCATTTTACCCATCATTTGTTGCCACAGCACGAATAACTAAATGAGAAGAGGGGCTTGCTTAGCCAGATCTTAACCTCCAGGAGAGAGTTTCTCCATATTTGATTTTGGAAGAATAGTGTTTGCTTTCTGGGCCACGAATATGCCACACTTTGGAAGAAGTGGTCAAACCTGAAGGTGTTACCCTGTACCTCATTGGCCACTGGTTCCCTTCTGCTTGACGCCCAGGAACAATGGTTTAAAATTAAAGAGCTGCCCAGCAACTCAGATCCCAGCCTGAAACTACGAGGAGAAGAAGCACTGCCCCACTGGAGCCCTGGCCTGCAATCTTGACCCTATTCCTTCCTGACCTGGGGTGTCGAAGTGAGCTAAAGAATGATGTTGAATTCAGCCCAGATTTAATAGTGACTAGGTGTGAGTGTCTTAACCCCTTCGCTGCCAGGCCTTTTCCCCCTCCTGTGCCACGCCCTTTTTTGGCTATTTGGGGTAGTGCACGCTGAGGCCCCTGTAACTTTTTGACCACATAAGGTATCCACGCCAAATTTGCATCCTTTTCTTCCAACATCATGGGGATTCTGAGGGTACTCAGGGTTTGTGGATTCCCCTGGAGGGGTCACAGAAATGAGCCAAAATACAGCAAAATTTAGTTTTTGGGGGGGAAAATGGGAAAAACGCGCTGCAAATGAAAGCATCTGGGTTTTTACCTGCAAGTGTTATCAAAAAAGGGTTTGTGGGGCTGAAATCACCATTTTCCCAGCTTTTAAGGGATACCAGACTTTTGTCAGAAACCCACACAGTTTTGGCATTTTTCTGGGACATAGCCTATTTTTGCTATTTTTTGTGCTTTCGACCTCCTTCCAGTTAATGGTAGAAATGGGTACAAAAGCAATAATGGATCCTGGAAAGCTATACAGTTTGGAGAAGTAGACAAAATTCTGAATTCAGCAAGGGGTCATTTGTGTAGATCCATCAAGGTTCCTTTATAGAAACTAACAGTTAAATATAGGATAAATTGAAAATTTGTTGAAAAAAAGCGCATTTTGTGTCAACGTTATCACCTGTAACTTCTTCTAACTTCAACAGCTCTTTGAAAGCAATATACCGTTACATCTGCTGGACATTTCTGGTTGTGGGGATATATAGGACTTGTAGGTTCACCAAGAACCCGACGAACCCAGAGCCAAAAACTGAGCAGCAACTTGCAATGGTTTTTTATTATGTACCGGGTATATAGTGTTTATTCTGTAAAAATGTGTACATGGAAAAATCGGTATGAAAGACACCTATGTATTTCTGAAATGGGAACAAAATATAGAGTTTAGAAACAGTATATATTTGCACATTTCCAAAATTGGGAATACCCATACTAGCATGAGAATTATCAGCCATTTTTTAGAATGACTTCTTTTTTACACAATGTCTTTCATTTGGAAGGCAGAAATGCATCAAAAGTCAATAGGTAATAACAGTTCCTTTACAAATCTGAATTACCCTAAGTCTCCCGATAAAAATGGTACCTCACTTGTAGGGGTAGGCATAGTGCCCACGACAGGAAATGGCTCAAAACCCAACGTGAACACACCACATTTTCACAATGCAAAATTATCCTTTTAAATCGTTTTGAGGTAGGCAATTTTCATGTCGCCTCAATACGTTTCGGGCCCTTGCCTGTCGCGGGTACTTGGGCCTCCCACACGAGTGAGGCACCGTTTTTATCGGGAGACCCGGTGGAATGCTGGGTGGTAGGAAATTTGGGTCAGCCCGGTGATGCCACAACTTTCCCACACAAAAATGTGTGAAAAAGGTGATTTTTTCAGCTAAATTTGAGGTTTGCAGGGCATTCTGGGTAAGGAAACGTTGGGGGATCAACGCAAGCCATACCTCCCTGGAATCCCCCAGGTGTCTAGTTTTCAAAAATGTGTGGGTTTGGTAGGTTCCCCAAGGTGGCCGCCGAGCACCGGGCAAAAAACCCAGGTGACCCCCCTTGCAAAACCAGGTTGTTTTGATGTAGGCAATTTTCATGTCGCCTCAATACGTTTTGGGCCCTTGCCTGTCGCGGGTACTTGGGCCTCCCACATGAGAGAGGCACCTTTTTTATCAGGAGACCCGGGGGAACGCTGGGTGGTAGGAAATTTGTGTCAGCCCAGTGATGCCACAACTTTCCCACACAAAAATGTGTGAAAAAAGGTGAATTTTTCAGCTAAATTTGAGGTCTGCAGGGCATTCTGGGTAAGGAAACGTTGGGTATCCACGCAAGCCATACCTCCCTGGAATCCCCCGGTTGTCTAGTTTTCAGAAATGTGTGGGTTTGGTAGGTTTTCGTAGGTGGCCGCCAGGCCCAGGGCCAAACACTCATAGGACCCCCTTTGCAAAACCAGGTTGTTTTGATGTCTCCTCAATAGGTTTTGGGCCCTTGCCTGAAGCGGGCACTAGGCCTACCCATGCAAGTGAGGTACCATTTTTCTCTGAAGACTTTGGGGAACGCAGGGTGGGTGGAATTTTGTGGGCCCACGCAGATTTTAGAACTTTCCACCACAGAAATGTGAGGAAAATGTGTTATTTTGGACACATTTTTAGGTTTGCAATGGATTCTGGGTAACAGAACCTGGTGAGAGCCAGTGAAGTCACCCCATCCAGGATTCCCCTCGGTGTCTAGTTTTAAAGAATGTACAGGTTTGCTAGGTTTGCCTACGTGCCAACTGCGCTAGGGCCCAAAACCCACAGGTATGCACATTGCTAAAAAAAATTCGGAGCCCAGTGGGCTTTATGCCGCCCTGGGGGGGGATCGGGGAAGGGGGTTTCATCCTGATATGCCCCTAAAGGGGCAGAAAGACTGTGGCTATTTTTTGTGGGGGTGGGGGCATTGGTATGACCATTTTGGGCAGCCCCCACGCATAAAAAAAGCCTGCGTACTCGCTGGCGCCTAGTGGGCTTTCTGCCCCCCCAGGGGGCAGATCAGGGGCCACTGCCACCATCTGCCCTCCCGGGGGGGCAGAAAGACTGGAACTTCTCTGGGGGTGGGGTGGGGTATTGTCATGCCCATTTTGGGGAGCCCCTACCCCTACACTAATAAAAGCAAAAAATCCATGGTTTCTAGTGGGCATTCTGCGCCCCCCGGGGGGGCCAGATTGGGGGGTACAGCTCCCATCTGCCTCCTGGGGGGCAGAAAGACTGTCATTCTTGTGGGGGGGAGGGTGGGGGCATTGGCGTGCCCATTTCGGGCAGCCCACACCCTAAAAACAATTGTGCTAAAAAAAATCCCTGGTGTTTAGTGGGCTTTCTGCCCCCCCGAAGGGGCAGATTAGGGGCTAATGCCCCATCTGCCCCCTGGGGGGGCAGAAAGACTGTGATTATTGGGGGGGTGGGGTGGGGGCATGGGCCTGCCCATTTTGGGCAGCCCCCACCCCTATTGGTATTTTTTATAAAATTCCCTGGTGTCTAGTGGACTTTTTGCCCCCCCGGTTGGGCAAAAAGACTAAATAATGAACAAAATATTTGGGGGGAGCAAAGGCCCTTGCCCAAGGGGCCGCTCCCCCCTCCCTGGTGTCTAGTGGGTGGATCCCTGCTTGGGGATCGCCCTCCTGTGGTGATCCCCAAGCAGGGATCCACTGGGGAGATTCTCCCCTTTCCAACGATACCTCTCCCGTCTTTCTACGTGCTCAGGGGACTGAGATAGCCCCCTGAGCACGTAGAAAGTGAAACTGAAATGAGCCTCTTGGCTCATTTCACTTTCACTGCAATGACGTTGGCGCAACGTGTGCGACGATCGTCATTACAGTGAAAGGGGGGGGGGCCTCGGGAGCTGGGGAAGCTCTTCCCCAGCTCCCGAGGCTAGTTTGCATGAAAGGGAATCCCTCTGGTGCCCGCACCAGAGGGATTCCCCAGGGTATGCCTCATGACGAGCTGAACTCGTCATGGGCACAGCGCGACTGTGCTCCATGACGAGTTCAGCTCGTCATGGGCATTCAAGGGGTTAAAAGAATCTGTTCTCCGCGTTCACCCTTAGTTGGCAGGGTTTGCCCAGACGTGGACCCTTGCTCACTTTCCCACCAGATTCAAGCTAGACTGGCTGGTGGTGGGTGTCACCCCAATACCGGTCCCAGGATTCTTGTTTCCAGTCTCGGGAAGACCTGGATTGGCAGTTCAGGCTGCAATGTTCTCATGAGGAACAGGGTCAAGACTGATTTACATATGGCTGGGTCTTAACTGGGGTGGCAAAGTGAGCTAAAGGATGATGCTGGATTCAACCCAGATCTAACAGTGACTAGGGGTGAGTGTCTGAAAAGTTTTAGCGCCCCATCCATCATCTCCTTGTGTTTGCTTTACTCTAATTTTTTCCACATAAAACTTGTTTCAGTAGATGCAGGCCATTTGAGGTAAGCAATTGAACTGCCTGCCCTATTTAGTGGACAGATAGATGATTTTTTACTGACCTTCACCACTAGAGGCAAAGAAAAACACCCCCACTTCCTTAAAACAACTAAATTGTTTTTGTCCACTGCTTTGGGAGTTTGATTTTAGCAGAGAAAGAAGAGAAATACCATTTAAAAATTTGGTGTAGGAATCAGTAGAGCAAAGATGGACACCCCAAGACATTTTAATGGCTTTGTATACATCTTTGTGGTTGTGGTGAATACAAACCCATGCAGTACACCACACTCTAACTTTGTCTGATGATGTGAGTACGAGTGTTGCACAAACCATCTTCTACCACCCTAATGGTGTTGCATAAACTGTGGCTATAGGCTTAGTTCTACAGGGTTTGACTTTCTCAGCCACTTATGCCTGAAGTGAATCCAGTGCACCAATGCTTCAACATGAAAGTCCAAGTTGTTTTAGCCCCACACAATCCCACTCAGTTCTCTTGTTCATGTTGCGTAAAAAATGTTTAGGTTACTAACAATTCCGTAACAAGGTTTCAAGGATGCAGTGGTATTTCAAACCCAATTTTAATTTTTAGAATATCACATACAAGCACTGCACTCAGAAAGAGTCATTTTATAGTTAAAAAGAGCTTATTCCATAACTCTAATTCTGTTGCTTAGGACAGATAGAATAACCACATATACCATGATTAATACAGAACTAAGGCACATAACTAGCTATGACAATAGCATACACATGTCTGTCAAAGTGAGAAATTAATGTTGCAACTTAACACCCTAATGCCTACTTCTGAGGGATATGCTATGAGAGCATGTAGTAGATTAGCTTGCTTCTAGAGTTTAATAAGGTACCATTTACTACATACCTGGGCTCACCTCTTCCCCTCGCTTGGTATGTTATTACCATTCAGCACAGAACCACAGCAGTATGTCATCCTGGCATGTTCTATCAGAAGAATCTCAGATAGCATCTGGTGTGACAATCTGGGCAGAAGTCCTCTCCAATTTCATGGTGGCTTTAGGGGTTTTTGAATTTAACCAACCTCACTTATCTTTGTTAAGGAATTTATTGACATAATCATATTTATCAATAAGACGTACTAATGGGGTCGTGGCCTAGCGATTTATCATGGTGGACGCACATTAGGCAAGCTACGCTCAGCCCATCTCAATTATCCTTTAATTATCCTGCTTCTTTGGATTTTCTTGCCCCAAATACCTACCGATGTAGTGGTGGAGTGGAGCGATCGACGTCCGGGTGCGCAAGTGAGCTGGAATGACAGTGGATGCACTGCTGGCAGAGGCCTACGGACCTGGCGGCTTTGCCGGCGGCATCGAGGCGGGTCCTCCTGGGCAGCAGCCAGAGTCAAGACCGGCAAGCGTGGTAGCACTGGACTGCTCCGCATCAAGAAGCACTGCTTGGGGATCGTGTAGGCTCCTGGTGGTTGTCTTCGAGCTGCGGCAGCAGCGGAGGGAGTGCTCTAGTGGCAGAGAGGACTAAGGCTTGGTGAGCAATCCTCATTCTCCCCTTCCCACCCACTCCTAGTGTTTCATCCCAGCGTCTGGATCGGGCCATGCGGGGGGGGCGGCAGACGTGCTGCGGATCAGAGCCGGCCGCTGGATAGACAAACCCTGGCTCATGGTGGTGAACTCCAAAAACCTGCGCAGTGTCCCCAGCTGGGGCTGCGCAGGCCGATGCAGGTGTCTACTTCTCTGGGCTGCTAAGGCGTGCAGGTATGTAGCGGGAGGCCTAGTGGCATTGCGGTTGGGCTCGGCGAGGATATAAACCTACTCAGTGCAGGGGTGCCCTGTATGGCATTGCCTTGGATGCTGCGCGAGGGGGGGTGCAGGCCTTGACACCAAGTGGTGCTGGACATTAGGCCACTGGAGGCTTCGGGATCCAAAGATTGTATGGAGCCTTCACCTGCCGTGGCCAGTTGTGCATATGTCAGAATACCCTCCTGGGGGGTCACGAGCCGTGGTCTGGCTGATTGGGACCGGCTTAGTGTTGCCTAGTCCTTAACATTGACACCTGCCTAGGGAAGAGCCAGGCCTAGTTTACGTTTCTGGCACAAGACTTCGGTGTGGATCTAGCACCGTCCTACCCTTGATTGGAAGTAGTAAACAGGCGCTCAGTGGGTCAGCCATTGGGGGGGGGAGACATGACTGTCTGCAGAAGCGGCTGGGTTAGCACTCAGTGCGGCTTGTGGGCAGGAGGTCTCTGCCCAAACACTGACATCCTGGAGGTTTCATGCAGGGACGAATTTTGGTTGTGGAACAGACAGGAGGCGGAGATCCACACGCCACATGATATGAAAGAATGGGCTGTCTGGTGAGCTCAAATCAAGAGCTGTGGAGCGGCCATCTTCCGAGAGAAGGGCAAAGCACATTGGATTGCTACACCGGAGCAGGGGCCTTGCCATCTGAACAAGGGGGCGCAACCAGGGGCATGCTGGACAATGCAGCTTTCATGGCGGCCATCACGCAGTCTAGGGACGCCTTGGATACGAAGATGGCGGCACTGGGCTCTGACATCATGCTTATCAGGCACGATCTATGAAATGCGGTGGAGAGTATCACGGAGACCGAGACCAGGATTTCAGAGGTTGAAGACTCGGTCACTACCTCACAGAAAAAAGTTGCTTCATTGGAGATGGTCACCAGAGGCCTGGCATAACGGGTGGAAGATGCGGAGGGTAGGGCCAGTAGAAACAATCTGTGCTTTGTAGGATTCCCAGAAGGATGTGAAGGAGGCGACATGGAACGGTTCCTGACTCAGTGGCTCACGAGCTGGCTTCCCTGGAGCCATTGTCCTACTGTTTTGTTGCTGGAAGGGCTCACAGGGCCTTGACGCAGAAGCCACCACTGGGAGCCAAACCGAGGCCTGTCATTGCCAAGATATTAAATTATCATGACAGATACACGATCCTAAACAAGCCAGAGCTAAAGAGCCCCTGACCTACGACAATGCCCGCATCCTCATGTTTCCAGATTATACACGGCTAGTCCAGCAGAAGTGACAGTCATTCCTGGCAGCAAAGGCCCATCTCCATGATCTAAAACTCCCATACGCCTTACTATACCCTGCCAGACTGAGGGTGGTGTACCAATCATGTATGCTCTTCTTCGAGTCACCTGAGGAGGTCTTCAACTGGACAGATGAGACAGTGAAGGTTCGGCCCCAAACGCCACCCAGGATGAAATCAGATTCATCATCCAACGATGTTGTCCGTAAACCACCCAAGCCCAAAGTTAAAGGGAATAGAAGATCAAGGCCCAGACATCGATCTCAATCCTGTAATGATCCTAACAGATGTACATCGATGCCCCAACAGGGGACTTTGGCCGCATAGTCGCCCTGGGACTCCCCCAGGCAGGGGGGCTGTTGGTGCCATATGTTTAGACCGATGTAGTACAAGGGGGTGCTAGTACCTTTTTCAGACTTCATTTGTCGAGGGGAACACCCGTTGACCAAGGGGCTGGTAATTGGATATCCATTGGCGTGGGTGTGCGGGGAATTTCCTTTGAGGCCTGCAAGCCACCTCCACCACGACAGATACTTCAGCAGTTTTGAGGTATAGGAGGGTGTGGGGGGAAGTTGGGGTTCATATGTTTCATGTTTGCACTGCTTCTCTTATATACAAAGCCACTACTTGCACACTGGATGATAATTGTCTCACATACCAAAGTCCCAGGATCCATTGATGGCAGGTCCAATTGATAGGATGCGAACTCCGGCAGGGGATCTCCGGATAGTGAGTTGGAATGTTAGAGGAGCGCTAGACAAAATAAAAAGAGGGACTATACTCCATCAGGCCAAACGCTATTGTGCGGACATCCTGATGCTTCAGGAAACGCACTTCAAGGGAACAGAAGTGCTGCGTCTCCCTAGGTATGGTTATATTCAAGTGTTCCATTCGGGTTTCACGAGGGGTCCGGTGGGATTGCAATTCTAATTCATCACAGGGTTCCTTACAAACACTCTAGGGCATGGACAGACACCTAGTGGAGGTACGTCTTCATCAGGGTCACTATCTATGAGGAGCAGGTGATATTGTGATGTGTGTATGCCCCCTCGCCGTTGTCCTGCGTGATGGTTGAGCGCCTTACGACTCTGTGGGCTGATATACCGGACGGGTTGGCGATGATAGGGGGGACTGGAACGACTTGGTGGACATGGCCAAAGATAGATGGAGACTGGGGGGATACTCCAATGTTCATCACTCTACCAAACTGAACTCCCTGGTGATGGGCTTGGGCTGGGCGGATCCATGGCGGCGGCTACATGGTGAAGACCGGGGTTACACTTATCTTTCGACAGTACATGACTCATACTCCCGACTGGATTATAGATTCGTGCCATCAGGGGCTGCCAATAGGCAGAGGGCTGTAGAGATCCCAAGAGGTTTGTCAGATCATTCCCCAGTCATTCTTATGGTACAGCTGGGTCCTGTGAAATAACCCTTCCGATGGTGTCTTTCCCCCTGAAATCTGCATGATTAGAAATATAGGGAACACATAGGGCAGGCAATCAAGCAATACTTAGAGATCAATGTTGGGTCGGTAGCAGAGGCTGAACCCCTGTGGGAGGCGATGAAGCCAATCATACGGGGAATCGATATATAATTTTGCACAGCGGCATGTAAAGCTCGGAGGGAGTCACTTCTGAGGTCAGAGGCCCACATAATGGAACTTGAGCGGAATGGTAGGGAGGAGGGTGGAGTCTGGTGCGCCAACAGCTGGTGCTGGCATGGCAGACTCTTGCTGACCTCCTGATGGATGAAGCCAGGTTGGTGTGGTTGGCGTCCCGCAGTCGGATTTACCAGCGGGGCGACAAGTCCAGTAAACTACTCCAGGTAGTCAGGGCGCCTTTCACCCCGAGGTTCTTCCCAGCATACTGGGCCCATATGGAAGGGTTCTCGGGGACCGCTCTCTAATTGCAGAGAGCTTCACAAGTTATTTTGCAGAGTTATATACTCCTAAGGAACTTTTACAGGAAGGCAGGATACGCCACTTTATAGACAATTTACCAGCCCAGGCCAACTCAGATGAGGCATGTGTGTGTGGAGCTGTATCACCCACTTACCGAGGAGGAGCTGAGCACAGCGCTGGGGGACTTGAATTTGGAGAATGTGCCTGGTGCCAATGGTTTCCTGTGGGAGTTTTTTAAGGACCAGTTCCCTAAATTGGGGCCCCATTTTCTTTGAATGGTTGAGGAAGCGAGAGAACAAGGTTGCCTTCTGCAAGACTGCAGACATGAAAAAGTGGTCGTGGTTAATAAACCAGGCCGACCCCCAGACCAACATGTTTCGTATCGTCCTATGTCATTGTTGAATGTCGAGGAAAAAGTCTTGGCCAAAGCATTGGCCAATCGCCTGCAATCTCATATAACTAACTTGATCCATCCTGACCAAGCCGGGTTTATCCCCAGAGAGCAAAGCACGATAATATCCACTGTGCTCACGTTGCCATGGCAACCATCCGGGGATTCGGGGAATGAACTGCCCTTTTACTGGCAGATATCGATGGGGCATTTGACTCCCTTAGTTGGGTATACCTGTTTGCGCTCCTAGATCGCCTTAATATGGGCCTGCGCTTTTTGTCATATTTAAAATTGTTGCATACAGACCTTACAGCATCGGTGCGCATTGCGGGATCCACTTCCTTTACATTTTCAATTGGAAGGGGCACCCGCCGGGGATGTCCCTTGACATTATATCTTTTTGCCTTGGCAATGGAGCCCCTGGTGGAGTGGGTGCGGATAGATGCACAGGTGACAGGTTTTGAGTGGGCACATGAGCTCTGGAAACGCATTGCATTATATGCTGATGATGTCTTATTCTTTTTAACAGACATCAACAAGATGGGACTGAGGCTGCTCCATATTATGCAAATTTTTGGGGAGTCGTCAGGTCTTTTCATGAATCTCCATAAATCTACCCTGTGGGTATTTGGGGGACTGGCAGGATTGGGGCCTTGGGCATCAGCAGTGCAAGTAACTACGGAGGGGTGAAATATCTGGGAGTCTTCCTGTCGAACTTGCCAAACGTGTCATGCAACAAAAATATTGTTGAGGAGATAAAAGTTTGGTCGCACTGCCCCTCTCCATCTATGGCAGATCGGACCTGCTTTCAGTTGACGTACTGTGGGGGGGTTGGCTACGTCGGATGTTCAATCATACTATATGGCATCGCACTTGCTGATACTGAATGAATGGTGGTATGGAGATAGGACAGACCCAGTGTATGCAGTGGAGCGGAGATGCATGGGGGCCTCCACTCATCATACCATTTTGTATTCAGCACCCCTGTGCAACTCTCTACCACTGGCCATGAGGGTGGTATTCCAGGTGTGGAAACAGTCCCTCCGTAAGATGGGTTGGTGGGACAAGCTTACTGGGGAAACCCTACTGTGGCACAATGGGCGTCTGCCACAACTGGCCACTCTACCTGGGTTTCGTGGGTGGGACAATATAGGAATCTCTTCATTAGGGGATGTGATGCGAGGTTCCGTACTGAAATCCTTCCAAGACCTCCAGCAAGAGTATCAGATGCCAAAAACTCAATTTTATAAATACCTCCAATTTAGGCATGCCAGTTCTCCTGGCATTGTAGGGTTAGAGGCTCTCCCTGAATTTAGCCCTATTGAAGCCAAGGAATTTAGGGGAGATTTACAAGATCACAAAATTTCACAAATCTATCAGTCCCTGGTGACAAATAGCTCTCTTATGTTAAACAAAATTAGAGAAGCGTGGGAGAGTGATCTTGGCCCACTGGATGGGGATGATTGGATGGAGGCATTGGTTTCCCATAGGGAGGCAGCGATAGTGACACACCTGCGTCTCATCCAATTTAAATACTTGCTCCGAGTGAACTACACCTAACTAAGGCTGTGGAGGGTGGGTCTAGTGTCATGCCTGATATGCTTACAATGTGGTCGGGATGAAGGATCCCTCATACACACAATTTTGCATTGCGCAGTACTCACGAGATTCTGGCAAGTGGTTCTGGCTGGGCTCACAGGAGTGTTGGGGTGGGAGCTCTACTCCTCACCAAGATTGGTAATCCTACACATCATGGAAAGTGTTGGGGGTAATATGTATAAAAGACTGTTGTTTTAGTCGGGCTGACATCGGCTAAAAAGGGACATTGCAAGGTTATGCAAAGCATTGGTCCCACCTTCTCAGTCAGCATGGAAGAATGGTCTTGACTTTTGTATGGGATTGAAGATTCCAATATTTAAGGCCAGGGGATGCCCGCATAAACATCCAAAGATCTGGAAGAGATGGGCGGACTATAGGGGACTCTTCCTGGATCCAGTCCCTCCTGCGGCTGTCTCGGTATTGGGCTAATCATGCAGGGACCAACTACATAGGGATGAAATTCATTCATTGGAGTGGGTGATGTGGTGACAATCAAGATGCAGGTATGGAATAGTGCAACGGGGGGGTTATTACGTTTGTTTTTTATGCTTACAATTCTGAAAATATATAAACTAGATGTCAATGTCATTAGTCTGCATTGTATGCTATGGCAGATGTCTTCTGTGTTAAGGAGCTCTGCACTGTGTTTGATATTTGACACAATAAAATTTGTTAATAAAAATAAGACGTACTTCTAAGATAAAAATATATCAATACAAATTACACTGTTTGGGCTATAACTGTTATTTTACCTTGGAAAAAATACTTGTCCCAGAGTGCTGTCTTATATGTGTAACTATAGGGAGGTTATCACACCTTAATGCATTAGGGTCAAAGGCATATGACACATTTCCGATTCAAAAGGATATGACCTTTATACATTTCCCCAGGGCGGTAACGACCACCATGTTTTAAAACCTAGAAAGGTAACGTCTGCTATTTTCAAATCAGACCTATAGTGAAATGGAGTCCTGGCCTGGCCACAATCGGGTCGTCCCGTAGGGTCTACGCGACAATGGACTTTAATCGAGTCACCAATCCCTAAATCAGACCTTGTGTCTGTTCCTGAAAGCTGGTGAGATGGTGTTCTTAGCATAGAAAACCTTTTGATGAACACATTTATAGTAAGAAAAAACATATGCTTTCTTGCACGGTACTTGTCTCCAATGTTTAAAAATAAAATGTTGCTATTCTTTGCCTTGTTTTTCTGTTCTGTCCACAAATCTTGATTACCTTTCTCTCCACAGTAAGATTCTAAGGGAAGTGTTAACACCTTTGACCTGGGTGGCAAAAGGACACAAATTTGGCCTAGATACCCTTTGTGGAAAAAAGTGTGCAGTGTCCCAATCATCAAAAAAGGACTGAATCACATGGTGGGGCTGGGTGGAATGTTTGTCTCTCAGAAGCAAAGGGTGCAAATATATTATCACAGTGAACTCTGTGTATCTGAAATCTCTGATATAAAATCCCTGGATTACCCAATGTCCGAGCGCTGAGCTGTTGAATGGAATCACTGATTTTGATCAGTTTAAATTGTAGAACAATATTTTGCTAAACTTGGTGATACATGTTGTGTTTTAACTTTAGGCACTACAATACCATTAAAATGTTTATGTTTGAAAAACAGCACTAGGATTTTCTAAGACCTTCCAGATTTAGCTATGACATTCTCCACTGCTTGAATTGGTTTATGTGTAAGCACATTGATTTTGGTCTCCTCTTAAGTCGTCAAATCGTATCCACAAAGAGGAATAGTTGACTTTTCATCCAAGCTACGTCTGGAATGTCAGGATTACTCCAAATTGAAGGCAATAGTAACAAAAGCTTTGAGACAGAAGTGGTAAAAAAACAGCATTAACCAGGAATACTGGTCAGTAAAGGATAAGAGGCATATTTGTCAAAGTTTTTTGACACCCTTGCACTACGCAAGGTGATGCAGGGCGATGCAAAACCTAGAATGAGAGTGACCTTGCGTGGCCCTGTATGACTTGGTAAATCTGGAGTAATGCAAGGCAGCACCCGAGTCACTCTGACCTGGAAAGGCATTCCCTGAGGGGAGCCTCAGTGTTTACATGCATTAATCCATGGATTTTGGTGCATTCCCAGATTTACCAAGACTGTTAAACCTGGTAATGCCTCAAAATGTTACACCTTCCCAGGGGAGGTGCAAGAAGGAAAAATATATTTTTTTCTCATTGTTGTTTCATCTTTCTTTGTATGCTGCATTCTGCAACCCATTTAGAAAGAAGAATGATTCCTGCACAAAAATAATCCTGCAATGGTGCCTTCATTGCCAGTAGGCACCAACAAGTGCACCAGTGCAGTGAGAGAGTAGGATTGATATGACGTATTCCTGCCCTCTCCCTTTCACACAGCACAGCACAGCAAGGTGTCTTTCTGCACTGTAATGCTTGAAAGATTGATAAACATATATTTTTTGTTGAATACTTTTTTGGGGCGTTTTAGAGAAAAGAACATTAAAAATAACATCAATACAATATTGATATCAAATAAGAACCAGTAGAGAGAAATAGAACATAGTCAAGTGATTTAGAGGGGGAAAAAAGCGATACAAGTCGATAAATATATATCATATTATGTTGTAAAACTATGGAGTATGAAAGAGGGAGGGCAGAAGAAGAGAGAAAAAACAAACAAAAAAAAAAAAATATATATATATATATATATATATATATATATATATATATATATTCACTGAAAAAACCATAGGTTTCACACATGTTATAGTTAGCGGAAATTTTACTGATAAAAAACCAATGAAATTGCCCCGTTATAGTTAGTGCTGGCAACTATAACTCACGCGACCGCAATCCTCTGCTGATGCTAATACTGTATTTAGACACTTATTTGCCCATGTCTTCTTCCATAAATTTTTAGCTATACATATATTACAAATATTTTTTATCATAAAGACACATATGTCATCAGCAGAAGATTGCGGTCGCGTGAGTTATAGTTGCCAGCACTAACTATAACGGGGCAATTTCATTGGTTTTTTATCAGTAAAATTTCCGCTAACTATAACATGTGTGAAACCTATGGTTTTTTCAGTGAATTTGCAAGGTTTTTTAAATGCTAATTCCTAACTATAACGTGTGTGAAACCTATGGTTTTTTCAGTGAATTTGTACGGTTTTTTAAATGCTAAGTTACTTTACGCCATTCGAGGCGTGCGCGCCCACTTAACGCAGTTCGTTCCGTGCACGGTTTTTATCAACTTTAATAAGCCCTGTACATTTGGTGGCCTTCGGCCACCAAAAGCACTGGGGGTGGGGTCAATGTGGATAGTGTTTTTTTTATTTCGATTTTATAATTTCATGTTGCCAAAATTTAGTTTTTTTTACCTATTAATAAGCCCTGTACATTTGGTGGCCTCCGGCCACCAAAAGCACAGGGGGTGGGGTAAGTGTGGATAGTGTTTTTTTTTTTTTTACCGTACGCTTACGGTAAGCGTACGGTAAGCGTACTCGGCGAAAATGCCGAAAAAAAATAAAACCGTTTTTGCTCTTGGGGGATGTTTGGGGACTCCCTCAACATGACTGTGTGGGAGGGAGTTGTCAAAAATGCCCCGTAACATGTTTTTGGGCATCAAGTTTGAGAAATAACTCTCAATGCGAGAGACAAAATGGCGGACGCCGCTTCCTGGTTTCGGCCGATTCTAATGTTTACTAAGATCTAAGAGCCAATCAGAATGGCGCTCGCGCACGCCACCGTACGTTTAAAGGTAAGCGTACGGTAAGCGTACCGTAAGCGGGCTCAGATATATATATTGATTTAAAGGCTATTTTCTCAGAATCTACTGAACAGATTTACACCAAACCTACAAAAGGCACTTCCTTGACCTAGGGACTACCTCTCTGCCAAATTTCTAGTAATTCTGTTCAGCCGTTCGGGCTGTAGCTCGTTCTAAAGGTCCTATGGAAAAATGCATGGGAAAAACGCGTTTTGGGACCCCCCTTTTATCTCAGCCCCCGCTTGACGAATCCCCCCGAGACTTTCAGGGTAGGAGCGGAGCGTAGCGCCCCACCTATTTTGAGAAATTCGCGAGGATTCATCGACCGGCGCCAAAGTTATTCAAAATAGAATGTTGAGGTTTTCCTATGGAAAAGGGGTCCTAACTATAACTACCTACTGGCGACCGCCAGTAGGTAATATATATATATATATATATATATATATATATATTATCTACTGGCGGTCGCCAGTAGATAGTTATAGTTAGGACCGTGTTTCCATAGGAAATCCGCAACATTCTATTTGGAATAACTTTGGCGCCGGTCGACGAATCCGCGCACAATTTTCAAAACTAATGGGGCGCTACGCTCCGCTCCTACCCTGAAAGTCTTGGGGGGATTCGTCAAGCGGGGGCTGAGAAAAAAGGGGGGTCCCAAAACGCGTTTTCCCCATGCATTTTCCCATAGGACCTTTAGTCCGAGCTACAGCCCGAACGGCTGAACAGAATTACTTGAAATTTGGCAGAGAGTTAGTCCTCAGGTCAAGGATGTGCCTTTTGTAGGTCTTGTGTAAATCTGTTCAGTAGGTCCTGAGAAAATAGCATTTAAATCAATATATATATCTGTAAGCGCGCTCCGTGCGCTTACCGTAAGCTTACCGTACGCATACGGTGCCGTGCGCGAGCTCAATTCTGATTGGTGGTTACATGACTGTAAACATTCGAATCGGTCGAAATCAGGAAGTGTCGGCCGCCATTTTCTGTCTCTCGCACTGAGAAACAAAGGTGGGGAACGTGAAAAGGGGGCAACGAAGAGAGTTGCAGACCCCCTAGTGTTTGTCAGGGGGTCCAAGAAGGACCCAAAAGTACGAAAAATACATTTAATAATTTTTAAAAAAAATTGCGGGTTGCGCGTACGGTAAGCTTACCGTACGCGCACGGCAAAAAGAAAAAAAAAAAAAGCAAGAAATAACAATCACATTTAATAAATAAAATAAAGGACCCACAAGGGAGAAAAAAACAAATGTTACTGCGTAAAAAAAAGCGCGGCGCGCACGGCATGGACTGCACAACGTGGGTGCTTGGTGCCCACAGCGCGCGCACGGTGCGCGAAGCGCACCGTGCGCGCAGGGTGTGCGCATAGTGAAAAACCAGAAAAAAAATAAAAAATAAATACATAACTTAGTATTTAAAAAACCGTACAAATTCACTGACAAAACCATAGGTTTCACACACGTTATAGTTAGGAATTATCATTTACAAAACCTTGCAAATTCACTTAAAAAACCATAGGTTTCACACATGTTATAGTTAGCTGTACATTTCACTCGTAAAAAACCAATGAAATTCCACGTTATAGTTAGATCAGGTAACTATAACTTGCGCGACCGCAATCCACAATGTGTAATTTCAGATGTCATCATTGATGTCATGAGTGATGTCACTGACCATGTCATGAGTGATGTAATATGTGACGTCATCAGCAGTTTATTGTGGGCGCGCAAGTTATAGTTACCTGATCTAACTATAACGTGGAATTTCATTGGTTTTTTACGAGTGAAATGTACAGCTAACTATAACATGTGTGAAACCTATGGTTTTTTAAGTGAATATATATATATATATATATAAAATAAAATAATATAGGGGCATATTATCAAGCCAGGCGATAAAATTATCGCCGCTTTAGCGGCAGAAAACTGCCGCTAAAACGGCGATAATGGGCTTAATAATATGCTCTATGGAATTCCAATTGAAGCCCATGTTAAATGTGAAGGACATCTAACATGGGCTTCAATTGGAATTCCATAGAGCTTATTATCAAGCCCATTATCGCCGCTTTAGCTGCAGTTTTCTGCCGCTGGAGCGGCGATAATTTTATCGCCAGACTTGATAATATGCTCCATAGTAACTAAGATATAGGTGTATACACAGAGAGATATAAAGTGAAAGGTAGCCACAGCAGATCAGGTTAAATTTTCTGGGATAATGAGAGTGAAGAAACATTAGCAATTCTGTGTTCAAAAGATTGATAAATATGACCCTAAGATTAGATGTTCCAGGATCCTGGTGAAAATTCCTCACAAAACCATACAGCTGTAACATGTTTTTATGTCCATAATATATGTTTGTTCCCATGTGAGAGACTTATATCATTCTGTAGGTTGCAATAAAACGATTTTCAAACATTTTCAGAGGTCAGAGTTCAAGATGTTTTAGAATATTTGTGCATCAGGTAGAAATGTCCTAAATGCAGTACACTTTCATTCCTGCTATTTAATTTTTGGTATGAAGTCTTCACCAAACATTCTAATCATCGATGCAATTTGTAGCACTGTGTCCCCTACAAATGCGGATATGGGGCTTTGAGGGTCTGATCAGCTATCTAGAGTGGAGGTCAAGAGCCCTGTATGTTTGTGCTCCAGAGCAACAAATGTAAACTATCAAGAGCAGCAAGTCATGCCTGCACAGGTCGCAAGCCTGCATGGCCCGAACCTTTGCAGACGGTCTTACAGAATATAGTACTCTCACTTAATTTATTTCTCACGCATTTTCGATTTCTGTGTCAACGTTTGTGAAAGTATAAGTGGTTATGGATGTAATATGGGCTATACATTTATTGTTTCCTGTATATATATTTTAGTGACAATTGGATGGAAATTCAAGAGAGGTTGAGAAGAAAAATCAAACATACTGTAGAACACGATGTCTGTAAAAGTGACCCTTTAGCCCCACACGTCTTTCCTCAAGCCGATTGCCTGCTCACGGAATACTGTTTGGAAACGACTTTTCTCAACAAGGACGCCTATTGCACCGGTCTGAAAAATATGTCATCACTTTTGCGAGTAGGAGGCCACCTTTTAATGACTGGATCGTTTGGAACCACCTTTCACATAGTTGAATCATTCAAGTTTACAACATTAAGCATTGAAGAAGAGTTTTTGAGAAAAACTATAAGTGATGCTGGCTATGCAATTAAATTGCTAAAGATTAAACCTCGCGTTGAGAAATCACTGTACTCTCTAAATGATACTACAGCAACATTTTTCCTTATTGCATTTAAAGAAAGAGAGGTTGTATAGTCACAATTGATAAAAAAAAAATGCTCACTCCAAAGTTAAGGGCAGAAGGCAGAGTCCAGAAGAAGACTCATAATCGAGGCTCCTGTGTTTATGATCTTTCTAATTTTCTAAAGATTGTCTTATTTTCATTTTACAGCTTTGACTTTAAAATGTTGTCTAGTCAAATAACTGAAATCTAATCAAAGATGCAGTTGAATCATTGGAGTGCCATTGCCACCATATCCCTGGGTGGTACTTAATCCATGTTCTTCGTCTCTCTCGTCGACTCTCACTTACCTCAAATATCTGCTTACAGTCATAAAAAACTTTGATCTAGATAACGCATCTGGACATTCTAATCATATCTTACCAATACTTGTATCTCTAAGGTGTAATTGCCTTTAATGCTAATAAAACAAACAGCAATCGTGACGCTTCACAGTGTGCTTTCGTCATTTCAGTATCTAAACGTATTATGATGCTGGGGGCAAGAAAGTCTATGCAGGGCTAGGCGTGCTCTGAATATAAATTCATACTTTGCAGAAATGATGTCAATTTAGCGAAGTAGGAAAACTAATTGATTCTAATAACATATGATTTTTAAATTCACAGAGGGTTGTATAGCGCAAATTGTCATTCTTGTAACACATATTCAAATCCATTTGCTACAGTGGCTGCTTCTTGGAAACTAAATCTTAACATTCCACCCTCAGTGGCGGCTGGTGACATTTGAAAGTGGTAAGGCTTAAACTTTCTTTCACTGGACACAAGGCTATTTTCATGCAGTATTAGTGAGGCCAGCTACAACGGCAGCACCACACCATGGCGGAGACACACACAAGTAAACCAACATCAACTATGACATGATGCTGCTGCTGTGCACCACCTAGGGAAGGAGTCTCGAATTAGGCACATTTCACCCAATAAATATGCCACATTTCCTGAACAGGAGTAGGAAAAGGATGACTGCCTTCTTTCACTCCAAATGCAATGCAAGCCCTCCCATCACACATCCTATGTACTTAGCAACATGGTCCATGCTGTTAATTATGTGGACTTAAGCGCTATGTGAATGGAATTACTGAACGTCCTGACACAACAAGTGCAGCCTCGGTGCCCAGAAGTATGCTTTGATTACTTGTCACTGCTGGTCTAAAAGGAAGTTGGTGTAATTGCAGTGGAGCGTGCCATAAGTGTGTTTTCCCATGTCTGCTCGCAGCAGCTGTTCAGGAGCCATGTGTTATCTGCACAGTCTCTTGCTGAGAAGCAGCTTCCTGCCCTGAGAGCCAATCAAGGGAATGTGGCGATTGGAGAACACTGAACCTATGGCAACACTAAAAGTGTAAAGCAGCGGGACTGCTGGGTGTACATCAGAGTTAATTGCCATTTAAACATTTTCCAAGCAAGCCACTCGCACCAACGAGGTCATCTCTTAGTACCACAGACGGCCAGCTACTTGTGCCACCTCTTCTCCCCGACACAAACAGATGGCCACACCCGGTTACAGACACAGCGGTCCTGACCTACAATAAACATATACTTGTTTTTATAGTGCTTGCTGTAGCAGTTTTTATATATGGATGCTGCGCTGTAGTATGAAGTGTGCCATTCTGTCCCGGATCGCAAACTTGCAGAAGGGAGGGAGGGGGGGGGGGGTCGCGCGGCTTTCGCGCGAGGCTGAGGGGGACGTTAAGATGAATATAAATAAAACCTACCTGACCGGTCCCGTCCCGCGTCGCCTCTGCTCCTTGAACAGGCACAGGCATGCTCCCTCCCCTCCTGTAGCCAATCACAACGCTGCAATGGCAGCGTTGTGATTGGTGCGGAGTCACGGGCGGCGCCCGACCGGGCACCTGTAGGCACGCCATTTTCTCTCTGTAGGCTGCATGAAGCCTACATATAGAAAATGTAGAGTGCGCATGACTGCTTTGGTCGGCCCCAACGCCGACCAAGAAGTCAGGGCACTCAAAGTGGTGCAAGCCACACTTCCCCGACCCGCCCACTCGCCCGCCTTCACCCAGGCATACCCTCCCACACACCCCCAATCAGGCATATCCATGCCTTCTGCTTTCTCGCAGAGCAAGAAGCAGAAAATAAAATGGTATGTAAAATACCATTTTATTTTCAGCTTCTCGCACTGCGAGAAAGCAGTGGGGCGGAACTCCAATGCCCTCATGGAGCGGCCGCCGCTGTCCACCCTTAAAATGTCCCTCAAATGTTCTTTTGACTCACAGACCTTCACAATTTCCTAGGGAAAACACCAAACCACATTAGATGTAGTATGAGAAGGATTGTTAATATAGTATGAGAAATGTACAAGTTGGGAAAATGTGAGAAGTCACTCAAGCCCACTAGCCCTACAAACTGAATGGGCATAATTACTAATCTTTCACACAACAAAAGGCATCTGAAAAGTATATGAAAAAATATACTGACGTAACTTGGCTCCTCAATGTGTTCAAAAGAGTTTATTTGAAATGTCTAGGGCTACTTGCTCTCACAGTTTCTGAGTTTCTTTTATTATCACCGGCGGTCATGTCCTTGCTTTTGCAATCCATGCACTCTTTGATTTCTCGTTCAACCTGTTTATTTAGGCCAGGCCACCAAAAATGGAGTCTTAACTTCTCTCTGGTCTTGCTGATGCCCAGGTGTCCCTGATGTGCCAGTTTCATCAACCTACCCCACAGCTCCACAGGAGGAACCAGTTTGGTGCTTCACCACATCAATCCATAATGTGTTGCTAACATATTCCTGACCTCTCAATATCCCCTGCATGATGGAGTCAACTTCTTACATTCACCCCAGCCTTTCTCAATGTGTTCTGTTACTTGTGTCAACACCTCATTTTTGTCACTTGATCTATCCAATCCCCACAACCTATACTCCCCTCTGTGACTTCACACACTTCAAACTCATCCAATTCCCTCAAATGTTCCTCAATGGGTTCCTCCACTCCCTGCATTTTCACATTCACTAATCTTGATAAGTAATCTGTCACTTTTCAGAGTTCTGGGTATGTATTCCACCTTAAATTTGATTTTTTGCAATGAAATTATCCACCTGCAAATTCTACTTGCTACTGCACCAATGCACTTTCAGTCAAAATCTCTTTCAAAGGTTTGTGATCCGTTCTGACCACAAAGTGTGTGCACCATAGAAAAGTCTTTAGGTTTTATAGGTTTGGGCTGCAGAGTAAACAAAGGGTGCTCAAAAGGCAGCTTTTGAAAACTTGGAGGGCATGCCTTACTCTAAGCAATCTTGTTATGAGTGGAGAAACTAATTTCTAGGAGCCACTGGGATGGTGCCCCTGACACTAATGAATTTCCACCTGACGATTTTCAAGCACAATTCGCAATTTGAGGCAGATAATTTAGTCACCTTATTTGAGTATGTCCTCACTAATCAAGAAATTCCAGATAGCTGGCATATGTCTTTGTTAGCCCCAGTTTATAAAGCTGGTCAAACCACCTTACCTTCCAATGGTAGGTTGATTACTTTAATGGATGGAGCGGCAAAATATTTTGCGAAATGTATGCTAGCAGAACTAACAGTCTGGGCTGATACTAGTTCATTGGCCCCAAAGCACCAGACCGGGTTCATTAAGGGAATTTGCACAACTACCAACATCCAGATGCTAGCCTCATTAATCGAAGAGGCAGGTACCGCTCTTTAAATGTACACCTGTGCTATGTAGATTTTCATTCAATTTTTCATGCGGTACAGAGAGTCTACGCTGGGGATTTCCGCCTCTTCTCCTAAGAGCTATGTAATTGCAGTACACAGATACCTGGACAAGAATCAGGTTGGGTAAAGGTAAAACCATTTCCAAAATATTTCCAACAAGAAATGGCCTAAAACAACTCTGTGTACTGGCTCCGCTTTTATTTAAGTTGTATGTTGCTGAGCTTTTTTCTGCCTTAAATAAGTTCAATTCCCATTCACCTATGGTGGCTGCTTGTAATGCTTCACACTTGTATGCTGACACTGTTGTTTTTGTTAGTTCTACTAAGGTTGGTCTTCAGTGTTTCATCAACACAACCGCTCAGTATGCTGCGGATCATGAGCTAAGAGTTACTCTTAGTAAGATGACAACCATCCTCGAATCAAGGGGAAGAGCTTCACCACCAACATTCTATACAGAAGGGCCAGCTTTGAAAACTGTGTCCGTGTATAAATACTTGGGGGTGATTTTTGACTGTGTTTAAGAACCCGAGTTTGGCAATTCAGAAAATAAATAATAATGTATCTGCTGCATTCTCTTCATTATGGAACAATTTAAAACGCTGAGTGCACAAGGCCCCACACAATCACCGGGCATGGGATGAGCAGCAGCAACCATGCCCTAGTGAGCAGGAGGGGCGAGAAGAGGAGGAGTGCCCGGCGCTAGACATGACCAACATCACCGTGCAGAGGATCAAGCGTGAGGTTAAAGAAGTGCTCAAGAGAGCGAGGAGGAGTGTGCTGAGTTGGTTTGAAACACCTCCTTATTACGGGTTTTAGGAATTTATTTTTTTCACCAATATCTGAAAATCAGTCATAAACGATTTTAAGTCAAAGGCCAAGTACAGACTGATAGCTGCATTGTTCCGGGCAGCTGTGAAAAGAACCTTGCCACTGTGCGTGATGCTCCAGACTGATTAACCCTTTATTACTCCTCCACTCTTGCGGCCCCAGCCCATCCACCAGTTTTTTGGTACTAGAGTAAGTAACACACTGTGAGCACTTTATGTGCCAGGATTTATGTTAAATGTCTCATGGCCTAAGAGATGTCAGTGTCCTCGTAGAGGCACCAACCTCCTTCTCTGCTGAGTTTTGCCAGTGCATGTCCCACTGTGGCTGTGGGCTTTAACGGAAGGCTGGGTCTGGGAATCTGTGGAACGTTGAGTCATTATGAAAAAAGGAAAGGAAGTGTCCAGAATACTTCGGCATCCAATCCTTGGCCTCTCTGCAAAGCTCTCAGATGAATGATCACGTGTGTGCATGGCAGTTGTGGTTCTATGTAAATGTGTGAGTAGGTGTCACTCTACGGGAATTGTATGGTATATGTTTAAGCCAAGCCCTTTAATATATAGGACCCTACCATTCCAGGAACCTCACAGTTTGTTCACCCTACCTTAATCCTTGGGGCTTCATGTGGTAGCTTTAAATGTAAAAACACTGAACTGCCTAGGATCAATGAGTCACCTTTCATTTATGGAATATCTGAATATTTCGAAAGGAGGGTGAGACAGACCTTTTTTGCTACCCTTGATTTTTTTCAAGAGTGATCCCGGTATGCTATATTACTGTTCCCCTTGATCCCCCATCCCCTGCATGGTACCCCTCAGCTTCCTTCGCACTGCATGTTGCCACTGAAGACACTCTCTGCAGACCTGTCATCCTTTTCTTTCATTTTTAGCTACTAACCTTCCCACCACTCTTCTGCCGTGGCTTGGAGGTAAAGTCACAAGTTCGCACTTTGGGAAGCAAATTAATTAAAGTCAGTATCAATGTCTAAAAGTAAACATTGATTTATAAACAGTCCATATCTTTCAAGTCAACATCTTTCAAGTGACGTTTGGATAGCAAATGCTCACTTATGAAGGTGCCGGGTGCAGTGTTCGAAGTATTCAATTCTGTCGATAGCTAGCTTCATATCAGACACATTTGTTCATTTGGGGTCCCCGTGTGTAATGGAGTTCTTCTTTGGGCTGGTGATCGTTGGCATCCACACGTCACTTGTTAACCCCTTGTATGCCCATGACGAGCTAGACTCGTCATGGAACACAGTTTTGCTGTGCCCATGACGAGCCCAGCTCGTCATGAGGCATTCCCTAGGGAATCCCTCTGGTGCGGGCACCAGAGGGATTCCCTTTAAACCAAAATAGCCTCGGGAGCTGGGGAAGAGCTTCCCCAGCTCCCGAGCCCCCCCCCTTTCACTGTTGTGGGTCCTTGCCTGTCGCGGTTACTTGGGCTTCCCACACGAGTGAGGCACCGTTTTTATCGGGAGACCTGGGGTAACGCTGGGTGGTAGGAAATTTGTGTCAGCCGGCTGATGCCACACTTTCCCACACAAAAATGTGTGAAAAAGGTGAATTTTTTCAGCTAAATTTGAGGTTTGCAGGGCATTCTGGGTAAGGAAACTTTGGGGGATCCACGCAAGCCATACCTCCCTGGAATCCCCCGGGTGTCTAGTTTTCAGCAATGTGTGGGTTTGGTAGGTTCCCCTAGGTGGCCGCCAAGCACCGGGCCAAAAACCCAGGTGACCCCCCTTGCAAAACCAGGTCGTTTTGAGGTAGGCAATTTTCATGTTGCCTCAATACGTTTTGGGCCCTTGCCTGTCGCGGGTACTTGGGCCTCCCACACGAGTGAGGCACCGTTTTTATCAGGAGACCCGGGGGAACGCTGGGTGGTAGGAAATTTGTGTCAGCCCGCTGATGCCACACTTTCCCACACAAAAATGTGTGAAAAAGGTGATTTTTTCCAGCTAAATTTGAGGTTTGCAGGGCATTCTGGGTAAGGAAACGTTGGGGGATCCACGCAAGCCATACCTCCCTGGAATCCCCCGGGTGTCTAGTTTTCAGCAATGTGTGGGTTTGGTAGGTTCCCCTAGGTAGCCGCCAAGCACTGGGCCAAAAACCCAGGTGACCCCCCTTGCAAAACCAGGTCGTTTTGAGGTAGGCAATTTTCATGTCGCCTCAATACATTTTAGGCCCTTGCCTGTCGCGGGTACTTCGGCCTCCCACACGAGTGAGGCACCGTTTTTATCAGGTGACACGGGGGAACGCTGGGTGGTAGGAAATTTGTGTCAGCCCACTGATGCCACAACTTTCCCACACAAAAATGTGGGAAAAAGGTGTATTTTTTGCCTAAATTTGAGGTTTGCAGGGCATTCTGGTTAAGGAAACGTTGGGGGATCCACACAAGCCATACCTCCCTGGAATCCCCGGGGTGTCTAGTTTTCAGAAATGTGTGGGTTTGGTAGGTTCCCCTAGGTGGCCGCCGAGCACCGGGCCAAAAACCCAGGTGACCCCCCTTGCAAAACCAGGTCGTTTTGATGTAGGCAATTTTCATGTCGCCTCAATACGTTTTGGGCCCTTGCCTGTCACGGGTACTTGTGCCTCCCACACGAGTGAGGCACTGTTTTTATCAGGAGACCCGGGGGAACGCTGGGTGGTAGGAA
Source organism: Triturus cristatus (assembly GCF_964204655.1). Lineage (NCBI taxonomy): Eukaryota > Metazoa > Chordata > Amphibia > Caudata > Salamandridae > Triturus > Triturus cristatus. The sequence continues at coordinate 842,630,637 of NC_140588.1, read as the reverse complement.
ATTTGTGTCAGCCCGGTGATGCCACAACTTTCCCACACAATAATGTGTGAAAAAGGTGAATTTTTTCAGCTAAATTTGAGGTTTGCAGGGCATTCTGGGTAAGGAAACGTTTGGGGATCCACGCAAGCCATACCTCCCTGGAATCCCCCGGGTGTCTAGTTTTAAGAAATGTGTGGGTTTGGTAGGTTCCCCTAGGTGGCCGCCGAGCCCTGGGACAAAAATCCAGGTGACCCCCCTTGCAAAACCAGGTCGTTTTGATGTAGGCAATTTTCATGTCGCCTCAATACGTTTTGGGCCCTTGCCTGTCACGGGTACTTGTGCCTCCCACACGAGTGAGGCACCGTTTTTATCGGGAGACCCGGGGGAACGCTGGGTGGTAGGAAATTTGTGTCAGCCCGGTGATGCCACAACTTTCCCACACAATAATGTGTGAAAAAGGTGATTTTTTCAGCTAATTTTGAGGTTTGCAGGGCATTCTGGGTAAGGAAACGTTGGGGGATCCACGCAAGCCATACCTCCATGGAATCCCCCGGTTCATTGTTCACTGCGAAATTGAGGTGTGTCCACGATGCGTTTTACACAATTTCCTGTCGCGGGCACTAGGCCGACCCACACAAGTGAGGTACCATTTTTATCGGAAGACTTTGGGGAACACGGGGCGGGTGGAAATGTGTGGATCCACGCAGATTCCAGAACTTTCCAGCACAGAAATGTGGGGAAAATTTGTTTTTTTTGGAAATGTTTTAGGTTTGCAAGGGATTCTGGGTAGCAGAACCTGGTGGGAGGCAGTCAAGTCACCCCATCCTGGTTTCCCCTGGGTGTCTAGTTTTAAAAAATGTATAGGTTTGCTAGGTTTCCCTAGGTGCCGGCAGAGCTATGGTTCAAAAACTACAGCTAGGCACTTTGCCAAAAAAGGGTCATTTTTCACAGCGAAATTGAGGTGTTTCCACGTTGCGTTTTGCGCCGTTTCCTGTCGTGGGCACTAGGCCGACCCACATAAGTGAGGTACCATTTTTCTCGGCAGACTTTGGGGAACGCGGGGTGGGTGGAAATTTGAGGATCCACGCAGATTCCAGAACTTTCCACCAGAGAAATGTGGAGAAAATTTGTTTTTTTTGGCAATTCTTAGGTTTGCAAGGGATTCTGGGTAACAGAACCTGGTGGGAGGCAGTCATGTCACCCCATCCTGGATTCCCCTGGGTGTCTAGTTTTCAAAAATGTATAAGTTTTCTAGGTTTCCCTAGGTGACGGCAGAGCTATGGTTCAAAAACTAAAGCTAGTCACTTTGCCTAAAAAGGGTCATTTTTCGCTACAAAATTGAGGTGTGTCCACGTTACGTTTTGCGCCGTTTCCTGTCGTGGGCACTAGGCTGACCCACACAAGTGAGGTACCATTTTTCTCGGAAGACTTTGGGGAACGCGGAGTGGGTGGAAATTTGTGGATCCACGCAGATTCCAGAACTTTCCACCAGAGAAATGTGGGGAAAATGCGTTTTTTTGGCAATTTTTTAGGTTTGCAAAGGATTCTGGGTAACAGAACCTGGTGGGAGGCAGTCAAGTCACCCCATCCTGGATTTCCCTGGGTGTCTAGTTCTCAAAAATGCATAGTTTTGCTAGGTTTCCCTAGGTGCTGGCAGAGCTATGGTTCAAAAAGTACAGCTAGGCACTTTGCCAAAAAAGGGTCATTTTTCACAGCGAAATTGAGGTGTGTCCACGTTGCGTTTTGTGCCGTTTCCTGTCGCGGGCACTAGGCTGACCCACACAAGTGAGGTACCATTTTTCTCGGAAGACTTTGGGGAATGCGGGGAGGGTGGAAATATGTGGATCCATGCAGATTCCAGAACTTTCCACCAGAGAAATGTGGGGAAAAAGTGTTTTTTTGGGCAATTTTTTAGGTTTGCAAGGGATTCTGGGTAACAGAACGTGGTGGGTGGCAGTCAAGTCACCCCATCCTGAATTCCCCTGGGTGTCTAGTTTTAAAAAATGTATAGGTCTGCTAGGTTTCCCTAGGTGCCGGCAGAGCTAGGGTTAAAAAACTACAGCTAGGCACTTTGCTAAAAAAGGGTAATTTTGCATTGTGAAAATGTGGTGTGTTCACATTGGGTTTTGAGCCATTTCCTGTCGTGGGCACTATGCCTACCCCTACAAGTGAGGTACCATTTTTATCGGGAGACTCAGGGTGATTCAGATTTGTAAAGAAACTGTTATTACCTATTGACTTTCGATGCATTTCTGCCTTCCAAATGAAAGACATTGTGTAAAAAAGAAGTCCTAGGACACCCCTGCGCCGCACGGCCACCAGCTGCTGCGTGTGCCTCCCCCGCCATTGTGCCTCGCTGCCCGACTGCCACCTCGTGACCACGCCCCCTCCTTCGAGCGGCGTGGTCCGTGTTCAGCGCTCCTCTCCCTGTGCCCCTGGTGTTGTTTTACTGTATGGTAATTGTAATTGTGGAATTGTAATTGTATTTGTCAGATTTGTTGTATTCCGCCGTATTGCCCGTTTTTTCCCGCCTGTTGTCGCCCTCCGTCTTCCGTCCCCGCTCCCCGCTTCCCGCCACCACCGCTGACCCCGCCCCTTTCTTCCTTCTGTTCCCTCCCTGCTCCCGCCTCCCAGCTGCTCCGCCCACCCGCGCACTTGGCCATATATGGCGACCGTGCGACGCAGGTGAGTGTGACCTAGTCCTAGGACACCCCTGCGCCGCACGGCCACCAGCTGCTGCGTGTGCCTCCCCCTCCATTGTGCCTCGCTGCCCGACTGCCGCCTCATGACCACGCCCCCTCCGTCGAGCGGCGTGGTCCGTGTTCAGCGCTCCTCTCCCTGTGCCCCTGGTGTTGTTTTACTGTATGGTAATTGTAATTGTGGAATTGTAATTGTATTTGTCAGATTTGTTGTATTCCGCTGTATTGCCCGTTTTTTCCCGCCTGTTGTCGCCCTCCGTCTTCCCTCCCCGCTCCCCGCTTCCCGCCACCACCGCTGACCCCGCCCCTTTCTTCCTTCTGTTCCCTCCCCGTTCCCGCCTCCCAGCTGCTCCGCCCACCCGCGCACTTGGCCATATATGGCGACCGTGCGACGCAGGTGAGTGTGACCTAGTCCTAGGACACCCCTGCGCCGCACGGCCACCAGCTGCTGCGTGTGCCTCCCCCTCCATTGTGCCTCGCTGCCCGACTGCCGCCTCGTGACCACGCCCCCTTCTTCGAGCAGCGTGGTCCGTGTTCAGCGCTCCTCTCCCTGTGCCCCTGGTGTTGTTTTACTGTATGGTAATTGTAATTGTGGAATTGTAATTGTATTTGTCAGATTTGTTGTATTCCGCCGTATTGCCCGTTTTTTCCCGCCTGTTGTCGCCCTCCGTCTTCCCTCCCCGCTCCCCGCTTCCCGCCACCACCGCTGACCCCGCCCCTTTCTTCCTTCTGTTCCCTCCCCGCTCCCGCCTCCCAGCTGCTCCGCGCACTTGGCCATATATGGCGACCGTGCGACGCAGGTGAGTGTGACCTAGTCCTAGGACACCCCTGCGCCGCACGGCCACCAGCTGCTGCGTGTGCCTCCCCCTCCATTGTGCCTCGCTGCCCGACTGCCGCCTCGTGACCACGCCCCCTCCTTCGAGCGGCGTGGTCCGTGTTCAGCGCTCCTCTCCCTGTGCCCCTGGTGTTGTTTTACTGTATGGTAATTGTAATTGTGGAATTGTAATTGTATTTGTCAGATTTGTTGTATTCCGCCGTATTGCCCGTTTTTTCCCGCCTGTTGTCGCCCTCCGTCTTCCCTCCCCGCTCCCCGCTTCCCGCCACCACCGCTGACCCCGCCCCTTTCTTCCTTCTGTTCCCTCCCCGCTCCCGCCTCCCAGCTGCTCCGCCCACCCGCGCACTTCGCCATATATGGCGACCGTGCGAACGCGCAGCGGTCACGCGCAGCGGGCGCGCCGATTGTGCGCCGAAGGCGCGCCAAAGGCAAGCCCGTCTACGCCCGTCCGTGCCTGGACCGCGCCCAGTGCCAGGACCCCTGGCCCACGAGGACCCCGGCCAACCTGCCTGACGTACACCGCCGCCACCCTCATAGCACTCAACACCGGCCGATTCCCAGGTTGCCACCAAGCCACCCCGAGACGCACCTACGGACCCTTCAGTTGTCACGCCTGCAAGTTCACCTGCATCTGGACCTGCCCCACACCAGCACCCGCCATACCGAACATCAGCAGCAACCACCTCAAGTGCATCCTGCTCAACACCCGCTCCGTCCACAGACACGCCACCGAACTCTGGAACCTCCTAGACGCCACAGCCCCTGACGTTGCCTTCATCACGGAGACCTGGATGAACGCCTCCTCAGCGCCCGACATCGCCATCGCCATCCCAGAAGGCTACAAGATCACCCGGAGGGACCGCAACGCCAACCAGGTGGGAGGAGGCATCGCCATCATCCACAAGAACACCATCCGCATCACGACCAGCACCGACAACACCCCACCCTCTGCCGAACACCTGCATTTCCAGATCCACACCGACCCGAAGACCACCCTCAGAGGCACCCTGATCTACCGACCTCCGGGACCACGCACTCAATTCAGCGAGGACATCGCCGACTTCGTCAGCCCGCACGCCCTCCCCTCCGCTGACTACATCCTCCTGGGGGACTTCAACTTCCACCTGGAGAACAACAACGACTGCAACACCAGCACCCTGCTCGACAACCTCGCCAACCTTGGACTCAAGCAGCTGGTGTCCACCCCCACCCACCTCGCCGGACACACACTCGACACCATCTTCTCATCCAGCAAAGACATCGCCTTCAGCCACGCCACAGAACTCCACTGGACGGACCACAGGTGCATCCACTTCACCTTCAGAAGAACGACGATCCACCACCACCAGCAACAGGTTGCTCGAAGAAGCTGGAACAAGATCACAGCCGACCAGCTCGCCGCTTCCCTGAGCCAGCACCCTCCGGCCAGCTCAGCGAACCCCAGCCAGGCCGCCGACAACCTCTCGAAGTGGATCAGCAAATGCGCAGACGAACTCGCCCCTCTGAGGATCCCGCCCAGCAGACCCGGCAGTAAGAGAGCCCCTTGGTTCACCGACGAACTCAAGAGCTCCAAGAAGAACTGCCGAGCCCTCGAGAAAGCCTGGAGAAAGGAACCCACGCCGGACAACAGGACCACCCTCAAGTTCGCCACCCGGAAACACCACCAACTGATCCGCATCGCCAAGAAAACGGCCTTCAAGAACCGACTGGACAACAACGCTCACAACTGCAAGGAACTCTTCAACATCGTAAAAGAGCTCTCCAACCCCAACGCCGGAAACAACGACATCACCCCATCGCAAGACCTCTGCAACTCCCTCGCCTCCTACTTCCACAACAAGATCGCAGACATACACAACAGCTTCAGCACTCAACCGACGCACGCCACGACCGCAGCAACGCCTCCCGCCACCACCCTCCGCGCCTGGACCCCGGTCAACACCGAAGACACCGTCCACATGATGAACTCCGTCCACTCCGGATCTCCGACCGACCCCTGCCCTCACCACGTCTTCAACAAAGCCGACGCTGTCATCGCACCCCACCTGCGAGACATCATCAACACATCCTTCGACACCGCCACCTTCCCCGAGAGCTGGAAGCACGCCGAACTCAGCGCTCTACTTAAGAAACCTACAGCAGACCCCACCGAACTCAAGAACTACCGCCCCATCTCTCTACTCCCGATTCCAGCCAAAGTCATCGAGAAGACCGTCAACAAACAGCTGGCCACCTTCCTCGAGACGAATGGATCCCTCGACCCATCGCAGTCTGGATTCCGTGCCAACCACAGCACCGAGACCGCCCTCATCGCCGCCACTGACGACATCCGAGCCCTGATGGACAACGGAGAAACAGCGGCCCTCATCCTCCCAGACCTCTCCGCGGCTTTCGACACGGTCTGCCACCGCACCCTAGTGCAGCGCCTCAGCAACGTCGGAATCCAGGAGAAGGCACTGGATTGGATCGTCTCCTTCCTCAACGGAAGAACACAAAGAGTCCGCCTACCACCGTACAAGTCAGAGGCCACCGAAGTCATCTGCAGCGTCCCTCAAGGATCCTCACTGAGCCCGACTCTCTTCAACGTCTACATGAGTCCCCTCGCGGCCATCGCACGCCAACACAACCTCAACATAATCTCCTACGCCGACGACACCCAGCTGATCCTCTCCCTGACCAACGACCCAGCCGCCGCCAGAGCCAACCTGCACGAAGAGATGAGAGAGGTAGCCGAGTGGATGACGACGAGCCGCCTGAAACTGAACTCAGATAAGACGGAGGTCCTCATCCTGGGCTCCTCGCCCTCCGCCTGGGACGACTCCTGGTGGCCCCCCGCCCTGGGCACCGCACCCAAACCGACGGACCACGCTCGCAACCTGGGTTTCATCCTGGACTCCTCCCTCTCCATGACCAGGCAAGTCAACGCCGTCTCCTCGTCGTGCTTCAACATCCTGCGCATGCTTCGGAAGATCTTCTGGTGGATCCCCACAGAGACCAGGAAGACCGTCACCCAGGCCCTCGTCACCAGCCGACTGGACTACGGCAACGCACTCTATGCCGGAACCACCGCCAAGATCCAGAAGAGACTCCAGCGCATCCAGAACGCCTCAGCCAGACTCATCCTCGACATCCCACGACACAGCCACATCTCCGGACACCTAAGAGACCTGCACTGGCTCCCGGTCAACAAGAGAATCACCTTCCGCCTCCTTACCCACGCACACAAAGCTCTCCACGATCAAGGCCCGAGCTACCTCAACAACCGCATCAACTTCTACGCTCCCAAACGCCACCTACGATCTGCCAGCCACGCCCTGGCCGCCGTCCCACGCATCCGCAGAGCCACTACAGGAGGAAGGTCCTTCTCCTACCTGGCCGCCAAGACCTGGAACTCCCTCCCGGCCGACCTGCGCCTGACCCAAGACCACCTCTCCTTCAGGAAGAAGCTCAAGACCTGGCTGTTCGAGCAGTAGCGGCACCCCCCCCCCCCCAAGCGCCTTGAGACCCTACGGGTAGGTAGTGCGCTCTATAAATGTCCTGATTGATTGATTGATTGATTCAAAAAAATTACTGATAATTCTTATGCTAGTATGAGTGTTCCCAATTTCGGAAATGTGCAAATATCTACTGTTTCTAAACTCTATATTTTGTTCCCATTTCAGAAATACATAGGTTTCTTTCATACCGATTTTTCCATGTACACATTTTTACAGAATAATTACTATATACCCGGTACATAATAAAAAACCATTGCAAGTTGCTGCTCAGTTTTTGGCTCTCGGTTCGTCGGGTTCTTGGTTAACCTACAAGTCCTATATATCCCTACAACCAGAAATGTCCAGCGGATGTAACGGTATATTGCTTTCAAAGAGCTGTCAAAATTAGAAGAAGTTACAGGTGAAAACGTTGACACAAAAGGCGCTTTTTTTCAACAAATTTTCAATTTATCCTATATTTAACTGTTAGTTTCTATAAAGAAACCTTGATGAATCTACACAAATGACCCCTTGCTGAATTCAGAATTTTGTCTACTTCTCCAAAATGTATAGCTTTCCAGGATCCATTATTGCTTTTGTACCCATTTCTACCATGGAGAAGTGTGTCTCAATGATTAGAGTGGCAGACCCTGATGCAGAGGTCTAACCCGGGACCAGGGTTCAATTTCCCGCCTTGGCGGGTCTTGGGCTCAAAAATTCCACAGGCCTGATAATTCTCGCCTCGGTGCCTATTCCAATCATGGAGTCCCACTCTGCAAGTCTGGGCAATAGCTCGCTTAATCTCCACAACAGCCCCCATAACGCTAAGGATGCCTGGCCTCCACCTTGGGGGTGCCTAGGAGTGGACGCCTCACAGGGAAAGCCAGGATGGGTTCCACAGCGGTGTTCGTACAAGCGCCTTGAGACCCTTGCAGGTGAGTAGTGCGCTATACAAGTATCAATTTACATTTACATTTTACCATTAACTGGAAGGAGGTCGAAAGCACAAAAAATAGCAAAAATAGGCTATGTCCCAGAAAAATGCCAAAACTGTGTAAAAAATGTTGGGTTTCTGACAAAAGTCTGATATCCCCTAAAAGCTGGGAAAATGGTGATTTCAGCCCCACAAACCCTTTTTTGATAACACTTGCAGGGAAAAACCCAGATGCTTTCATTTGCAGCCCGTTTTTCCTATTCTCCCAAAAAAAAACTACATTTTGCTGTATTTTGGCTAATTTCTGTGACCCCTCCAGGGGAATCCACAAACCCTGAGTACCTTCAGAATGCCCATGATGTTGGAAGAAAAGGACGCAAGTTTGGCGTGGATACCTTATGTGGTCAAAAAGTTACAGGGGCCTCAGCGCGCACTACCCCGAATAGCCAAAAAAGGGCGTTGCACAGGAGGGGGAAAAGGCCTGGCAGCGAAGGGGTTAATGCTTGCCATTGCTGATGAGGCTACCTTAAACAACTAAACAAACATCTGTCACAGTAATATCTAAAATATCATACTATTATCCTTCTGAAATGAGACAATAATGAGAGCACAAAGCTGGCAGAACTATGCGGAAGATATGCAAGATGAAAACCTCTTGACTAGTGTTACATGTATATATTAATCAGGCACATTTCAGAAATAACAACATAAATAATTGATCAGAAAAAGTTTTGCATTCTGCCACAGGCCAAACTCCACAGAATTTTACGGAGTTTTTAGACACCTCGGTTGAATTCCACAAAGTAGAACGCCACAAGTTCAGCCCACCCATAGTTTAAAGCCAAACCTACACAGCTGCGCTACCTACTTGATGATTTGCAAACTTGTTTTAATTCACTCATCTAGAGGAGATTGTCTGAAGAGTCATCATGTCGTATTTGTAACTATTTTAAGGTAGACATTTGTCATTTTGTCTGTACCTGCCCAGCCCCAATGGTAGAGCGCAAAGGACTGTTCAGACAGCTTTTTATTAGAAATACTATACAAACTTATTGGCAAGCAGTTAAAGTCTGTATCCAAGAAGATAATTTGATATTTTGCCAGCATCAAACACTGTGGGACTGTCACGGTTCACAAGTTTTCCAAATGATAGTACTCACATCCCTGTTTTTACCCCTACCAAGCGGGCTACCAGTATAAAGAATACCGCACACCTCACTAACTCACTCACTACCCTACTTTCACATCCCTGCACTCATCAAAATGCCATTACAGTGCGAGCCCACCCAGAAGCAAAAGCCCAATGATAAAATATTACACCTGTTTGGGTGTGTGAGGGTTTTATCTTCCAAAGAGGAAGACTCCCCAGAACAAACTGATTTTACAACCTTCCTTTCCCTGACAATATCCACTTTGGGAATAACCTCTCTACATTTGTTTGAATAATTAGTGTTAGAATGATGGGTGGCTGGACCTTCAATAGCTCCTGGTCCCTCCTTTTTGATTGACTGATCATAATTATGTGACATATTACTCAGGTTAACAATTTCTCCTTTTGAGTTTCAATGATGTAAAACTTCAACTGATTGATGATGGATTTTACGATGTTATTTCTTGATGATGTTTTTTCTGGTGATTATAATGTAATGCATTGCAATTTTTAGTTAACTGATCTAATAAGTTGCTCTCTCTCGATCACTGAGTATAGAGTGTCAGGTACCTTCAAGTTTCTTGACAGAAATATTATAGTTTGCTCTTCCTCTCCTACATCCTGTTTTGAAACCTCACCCTAACGCTTTCGCACTTGCATCAGTAACCAATACGTATTCATCCTACGTTCTGAAAGCTTTCAAATATTAGGAGTTCGATAATACCCTTTTGAGATCATCAAGTTCTCTGTCACATTGTGTAGACCACACAAACTTTACCTCTCTTTTTTTGGAAGCATTCTCATATTGTAAGCCTGGGTTGCAAAGTGGGAGATAATCTTGTGATAACACAGTTTATTCCCTAAATAGCTAATTTCCTTGCTCCCAATCCAACACTTGCTATCCTTCATTGTGAGACGACATTCTTTAAACTTCTATAGAGCTCTTAACAAACACTGATCATGTTGCAACCGGGTGTCCCCAAAGACCAAAACGTCATCTTGATAGACTTTGAATCATTCAAAACCATCCAATTAATTCTTCATGGCCCTCTGATATGCAGAGGCCACAGAGACCAAACCGAAGGACATCCTCATGAACCGTAACACACTAAAGGGCTCTAGAATGTTCTTCTAGTTCAATCTGGGGGCAGGCCAACTGTAAATGTAATGTGGAGAATACCTCTGTCCCCTCTAACTACGTTAGCATGTCAAAGATGTTTTGCAAGGGAAAAACATTTTTGATGACCTCCTTATTTAAGCTCTTTAGGAGCACAAAGAAACTAAAATGACTGGAAGCTTTGTGAGCCAGGACCACCGGAGCCTACCACTCAGAAACCTGGTATATGATGTCTACTAATTAAAGCGGGCACCTTGCACCAGTCCAAACAACCCTTATGGTGATTTAAGATGTCAAAGAAAACCGTAGAAAGCTATCCAAGCGGTAGCTGTGGAGAGCAGCCTTCAGGCTTAGTCTTGAAGGAATGTTAAGCAGCCTGTTTTATCAGAAGGCAACCTTATAGTGTTGGTTAAATGAAAGGAGAACCACACAGTAGTTATAAAAATATGTATTGATTGTTATAACACACCTTAAATACCTCACAGTATCTTCTACACGCAGATGAATACAAAGCACAGTAGCACAGAAACAATCGTAAGATAGCACTAATACACAGTGGGCTCCCGGGGGAGATGAAACCATATACTAAAATAGTGTTATAAGAACCATGACTCGAGTCAAGTCAGTGTCTAGAGGATGTAGAATCGCTGGGACCCCAAAGAACCATTCAAGGTGAGTAAGGAGGTACCCCACAGAGGACAGGTGCAGTGCGTGAAAACGACCGTGTGCTACATACAATTCAAAGGAAGAGTCACGGTTGCAATTTGATATTTTAAGGACTCTTCCGAGTGGATTACGAGGAAACCTTTTGGAACATAGAAGGTTGGAGAGCCACCCCACCCATGGATACCTAAGTACCAGAGTTACCTATCCCAGGAAAGCCGGCTGCATAAGGCTGAAGTGGCATCAGAAACCGCTGTCATCTTCAATGGGAGTCTTCAAAGAAATGCTGGAAAGAAGAAAAGTGTCAGGTGGAACCCACATGTGGATTCTTGATGGAAGGAACCTGAAAGCTGAGGGGAGAGAGTCTGGGTCACTCAGGAGTGACCAGGGGCTCAGTAAATGAATGCCACCCATGTCGGGTGCTTCAGGTGATGAAGATGGACACCTTGACTCTACAGCTGCAGGGACCCAGAGACGTTGAGGACAACCACGAGCCAGATACGAGCTGTCCTATAAAGGATGCTCAGTGCTGAGGCAGTGGCAACCCACGAAGAAGGTCAAAGAAGGTTACGGTGTGGCCCAGCAAGGACCTGGGGACTCACCACTGCAAGGGAAATCAGGGCAGGCTTGGAGCAACCAGGAGAGCTCAAGAAAAGCAGTGTTGTCCCTCAAGTAAACCCACAGGCCAAAGACACAGGCAGGGCCGGACTGGCCGTAGCGGGCACCGGGCAATCTCCCGGTGCGCCGTACGGTCGGGGGCTGGTTTTGGGCCCCTTGGGGCCGTTTTTGTTACAGGGCCATTTTTGCAGCATAGCTGCAAAATCGGCTCTGTAACAAAATCGGCCGAAAACTGGCCCTGGAAAAGAGCTCAGTGGCACCCACAACCCCCCGCGGTGGGCGGACGTCCGAGCACTTTGCCAGGGCCGGATTTGATTCCCAGTCCGCCCCTGAGCACAGGAGTCATGAGAGGGCCTCTAGCAGTTTCACAAAGTTGCAGCTTGCAGGGCACAGAGTGTGAGAAGGCCAAAATCCTTCATACAAAATATGCACAAAGGTTGGGGCTATCGATAGCCCAATGCCCTTATTTGGAGAACACCAACAACCATATGCACTTGTAGAAGTACGCGGTGCATGTGGGTTCGGGTTATGTGGTCCCCACGATGGATACTGGCCTCAAACTCAGTGAGAGGGCAGCTCAATCTCAAGGAATGTAGGAACCCAACTCCTGTGTTGCTGGAGCCTTTGGAGTCTAAAGGAGCTCAGGATCAGCAGACTGGTTAGTTGCGTTACGGTGCCTGCGAATGCAGGGAAGTGACTCCTTCACCCCAAGGGAGATACTTTAGTTGTCCTTGATGCTCCACAGGTCCTGTACAGAGCCTGTATGGTGCATGGGCACAGACAATGCTTTGGATGGAGAGGGAGATGTAGTTGGGCCCAGTTAAATTCCAGCGTAGGTCCAGAGAGTCCAGACGGTTGAAGGTCAGTGGTTTCTTGATCAGAATCTTGTCCACGTAGAATGTAGGGTCCTACAGTCAGGTAAGCCCTTTTGTACCCAGAGGAGAGGGTTGTACAGATTCAGGGGACCCTCCCAGTGGAGGGTCAGGACAGTGGGGAGGTTACTCTCATGTCATTTGTCCAGTTTCACACACGAGCAGGAGCCAACAGCTCCCAGGACTGGTTTGGACTGGACCATGCACAGGGACACCAAATGTGCCCCTTGTGCAGACTTTCAGGCACTTTGGAGTGCACCTACACAGCTCCATACGCTAAATCCCTGTGACAGGATGCATATTGTGCTGTCTTCCCCTGCTCGAGCTTGGCTCAGCAGCAGGAGGGCAGAACTGTGTCTCTGGTCGGCCACAACCAATTTGTGCTGTTCGGGTAAAGAAGGCTTGTACTGGGAGGACCAGTAACCCCACGAAACTCGCTTCTGAAGGGTGGAAACAAACATCCCACACTGGTTACCAGTGTGGAGGTATGATTCCATGGTGTTTGATGGCAAACAAGACATGGTTTGTTGCAGCTGTTTTTGAGATAGCATTTTACGCAAGAATATAATGCACCTCTACCTATATGTCTCGCTGCCACACCAACAACCCGGGAGAATGGTCTCCAAAGGCTGCAGGGGTGGCCAGCTCATGCAGGGGCACCCTTTCACTTAAAACCCTGCACCCTGCTTTCAGGATTTTTAAGGCCTCCTATAGTCACTCATATTGTTTTACATACCCTTACCACACATGTTTCTTGCAACCTCCTTTCCCCATGTATATGGTCATCTTTTTTGCCCAGAGCTACATCGTCTGTGTTCCCACCTCTCGTTGTCCCTCATACCTGTTACTATATTTCTATATCTTTTTATTTACGTTTTTTAGCTTGGCCCCTATCTTTTTCGTATATTATCATCTTGTATCTTAGCACTATTTTCCTTCATTTTCTCGGTACCTCGTACCTTTATGTATTTTTAGCATATTATTTTCTGGCCATTCTTGGTATTATCGATAGTTCACTCATATATTTTGCGAGCCACTTTGGTTATACTAGTTTAAGATGGCCGACATGGATGTTATGCTCCAGTCCTCTTTTCATTTCTAATTCCGTTGCGCTTTAAGAGAACCGTCCGGATCAGGAGTAGCTGTATCTCTGTTTGCAGCATTGGCGTAGCATTCGGCTTTACCCTCCGTATCTTTATCAGGTAGGCGGCTTCTACCATGCTCCCATTACTGTTATTATATTTTAACTTCTCTAACATTGTGCTCACGAGGGCCCTGTAACTATCGGTTCCTTTCTGTATTTTTACAGAACACTATGGGCCATATGTAGGTAGCCTAACATTTACCACTTCATAAATACCAAATTTTACCGATTCGGTATTTATGAAGTGGTAAATGATATGTAGGTAATCCATCGGTAATATTTACCGATTCGGATTGGGTCGGTAATTTAGAATCGGTATTTACAGATTCGGTAATGGTAACTGGCTTCCCATTGATTCCTATGGGCCAGGAGGCCCATAGGAATCAATGGGAAGCCAGTTACCATTACCGAATCGGTAAATACCGATTCGGTAATGGGGGGAGCACAATCAAGGGTGGCAGGGTGTCACAGTGACACCCTATTGCACCCCTGATTCCTGCATGTGTGCACATGTGGCACACATACATGCCCTAAGGGCATGTATGTCTGCCACATTGCACACTTCAAAGGGCAAAAAAATGCTTTTTACCAGCTATTCGTCATTTACCACCAACTTTTAGTTGGTGGTAAATAACGAATCCCCACAACAACCACACACTCCCCCTACATATCATTTCAGGATTCGGTATTTACCGAATCGGAAAAATTACCGAATCGGTAATTTTACCGATTCGGTAAATTACCGAATCCTGAAATGTGCCCCCTACATACCAAAAGCCTGAATACCGGTCGGTAACGGGATATTTACCAAAAATCGGCCATTACCGACCGGTATTGGGCTTCCTACATATGGCCCTATATCTCCAACATCAGTTTTTTCATCAGCACAGTCACCTTTCAAATCCCATTGATGTATCCGACTGATGATGCTGTCTACGTACACGTACACTTTACATGCTGTTATTCGCCCTTTGTACTCTACTTGCCCCCTGAAGTATCCTACCAGTTTGATGGGTTGTGTCCCAAAGGCTGGGGTCATAAATAAGGCCTGAACAACTTCATCTTATGAGACAATTTCTCTTCAAAGACATTGCAGGGAATAAGATTAATTTTTGCTTCCAAGTTAGATAGCATTTTAGCCTCACACCCATTCACCAGAACATAATCTTCAGGTCCACGTCCTTTCCCTTATTTCCACACTTGTAACACAAACCTACCAATTTGCAAGTCATCATACACCTCCTCTTTATACACATCACTCAGACAAACTTCCTTAACTTTTGTACCCTTCTTCAGTGACCTGCAATTCCTTGTATAGTGACCTTTGGACCGTAGGATTTGCATACCACACTCCTGCTAAGCACTTCTTGTCATTGGCCATATGGCTCATAATTCCACCATGCCCCTTCTGAAGCAATTCCCATAGAATTATTTTTCTTTGCGCATCTTCAACTTTAGATTTCACTACAGTTTATATATATTCCCTGCTCACCCCTCCATTCTCTTTCTTGATCACTTTCACACATGTAATGAAGTGTCTTTGCAACGAGCAATACCTTGTTAAACTTAGGATCATCATTTTGATAAAAAAAATCTTGCCTTTTCTATATTGCACTCCAACATGAATTCATCCCTAATACTCTCTTCTACACTCCCCTCAAACATGCACATAGATTCAAGTTTATGCAACTGAGTAACATCATTTATCACAGACTATTGTGCTAAGTGGACCCGCCTCCCAAAGTGGTCAAACTCCAAAATTGTGTTATTCTTCGGTAAGTAATGTTTATCCAGTTTTTTATGCACACCGCAATTTCACGTAGATCTTCCGCTTCTGTATCGTCTAACTCCATAAGGCAGTCAAACACCTCCTGACCCTCCAGACCTGGGCAATAGATAAGCAGGCGCGGTTTTCTCTCTGCACTCAAGGATGTTCCACATGCTTTGGCATTGTGAGAGAACACGTTTTAGGTCGAGCATTCGAGACCTCTTGTATATACTTTAGTATATACTTTAGTATTTATACTTTAGTATATACTTTACTATATATTATATGTGAATGCACTTTGTGGACTCTGGAGATCAGCCCCGCTTAGAGACCTTTTTTTTCTGTTCAACTGCCTCTGTTAAACTGTCTTGATAGAAAACGACCAGCAGAGGTCAGTAAAATACCAGAATACCTTTAGCATGCTCTAGATTCCAATCCGTAGAAATTGTCTTCCACGAGCACCCCTAAACAATAATATTTTTTTCAAATCTTGTATTTTCAGTGATATGACCACTGAAGGCCCTGCTTTTAGATTAAAAACAGAGGATTGGACTATACCATTTCCCGCTGAAAGGCAATATTTCTCTCCATGTTTTCCCTTACCTGGCGTGTAATGCAGTTTGGTGCTTACTTTCCCTCCATGTTAAACTAGAGTAGATGTTACAGATCCCAGGCTAATGTGGTGCATAGCTAAATACATACAAGGTCCCAAAGGCGAGACCGATTGCATTTAAAATTCTTGTTTTCAATTTGTCCCACTTCAATGTTGGCTCACCTGGGGATAGTAAGAAAAATGGTGGTGGAGGAAGTTTACAAGTTTATTTATTATGATTTGGGACTCCGAAGAGTTCCACAGAAAATGAAAAAGCTACATTCAAAAACCAACATATCACGCCTTTAAAAGAGGAATTTTGTAAATTTGTTAGGTACAAAATTCATCATATCATATAAAAACAGAGAAAAGGCATATACACAGAATCCACTCAAGGAACCTTTCAAGTGCCAAGTAGATTGATCCATAACAAATCAGATTACCATCCTTCAATACTTAAAGTACTTTTACGAAGATTACAATACAGTACAAAATAGCCAGCAGAATAATGACAGTGCAAGAATTATTTTTTTTGGATGGATGAGCTATATTTTGTTTTCAGTTTGTTTATCCAGGCAATAACAGCCTAAACTTTGTATATTCTGATCTGTACACTGGTGACTGGTTATTCACCTGAGATCTAAGTGCCCGATTAGGTACCCGAGAATGCCTCTGCTACCTACAGTATCCAATATGATACTCAAGGTCAATCCAAATGTTGAGTGGCTGCCCTAATCCAAGATGGTTATCCAGTCCTCATCTTATGCAGACCCAACCCTTGTAACAGATATCCAAAAACCACTGTACATAGGGTAATCACCTGGTTATTGGGTAATAACCTACCACAGATAAGGCATCTTACACAAATCAAAAGAGTATCCCAATTCAAGCATTTCTTACCGAATTCGAATGAATATCCCAATTCAAGTATACCAATCCAAGATGGCCACAAGTTTCCCCCCAATCACAGCCAGAGGAAGCACTTTTGTCCAATACAGTTCACCTTTGAATGGGTGCCCATGCAAAGCACTCTCCTGACTGAGAAAACAAATGCAACATAAAGCGGTAGTCAGAGGGTAATCATCATATCGTAAGCACTGATAACCTGCTTTCACTACAGCCAAGGGCATAACTTAGACTGCCAAGTCAGTACAGAAGTGCACACAATTTCTGACTAACTTGGCTACAGACTAGCATGCGTGCAATCAATCTAACTCTATCAATGCCAATACTGTAGACTCTTGTGGAGCCTGCTCAGGGTTTGCATATTAAAAGTACAAGGGCGTACATGTATTTTCATTAGTCGCTGCCCATATGTTTTCAAGGGATCAAAGCACAAGGTAGTAAAATTGACCCAGAGATCCTACCGATCAGCCACACAAATCTCTCCGCTTACAGAAGAAGCTCAACGTCTGCTGCCGCCTTCTGTCCTGCTCCCACCTCATGAAACGCTTTGACCAAGCTGGTTTTTACTGTGAACAGACTATTAGTAGTTAGCAAACATGACAATTGGCCTGTTGTTCTACCACATAATCCCAACTAGCGTCAACTGGCAGGATGTATATTTAGATTGACGCAATAAAGATAATTCCGCCATGTGCTCTAATTAGAGAGTAAAGGACTAGTCAATTTCACAATTGTAGTGTTTTGTTATTTGAATGTTAAAATTTTTGTTTGTCTTATAAGTATTGTGAAATGTATATTTGTAAATAACCAAAAAAAGGTTGTCCTCCAATTGAAAGACATGTTAAAAATGTTCATAACTGCTTCTAAAAATGGAAAGATTGAGTGTGAAATAAATCACTAAGACCACTATGTTTAAAAATGTGATTTTATTGTTAAATGGTATTATGTCATTAGAGCACCCATACACTGTACTGTTGATTCTACTTTATGGGAGGCCTAGTCTGGGTGCTATCTATGGGCCCAAACCCTTTTTCTAAAACCCAACAAATGAACAGCACTCTGGTTACAGTGACAGTTCCCCCGACAGCCTCTTACCAACATTGCCACTGCTTCCTTCAGCATCAACCACTACTCCATCGGCTGTTCTTTTATTACATCATCAGTCCACCGCAATGTCTCTTCTTCTTGCCCCAGCTGGTCCCATCATCACTGGTTCGCTCGGGGTGCAGAGGCAATGCGATAACAGAGCAGATTGTCACCAATGTAATGACATACTTGACTCCTCAATATATTAAACTGGGTTTATTTGAGTACATAAGGACAACGTCCCAGGCACCATTAAACCCTGGTCTCCCAACTTCTAACTAGGCCTGGGCGGTAAAATCCGTTCTGCTCGCGGAAGTTGCGGAATTTGGGTAATTTCGCATTCCGCGGAGAACGCGAAATTGACCAAAAATCTGCGTTCCATGACTTCGCGAAATTTTTGGCTTGTTCGCGTTCTCAATATGCGTGTTCGGGAGATATTTCACCCCGAGCACGCAAACAGTGATCGCGAACAGGAAAAAAGTATCGCGAACAAGCAATTCCACGTGTTCGCGAAATTTCTGCGTGTTCGAGGAGATTTTTTACCATTTCGCGGAAATTTGCGTAACGCGATTACGCAAATTCCGCCCACCCCTACTTCTAACGGACACTCTCAGAACATCTTGCATCCCACATTCTACTACCTCGGGATACCTGGATACCACAGCACATTTCTGCTGACTTCTAGTACTGGTGCATTTAGTGCTGCCTACTGCCACTACAGGAATCCATGCATCATAGTGCAAGGGTGCCTCCATTACTTGCATGACAGGTTTTGTGCAGAAAGGAGCATGTTCCTGCACAAACATAGTCCTTGGAGGCATTTTCTTCTTTCTGTGTGTGGTGCAAAGAGGAAGTAAGTTTAATTTTAAGTTTATTTTGCATAGTTAATTAAAACCATTGCAATAAAATATTCCAAAATTCTTAAAACATTCTTGTTTAAAACCAATGAAAAATTGAAAAGTGAGAAATACATGACAATTTAAAAGTGGTAGTTCAATGGAACTGATTTGAGACAAGTATTTGTACACTGGCTGCTGGAAAATGATTATCTCGGATTTCAATTGCTCTTGCCCAGCGTGACCATTTATCGTATTTTCCACAAGGACTCTGCTTGTTGCTCAAATTGTCCCCCTGGTGCTAATGGACGTCCTTGATTAGGTACCACTGAGTCTTTTTACCCATCTACTGGTCAGCTTGGGTAGGTAGATTTTGTAGAATATTTTTCATTATTTTTGGCATTCTCCGTTCGGTCACCATCGGAAATTTAACAAATCTGCAGTTTAGTTTAGTATTTGACGGGTTTAGGCAGGCCAGCACCGCTTGCCTTCTGGTGCGGATGCCTTTCTGCTTGAATTGATCTTTAAGGAACTGTTGCCGGGCTTGATGCAGCTCTTCACATAGGCAGATTACGTGAAGGATGTCGCCATTGTTGGAGTTACACAGCCTACTAGTATCTTCTCCGTTTGTCCTCAGCCATGGTGGTAGGTGGCCAATGCAAGGAAGAATCTCCAATTTAGTCTTTAAGAAGTTCAATTTTAAGGTTTTAGAATAGCCCTGATTGAAGTATGTTTGTGGAGTTAGTGATTTGTATGAGTTGAGAGTCATCCATGCGAGAGATCTTTTTGAGAAAATAGCCTTGTCCTCCAGTAAGGAGAGTGATTTAACATTTTTCCAAACTTATTTTTTGAAGTTGGGATGACCAAATTGTGCATCCCAAAGATCAGAAAGTTTAGTGGCTTCCAAGGCTAGCCGAAGATGGTTTCTTGCCTCAGAGAAATTCCTGTGTTCTATGTCGCGCCACAACTGATTATTTAGCGTGTTTGTGGTGGCGCTTATTATCTTGTGCCAGCAGATGATGTATGACCCGTACCTGGCTAGCTATTTATTTTTAAAACGTTCAGGTGATATTTTGATAGTCCTAACTTTACTACTCCTAAACTGAGAAAAATCCTAACATTAAGACTTTCGGTATTCACAGAAGGCATTTAGGAGCGCTAAAGTTAGGAGTCCTAACTTTACTACTCTTAAACTGAGAAAAATTCTAACTTTAAGACTTTCGGTATTCACAGAAGGCATTTAGGAGTCCTAAAGTTAGGATTCCTAACTTTTGTGAATACCGAAATGAGTAAGTGCCTTCAGTGAATACCAAAATGATTAAGTGCCTTCTGTGAATACCAAAATGGTAGTAAGTTTAGGATGTTGTCTTGTTAGTTCTGTGAATCGGGCCCATTGTTCCACTTACAAAGTGGGTATGTTAAACATTTATGCAGTCCTACTATAGTCTTGTGGAAATGTGGATTTTCCTGATCAGTTATGTCCCCTATCTTGGACCCCAACGGTTCTATATGCATGTTATAAGTACATGTATGTTCCCTCCAGTTCCAGTTTCTAAGACGCAAACATATGTGTGTCTACCGTCGACATGTTCTCTGTCAGATCCGCCATCAATGGGCTGGATATTCGATTCCTAAGCATGAAAGGCCACCGACTTTATACGGCTAAGTTACTCCATTTTTACAGTTCAGGCAAGTAGGCCCGATTCTGTCCTCAAAGCCTTTCCCTGCTCTCTGTCTTTTGACAGCTTCAGCTTGAGCTCGCATCTGTATCCATGAACTTTGTCCTACTCCCTGTGCAGCTAACGGTGCCTGCCTCGGCCAGTTTTCGCCTGCCTGCCAAGAAGCTGTATTTCACCTTCGAATTATCTATTTTGCTCTCCAGCCGATGCATTCCTGTCTAGTGATTTAGGTAAACATTTCCTTTAGCTCACAAGCAAAGGACTCAGCCTTTCCGTCCTCCTGCAAGTGATTCATAGCCCTGCTGCCATGGAAAGTTTTCTGCCTCTCGCATCTCATATAGACACTTAGGCGTTTGTGCACGCACACAGTCAGTATAGACTAGATTCTGTCCGAGAGTCCTTCCTTGTGGATAACATAGTTCTTTAAACATAGGATGTTAGATATGATTTGGGATTAGGTTGACTTGACCCCCCAGACTTCTCGTCTCCACATGTAGAGCTAAATGTCAAGTCCCTTCACCCCCTAGTTGCACGTCAATCACACGTCATGCTGCTGCGCGCGCATCTATGTTAAGTGTTATCGTATAGATCCACCTATGTAAGATAATCAGAGCCAATCATGTTTCTTTTTGCTCCTTATTACGCCTAGTTTCGATTACGTGTCACTATGTTAATTTATCTTATCAATTGTTACGCCTTTTTTGCATTCGTTTCATTGTAAATGTATAACCTATAAAAGTTACTTCTTGTCAATAAAGTATTGTACTTCACTTCCTGAACCCTCGTGGTGACGGAACCTGAAGGCCGCGACTCGAGTCGGCCATTTTGAGTGGAATAAAGCCCATTTAGAAAACCTCTTATACCACGGATTCTGCCTCTTGTTATTTTGAGCTATTTTACTTTATTTTAAGATTCCGTATGAAATTCAGTCCGGTAAAGAAGATTTTATTTACCACATAATGGCGCCCGAACAGGGACACTTTCTCATCTCACGCGCCGGCGGTGCGTTGCAGGCCCGGTCTCCTGCCACAACTGGACGGACCATAAACGCGTACCAGCAGGATTTCCTGTAAGCTCCCTCCGGTCAAGCGGGGGCGACTGAGGCTGCGATCAACCCAGACGAGGCGGTGAGAAGTGCGAAGTATCCCGACCAGAGCCTAGCTGAGAGAGCAAGATCCGAGGTATACAGAGGCCCACCAGGTTTCTCGAAATCCCGATGTCCAGAGGGTCCGCTGTCCGCAGTCATCGAGTCCTGTCCATTCTCTGAGGCCTTCCGTTTCAAGGAGCTACTCGGTGAGTACCATCGCCGGGGAGGCGTGTTGACGCGCACATAGGTTGTGCCGGTCAAGACGGATTTGGGTACACAAATCCGGTCTGCACTGTTTAGCAGTGTATATGTACTGTTTAGCAGTATATCAAGTATTCCGAAGTATGCAGTTATTGTCAAGAATTCAGCGTGGTGATTAGTTAGGCAGACTGTCATCATTGTCGGTCGTTGTTAAAATGTTTAATGTTTAATGTTTAAAGTGTTCAAATATTGTGGTATGAATGAGTGTTCATTGTTCACTGTTCATTATTGTGTTTTTCGTATTAAGTGAGTTCAAGAGTAAGTATCAGATCAGTTGTCAATATGCCGCTCTTCTCGAAGTTAAGACAGATTACTACCAGAAAAGGGGTGCTTGAAGAAGCAGTTCCTATTCCTCCTAGGGACACTCCAGGGCATTTTATGTACCATAAGCATGGCTTAGATGCCATATTGTTTCTTGATCTATGGGTAGATTATACCAAGGGATTGCCGGAAAGTCAAAGGTGGCCCGTAGAGGGAACCTGGGATGCAGAATGCATCATGAAAGTAGAGGAAGAGTTATGGAAAAGAAAGGTCAGACAGTCACAGAAAGACGCTGTTGAGTTATGGCGTAAAGAATCTCATAGACGTACAGAAAAAGCACGTAGACAAGAAGAGAGGAGTAAAGAAAGTTCAAATAAAGTTCAAGAAAATCTATTAATTGAGGAAGGTATCCGAGTGAAATCAGAACAAGTAAATAGACAAAGAAATGCTCTTATGAATGGTATGTATCCCCTTCTAGCCGAAGGACTACCTAAGGCTGCTCCAGAGATGCCAAAAGACTTGCCAACCCCATTATTTCCAATTAAGGTACATCCAAAAGGGCATCCCAGAACCGCAGAAGATGTTTTTCTTTCCTCATATCTAGACGACGCAGCTCCCGAGTATGCTAACGCCGCACCACATAGACCGTCTGGTGTAGGGGTTCAACGTCAGGATCAGGTATCTGTCCCCGTGCAACAGCAAGTCCCGACACAAGCTTCGGCAAGCACATCTGTTTCCGCATCTGTCTCCGCAGTCGATCCTACAGGGGTATCGACACCCATAGTTGCTGTGTCACGTTCAACGAATCCATTCACACCCGACGCCCCAGATGGGGCCACGGGAGGTGCTAGCATTACCTTTACACCACCCAGAATAAATAAACTTGTTTTTCAAGAGTCAGCGCATTCACGTACACCTAAATTCGTAAGTGAACGTACGCTTAAGGAACTCCTTGTAAAATGTAGATATGACCCGGTGGTTGGTAAAGAGGACGAAATGGTCCTGGCATCATTACGTATCAGGCGAGCCGCAGAGTATTTAGCAAGGTTACCAGGAATGATTACGCATCTAGATAACATATATCATTTTGTTCAAACAGGACGAGATCCAGGATGTATTAACAGAGCTATGGAATTCCAGAAAGTAGAGATACAGGGGGAACTGTTACGTTTCCTCATAAACTGTGTGATCAGAAATCAAGACCGCCCGGGGGTAGACCCGAATACAATGCTTATTCTTACAAGATGGAGTCAGAATATATCAGAAGGGAGACACGATAAGCAAAATTGTATAATAGCCATGTGCCGAAAAATCCGTAAAGAAATAGAGCGTATTCATGAAGAAAGATTGGGAACAGACGAGTTTGAGCAAGATGAAGTGTCCGAATCAGGGAATTCCGCAAGACAGTCAGAGACCATAGCCTATGTAGGCAGAGGAAGATCCTGTGATAATGCTAGATGTTTTTCTGATCCCATACACTCTGTATGCCCAAATAATAGCAGAACGTATCCGACGCCTATAATAAATCTGAAGTCTCCTGAACATTCGTTTCAAGCCGCAGATAAAATACTACGAGAACGAAGGGGTTACCACCTCCTCGATTCCATGGATGAGCAAGAATTAGCCAGATCAGCCGTTCACTGGATTGACAGTCCTGAAAAATACGGTGATGAGACCGTAGCACACACGTTTTTTAATCTCAGTACAGATGAACAACGTTTAGCTGGAATCTATATGATTCAGCAACTCCTCATATTATATAAGAGCCAACATGCTGACCCTGGTCCTTTACCTGATATATTAACGGAACTACTCACGAACAGATGGAGAGGTTCTAGTAACAAGCTAATTAAAGAGATATTAGTGTCACGTAAGCAGTATGTCCTTTTTGTAAGTCCGGATTCTCTCTCGCTGCCCCGCAGAGAAAGAGCGCCGTACTATATGGATAGACAAAATCCCCTACGAGAAGTGCACCCAATAAAAGGCGAAGACAATGAGTTTCACCGTGTATTTGTTTACACACCCATATCAAAAATGGAATTATTGGAAATGAAGAAAGTAGTACCTAGTCATGACAAAGACCCAGCGGGTTTCCACCGAGAAATTAAAGACATGTTACTGATGGGAGAGTACACCTTTCCTGATATTATGACGATATTAAAGGTGCTTTTGCCTGCTGGCATTTATGAAAAACTGAAAGAAAAAGAGTGGGAAGTGGGTGACCAAAAGATAGACTGGACAGCATTAGCAGAGGAAGAAAGGGGCCGAACTGCAGGTTCAGGGCTCGGGGATAAAGTTAAACTGTTACCAGGTTTACTAGTACAGGTACTGCCACGTTTATTAACTACAAAAAAGGAAGATTGGGGTGCAATCACAGCCTGCAAACAAAAGCAAGATGAAGACACAAGCGATTATTATGCTCGATTTGAAAAATGTTTTGGTATAAATAGTGGTATAAAAGCAAGTAGTGACTCATATCCACATTTATTTGTGACAAAATTAGTGGAAAATGCATTGCCTCCAGTAAAGAATAGAATATTGAAATTCGAGAGTACCTGGCAAAGTAACACTCCGTCGCAAATGCTACAAATGTTACAGTATCATCACAATAGAATTAGGGATGAACAAGAACACGAGCATAGACGCATGAAGGATACAAAAATGAAAATGCTAGTTTCTCAGACAGTACCAGCAGATGGTCACAAAAAGGGTGTGACACATTCTGGTGATTCTGCAGTTCCTGTAAAGGGAACCTGCAATTACTGTAAACAACTGGGCCATTATGTACACGATTGTCCAGTCCTGAAACGTAATATAGCTACAGGTATTGCAAAGGAGAGACCACGATTAGTTAGACAAGATCAGAATGAACAAGGAGCTATGCAGCATGGACAGTCCATGCCAGTTCAACAACAGTCCACGCCAGCCTCACAGCAACCCATACAGTTTGTGCCAGCTGCACCACCGTTGCCTGCTACTGCCACACAAACCACAACACGACAAATGTATCAGACTGCACAGTATGAATACCCTGAGTATCAGCGTTACGCATGAACCAGCCTAGAGAGGGAAGTTGACTTACCGCTTATCGAGATTCCTGTAGATCAAGAAGGACCTTATGTACATAGTGAATTATTAGGTCAAGATAGAAAATTCTTACTCGATACAGGGGCAAGTCGAACAACCATAAAACGTAGTGAAGTTCCAGGGGCACCCCTCTCAGGCTCTCAAAATGTTTCCCTTGGTTTTTCGGGAAAACCTATTGTTAATGAAGTATCACAGCCTCTACCACTTACGATAGGACCTTTGACACGAACTACAGATTTATTGCTTACTAAATCATGCCCAGAAAATCTGTTAGGAATTAAAACTCTGAAAGCACTAGGAGCCATAATATGTTGTTCTCCGGAAGGAGTAAGGTTGTTTCTACGTGATTTTAAAGGTCACTATGCGTGTAGAGACATGGATCCCCGACTACAGACTTTACCAGTACATCTATGGGCACAAGGCCCTACGGATGTTGGCTGCATGAACATTACACCCTATCGAGTCACATTGAAAGCAGGAGTGGTACTACCACGAATGCGACAATACAAGTTACCGCATGATGCTGTAGTGGCTTTGCTGAAAATCATTGATGAGCTGATTGCCCAGGGAGTAGTTGTAGAAACAGACTCCAATGTATGTAATTCACCGATAATTCCGATTCTTAAACGAACTGATCCTACTGCCCCACCAGTGTACCGATTGGTTATTGATTTGCGTGAACTAAACAAGTGTATTGTACCACAATTCCCTGTGGTCCCTGATATATCATCATTGTTGACAGCAATTGATTCCGAAGCAACATTCTTTACTGTAATCGATCTCAAGAATGCCTTTTTCAGCGTCCCAATAGATCCGGAAAGCCAATATTTGTTCGGATTCAGTTTAAATGGGCGCAGTTTTAAATTCTCACGCGCTCCCCAAGGATTCACAGAAAGCCCCAGCATCTACAGCCAAGCACTGAAACGAGAACTTGACAGTATCCACATGCCAGTCAATACTGCACTGCTTCAATATGTCGATGATCTGCTGATCACCGCAAGAAGCGAGCCAGAATGTGAAAAGGCTTCTCTGACAGTTTTACATTTTCTAGCCGACAAGGGGCACAAGGTGTCTCCTTCTAAGCTGCAATTCTGTGTCCAGCGAGTTATTTATCTTGGTCATTCGCTGTCCAAGGAGGGAAGGCAGCTTACACCAGATCGCATCCAGTTAATTGCTAACATGTCAATACCCCAGACACAAAAGGAGGTGCGGGCTTTCATAGGCCTCACTTCATATTGTAGGCAGTGGATCCCTCAGTACGCATTTCTAGCAAAACCACTCATTCAGTTAACCACACAGGAGGCAGCCACATCGACTGTTCTCCCTTGGACTCAGGAACATACACAAGCTTTTGAAAGCCTAAAGGAAGCTTTATGTCAAGCACCTGTTTTAGCAACACCATGTTATAGCAAACATTTTACACTCTTTGTTACAGAACGCGAAGGTACTGCCTTGTCAGTACTCACTCAGGATCAAGCAGGATCACGCAAGCCATGTGCTTATTTTTCCAGTACATTAGATCCCGTAGCTCAGGCTTTGCCTGCATGCCTGAAATCAGTGGCAGCGACAGCTTTAGCAATCAGACAAAGCAATGCCATAGTGTTAGGACATCCATTGACAGTACAAGTACCACATGCAGTAGAGGTTCTTGTGAACCGAACACAAACACAACACTTGACCATAGCAAGACTTACCGGTTATGAACTGACATTGTTTCAACCACACATAGAGATCCGACGGTGTAATACATTGAATCCTGCTACACTATTACCTGTAATTGGAACAGACCCACTAGCTCATGATTGTGTTGAAATCATTGAAATAAAGACGAAACCTAGACAAGACTTGACAGACGTTCCATTGTTAGATCCAGACCTGACGTTGTATGTAGACGGATCGTGCATGAGAACAAGTACAGGAGATTTAGTGGCCGCGTATGCAGTCACAACAGACACTGAAGTTATTGAGACAAATTGTATAGATACTTTGTCAGCCCAAGCAGCAGAACTTATTGCTCTAACACAAGCCTGTATTCAAGCCACAAATAAGAAAGTTAATGTATACACTGACTCACGTTATGCATTCGGAGTTGTACACGACTTCGGCGTGCTGTGGCGAGAGAGAGGTTATTTAACCTCCCATGGTGCCCACATTCAGCACGGACCCCTCATTCATGCTTTGTTAGACGCAATACATCTACCCACTGCTATATCGATTATGAAATGTAAAGCACACACGAAGGTTACTGATACCATTTCTCAAGGCAATGATTTAGCTGACAGAACAGCTAAACAGACTGCTCAGAATCGCACATTAGACATGACAAAGCCAATAGTTCAGACACCAACACAGTGTATAACAATTAAGGATCCCGCACTTGACGTAATTGACATACAGACACATGCCACAGCAGAAGAAATAAAGAAATGGACTGAACTAGGAGGGATCCAGACAGATCAAGGATGGATGACGAAGGAGAAATCTGTATGGTTTCTCCCTGATTCCATGGTTCAAGCCATTATAGCTACAGTTCACAGTCCAGCACATTTAGGAGAGAAGGCTATGCTAGACAGCATTCAGCACATTTGGTTCAACAAACATTTACGAGCAGCAGCTAAACAAAAAGTTCGTACCTGTATGATATGTTGTCAGTTTAATCCAGGAAAGAGTGTTCCCGTAGAGCAGGGTGGATTTCAGCCTCCTGACCATCCTTTTGAAGTCCTCCAGATGGATTATATTCAGATGGAACGTTGTCGAGGATTCAAATATGTTCTCGTAGTTGTCTGCGCTCTCTCCCGTTGGACAGAGGCGTATCCCGTATCAGATTACACTGCCCCGACTACTGCCAAGCAGCTAGTTCGAGAATTCTTCCCACGGTACGGTTTACCACGTGTTGTATATTCAGATAACGGCCAGCCTTTCTCATCCGAATTAATGAAACATGTCTCACTTTTGTTGGGATATCAGTGGAAATTCCACTGTGTCCGACACCCCGAGGCAGCAGGTCTCGTGGAACGACATAATCAACTTTTAAAAATCAGATTGTCTAAAATATGTCAGGAAAAAGGTGTGGACTGGATAGTAGCTTTACCAGTTGCGCTATTTTACATGAGGATGGTAGCACACTCTCGAACAGGGCTATCCCCTTATGAGGTGATCTTTGGTAGACCACCGAATATGTGGGGGACGCCTATACCCCGTAAAATAACTGATGTTGACTGTAATATGCTGACAGATTACCTGGCTTCCTTGATGTCTGCACTACAATCTTGTCGTTCACAGGTAGTCGCAGCTTTTCCCGACAACACCGAGGTGAAACCTCATGATGTAATTCCCGGCGATTATGTTCTCGTCAGGAATTTCGATCGGAAAACCCAACTGGAGCCAAGGTGGAGGCTTCCTAAGTTGGTCCTGCTGACGACCAGAACAGCTGTGAAGATCGAAGGGAGAAAAGGCTGGGTGCATTCCAGCCATATCAAGAAAATTCATGGACTTCCTCCTGACACAAACAGTACTCCCCGTGTGTCTTCCCCCATTGACTCAAAGCTACCTTTGGCTGAGGCCAGTAGCACCGAACTCTATAAGCAGAAACTCAGGTCCAGATCCAAACTGTCGGACGATTTGATTGTTTAAGTCCTCTCCAAGGTGAAGCGGTTGAATCTGTCCCGACATGTATCCCTTAGGTCTGAATGATGTAGAGTCCAGAATCATAATGAAACGACATGCTTATTGTAAATTACTGTGTAGCCACTGTATTGTGACTTTATTAATTTTGTTTTCCTTGAGTTTTTTAATAGTTACTGCAAGTATATTGTTGCATATGTATTATCCTGTTTCTAAACGTGCTTTCAATATAACTGATGAACATTCTTTTAGTGACCTACCCCCACATGAGTTGTCCTATAGACTTGCGCTGCACAATAACACATTCATTAGTATGTTACATCATTCCCATCAGACTAGTAATGCCACCAATTGTTGGGTGTGTGGCCGACTCCCTCCCTATCAGAATAACAAAGGAGTTCTGCCTTTCTTTCCACATCCGTTCACACACAATGGCTCCTGTGGAGCATGGTTTAGTTTATTAAATTCCATAGACCCAGACACAGCAGTTTATCAACAACATTGGATATGGGGAAATCTGAATCTAGTTTTATTCAAAGTCTGTCACCCTAATAAGGAGGGTCACCCCAGTAGAACAGGAACTGATTTAGAAAATGAAGTGTATAAATTAGGTAATTTTACGCCTAATCTTATGATTTTGAATGTCAAAACCGAAGTTGAACTAATTCTGCCCACTATGTCTGTATTTCCAGTTAAGGGTGAATTATGTGTGAGAAAAGTTGGTTCCATACATATGGGCCATAGCCAATGCGTTACTACAGTAGAATATCGTGATCAAGGTAAATCTTCATTTAGAGCTTCTCGCCATTCTTACTTTATATGTGGTCAGACGGCATATATGCGTCTGCCTCTAGATTGGGATGGTACCTGTTACATAGCATTCCTTCTGCCACCTGTTTTCCTAGCCCCCCCTGATTATTATCGAAATGTTCATTTAGTACACAATAGAGAGCGAAGAGATCTCCCAGTTGTCGATTATACTGAGACGGCATGGGACAAGTATGTAGATTTCAATAAAGGTATCTTTCCCTATATAGGTACAATATCAAATAGTAAGCTGATACGCAGACTAACCAAGACTCTTGAAGCTGTAGTAAACGAGACTATAGCCGCCCTAGGCAATCTGACAGAAGAACAATCAGTGATGAGAATTGTTGTTCTCCAGAATCGTCTTGTCCTTGACGTCATCCTGGCCGATAGGGGCGGAGCTTGCAGGGTCATCGGATCCAGCTGCTGCATATTTATACCAGAAAATTCGCCATCTGTATATAAAGCTATAACACGCCTTCATAAGATTGTGAGCCAGATACACGAGAATCCAGGCACTTGGACGTGGTCCGGGTGGTTTTGGAGTGTGATATCAGCCTGGGGATGGAGAGTTCTATCCTTCCTAGGTATTGGCCTTCTTATGCTCTTCAGTTGTTGTTTATGCCTGCAATGTGGACCAGCGATTTGTGGTCTGTGTGCCACATCATGCATTCCATATCACAGTTCTCGTTCAAAATACCGGAAGAAGAAGGAAGAAGAAATGATGCTCCATGAGCAAATCGATGGAATGATGAAGATTGATATCTCTTGAAGGGCAAGTAGGGGACAAGGAGGGAATGTGGAAATGTGGATTTTCCTGATCAGTTATGTCCCCTATCTTGGACCCCAACGGTTCTATATGCATGTTATAAGTACATGTATGTTCCCTCCAGTTCCAGTTTCTAAGACGCAAACATATGTGTGTCTACCGTCGACATGTTCTCTGTCAGATCCGCCATCAATGGGCTGGATATTCGATTCCTAAGCATGAAAGGCCACCGACTTTATATGGCTAAGTTACTCCATTTTTACAGTTCAGGCAAGTAGGCCCGATTCTGTCCTCAAAGCCTTTCCCTGCTCTCTGTCTTTTGACAGCTTCAGCTTGAGCTCGCATCTGTATCCATGAACTTTGTCCTACTCCCTGTGCAGCTAACGGTGCCTGCCTCGGCCAGTTTTCGCCTGCCTGCCAAGAAGCTGTATTTCACCTTCGAATTATCTATTTTGCTCTCCAGCCGATGCATTCCTGTCTAGTGATTTAGGTAAACATTTCCTTTAGCTCACAAGCAAAGGACTCAGCCTTTCCGTCCTCCTGCAAGTGATTCATAGCCCTGCTGCCATGGAAAGTTTTCTGCCTCTCGCATCTCATATAGACACTTAGGCGTTTGTGCACGCACACAGTCAGTATAGACTAGATTCTGTCCGAGAGTCCTTCCTTGTGGATAACATAGTTCTTTAAACATAGGATGTTAGATATGATTTGGGATTAGGTTGACTTGACCCCCCAGACTTCTCGTCTCCACATGTAGAGCTAAATGTCAAGTCCCTTCACCCCGTAGTTGCACGTCAATCACACGTCATGCTGCTGCGCGCGCATCTATGTTAAGTGTTATCGTATAGATCCACCTATGTAAGATAATCAGAGCCAATCATGTTTCTTTTTGCTCCTTATTACGCCTAGTTTCGATTACGTGTCACTATGTTAATTTATCTTATCAATTGTTACGCCTTTTTTGCATTCGTTTCATTGTAAATGTATAACCTATAAAAGTTACTTCTTGTCAATAAAGTATTGTACTTCACTTCCTGAACCCTCGTGGTGACGGAACCTGAAGGCCGCGACTCGAGTCGGCCATTTTGAGTGGAATAAAGCCCATTTAGAAAACCTCTTATACCACGGATTCTGCCTCTTGTTATTTTGAGCTATTTTACTTTATTTTAAGATTCCGTATGAAATTCAGTCCGGTAAAGAAGATTTTATTTACCACAGTCTGACAGCAGCCACTTCAACCGTGCTGCATAGACCTATCAAAATTATCATTTTGACAGGTAGGAAAACCTGATTTCAAATATTAAATATGCCACCTCTAAGCACACCTTGTTACCCACAAGGTACAATGCATAATACTCAAGAGGGGAACATGGGTGACATTAAAAATGGGATGTTCCCCCAGTGACTAGGCCCAAAGCCATAGTTTCACTAATCAGGTTGTAAATGGCTCATATATAAGTCAACGTATAGATTACACATGTTGAGGTATAACGTTTGACCTGTACCAGCTACAGACTCCATTTCAAAACATAATTTTGTTAAATGTATTTGAAATTTTACTTTTAGAAACTTGCCTTGACCCTGCCTAAAGCTGCTGGACACAATTTTGCATTAGCTCCCCAGACACTACCCAGCCTGTACTTGGCATGAATGAGGTGCAAAGGAGTTGTGAAAACTGCTCTAAGAGCAGTAACAATGACCTAAGAATAGGTTAGTGTTCTTTGTCCCCCAGCAGGAAGATCAGGTGAGGTGGGCCCAGGAACTTAATTAACTTTTAAGGGGACTGCCTTACACATGTCAATATTAAACAACACCTTTAAGGGACCAATCTCGGTCCCAATAGTCAGGCTGGAAATGGGACCTGTGGGAGAAATGCTACAGTCTAAACTGGTTTTGAGTGACAATGGGGGAGGAAATTGCTCATTATCCTGATCACACCTTTGAGTGGTCCCATGGACTCTGCACAAGGCAAATATGGTTACTTGATGTTAGGTCTTGGGAGTGAGGATGACTGTGGGATTGGTTGCAGCAAGGCAAAAGGGACCTGCTGAAAATGTGGGTAGATTTGGTCCTGGGAACTTTTAGCTAGGAAGTGTGCAGGATTTGCCCTATCAACTAGCTAACATCAGGCAAAAATGTGGTTTTTCAATGCACTATCCATAGAACAGCTTCCTGACCTGTGGAAAATCAGAAGACAATGCCACCTGCCATCTGTGACTTGAGAGAAGTCATAAAGGACTGGACCTGCAACCTCTTGGAGCCAGAAAAAAGAAGTGGAGAGTAGGGTGCATTTGGCTGACAGGGATATAACAAGCTGCAGGAGGCCTTTTTGTGGATGTGCCTACCTGGGAATGTCAACTACATTTGGGATGAACTTTGCTGGGGGCCGCTGTCTGGCACCCTGGGAGTCTCTAAGTGCTTTCACCTAAGGCCCTGGAGACCTGTAAGGTATGCCGCTATGGATTCAGCAGGACCCACTGGAAAAAAGTATCCTACCAGAAGTGCTACAGTGTCAGACTGGATTTTGGCTTTGGCCCGCTCAAAATGCCACATGCCTCTGAAAAAACATCTAGGTTCTATTCTGCGCTGGAATTTAGAAAGTTGTCAACAAAAAATCTTTGAAGCACTAGATAAATCGGCCAGATTCAGGAATTTGGTCTTGAGTTCCATGAAAGCAAAAATTTCAGTGGGGGCCGTGCAGTAAGAATTTTTCTTCTCTAAAAGTCCTATTTTGCAATGGGAATTAGAAGAAATTGCACAGCTTTTCTTCAAAAACTCCCTTTTTGAAGTGGGACTTAATAATGGTTTTGACTTCCAGAATCTCACCAGGACCAATCCACTTTATGTATTTGACCAGAATTGTATCACAATTGGAATTCAAATAGCACCTAGGTGCCAGCCTACTACTTCAATAGGCTACATTGGCCGCTTATTGCTTTTGGCACTGTTTTTAACAAGAAGTTTAAAATTTCAATCTCTTGTTCCCATTATTGGATTTTGTAATTTTGGTGTAATTGGTTTTGGTATTTTTATTGCTTGGTGGTTTGACTTTACTGCTGTTTTGGTACTATAATTAAGATTTGGAACAGGGCTAATTAAAAGAGTGCAGAGGAAGTTAACACTAGAAACACCCCAAGTAGACTGCAGCATTCTTGGAGACCTGAATAGGCTTGAGGGACTTGGGAAATGGGTCCAATTCAGAATCTCCAAATTAGGGGACATTTGTAGAGGCAAGAGATTACATAATTTCTGGAACTACAAAAACAAACTGAATTGGTAAACAGCCAGTACATAAGATACCTCAGATAAAACGTGTGTTGGCTAAACACAAATAACAATTCCAAAATGGCACAGACAAATCATCCTGAAGTACTGGTAATACTCACATCCATACATAGCATCTTGCAAATATACGAGACACTCATAATGATTAGTCGAAACACCCTGAATACCCTCAAAAGCAGTTGAGAGAAGGACATTCAAGTAAAGTAAGATTGGGAAGAGGTGTGAAAACTCCCTAGAGAAGTCACTCTTAAAGAAGGGTTCTGGTAAGTATAACTTAACATATGTCACTGTCCATATTATACTAGAATGCAATTGTTACAAATGGGAAGGGCAGACAATCATAGATGTCTTAGAGAATGTAATTAGGCAGGCACAGATTGTTAGAAATGGAGTCTCTAGTTGGGAGAGATTTGCACCCTGTCCAAGTAGGGTCCATCACTCTAGTCAGGGTAAGTCAGATACACAACCTAAATCAACCTGTGCTCACCCTCTGGTAGCCTGGCACAAAGCAAGCAGGCTTCACTTAGAAGGCAATGTGTAAAGTATTTGTGCAACACTTAAAGTACAGTAACTCAACCAAAACACCATAATAAACTCCACACAAGTTTAGAACAAAAGAAAATGTTTATCTGGGTAAACCAAGACCAGAACAACAAAATCCAATAAGTAGAAGAAAAGATATGAATTTTTAAAGATTAATTGTGAAAACAGTGCTTAGAAATCAGTATCAGTCAAAACTTTACTTGAGGTCCCAAGGTACCGGTACAAATCCAAAGTTCAGGCTGACCATAATGGAGGGCATGCTGGCTACGAGACCCACGCAGGACTCATTGAAAAAGTACTTTGGATGGAGTAAGCGTTACCTTTGGGAACACGATGTGTCAGTTCTGATTGACACAGTGCGGTCCCAAGTTGTCATCGAGCTCGGTAGAGATGAAGGCACTGTGTCATTGTCAAGCTGCACAGAGCGTTGTTGTTAGGCCACGCAAATTGTGAAAAGGCTGTTGTTGAACAATGCGTCAGTCAGACAGTCATAATCACTTTATTCAAATAAATTAAACCATAAAAGTACACTACAAAACTATTTTTAAAACAACAACACAAAAGCAAAGTTCATTGCAAATATTGTTTTACACCATAAGATTTAAGAATAAAAATGCCGCTCTCTCTATGATATACAGATAAAATCTTGTGCCAATTCCTTTCCAAGTTAATCTTATAGACGAAGAGCATCCACTTAAGCAATTTACTCCTTATAATTGTAAAAGAGTTAAAATATTACAGATATTAATGTCTCGTTTTTTCTTTTCTCTAACCACCACAACTAAAATACTAGCAATATTATAAGTTTCCCATAGATTATTCAACATCTGTAAATATACTAGAGCAGGTCTTCCCTGCAAAAAAACGTTATCCTTTAAGATAGGTTAAAAAAAACCATTGGCGAATATGACGGTAATGGTCACAAAACATGATCAAGTGCAAAGTGTCTTGGGTGGGAAATTATCACAGGGACCCAAATCTTCCACTCTTCGCCACCCCTGTGTTTCGTCTAAAAAAAATGCAAATAATTAAATCTAAATCTTGTTAAAAGAAAGCAGTGATAGGGACACAAAACCAATACCCATTTCCTGATGAACAATGTAAGAAAGTGTTGATTGCAGGACTGTTGCCAAATTTCTCAGACATTTATTCTCTGCTATTTGGAGGTCCTCAGCCTCCTTATAGCCCTATACTTCAGACCCATAATTGGAGATAGGAATACATTTCGCTATATAAATATCTTTAACATGGCTTGGACCGGCTTAGCCCCTAGCCTTCATGCAAAATCAAGAAGCACTACTGTTGATCTTACCATACCGTTTCTTTTAGCT
The DNA here is from genome assembly GCF_964204655.1 of Triturus cristatus. Lineage (NCBI taxonomy): Eukaryota > Metazoa > Chordata > Amphibia > Caudata > Salamandridae > Triturus > Triturus cristatus. The sequence goes on along the minus strand of NC_140588.1, from coordinate 842,595,228 downwards.
TTCTTTTTCGGTACCCATGTACCCCTTTCATCAAACAAAATCCCTAAATATGAAAATGTAGTTACCCTCAATAGTTCATTTCCTTCACAATAATGCATTTTTATTTTTTTGGGTCTACAGCCCATAATCATAGTGTGTGATTTAGTTAAATGAACACTTAAATCCAGCAAACTCACAAAATCTGCAAAGGAACTTAGGAGAGACTGGAGCTAAATCGTTGTGCTTGCTAATAAGACAGCGTTGTCTGCATATAGAAATGCTGGGATTAACCGCTCCCCCACTTGAGGGATGTCTTTGCAGGCAATGCACAGAGGGGAGTCTAGATTATTGACATATATAAAGTAAACAATAAGAGAGATAAAAATGCATCCCCGTCTGACTCCTGTAGAGATGTGAATACTCTGCGTATTATTTCCCTTATGTTTATATCTCACCTTGGAGGTGAAATCCCTATTCAGATCAAAGAAAAAGTTGACAATGTTCCGGTCCATTTCCATTTCACGTAGTAAAATCCATAGTTTGGATCTGTTTACTCGGTCAAAAGCCGAGGACAGGTCCATAAAGGCTAGATGTAATGTCCCCTTTTTGGTGATAGTATATTTACCGGCTAGGCACTGATCCATGGTACCCCTACATTTCCAGAAATCATACTGCAAAACTGATAGGGCCAGATTTACAAGCCCATTGCGCTTCATTTGCTTCACTTTTAACATGGGAAAAGTGATGCAAATGTGGCGCAAGGGGCTTGTAAATCTGCCCCATAGTATATTGCACTCTTCCAGCCAATCTGTTAATTTACTGAGGATCTCTTTCCCTTGTACTTTAACTGCAGAATCAATCAGCGATATTGGCCTGTAACATTGAGGGTCTACTCTCTGCTGCTTCCTAAAAACTGGTATAATAGTGGACTTGCACAAGGATCTTGGCAAACCATTCAAACAGGCCAAATTAAATACACAAGTTAGCATTTTAGACCACAGTGACACATTTGACTTAAAAAGGTCGGGCGGGACACCATCCGGTCCAGGGGCTTTGTTACTTGTCATTTTTGTTATTGCCTCACCTACTTCCTTCTCTGTAAAAACCAAACTATATACATCCACATCTGTGTCCTAAGACCAGGTACCTATGCTTCCCTCATCATCCTGGTCACCATAAATGCATTTAAAATGACTTAGCCACTGGGCCTGCGGTATATTACAGTCCAGTGGGCACTTCGTGACATCAGAGAAGAATGGTTTAATAACAATCTCCAAGAAACTAGCGCTATTATTAATAACATCCACCGACAGCAAATTGTTTCACGCATCTTGTTTAATTTCTGCTTTGCGAGTTCTAACAACATGATTGTACATTTTCCTGAGATCAGCTATTAAAGCTTTATCTTGAGATGTTTGCTTTAGGGCAGAGAGTAGGTTTTGGTGAGTAAAAGTGCAGTTATAATCAAACCACTTCTCTCCTCCATTCCTAGTTTCTCGTGTTGGCTGTGAGATAGCTCTGGCCACCTGTTTGCAAATCCTGTCAAAGGCTATGAGGGTTTCTACCTCCTTCTTCGTACTATCGAAACAGAGTTCCATCTCTTCCCCCACTTCTTCAAATAAATCAATTAAGAAATGTTCCAGGACTACCTTGCTCCTTTTGAGTCTACTGCACTGAGCCTTTACCTTTACATTCGGGCCAATAGTAGCCTCCTCCAGTTTTGGGATTACCTTAATGACCCCATCTAGTATAAGAAGCATAGGATTGGGATCACTAAAATGTGACCATTGGACAGCATAGGATATAAGCTGGGATAACAGGGCTGTGGTAATGAAAATATAATCAATTATAGCGTTGATCCCCTTCCTTTAAAGGAGGTGATACCAACCTCAATTCTGATGATACTAGGATACGATAAACCAAAATCAGCTAAAATTTCCTCTAAAAACCCTCCTGCTGTTTATTTTCAAAATGCAAGCTTAAGCAGTTTTTGGGGGCCAAAATTATCATTAACATGGCAATTTTTGAACAAAGATGTATGTTAAAATCCCCGAAAATTATCGCTGAATAAAAATAGGTTTGCTTCTCCCTATAAGCTTCTAAAAAACAATTTAGAATGAATAAATGTTCGTTCCCTGATTTTCTTTCAGCAGTTTCAGTGATTTTTTCTATAAGCGTGTACTGAAGTTAGTAACCCATTTAGGACTACTTGGGTCACTAATGACCGCCTTTTAGCCTTCCATATCAAATGAAGAGTCTGACAGTTAGTAGAGAATACAAACCATTAGCTATTTATTAATATACACCTAGAGTGGAGCCCAATCTGCCCAGTCACTAGGAGTGCTGCTTGGAGGACTGAAATCGACAAGCATAAAGATACATTATATACATTTTGTAACCAGGCCAAAACCCGCCCACAATGGAATTTTCAAAGCAGGTGCAGCTAAACAGTGAAATACAGAAAAAACTATTTCAGCGCTCATATCTTACACATAGTAACACAATCCAAGGTTGTTCCATCCAGGCCCGCCACCAGACCACCCCCTTGTCTGGTGAGAAAGGTATGCACTAATAAGAACAGTGCACTCATATGGGAACAATCCTAACGTGGCAGAAACTAAACTTACAGAGGAGTATTTTTTTGAACAGCTTAAAATGGTGCCCTCATAGAAAATAGCACAGCGAATGCTAACTTAATTAGAAATACCATACGCATAAACAATTTCTATTCTAACAGTACCCTGGTTAGTATTGCTCCCAAAGGAGTAGTCTCTGGGGGTAGAAGTAACCAGCATCTATTAGCAATCCTGGTAAATAACTTATTTGCTTTGCTCCATATGAAGTGGTTTGTCTAACTGAGCAAGTACTCAGGATTAGTTTCAGCAAACCTGACATCTACATTATTCTTACGTATATCCTTGTCCTTATTGGATATACCAGGGTGTTGGGTGCTATGTTCAGCCCCTCTCATCAATACCACCCTTGGCTTCTTCTGGCAATATTAGACAAATTATGATCAACATAAATATTGCTGTCCACATCCCTGGAGCTTAATTACCGCAATTATGTCTCTGTTTGTGATAGTTTCCCCATGAGTCCTTCCAGCAGAGTCTTGACACAAGTAACTATATCTTCCCGAAGCATTTCAAGAAGAGATTCCAAATGGGACTGTAAGAGGTCACCAAAAATTGTGCTCATTGATGGGTACAACAAAAGGTCATGGCTGAATTCCCTCCAGAGTCCTTCTGAATTAAAGGTTCATTCGTGGCAGTGCCCAATTGTATACCTTTTCTCCTCCCCTTTTTTTGGGGGGCCATATTTAGCTGGAAAGATCTGTCTCTATCTAGTCTACCCTCCACCGCGATCATTGAGCCCTGTAATATATCATGGGGGCTTGATGAAAAAACACCCTGTCTGTCCTGTATAAGACCACCCTGCTAGAGTTAGAGTCAGTGTAGCCACAGGCGGTAGGGTGTTCGAGGCTAGTGTCCTGGCCTCCTGACCTAACTGCTCCTCTACATTATGGATCTTATCCGACAGTGCTCCTACCGCTGTTGACAGATACAATATGATAGTGGCACAGTTGCGTGGTACCTTTGCTTTTACTTTATCCAGATCAGAGCTGCATGGGAGTTTACACATACTCATGGTGACTTCAGGGCAAAAGAGGGGTGGCCAAGCCTAGCCTCTGTCGGGCACTGACGGGCACAGATGGGCCCATTCTTGGCCTGGTCTTGGCTCTGGCATGCGCCTTGGCACGTCCCGCACATGTCCTGCAATGCGGGGGTAGAGGCAGTGCTTTGTAGAGTAATCACCAGGCACCTCCCTCCATCAGCAGGTATGGCCAGACAAATGCACAGGTGAGCCCTGGGACAGCGAGTCCCACCAGGGCCAGAAACAGCAATGTGTCGGTTTCGACCAGCACAGTGGTGACAATGCATCGGTTTTGTTGCAAAACCCTTGCAGAACTAACTTTGAGGCCCAGGACTGTAAAAGCACCTCAGGCAGGGGTAGGACCCACAGATGGCAAAGTCCAGCAAAATCAGCAGGATTGCAGGAAGTCGTTTGGGTCCCTGAGAATTCAGAAAACAGGAGGCAAGCCAGCAAGTCCTTGGAGTCACTCTGGGTTCAAATGAGAGGAGTCCAATCTTTGTCCTCAGCAGGGCAGAGAGATTAGCAGGCAGCAAGGCAGCTCAGAAAAGCAGAGAAGCACTTCCTCAGAACAGCCAGTCACATCAAAATGGCGATCCAGTCTGCCAAGATATCTGTGGGGGATAATCAGCTCTTTGTGTGAGGATAGGTTAGAGCATATTCAGATGTAAGTGTAAGCTACCGCTACACCTTCCTACCCAGGAAGGCTATTAGAATGCATATGAATGCAGATGAGTCCCCAGTCACACCCAGCCATTCCTGTGCATGTGGCTGTCAAGAGGGAATGCACAATGTGTAGCTGTCACTCAGACCCTATGTGTATTGGAGACAGGTTGCAGGCACCCAGAGCAAAGTTAAGAGCTGAGAAATGTCAATTTACCAAAGCGGCATTTCTAAAATGTTAATGTCAGCAAAAAGAACAGGTCAAAGTCAACCTTATCATTAAAGACAATTTATTTCCACTATTCCAAAGATATGAAACATGAGAGAAGTACTCATTTCTGATCAGGCTATACAGCTTAAAAAGTGTTTTAAGGAATTCACAATGCTAGCCTGTGAGACGAGTAGGCTGTACAGTAGTGAAAAACAAATGTATCTTTTTGTCACTACCTGGACATGCCTAGGGCCTACCTAAGAGGTCAGCTATGTGTAATAAAAGGGGAGTTTTGAGACTTGGCAAGTCGTTTAAAATGCCAAGAAGAGGTGTCAGTAAACTCCACACCCAGGCCCTGCAATGGCAGGCCTAAGACAAGTTTGAAATTCTACTTGTGTGGGTGTCACAGCCATTGCTACAGGCCCCCTAGCAGCATTTAGATTACAGACGCTGGGTATATGGTTTACCTCTTTATAGGGGTCTTGGAGGTAAACATAATATTGCAATCACTTATACACACACGTTAAAATGTTTTTGGGAGAAGAACATGCACTTTAGCAGTGGTCAGCAGTGGTAAAATGCTCAGAGTCTGAAAGTAAAAAAAAAATAGATACAGCAAAAGGTGGAGGTAAGTGGGCAAACAGATGGGGGAAGATCACCCTAAACATGACAGGTCTAACACTGGTTCACAGACTTTAAGCTGACTGCAGATCTGGCAATTCTGTTCAAAGGTAGGCCAACTGATATGAACTGTTGCAGAGGGGAAACTAGACCTAAATGCCTACATATCAAATTTGGTGATGTGGAGAGGACAAATGCAATACAAATATACTCTGTTAATCTGTCATATTGTTTTGATGTTGGCAAGAAGAGAGATTGGCAAAGACTGAGGGCCAGATTCACAAAGGAAAGCTTACACTTTTGTATAAGTTTACGATTCTTTGCTATTGATAAATTCTACTAATAGTATCTTTACAACTGTGAGGATGGCTTATCTTTTTATGCGCAGATTCTCCACCACGACTGCAAAGTCTCCATTGTCATATAGATAATATGTATGAAATGTGATTGTTCCTAATAAGAGTTGTGCAGAACTACAGCACTGTCCTAGCTTTGCACATGTATTGTTAGGAAGAACAGGCATGTATGTAAAACACTTCCCCTTACTTGCTTAATTATTACAAGAGACAAACTACCACAACAATTTACCCACAAAGAAGATTCAGAAGGATCATTGTATTAAGATCTGGCAACAGTGATAAGACATTTTGTAAAACACTCAAAGAGTTGTAAGTTAAAGAAATTACAGACAGATTCTTGTACTCTAGCATAAACCTTAGAACACCCAGGGTATTCTCTTTATGTTTACCTACAATTATTACACTATAAAAGACTTCAGTTTGAATCACCAGACGGCCACTATTAAACCTGAAAACATTAATCCACCTACCGTACTTTGAAGTGATTTTCAACAGAATCCCATATATGCAAAATCCACATCAAGATCCTACAAGCATGTCATGAAGTTTGCCCTTCTGCTTATTAACCAGTTGTTTGTCACATACTTCCAGTAATAACCTACTCAGCCACCAAATGAACAAATGCTGAATTGAATAAAAAAAGTTTCCTTTTCGAAAACATCAGTGGGAGCATACATAGATCTTGTACATCACTGCCTACTCAATGAGGCTGCTGACTCCATTCCGAGGGAACACTGCCTGATCCAGCCAATGTATTCCCAAATGGGAAACTTATTTTAAAGCAGTATCCGTTCTTTTAAAGAACACTGGACACTTTTCAAAAAGTTTCCCATTTAGGAATGCAAACACAGTGATGGTGGTTTACTGTTCCTTACAGGTCATCATCCCTGTGTTTGTAGCTAATTTTTTTTGGGGGGGGCACAAATAGAATATTTTCTAAATATTATCCATTAGAGAGGTTGTTATGAAATTAGCTATTGGTTCATAGTTTATATTGGAAAATAAGAGACAGGTTGAAAATAGTCAGTGCATAATTTGTGACTTCAATATGCCTTGTTGTGCAGCTGGTCTAAAATTCTCAGTTTTCTGCCAGACTCTTGTAAACAAATATTTTGATTTAAGTAGCACCTTAGACGGGAGTGCTATTGGAGAATTTACCTCTCTTTCCTCAGCCATCATTTTCCTACGAAGAGAGTGAAGAAGAGATGGGAGGACAGATTAGGTCCTGATATTTTTGTATTCTCTGAAAGCAGGAGAAGACCCTGAAAAGGAGGACAGAGAACATAGCAGAATTGGAATTTTATTTCTAGTATGTTTTTGCACTCTGAAATCTGTACAACGCCCTGAAAATGAGAACAGAGAACATAGCAGAATTGGTATCTGTGCTTTGGCTTACACTTTGAACCATGCATTGATGACAATCCTAAATCAAATGGAAGTAGCAACTAAATGCTCAATCATGCTCTGGGTCGGCTTTAAAGCTGTTGGCACCCAGTGCGGCAGTCAATTTTGGCACCCTGCCCCCCATTACCAGCTCCTCGGATTTCCTCACGACCACTGGGTGTAAGTGCAACTCATCTCTCCATAGGCCCTCTTCCATATACATTTGATTTGTTTTAAAGCAATGGTAAAGACTGACTTTACTAATAAGAAGGTATATTTAACCAAACAAACCCTTTTCAGCAACATTAGGAATAGATGATGTAAGACTAGGGAAAAAAGCAGACCGTCCTAAGCTATTTTATGCAATTTTCATGCAGCTCTATAATGAGAGTTCATAACAGTCAATTTTCGATATTAGGGTTATATCTTATGAACTGTGGTAACAAAAAGATATCTTTGACAAAAGCAGTAATCCACTCAGCTATGCACATAAAAATACAGATCTGTGAACTCCACATTACGTTTTCCTTGTAGCAGGCATAGTAAGACTAGTTTATGTTGTGTCACAAGTGGCACTAGACAAAACTCTGTTCTCTATCTCTAGCAGAAATATTAATCACAAGAGTTATCTTGACATTTTGATTGCTGCCTGAAAACTGAACGCACAAATAACTCTGTTGCATGTGTTTTTAATTCATAAGTGATTGCTAAACAGAGTATCCCTTGCCTGAGTTCATCACCCCCTACCCAGGTCAGCGCCCAGTCCGCCGCACCAGTCACACTACCCTAAAGCCGGCCCTAGATCTGCTGATTAGTGTGAGCATGACAGTAGAGGTGGGCTCTCAGACACATCAGTAGCAGGATAGAAGGATATTGTGAAAGAAAGAAACATTTACGAGGAATGAAGCACCCAAAAATGAACCAGTTTGATAGCATCTGTTCATAGATCGTAGTACTGTGGGTGTTGCAGTACCTTCAGCATCCCTACTTTGAATCAAATAACGAGTGCCTAAAAGAATATTTTCTGCAAATCAAACTCAACGTGAACTTGCCCTAAAGTGGTCTAAAAAATGGTAAATCAATTGTTATTCCCGTTTCTCATAGTTGTGAGTCATCCTCTTACAAATTAAATTAATGTGGATGATGCATATGAATTTGTTTTTTCACACAATTATTTACACTAAGTGAACTTAAATACCAGATACTGGACTAGCATACACAAATTATTGTGGTTACGAGCCAGGTCATTAACCCCTTCGCTGCTAGGCCTTTTCCTCCGTGTTCTAAGCCTTTTTTTGGCTATTTGGGGTAGTTTGCGCTTAGGCCCCTGTAACTTTTTGACCACATAAGGTATCCATGCCAAATTTGCAAGCTTTTCTTACAACATCATAGGGACTTTAAAGGTACCGAGGGTTTGTTGATTGCACTGGAGGGGACCCAGAAATTAGCCAAAATGCAGCCATTTTTCTGTCTTTAAATGGGATAAAAGGGCTACAGATAAAAGTGTCTGGTTTTTTCCCTACAAATGGTATCAACAAAGGGGTTGTGGTGCTGAAATCACCACATTCCCAGCTTTAAGGGACAAGCAGACTTTTGTCAGAAAACCACAATTTTTTACACAGTTTGGCCATTTTTCTGGGACATAGCCTATTTTGGGAATTTTTGGTGCTTTCAACCTCCTTCCAGTTAATGGTAAAAATGAATATGAATGCATTGATGTATCCTGGAAAGCTATACATTTCTTGAAAGTAGACAAAATCTTGAATTAAGCAAGGGGTCATTTGTGTAGATCCTTCAAGGTTTTTGTATAGAAACTAACAGTTGAAAATAGAACAAATTGAAGTTAAAAAAACAGCCATTTGTGCCAACCTTTCACCTATAACTTCTACTAAGTATGACAGATGTTTGAAAGCAATATAGTTACATCCACTGGACGCTTCTGGTTTAGGGATATAAAGGACTTGTAGGTTCACCAAGAATCCAAGGAACCGGGAGATAATGACTGAGCAGCATCCTGCAATGGTTTTTTATTGCCTACTGGGAATATAGCAATTCATTTGGGGAAATATAAACAGGTAAAAATTGGTACAAAAGTCACCTATGTATTTCTGAAATGGGAACAAAATATAGAGTTTAGAAACAGTAGCTATTTGGACATCTCCGAAATTGTGGGTGCCCATATCAGCATGTGAATTATAGGTCATTTTTCAAAGTGACTTCTTTTTTACACATTGTCTTACATTTGGAAGGCAGAAATGCATTGAAAGTCAATAGGTAATAACAGTTGGTCTACAATTTTGTGTTCCGCTAAGTCTCCCGATAAAAATGGTACCTCACTTTTGTGGGTAGGTGTGGTGCCCGTGACAGGAAACAGCCCAAAACGCAACGTGGACACAACACATTTTCACAGTGAAAATGCACGCTTTTTTTGCAAAGTGCCTAGCTGTAGAAATTGAAACCTAGCTCTGCCAATACCTAGGGAAACCTAGAAAACCAATACATTTTTTAAAACTAGACACACAGGTAAACCCAGGATGGGGTGACTTGTCTGGCTCTCACCAGGTTCTGTTACCCAGAATCCCTTGCAAACCTCAAACTTTGTAAAAAGAAAAACACTTTTTCCTCATATTTCTGCGGTGGAAAGTTCCGAAATTTGCATGGATCCACAAAATTCCACCCACCCCATATTCCCCAAAGTCTTCTGAGAAAAATGGGACCTCACTTGTGTGGGTAGACCTAGTGTCCGTGAAAGGAAACTGCCCAAAACGCGACGTGGACACATCATTTATTCACTTTGAAAACGGACCCTTTTTTGCAAAGTGCCCTGCTGTAGATTTTGAACCCTAGCTCTGCCGGCACCTAGGGAAACATAGCAAACCTTTCGCCAGAAGATGATCTGCACACACTAGGTCAATTAGGTCAAAATTGCAATCAGACATTTACGATGGAATTTTTTAAGAAATCCTTTATTCTTTATTCTTTTAGTCTCCACTTGTGTGGGTAGGTAGGCATAGTGGCCGCGATATGAAACTGCCCAAATTGCAAAGCGGACACACCACATTTTCTCAGTGAAAATGTTGGGTGGGAGGAAATTTGTGTCAGCCCGGTGATCCTACAACTTTCCCACACCGAAATTTGAGAAAAAGTTGATTTAGTCAGCTAAATTTGAGGTTTGCAGGAGATTCTGGGTAGGGAAAGGTTGGGAGATCCACACAAGCCATACCTTATTGAACGAAACGCGTTGGCTGGTTTTTATCTCTTCATATTAGAAGAATATAAAAGGAAACATTAAGGACTTTTGTTTGGATCTGGACTCTCTTTATCTGGTGCGCCTTCCTCTTTGTTTTTTTTTTTACCTTATTGGACTCCCCTGGGTGTCTAGTTTTCAGAAATGTGTGGTTTTTGTAGGTTTCCCAGGATGGCCGCTGAGCCCGGGGCCAAAAACTCATGCAACCCCCCTTGCAAAACCAGGTCTTTTCAAAATAGGTAATTTTGATGTCTCCACAATACTTTTTGGGCCCTTCCCTGCCACGAGTACTTGGCCCACCCACACAAGTGATACTTGGTGAAATGCTGGGTGGCAGGACATTTATTGAAGCGTGATAATATTGTCACAGTAATGCAAGGAGAATGTGACAGTCACATTTTAAGGTTTGCTGGACATTATGGGTAAGATAACTTGTTGGGATCCACAAGAGAGACATCACCATGTACTACCATGGGTGTTTAGTTTACGACAATATTTACAGTTGGTAGGTTTTTCTTGGATGGAATGTAAACCTTGGCAGACAAAAAAGACAAATATTACTGCACAACCATCTATTCCTCAAGCACACACAGATACTGGTTGGATTTGGCACAAGGGTGAGTGATGGTTCAGTATATAACATTTTATTAGCAAGAGATTTCCCAAAAATGAAATGCACTGTCAATAATTGAAAGGACAAAAAAAATCAACCAGTGTCTCACAGCTTGTGAGCTGTAAAGACGCGTCAAGGCCCCAACCGCTTTACACGTCATTCACACACCTTTCGTATGTGTTACACACAAGACCATTCACACCACCAGGCACGGAACCAACATATTACAACATTCACAAAAAGGGACATGGTACACCCTGAATGAGAAAGACAGAAAAGACTAATATTTCTGCACAACCATCTATTCCTCAAGCACACATACATACCGGTTGGATGTGGCACAAGGGTGAGTGATGGTTCACTATATATAATCGTATTAACATGAGATTTCACAAAAATGAAATGCACTGTTAATAATTGAAAGGACGAGAAACTGAACCATTGACTCACAGCTCGTGAGCTCTAAAGTCAAGATAAGGCACCAACCTCTTTACAGTAACCAACTTCCTATACCAAATGTAAGGTTCCAACTGCTGATCTACTCTATTAACACCACCCATGTGCCTATTATAGTCGAAATGCAGACAGGTTTCCACGCTTCAGTAACCCGACCCCAAACAGTCACAGGTGCTTTCATCATGGATGGTAGTCAGCATGTAGACATCTCTCCTATCTGAAAACTTCACAGCTATAAGTTCCCCACTACTCAACGCACTGCACTGTCCCCGCACAAGCTTTTGACAAACAAGTTCTTTTGGGAAACCTTTAAGGTTAGAGCAGATTGTGCCACAAGCAACAGTGTCCACTTTGGCCAATTCCCTGAACAACTGCACACCAATGTAGAAGTTATCTACATATACATGGTGACCATTGTTAAAAAGTCCCCTACTATGCTCCCACACAATTTTCTCAGTCACTCCAAACGTGGACGGACAACCAAGGGGGTCGATCCTGGAATCCCTACCGGTGTACACCCTGAAAATAGAGACATATCCAGTCCTACTGTCGCACAACATATACATCCTAAATCCATAGCATGCCCTCTTAATAGGAATGCATTGCCTAAAAACCCTCAGAAAACCTCAGAAAATTGATCTACAAGGTGATCAATGACAGGCCGAATCTTAAAAAGATGCTCACAATCAGGGTGATCTCGTGGCAATGCTAAACCATTATCGACAAAATGCAGCATCCGAAGCAGAATCAAATACCTATCACGACTCATGACTGCCGTAAAAATAGCCGCTGCCATCAAGGAACTAGTAGATCAATATAAAGACATTGATGGCTTCCTTAGCAAGCCCATCAAAAAAGGTAAACCCAAGAACTTCTTCAACTCATCCAGATTTGTGGGAGTCCACCGGGTGGTTCTAGAGTGGTGCTTAAGGCTGGCACTGGTGTCTCTCAAATACTGTTCAGCATAAAAATTAGTCTGCTCAACAATCTCTGCCAAAAACACATCATCCATAAACAACTGAAAAAAATTTATCAGCAAAACGTTTTCAGTATTCACTCTACACCCTGGAACACCAGTAAAGTCTGGCAATGTCGGCTGCACCATGCCTGGGGCAACCCAGAGGTCAGCACTTCCAGCGGTAAGCCTCGCAGCTCCAGGCTGCAGCCCCGATGTCTCTTGCTGCAGTATTGGTACATCAATGTCCTCCTCTAAAACAGGCACTTTATCCGCACTAAGAGTAGCTTCATCTGCACTGAGAGTTGCTTCATTTTCCGATTATTCCTCGTGGACAGAAAACATGGGGGCATATCAGCAAGGCGAGGAATTAGAATTATCGCTGCTTTTGCGGCCGTTTTCGGCCGAAAAGCGGCGATAATTTTATCGCCTAATTAGCAAGCTCACGCTAACGTGTGAAAAGTTGCGTTAGCATAGGGATTCCTAACGCCCAGCTTTGCATCTCTAATGAGATGCAAAGTAGGCGTTCCTGACCTGACATGACAGGAGAAATGTCGCTAAGCGACATTTCTCCTATCTTCAAGCCCCACTCTATGAAGCGTGGCGGCAAGAAAAGTTGCGATAACCCCTGTTATCGCTACTTTCCTTACGCCTGCTTCTGGACTGACTTAGCCATGATATCCTATGGAAGGTGGATATCATGGCTAAGTTTGGGAGTCCCTATCATCAAGTTAACGCCACATTGCGTGAGGTTATCGCTGGGTTTCCAGCGATAATCTCACGTTAGGCAGTTAGCGTGAGGATTTTTATCGCTTTTGAGATAAGCGTTGCTAATAGCACGCTATCTCAGCGATAAAAATCCACGCTAGCCGGCGATAATTATCCTAGCGCTAATTGAGCTTAGCGATAATTATCGCCAGTTGTTGCTGATATGCCCCTCACTGCCTGAATCTTCCACTACCTCCTCTGCCTAAGATGCAAAGTCAGTCTCTTAACCATGGTCAGAGGAAGACTCAAAAAGCATACCAACAACCTGCTGAGCAGGACTCCTGTGGCTAGCCATAATCCTTTCTAAGAAGGGAGACTGCACAAAGAAGTCAACAACAAACATCACTGTACAAAATATCACAAAGATCTATATACTCAAAAACTATACGATTCACTTGCAAGAGACAGCTACACTCACCAGCACCCACTCTCCAGAGACACAGCAAAAATCAACGATATCCCACTAGAAAGAAAAAAACAAAACCAATTACTTATAAGACAACAAAATACACATCAAGCACAAATGCAAAAAGTTTTTCACACTTAATAAAACAGAGGCTAAACATTCAGCTATTATTACACCTTTTACAAAAAGACATTCATGCAGGGTAATGAAACTCATTTAGAGTAAATAGTACAAAAAAGATTTTCTTACCAAACACACGCAACTACACAAACTGCAGAACCACCAGTGATGAAACTGCAACCTAGAACATCAGTCAAAATCCTCGAACTAGAATAAAAAGGAGAAGTAAAACATTACAATCGCACTTCAGAAGAAAAAAACATTCAACAATATAACACGCTATGTCACTACTCAAATGGCCAATCTACCACCAAGGGGGACATAAAAAAAGCCAAAAGTAAATAATAACTAATGCCCCATCCCATTGGGGCAACTCTCACTCAAGTGGCCACGCCGAAACATAAGTATATATACATCCCTGGTGCAAGTGGGTTTTCTACTCCCCCCTCCCCTCGAGCAGATGGGTCTTGGTGGGGCCAGAAACTGGCCACAAGTATAATAAAAAAATTAGGGGTCAATACATCCCTAAGACATCGCCTCCATGCACTATGAAAACAAATCCCTGGCTTCAGAGATTGTCGCTGTTTTCTGCCCCCCCCCCGGGGACAGATTGGCCTAAAAAATGGGCCAAACAGAAAATAGACACTACTGCCCCCCAAAAATGGGGTGAGATCCTTGCCCAACGGATCACCCCCAATCCTAATTTAAATAAATCCTGGCTCTAGTGGGTTTTTCTGAAAAACCCGGCCGATCTGTCCCCGGGGGGTCAGCAAAGGCTTTAAATTATCATGCCCCTTGAGGAAGCTACCCTTGCTTAAGGGGTCACTTCCATTAACTCAAAAGGAAATCCCTGGTGCCTAGTGGGGACATTCCTGCTGCATGATCGTGACACCATGCGCGATCAGGTAGCAGGAATGCCCTGCAAAATGACATCAGGGGAGAGGAAAAACTCTTTCCTCTCCCCGATGGCACTATACATCACGATTTGCCCCTCCGTCCACCGGAGTAAGGAAACACACCCATTTCCTGCTGGACGCCTAAAAGCAAATGGCTTCCAGCACGTCCGGCTGCTCCTGCTGATGTTGATGCGCACTGTGCGCGCTGACGTCATGGGATTGCCCGGGGTGGGTCGGGGGGTCGGGGGTGGCAGCGGAAACTCTTACGCTGCCATCCCTCTTTGTGGGGGCTAGAGGGGCTACCCATGGTGGAGCGCCAGTGCTTCCCCCATGGGTGGGTGCCATGACGGAGCGGTTCCGTCATGAGCACATGCCCACCGTGGCTCATGAGGGAACCGCTCCGTCATGAGCACTAAAGAGGTAAGAAAAGATACAGGGCACCAACGTACGGTAGGCTTGATAGATGGTAAGTTATGCCATTTGTAGACAGTTTCAAAAACATCACTTGACATTTGCTACATCAGACATTTTTCTGATCAGTGGTTAAGGCTGTTTTTGTGTAATACAGGAGTCAATTTATATATTGGTGGTATGTAGAGTATACATACAACCAATATGAAATTCCACCCACTAGATTTAAATGGAGTGGATCTTCAGATTGGACACAATGGAGACAACTCTGTCTCAGTCGTAGCTAAACTTCTCCAATGGCCTTTGGGAGTAAGGAACTTTGGAGAAATATCTACATGTACACCTATTCAAATTGAATGGGCAGACATGTAGTCATTCTTTACTGTTTCTTACCATCAGGGACATCCTGACATTAAGGAATAGTAAAAACATTATAATGCCCCTATTGGCATTGGAAAAGACTACCATGGTGATGAAGCATTATATATTTTTCTTTTCTAAAAGAAAATCCTGTTTGGGATTTTCTTTTGAAAAAGAAAAACTAAATGCATTGCCAGGAACTTAAATCAATTGTTTTTCCTGGTTCACATGGTTGTGAGTCATCTTCTTAAAAATTTTAATTAATGCAGATGTTGCAAATGAAGTTGTTTTCTCACACAATTAGTTATACTAAGTAAACTTAAATGCAAGACACTGGTCTAGAGTACACAGATTATTGTGGTTACTGCTAGGTATTTCCCCCAAAAATATACAAGATACCAATCTAAGGTAGTCTTGATTGATGGTAAAATATGCCATGTTTAGGCAACTTCATAAACATGACTTGACATTTGCTACATCACGCATTTTCATAATCAATGGATAAGGCTATACAAACTGTCATTATGAAGGTCTACCCACCCAAGAAGGGCGGACTTTCTGTTTGAACATGGTAGAGACTACTCAGTCTCAGCCATGGCTAAACTTCTCAGATGGCACACAGGAGTAAGGGCCATTGGAGAAATAGCTACAGGTACGCTTATGCAAATTGGATGGGCAGATACGTAGTCATTCTTTTCTGTTTCTTACCCCCAAGTAAAACCTGGCAGTAAGGAACAGTGAAAACATTACAATGCTTTTGTGAGGGAAGCATTATAAATTTGTTCTTTCCTAAAAAAAACTCTGATTGAAAAGAAATGCTAAATTCTCTGTGCTATTGGACTGCATCTTGCTGATGCAGCCCCGCAGCAGAGAATAAAATGCATTGACAAGAACTGCTATCATGGTGGTTCCTGGAAATGATTTTATAAATGTCTGCCTGCCTGGTGGTCATTTATAACTGGTGGGTGGTCATTCCACGAGGGTAATGAAGTAATTTAGTCCATTGTCCTGGCAGACCCACGCTCTGTATGTCACTACTTCAATCAAGCGCATTGTCATGTCCAGATAGGTAGACCTACTGAAAGCTTCTGCTGCCCCTGTCTGAATGCTTACACAGGTGAGCGCAAGTGGACCTGCTATCTACAGTAGGTATGTAGGGAGAACAGGCAGGAGAGAGAGAGAGAGAGAGAGAGAGAGAGAGAGAGAGAGAGAGAGAGAGAGAGAGAGAGAGAGAGAGAGAGAGAGAGAGAGAGAGAGAAGAGAGAAAGAGAGAGAGAGAGATCACATTCTGACAAAGGACTAAGCACATTCGAGGGACAGCACAACTCTATCTCAATGTTACAGAGACAGGCATTACTCAAGTGTGTGCAGAGAAGACTGACAGTGAGTGTGCTTCAAAAGAAATGCTTCAACATGCTCTAATTCAGGTTATGCAGTACCACAGCCCCCGACGTTGCCTTCCTCACGGAAACCTGGATGAACGACTCCTCAGCGCCCGACATCGCCATCGCCATCCCAGAGGGCTACAAGATCACCCAGAGGGACCGCACCGCCAACCAGATGGGAGGAGGCATCGCCATCATCCACAGGGACACCATCCGCATCACGACCAACACCGACGACACCCTGACCACCGCCGAACACCTGCACTTCCAGATCCACACCGACCCAAAGACCACCCTCAGAGGCACCCTGATCTACCGACCCCCGGGACCACGCACACAATTCAGCGAGGACATCGCCGACTTCGTCTGCCCGCATGCCCTCCCCTCCGCTGACTACATCCTCCTGGGGGACCTCAACTTCCACCTGGAGAACAACAGCGACCGCAACACCATCACCCTGCTCGACAACCTCGCCAACCTCGGACTCAAGCAGCTGGTGTCCACCCCCACCCACCTCGCCGGACACACACTCGACGCCGTCTTCTCATCCAGCAAAGACATCGCCTTCAGCCACGCCACAGGACTCCACTGGACAGACCACAGCTGCGTCCACTTCACCTTCAGAAGAACGACGATCCACCACCACCAGCAACAGGTTGCCCGAAGAAGCTGGAACAAGATCACAGCCGACCAGCTCGCCGCTTCCCTGAGCCAGCACCCTCCTGCCAGCTCAGCGAACCCCAGCCAGGCCGCCGACAACCTCACGAAGTGGATCAGCAACTGCGCGGACGAACTCGCCCCTCTGAGGACCCCGCCCAGCAGACCCGGCAGCAAGAAAGCCCCATGGCTCACCGACGAACTCAAGAGCTCCAAGAAGAACTGCCGAGCCCTCAAGAAAGTCTGGAGAAGGGAACCAACACCGGGCAACATGAACGCCCTCAAGCTTGCCACCCGGAAGCACCACCAACTGATCCGCGCCACCAAGATAACTGCTTTCAAGGACCGGCTGGACAACAACGCACACAACTGCAAGGAACTCTTCAACATCGTGAAAGAGCTCTCCAACCCCAACGCCGGAAACAACGACATCACCCCATCGCAAGACCTCTGCAACTCCCTCGCCTCCTACTTCCACAACAAGATCGCGGACATACACAACAGCTTCAGCATTCAACCGACGCACGCCACGACCGCAGCAACACCGCCCACCACCACCCTCCGCGCCTGGACTCCGATCAGCACCGAAGATACCATCCGCATGATGAACTCCATCCACTCCGGATCTCCGACCGACCCCTGCCCTCACCACGTCTTCAACATGGCCGACGCTGTCATCGCACCCCACCTGCGGGACATCATCAACACCTCCTTCGACACCGCCACCTTCCCGGAGAGCTGGAAACACGCCGAACTCAGCGCTCTACTCAAGAAACCAACAGCCGACCCCACCGACCTGAAGAATTACCGCCCCATCTCGCTCCTCCCGTTTCCAGCTAAAGTCATCGAGAAGACCATCAACAAACAGCTGGCCGCCTTCCTCGAGACGAATGGATCCCTCGACGCCTCACAGTCTGGCTTCCGAGCCAACCACAGCACCGAGACCGCCCTCATCGCTGCCACCGATGACATCCGAGCCCTGATGGACAACAGAGAAACAGCGGCCCTCATCCTCCTAGACCTCTCCGCGGCATTCGACACTGTCTGCCACCGCACCCTAGTGCAGCGCCTCAGCAACGTCGGAATCCAGGAGAAGGCACTGGAATGGATCATCTCCTTCCTCGACGGAAGAACACAGAGAGTCCGCCTACCACCGTACAAGTCAGAGGCCACCGAACTCATCTGTGGCGTCCCTCAAGGATCCTCGCTGAGCCCCACCCTCTTCAACGTCTACATGAGCCCCCTCGCGGCCATCGCACGCCAACACAACCTCAAAATCATCTCCTACGCCGACGACACCCAGCTGATCCTCTCCCTGACCAACGACCCCGCCGCCGCCAGAGCCAACCTTCACGAAGGGATGAAAGATGTAGCCGAGTGGATGACGACTAGCCGCCTGAAACTGAACTCAGACAAGACGGAGGTCCTCATCCTGGGCTCCCCGCCCTCCGCCTGGGACGACTCCTGGTGGCCCCCCGCCCTGGGCACCGCACCCAAACCGACGGACCACGCACGCAACCTGGGCTTCATCCTGGACTCTTCCCTCTCCATGACCAGACAAGTCAACGCCGTCTCCTCGTCGTGCTTCAACATCCTGCGCATGCTACGGAAGATCTTCCGGTGGATCCCCACCGAGACCAGGAAGACTGTCACCCAGGCCCTCGTCACCAGCCGACTGGACTACAGCAACGCCCTTTACGCCAGAACCACCGCCAAGCTCCAGAAGAGACTCCAACGGATCCAGAACGCCTCAGCCAGACTCATCCTCGACATCCCACGTAACAGCCACATCTCCGGACATCTGAGAGACCTGCATTGGCTCCCCGTCAACAAAAGAATCACCTTCCGTCTCCTCACCCACGCACACAAAGCCCTACACGATCAAGGCCCGAGCTACCTCAACAACCGCATCAACTTCTACGCTCCCAAACGCCACCTCCGATCAGCCAGCCACGCCCTCGCCGCCGTCCCCCGCATCCAAAGAGCGACAACAGGAGGAAGGTCCTTCTCCTACCTGGCCGCCAAGACCTGGAGCTCCCTCCCTCCCGACCTGCGCCTGACCCAAGACCACCTCTCCTTCAGGAAGAAGCTCAAGACCTGGCTGTTCGAGCAGTAACGGCACCCCCCCCCCCCAAGCGCCTTGAGACCCTACGGGTAAGTAGTGCGCTCTATAAATGTCTTTGATTGATTGATTGATTGAGTACTCTAGACAATCAAATCAGAGATTCAGATTTGAAAATGCCTGCCCTTGTCAAATCTGAGGACAACAAAAAGGTGATGGGGCACCGGTCAAATTCATTTCAGTCCCTTTCAATTACTTACTGTCACATTCTAGTTAATTATTTTTTGCTAACTATGCCTACGTATACTGAGATCAACAATATGCAAATTAGCCTTGGTCTTGATCATTTAGACATAGTCTGGACTGACCTTTCATACCAGGTCCACTTCAAATGGAAACACTAGTAACTCCAGACTAGTGGTTGCCTACTTAGGCTTCATTATCCAGGTATAGATTGAATCTTCTGCTCCTACCCATAGCTTTTAGAGGGTTGCACTGAGGAAAGGGAAAAGGTGATGTATAACATAACATAACACTTGTAAAGCACACTTATCACCCATGGGTTTCAAGTCGCTGAATAACAGATGTTTATTATTACCCAATTCAATGGTACTCATTTTATCAACCTCAAATGGATGAAAGGCTGAGTGGACCTGCCTTGATTTGAACCTGTAACCATGAGGTCAAACACCGGCCCCTGCAGTGAATGCATTAGTCCACTAAGCCACCAGACCCAGCTCCTGGTATGGAAGGCTTGAATTGCCAACTGGCAATTACTCATGGTCAAATTAAAAGCCTCCATTTATATCAAAGGTCTTGAAGTTGCCCTCTGCGCTAGGTACGCTACATTGACTATTGTGTATCAGATGTGGACTAAATGCAGACACATAATGAAGATTTCAAACTATTTGTCAGTAGACACCAGATGCTTTATCATGTGTTGAGCTAGCATCAAGATTGAATAGGCTGAAATATAATACAGATAAATGAAACACTAGCAAGTGTATGCAACAGACCCGAATCAGGCAGGAGACTCCTGAAGTTTTAAGCCCAAAAGGGCTTTATTTTATCTGTCTCCTGCCTAAAAGCTCCTCTTTTTCAATGTGAGTCAGTGGGGAAAATGAATTCCCCAGTTTGTTTTTTCAGAATCTCCCTCTTACCAAGTTCCAAATGTTGGCAAATAGGGTACATTCGATCATGGAGGGCAGGAGGAATGGGGTAGGGACGTACACTCGGGTAAGACAAGACAGGAGTAAGATGAGCATGAGTAGCAAGCTGACCATGGAGGGCAGAAGGGATGGGCACTGGCAGCACAACACACCATGGAAGGCAGCAGTGGGACAATAAAGGCATACACACAGACAACTGAGAGAAGGTGGGAGAGGGGTCAGGGGCAGCAAACTGACTGCAGAGGGCAGGTGGGAGGTGATGTGGCAGCACAGAAGACCATGCATGGCAAGCAGGAGGGTTAGTGGCAGCACAGCAGCCATGGTGGACAATTTGGACGGGACAGTGGCATGCACAAAGGACCATGGAGGACACAATGGAGGGGTAGGGACACATACAAATGAGGGCAGGAGAAGGAGCTTCACAACAGACCACACAGCATGGGCAGGAGGAGCAGATGCAGCAGAAGAGAGCATGGAGGGCAGAAGAGAGTGGCAGCTAAATGGACCATGGAGGACAGGAAGAGTGGAGGTGGCAGGGACAGGAGGCAGACGTCGGACCATGCTAGGCAGGTAGAAGGGGCAGTAGCAGCTCAACAGAACACTCAGAATAGATAGGAGCATGGCAGGTGCTTGGAATATGGTGGGCAGAAAGGAGGGAGCAGGGGCATGCACACAGGCTTCAGAAGACAAGTTGAAAGTGAGTGGGGCATCAAGCTAAGCACAGAGGCTAAGCAGGAGGGCAATTATGAGGCATAGAATTGGACAATGGAGGGCATGAGGAATGGGCAGGGACCTCAAGCTCAATGGAGGGCAGTGGCAGCACATCAGACCATGCAGGACAGGAGGGAGGGGGCTTGTGAATGGACTCGCACAACAGAGGGTATGAAGGAGGTAGATGGGGCAGCAAGCTAGCTATTCAGGGCATGCAGGAAGTGCAAACAATCATGGGTTTGTTAAGTGCGACTACTCACCCGTAAGGGTCTCAAGGTGCTGGGGTGGAGGGGAGGTACAGGATCCTATCCATCAAGGAGGAGGTCTATGGAAGAGCCATGTTTTGAGGTTCCTCGTGAAGATGGGAAGTGATGTCGTCTGTCTAAGGTGGAGGGGGAGGGCATTCCAGTCTCTGGTGGCGAGGAAGGAGAAGGAGTGTCCTCCCGATCTGGACTTCCTGGTGCGGGGGACTACAGCGTGGAATGATCATAGGATCCTTTGGTGTGTGTGGAATTTGAGTCAGCTGTTCCGGTACGCTGGTCCAGTGTTGTGGAGGGCTTTGTGTGCGTGGGTGAGAATCTTGTAGGTGATTCTTGCCTCGATGGGGAGTCATCGGAGTGTGTGCAGGTGCTGGGAGATGTGGCAGTGTCGTGGCAGGTTGAGGATTAGACTGGCGGCAGCGTTCTGGATGTTTTGTAGCTTGTGGGTGAGGTTTTGGTTGATTCCAGCATAGAGTGGGTTGCCATAGTCAAGTCTACTGGTGACGAGGGCATGAGTGACGGTCATTATGTGTTCGAGGGGAATCCATTTGAAGGTCTTGCATAGGAGGCAGAGGGTGTGGAAGCAGGAGGATGCAACAGAGATGATCTTGCTGTCCATTTTGAGTTCGGAGTCCAGGATGATTCCGAGGTTGTGTGTGAGGTCTGTGGGGGTGGGTGGGCTCTGAAGGCAGGGGGCCACAAGGTGTCGTTCCAGGCATGTGGTGTGGTCCCATGATTAGTACTTATGTTCTGTCCGTGTAGAGTTGTAGACAGCTGCTCTTCATCCATTTGGTGATTGCTTCCATGCCTTCTTGAAATTTGTGTTTGGCTGCATTGGGTTCGTTGGATAGGGAGAGGATGAGTTGGGTGTCGTCTGCGTATAAAACAATGTTGAGTCCGTGGGTTCTGATGATGGGGCGAGCGGAGCCATGTAGACGTTGAACAGCGTGGGGCTGAGGGAGTATCCTTGGTGGACTCTGCAGGTGGTCGGTGTAGGGTCTGAGTGGAAGGGAGGGAGTCTGACCCGCTTTGTTCTACCGGAGAGGAATGAGCGGATCCAGTCGAGGGCTTTGTACCGGATCCCTGCGTCGTGAAGTCTGCGTGTTATGGTGCTGTGAGAGATTGTGTCGAAGGCCACAGAGTGGTCGAGGAGGATGAGGGCTACGGTCTCTCCTCTGTCCAGGAGGGAGCGGCTGTCATCTGTTGCGGCGAGGAGGGGGGTTTCTGTACTGTGGTTCTTTCTGAAGCCAGAGTGGGTTGGATTCAACGGTTTTGTGCTCTTCGATGAAGGTGGCGCGTTGGCTGTTGGTGGCTTTCTCGATGATTTTTGCTGGGAACGGGAGCAGGGAGATGGGTCTGTAGTTCTTGAGGTCCGTGGGGTCCGCCGAGGGTTTCTTCAGGAGTGGGTTGATCTCGGAGTGCTTCCAGTCATAGGGGAAGTAGGCGTTTGCGAGGGAACAGTTGATGGTGTGACAAAGCATGGGTGAGATTGTGTTGGCAGCTCTGTTGAAGATGTGGTGGGACCGGGGTCCGTTGGGGCACCGGAGTGGATTGACTTCATCGTCTTCAGTGTGTCTTTGGTGGTGAGGGCTGTCCAGCTGTCAATCATTGGCTTCAAGGTGTCGGGGGTGGTTGGTAAGGGTTCTGAATGTTGGCTGTCTTCATCCAAATTTTCATAAATGTTCTTGATTTTGTGGTGGAAGAAGGTGCTGACTTTGTCACAGAGGTCTTGTGAAGGAGGGATGTCTGTAGACTCGCTGATGGGTGAGATCGTTGAGGATGCTGAAGATTTCTTTGCTGTTGTGGGCGTGCGAGTAGATTCTGTCTTTGATTGCTTTCTTTCTTGTATTTCTGATGAGTTGGTGGTGAGCGTTGGTGTCAGCTCTGAAGTTGTTGTGGGCTTCTGTAGATTTGGAGTTCCTCCAGGCCTTTTCAAGGCAGTGCCATGTGTGTCTGGACTCTTGGAGTTCGGTGGTAAGCCAGCTGGCTTTCCTGACATGTGTGTTGTTGTTCTTCTTGAGGGGGGCTATGTTGTTGGCGCTGTCGGAGATCCATCTATGCAGGATTCGGGCTGCGGTGTTGGGGTCATCATTGTCCGCGATGGTTGGGGTGGAGTTGCCGAGTGAGGAGGTGAGTTTGTCGTTATTGATTTTGGTTAAATTTCTTCGTGGGAGCAGGTATTGAGTTCTGTGGATGGTGAGTGTTCTGAAAGTGAAGTGGATGCAGCGATGGTCTGTCCACAGGAGTTCCGTGGTGTGGCAGAAAGTGAAAGTGATGGAGTTTCCTGTTGTGAAGATGGGGTTGAGGGTGTGTCCTGCTGAATGAGTAGGTTCAGTCATGATCTGGCAGAGTCCTATGTTGTGGAGGTTGTCCAGGAGGGATGTGGTGTTGGGGTCTTGTTGGTTGTCGAGGTGCAACTTGAGGTCTCCCATCAAGGTGTAGTTGGTGGACGCGATGGCCTGCAGGGTAATGTTGTCCGTGATGGAGTTGGTGATGGTCTGTGGGGTCCGAGTGGTCGGAAGATGAGGTTCCCAGGAGGGTGGTAGTAGGGCTGGCCTGTATACTGAAGTGTAGGTGTTCCATCAGGTCTGTGCGCTCTTCGGGAGGTGTGATCAGCTGGAGGGTGCATTTTTGTGGACAATGGTGATTCCCACCCTCCAGGGCAGGTGGGCGGTCTTTCCGGGGGATCTTGTATCCTTGCGGAATGGTGATGGCAATGTCAGGTCCCGAGGTTTTGTTGGTCCAGGTTTCAGTGAAGAATACAACATCCGGGGTGGTGCTGTCAAGGAGGTCCCATATTTCAGTGGCATGTTTGTGGAGGGATCGGATGTTGAGAAGGATGAATTGCAGGGTCTTTGGTGGGGTTGTGTTCATGCGGGCGGGTTGTGCTGGATCCTTGGTCTTGGCGGTGCTACAGGAGTGGTGGCAGCAGTGACAGCTGAAGGGTCCGTGGGTGTCGGCTGGTGATGCTAGCTTGCAGTTGTTGTTGCGACCTGGGTTGAGTGCGTGAGGTGCCGCTGGGTTGTAGCGTTGGCGGTTCAGAGGTCCAGGGTTTCTGGCGCTGTTCGCGTTCGGGACACGGATGGGCACAGACAGGCTTGCCTTTGGCATGCCTTTGGCATGGCCGCCATTAAGTAGGAGTCGGGGAGGGCTGGATAGCTGGGAGGCAGCAGCGGGGACTGCAGGAAAACGGGCTTGAAGTGCCCAGAAAAAGGAGCGAAAACAGTGCAAAAGTTAAAAAAGAAAAATGAAGAGTGATAGAAAAGTGATAAAAGTGATAGGAAGAGAGTAAGAGGGTAAACAATGAAGGTGAAAGTAAAAAGGTTACAGAATGAAGCATGCAGAATAAACAGAGTGAGAGAAGGGGTGAGATGTCCACTGGACCACCAGGGATGAGGCGCAGGTATAGCCTGCGGGTGGAGGAGGGCCTCAAACATCAACACTCGAGAGTGCAGGGGCTCAGGAGGGCCTCACTTGATGGTGGATCTGCGAGGGTGGGATAGCAATTTTTCTGAAAATTAGTCAGTGGTCTTGCTGGCAGGACAATAACCAAAAATGGTTGAAATGAGGTAACAGGGTCATGGACTTGGACAATGGATGGCAAGGAGGAGGGGGCAGGAGCACTAAAAATTCCCTTACCACCCTAAACCCTAACAAATTTCCTGTCTCCCAAAGACCCCCAAAAGCCCATACCCAACCTAAACCCGAAAGAGTACCTTACCACTCAAACACACACATTCACCCTGAACTCTAAAAATACAATTTTCATACAAAAACCCATACCCACCTGAAACTATCAAAATTCCCTTGCACCCAAAAATTCAAACCCACTCTAAACCTTAAAAATTCCCTTGAGACCCAAAAACCCATACCCACCCTGAAGCCTAAAAAATTCCTTACTACCCATTTCTTCTAAACATAAAGCAGGAGCTTTCACATAGTACAGCCTCCTAATTAAAGTTCACATTGTTGAGCGGTGTACAGCTAACATCCTGAAATGGTGAAAGGTGCTTTGGCACAACTTTATTAATAAACAAGCTACACACATTTGTTTGCTTTCTGACCTTGCAAAGATATAATTCCTGTAAAGTACTTATTTTGTGTTTTACGGCCGCAGCATGACGGAACCACTCCGTCATGAGCACACCGCACCCGTGGCTCATGACGGAGTGGTTCCGTCATGAGCACGGAAAGGGTTAATATATCAATGGATTGCTGACAAATACTACACACACCAATACAATTCCATTTGTATACAGGGCCTGACTACGCCTTCCCTGCATCTCTTCTGCAATAACTGGCTCTACATTTCTAAATACCATCACCTCTTTCACTGTATGAGTGGCATTCTTCATTTCATAACATCGTCCATCGTTCATCAATAGTATGAACTAATGTGTTATTGTGGTTTCTTCAATAATGAAAGGCTCTGTAGTAGAAGAATGTATCCATTCTTCTTTAAACACAATACAAAAGTTACTTCTATTCACCAGTCTTTTCTTCTGGTTTTGTTTCCTTATTTTCAAGACCATTGAGACAATAGTTGTCATTATAATTATAATCACAATGAAAAGCTTCCTCTTCAAAGCAAAAACCTTATGAGCTACTCCCTCAACTCTTCTGTTTTCGTTTCAGTGCCTCTCTCCTTCTCCTTCTCCTTCTACTATACTTCTTCATGTTTCTCAGTAGATTTACAACCACTCTACCACAAAACATCCTGATTCCGATTTCCTTAAACTGCTTCTATCTCCTGGTTAAGGTGTGTCCATCTTTGTTACATTCTTTCTTGTCCTTGTAATATCCATTTTGTCCACTCTTATTTTTTCTCATAGTTTTCGTTTTGTGTTCATTATTTTGAAATCTTTGCAGGTATCTACATATATTTTTGAGAAATGACTTTGTCCTCTTACCAGTAGCCCTCTTCTTTTTACCACTTTTTCAGCATTTTGCCTCTTTTGTGTCTCAGTTCTGCATGGATACTGTAGTTGCTTCCGTTCCTTTTTCCTCCAAGATTGTGTAGCCATTCTAACTGTCTGTATTTATGTTGAGATTTTTGTAAAAAAATGTATATTTTAATTTTTACTCTAGCCAACATATCAACTACTTTACTACTGAATTACACATGATATAAAAACTGTTTTTATGTTATGTTGCAGTTTTAAATCTACAGTTGAACTTACCTCTACAACTACATGCACTAAACCCATAACAAAACACAAAACTTTATTTATTAGTTGCCTTTTAACATTATAGCACCCTCTCCTACAACACAGAGGCACCATATATCAGTTTTCACTCATACATGGTGAAACTAGACCAGTTTATCCCTTCTGTAGTAAATTTTAAAATTAACATCAACCGAAGTGTAGAAATACATACAGTGTTTCAAGCATATAAATCTGAAAACACAAGATAAGAGCTATTTGGGTGCCGCTCTACCACTGTGTCACTGGTGGATTTAGTATCGCAGTACTTTTCTACTTAGACTGATTGCATATATAATCCACCAAATGGTTCTAAAAGACTACATATTCCTCACTAAAGCTGTGTTTGAGCACATTGATACTCCCTGGATTATTGAATGAGTGCATAGGTAGATCCTAGGTGATTGCCTGAGGATAGAGGGAGTGCCTGGACAATTTCATGAGTATGTGGGAACTTCGTGGGTAGTTCCATATGTGAATAGTTACTGCCTTCATATTTGCATGGGTATATCACTACTATTTGGGAGTTTGGATGAGTGCATGAGTAGTGCCTGAATGATTAGATACGTGCATGACTAATGCTTCAATAATTCAAAACATGCATAGATAGTGGTTGTATAAATAAATTAGTGCAGCTTTAGTGCCTGGATGATTGCAGGAGTGCATGTATAGTGGGTTCCTACCCACTTTCACTGCATGCATAGTATATAGGTAATTTACAGAGAGCATGGATAATGTGTATGGGAATTTTTAACTGCATGCTTAGCACCTGAAACATTGCCGGAATGCATGAGTAGTTTCAATGAATGGATGAGTACACAACTGCTTCCCATGTGTTTTTGGTTGAAGGCACAGGTAGTTCCTGGGTGATTAGATTATTACATGGCTAGTGCCTGTATAATTGAATGAGTGCATCAGTAGTGCCTGGCTGATTAGATGAGTGCATGACTCGTGTCTGAGTGATTGCATGAGTCCATTGATAAAGCTTAAGGTATTGGATGGAAGAAAGTGTACAACTGGGAAGATTGTATTAGTGCAGCAGTATTTTTTCAGTAATTGTATATGCGGATAGATATTGGAAGGTTCACTGCAAAGGTACTCTCCATATAATTGGATGAGTGCATGGGTTGTGCCTCAGTATTTCAATGAGTGCATGGGTTGTAAGTAGGTATAAGGATGTGTGCATAGATTGTGCCTGCATGTTTGAATGACTACATAGGTACAGACTTGGGGATTGTATAAGTGAATGGTTAGTGCTTGGGTGATTTGGATAATTGCATGAATAGTGCCTACATAGTTGAATGACTACATAATTAGTGCCTGCATGAGTCCAAGATTGCAGATAGAGTGCTTGGGCGATTGAGTAAGTGCATGGATAGTGCATTAGTGATTTAATGACTGCCTGAACAGTAACTGGGTGATTGGATGAGTGCCTGAGTAGTGCATGGCTAACTGTGAAAGTACCTCCATTGCTGTTAGATACATACCAGTTGTGACTATATCTGTGACCCATTGTTTAAGTCATTTTGTCTGTATCAAACTATGTTAGCGTATCTATCATTTTCTACTGAGCTATGTGTGAGTGAAGTCTACATATCACACTTGATATATAATTGCATACATGGCTGTCTAGGAGCATACATTGCTCTGTTACTTAGCGTGCACATTCATCAGTATATTTCTAAAGCTGAAATCAAACAATTCTCACTTTTTAAAAGCACAAAACATATTTATTGTGTCTTTAAAACATATATTCAGCATTTCTGAAAGCAAAGTTACACACCAAGTGAAGCTAGCACGAAAACTCTCAACATACATTCTGCACTATTAACTCTTAACAGTTTTAAACACAGCATGTTTAAAGAAATACACCCCCTCAGCATATGCATGACATTGTCAACAACCTTAAAGAACATATCACTATGTAAACATATATGCGATTTCATAATATATATGCACCTTCAGGCCATCTTTCCCAAAATTATAGCTCTCTATATATTTAAGTAAACTCAAGAGTCTCATTGCAGAACTTGGGGAGTGATGGCATCTGTTGGAGGTGGAGAAGGAGAGAGTTTGATTCCTTTGCAGCGAGGAGCGAGAAAGAGTGTCCTCCTGCTTTGGTCTTCTTGATGCGAGGTACCGTCCCAAGTGAGAGCTACGCACAGTTGAGGGATCATTGGGGTGCATGGAATGTGAGGCGGTGGTTGATGTAGGTGGGTCCGGTGTTTTGAAGGGCCTTGTGAACGTGGGTGAGAAGACTGAAGGTGAGTCTCTTCTCGAGGAGGAGCCAGTGTAGTGTCCATAGGTGTTGGCTGATGTGGCAGTGGAGTGGTAGGTTGAGGACAGGTCAGACGGTGGTGTTTTGGACGTTCTGGAGTTTTCGGCTCATGTTCTTGTTGATCCTGGTGTAGAGTGCTTTGCCGTAACCCAGTCTGCTGCTAATGAGGGCATGAGTGACTGTTTTCCTGTGTTCGAGGGAATCCAGTTGAAGGTCTTTCAGAGTAGTCAGAGGGTGTGGTAGTAGGAAGAGGTGACGGCACTGATCTGGTGGTCTATTTTGAGTCCAGAGTCCAAGATGAGTCTGAGGTTGCGTGTGTCGTTCATGGGTGCATGGGGGTTCCCGAGGGCAGGGGATCACCAGGTTTTGTTCCAGGCATCGGGGTGTGGGCCCATGATGAGGACCTCGGTTTTGTCCGTGTTGAGTTGTAGGCAGCTGTTCTTCATCCATCTGGCGACTTCTGCTATTCCGTCTTTAAAGTTGTGTTTGGTGATGTTGGGTTGGTTGGATAGGGAGAGGATGACTTGGGTGTCGTCTGCATATGATATGATGTTGAGTCCGTGTGATCTGACGATGGATGCGAGCGGGCAATGTAGATGTTAAACAGGGTCAAGCTGATCGAGGATCCTTGTGGGACTCCGCAGATGGTCGGTGTGGGTTCTGAGAGGAAAGTAGGAAGTCTGACCCGTTGCGTTCTGCCAGAGAGGAAAGAGCAGATCTAGTCGAGGTCCTTGTTCCAGATTCCTATGTCATGGAGTCTGCGGGCTAGGGTGTGATGAGTGTCAAAGGCTGCAGAAGTGTCAAGTTAGGTCTTGTTGTGCATGGATTGTTTTGTGGTGATCTGTCTAATGGGGGCTGAGAAAAAGGTGTGTTTTCCATGTTGAGTTTCATAGAAATTTTAGACACGCTTGCAGCCTGAACCACTGAACAGATATATACCACATTTGGCAGAAAGGTAGAGTTTGTTACACAGATTCTGCTTTTTATTTTTTATATAAATCCATTTTGTAATTTTTGAGAAATTAAAAAAAATTATAGTTGGTGATACCTATGGCTAATTTTTGCTGATATAGCGATTAAACACGAATGTGCACACCAAAAGGAATGCTGTGATTGGCTGGTCTCAACCTGTACAGAAAGCTGGGGGCCACCATTTTATAGATCAGTGAACTGTTCCCATGGCTGAAAAATCAGGATAAATCTGTTATATAATTGTTAAGGGTAGAGGTACTTTGACCCCATGTTTGACAAATAAGTTGTGTCAATTTCTTTTTTTTTTTACAACTCACGATTTTCGTATAGACTCCGCAACCATCAGCTCACCCCCTGTTTAATGTTGTGGAACATCACAATATTTGTGATGTCCCCACAAATATTCGTTAAAAAATAAAACAAAATAAATATATACATACCTACTGTCAGTTTTGCTTAAACATTAACTCACTCACTGACAGACATTCACACATCCAGTGAAAGATCCAGTCATTGACTCATACAGCCTCTCAAAGTCCCAGTCTAAGACCGACACAGCCACTCACAGACTGACACATTTACTCACTGACCTTCTCAGAGACTCATCCACCCATTCACAGACCCACTCAGACAGTCATGCAGGCACTCAGAGACCCACTCAGAGACTCATGCACCCACTCGCAGACTCATGTAGACACTTATATCCACACTCACAGACCTACTCAGAAACTCATGTACCCTCTCACAGACCCACTGAGTCTCTCATGCATCCATTTACAGACCTACTCAGAGACTCACACACACACTCACAGACCCACTCAGACATCCTCACACCCACTCACAGACCCACTCAGAGACTCACACATCCACTCACAGACCCAGTTAAAGACTCATGCACTTGCTCACAGACTCACTGATGTTCTTTGTCACAAACTCACTCAGACAGTGATGCACCCATGCTCATAGACTCATTCAGAGACTTGCATACACAGTTACTCACACACTCAGACACTAATGCACCCAGTGATAGTTGCTAAACAATCATACATGCTATGCCAGACACATTGAGAGATTAATACATGTTTTTAAATTTTATTTAGAAAGCAATATTTGCAGTGTGATGGCTAGAATACATTTTTTAACGTATACATTTTAAATTGGCTGTTGGCCATTTCATGTATGCTTTTGTCTTGTGTTTTCGCAATGTATTGTTGCGGTGAATTTAAAAAAAAATGAAAAAAAGATATTTATAAAGTAAAAAAAGAACAATATTTTGGGTACAAAGATGGCTCTGAGAGGAGCCATTGTGTTGATTGTGTTTATATCACACCTACACATAAGACCAGATGCAGAGTTTCATATTGATCAGAAACACCCGGTTGCCTTTGTCTGTAAAGTGCACTCCATCACTTCTATGCATTCCATGCATGTCAACACACAGGTTATTGTTGTAGATCAAGCCCATATTATGATCTCTGAGAAATGCAAAAACAGTTTTATTAATATGCTTCCTGGCTTTGTCAATCTGTGGACCACTTCCAATTCTGTTTTTTGGCATACACTGGAGTACACCCAGAGAGTGTGAGTGAAAAGAGTAATTCATTCTGCAAAGATATCTTTAATTAGGATTCCCAGTCCTACCCCAGTCAGTGTGCCTAGGCCATGGCCACCACAGTGCTTTTAACCAAAGGTAGCAATTGATGACACTGTAACACTCTCTAGCCAATCTATTTAATGTCCATATTAGCCAAACCCATGTCTCTGTCAATACCTCTCTTCCTAGCAGCTTCTCTAACGCCAGAAGACATACTTTTGGCCCACAATACACACTCTAGCCATTTTGAAGTGAAGCTGCAGTAGCAGACAGGAGAAGGCTGGAGCATGTATATGTGAACATGTAGGTGAATTAAATTAGGTAGTGTGTTGAGAGCAGCAGTAGCAACATATGTGTTAGGAGTGTATTGGGGGAAGGGTGTCAAAGACACAGGTCACTATTTCTTGTAAATATGATGTGTTTGGACTCAGTTTAGTGTAAAGATATTTAATTTCCTACTAAGGGGTTGCTAAAAAGTGTCATGTATTCTTGAAGTTCTAAAAGTATGAAGTAAAATATGTTTATGGACTCACATTTTTTTTTACGAATACATCTCAATGATAGTGATGACGACATAGACAAAAAGGCATCCATTTTGGTGGTCTTTGTAAAAGGGAGCGAGAGGGTTAACACATGCTAACCATTGAGAAGTACACTTCCAATACTACAATATGAAAGGAATGTTTTCATTTGCTGCTTTCTGCAGTATTGAAGAGTAAAAAGTTGAAAAAGTGGCAATTTATGGTTGCTTTGTATGAGAATGGTGAGCCATTCTTGTGCTTAGTTTTTACAAGCCCTGAGCCTGTTGTATCTAACTAATAAGAGCAAAAAAGCAATTTGATACAAAAAGTCATCTTCTGGTATGTGAATTACATTAGTTTTTAACCCCAAAAATAGATTAAGAAAGTATATGTGTATGTGAGATTGTAAAAAAAGAGTTTGGTAGTATGAATGCTTTTACATATTTATTACTAGGACAGTAAGACACAGTTTGTGTTAAAAACACTGTGCTCTAATGGTTAAAGTTGTGTGTAATAGTTTATTCAAAGATATAGAAGTTTAATATGTGTTTACATGATCTGCTGAGGAAAAATAATGCTTTTCTTTGCATTGTGGGAGTAGTAGTCCTAGTTATTCCATTGTAAAGGAGGACGAGACAATTTAGAAATGAAACAGGAAAAAATGCATTGTAGGTATATATGAATTATGAACTTGTGAAACTTGTCCCATAACTATTAGATATTCTTTAGCATACCTTTTCCAAATTATAATGCAGGTTTGTATATGCTTAGATGTGAGATATGTTCATTAAGCTTGTAGGAAGTCACATATATGCGATGAGGCTGCTAGGTATAGTTAAACATGTAGTGTTTAAAAATAACTCAGGTTTACTAGTGCACACTGCCAGTTTCTAGTTTGACTTTGGATGTAAAATCTTTTTGTGAAGTGCTATAAGCTTCTTTTAGAACAAATAACTGAACTGTGAGAAATGCTGTGGCTATGCATAAAGCATGGTCTTTTGTGCTGAAACGTTTAAAACGTATTGTTCTTACTTTTTTGAATTAGTGATGCTTTTCCAGACTCTTATTGGAATATGCTATAATACCCATTAACCTGCTACAATTGGTGTTTTCAAATAATATATGGTCTCTCTGACCCACTGATAGATCAATAGTTGGAGTTATACATTCACTAACTTACTTTGAAACTAGTTATATATCCAACAGTATTCAAGACAGTTCTACAGATGACTATATAGCTCCTTATACAGACAGTGAGATATGTATTGACATATACGTACAGATTGAAAGAGATATAGAGATTTCAAATTAGAGAATCACATACTGGCATATTTACTTAAACATCTCATGATTGTTGCACCTACTCCATAAGGAGGGTATTTTTTGTTTGAAAGGTAACAGATATACTCTAAAGATTGAGTGAGCTATATGCACTCCTAGAAACCTGTGTGCCAAAATATACATTCTATCTGCCACCCAGAGTTCATTCTCACATACCTAAGTAGAAAAGCAGACAGACAGTAAAAGACTCAGTGGGATACTAGGTGAAGCATGTAAACATTCTGTCAGACAGATGGAGAGAGCTCATATGTTTCTACCGCTAATGTGAACAAATGCACACAAAGTTAAATATCTGGATACACACTAATACACCCAGAAACAAATCCATGGAGCCCATTGCAGACACATTTAAAGCAGCATATGCGTTACAAATAGCAGCAGACATTAACTTACATGCACATGCAATCACAGTCACAGATAGTAACTGAGATAGTCATTTAGACATGTGCTAAATAACTAAGACTTTCAAGTCTATCATGCAGAGAGAAACAGCTCTTGCAACATGTTTTGGGCCTACTACAGTTGCGCCTGTTCTTCTAACATATATATGTTACGACTAAGGTAGCCTGCAAGTAGGCTATTGAGTAGGCTGCTATGTGTTTAAAAGGTAACACATGTAATCTGAAGAAGAACTTAGCTATATGCACTTCTACAGACCTGTGTACCTAAGTATTAATTTGTCTTGTCATTCATGCATGAATCTGACATACCTAATAGAAAAGCAGACAGACATTAAAACACCCATAGAGACTGTGACAGACGTATCAAAACAGTCATTCACACAGACAGGCAGAACTCATATGTACCTACTGCTAATGGAGGCAGTTGCACTCACAGTTAAATAACCCATATACTAATACACCCATGAAGGAATCTATGGAGCCCCTTATAAATACATTTATAGCAGATTATGTGTCACAAAGAGAGGCAGACATTTACTAACAATCTTACATACATATCAAATCACAGCCCCTCACAACAACTGAGACACTCTGTTAAGCAACTCACAGTTTCAGAACTACCATGGACAGAAGTAGTGCTTGCATTATGTCTTAGGACTGATATCCTTTAGCCTGTGCATGCAGTTGTACTGCTAGGCCAACTTTCACATTTAATAGTACTACAAAAGGCATACACATCTCTTCTACCATATATAGGTAAACTCTAAGATAACCTGTAGGTAGGGCATAGGTTAGGGTGCTATGTGCCTAAAAGGTAACTCATGTAGTCTGAAGTTCCAGGGAGATGTATGCACTTGTACTCACCCATGTGCCTAATTATAAATCCACCCTGCCATTCAGGCTTTCTTCTCACATTCCTAAATAGAAAGGTAGACGGACATTAAAACACCCATAGAGACTACCAAAAACACCTAAACATTCTCACACAGACCTGCAGAACTGATATGTATCTAGCTCTAATGTAGACAGTTGCACATACATTTAAATAACCCAAAACTCACTAAAACAGTCAGGAGGTCATTCATGCAGAGCTTTACACACATTTAGAGAAGCATACATGTCACATAAAGGGACAGTCATTTACTGTCAAATTTACATACACATGCAATCACAGCCTTTGATGGGAACTAACACACTAACTCATATATCTGCTCACGAATAGGCACTTTCAGGTCTACTATCCAGTAAAGTAGCCCTTCCATTATGTCTTGGGACTATTACACTTGAGTCTCAGGCACTTTGAGAAGCATCTAAACATTCACTCTCACACACAGACAGAATTGTTATGTACCTAGTAGTAATGGAGGCACTTGTACTCACAGTTCCACAACCCAATACTCACTATTAGACCAAAGAAGCAATCAGTGCAGCCCGTTATATATACATTTAAAAAACTATAGAAGCCAGAAAAACAGGTACTCATATACCAACAAAGTTAGATACAAAAACAAGCAGGTCATCACATAGAGACTGAGACACTTATTAAATATCTACTGAAGAACTCACACTTTCAATTTCAGCATTCAAAGAAGTAGGCCTGGTTCTCTTGAGTGTGTGTATACACTTTTGCTTATATGCCTACTTGGAATGTAAAAGCCCTTGCAAGCCTTAACATGCTGTTGTATCACATAAGACTCACCTCTAAGGTAGGCTACAGCTAGGCCATAGGGCATATTTGAATGTGCTTAAAATGTAACATACTTAGTTAAAAGTTTCAATGACCTTCATGCAAACACTTAGAGACCCATAAACGCACTCATAGATCACCCTAAATATTGTAGTAATAGAACTCTTAATGTTCATAATTCAGCCTGTAATACTACATCTCAAAAAGGTAAACAAAACAAAAATTCAGAGCAGAAAAAAAGAGAAACAAGGATTCTATGTCCTTACAACTGAGAAACAACAGGGGCAAAATGCTGAGAAAGTGATGAAAGAGAAAAGACGTGCTGGTAAAAGAACTAAGACATGTCTGAAAATTGTATGTTGTCAACTTAAAAAAATACAAAATTGAGTAATCATAAAAGAAAGTTTATGGCCAAGTAAGAAAGGAGACAAAGTCTGGTATGTAAAGGCTAAAACGTTGTGCAAAGAAGGACAGTCTAACCAGAAGGCAGAAGCAGTTTAAGGAAATCAGAGATAGAATGTTCCGTTGTAGAGTAATTCATAATCTATCAAAAACTTAAAAGAGTTATAGAAGAAGAAGAGAAGCAGTCATACAAAAGGAGCGTGTTGAGGGTGAAGTCATTACAGTGTTTACTCTTGAGAGTAAGATATTTATTTTGATTCTAAACAGAATGAAGACACTAGACAAAACCGCATTGTCTATGAGGATAAAAAGCCAAAAGAAAATACCATAGACGTAACTTTTGCAAAGTTTTTAGTGGTGAATGGTGAGTGGTTTCATACTTCCAGTACTGAGCCTTTCTTTAATGAAGAAAGCTAATTGCAAGAGAACAAATTAGTACATATAGTTGACAAATTTGGAAGATGTTATGAGATGTATGATGGGTGTCCTATTCAAAAAGAAGTGATGGTACCTAGAAATGTAGTGGAAATCAAAATTGAAGAGATACAGGGAAGGCATAGACAGGCCCCTGTATATAAATAGCATTGTAGCAGTGTTTTCAGTGTTCGGTAGGAATCAATTGATATATTGAAAAATGTCATATGTATGTTTCCCTGCAAAAGTTTGAAACAGAAAATTAGATTAGATTCATGCAAAGTAAGGAAGTATACTAATTTGCAAGGACATTTGCTAGCATGTCTGTCAAAGAAAGTGTACAGAAGTACTTTTCATCATTTTAGAATATTAGCTGTTCATCACTCTGAAATGTGAATAAAAGTTAGGAGGCTTTACTCTGATAAAAGACCTGCCCTTTTTTTTCTGAGTAAAAATGAATAGAGCTCTTTTGCATTGTACAGTAGCAGAGTTACACAAGTTTTGTGATGATGTTCAGTTAATTTTTTTGGTCCTGAAGAGGAGTGTATGGAAAATGAGGACTTGGTATCTGTAGCAGTTCCAGAAAAACATAAAGGTAGTAATATTGACAACTTCCAAGAAGAGATTAGAAAGTTTAGTAGTGTTTCTTCAGAGATACCAAACTCTGCTGTTGATGAACTGACTACGAAAGTCAAATTCGGAATATTCATTTGTATACGGGAAAAAGAGAACAAAGATAAGTGGTGAAAGTTTGTAACTTTATTATGTGCAGAGGAATAATTTAACGGCTTCATTCAACAAATTAGATGTAAGTACTGTTATAGTAAATTAGAGAATAAGTGCCAGCTACAGTAGTCCAAAACAACTTAGAACTAGTTTCAGTTCCACTAGTCAGTGATGAAGACACCATCAAGACCATGAACTCCATACACTCCGGATCCCCATCTGACCCATGCCCCCACCACGTCTTCAATAAAGCCAGCACAACCATCGCACCCCAACTCCGGAAAATAATCAACTCCTCCTTCGAGACAGCAACCTTCCCGGAAAGCTGGAAGCATGCTGAGATCAACGCCCTACTAAAGAAACCCAAGGCGGACCCCAAGGACCTCAAGAACTTCCGGCCCATCTCCCTGCTCCCCTTCCCAGCGAAAGTACAGAGAAGATTGTCAACAGACAGCTGACCCGCTACCTCGAAGACAACAACATCCTGGACCCATCTCAGTCAGGGTTCCGCAGCAACCACAGCACAGAGACCGCCCTCATCGCCGCCACCGACGACGTCAGGATCCTGATGGACAAAGGAGAAACAGCCGCCCACATCCTTCTAGACCTATCAGCAGCCTTCGACACGGTCTGCCACCGCACTCTAGCAGCACGCCTCCATGACGCCGGAATCCAAGAGAAGGCCTTAGCCTGGACCACTTCCTTCCTCACCGGCAGAACCCAGAGCGTCCGCCTCCCACCCTTCCACTCCAAGACCACCGAGATCATCTGCGGCGTCCCTCAGGGATCCTCCCTCAGCCCGACGCAGTTCAACATCTACATGACACCACTCGCCCACGTCGCATGACAACACAGCCTCAACATCATCTCCTACGCCAACAACACCCAGCTGATCATATCCCTCACCGGAGACCCCCACACCGCCAAAGCCAACCTCTACAGAGGAATGAAGGCCATCGCCGAATGGATGAAGCACAGCAAATTGAAGCTGAACTCAACAGGACAGAGGTCCTCATCCTCGACTCCACTCCCTCCGCCTAGGGCGACTCCTGGTGGCCAACATCGCTAGGAGCAGCCCCAAAACCCACCAACCACGCACGCAATGTGGGGATCATCCTAGACTCTGCCCTCTCCATGACCAAGCAAGTCAACGCAGTTTCCGTATCCTGCTTCAACACCCTCCGTATGCTCCGCAGAATCTTCAAATGGATCACCCCCGACACCAGAAAGACCGTCACTCATGCACTCATCACTAGCAGACTGGACTACGGGAACGCCCTCTATGCAGGAACTACAACCAAGCTCCTGAAGCGGCTGCAATGCATCCAGAACACCTCGGCACGACTGATCCTCGACATCCCACGACGCAACCACATCACACCCCACCTGAGAGACCTGCATTGGCTTCCCCTCAACAAGAGGATCACCTTCAAACTCCTCATCCACGCACACAAGGCCCTCCACAACACTGGACCATTATACCTCAACCACTGACTCAACTTCCACACCCCCACCCGCAGCCTCCGCTCTGCCAACCTCGCCCTCGCCACAGTACCTCGCACACGAAAAACCACCGCCGGCGGCAGATCCTTCTCCTTCCTCGCCGCCAAGACCTGGAACACTTTCCCTACCAACCCACGACAGACCCAGGACCTGCTGGCCTACAGAAGACTCCTCAAGACCTGGCTCTTCGATCAGTAGCAGCCCCCCCAGCGCCTTGAGACCCTTACAGGTATGTAGCGCGCTTTACAAATGCATCTGTATTGTATTGTACTAGAACTTCAAGATCTGAATGTATAGGAATCAATTCTTATTCAGTGTATGTATCCATTCCAAGCTATGGTTCGTATGGAATGAAAGACAGGGAAGTGACCTCCAATTGAGCTCCTGAAAGATTTGAAAGGTATAGTTGTATATTTACCATTAGATTTGAAGCAGAATATTGAAATTGTAGGAGTACAGAGAGATTTTTTTTTTTTTTTTTTAGGTCAAATTGAGTTTTAATTGAGAATCACACATAGAGTATCTCAAGGTAATTAATTAGCAAACTGGTAGGTAATTGTGAGCTGCACTCCAGATTTGAGCTAGACCGAAAACATTATTTATTTTTTTTGTTAAATAATTTTTATTAAGATAAGAAAGCACAGGATTACAAGTATGAATTAAGCCAATAAGAGTATAAGTATAAGCAGACAGGTAAATATAAAGTAGTAGTAATACATTAAGCAAATAATACATAGAAAAAGGTAGTATACTTTATGAACAGAGATAATAATGTTGCTAAAAACAAGAGGCTAGAACAAGAATTATTGTATTATAATAGTACACAAAGAACCTGAGGACATAGTGAGAATGAGTAAAATCTGTAAGTAATAGGTTAATTTTTTGTTTTTTATCAAAAAAGGGAAAAAAGAAAAAGAAAACAAAAGAACAGAGAGAAGGGAGAAGAAGAGAAAGAGAGGAGAAGAAGAAAAGAGGAAAGAGATTATGCTGTTGGTGACAGAAAAGATGTAAAGGGAAGCCATAATAAATCAGATTTGATTTGAAGATGAATGGAGGGTTGAGGAATAGAGGCGATTCTATGTTCATCACATATAAAGTTCCACCAATGTAAAAAGGATAGTTTAGAGTTGTCTTTCCAACAAGTTAGTATAACTTTAAAGGCCACAGCAAGAAATAAATCCAGTAAGGGTGAAATAGGAGTCACTGTATCAAAAGCTGGCGACAAAGTGCCTAAAAATACATTTTGAATATTAAGTTGTAATTTATGAGAAAAAATCACAGCACATTTTGACCAAATAGCATCCCAGAAAGCATAAACCTTAGGACAATAAAATAATAGATGCAATAAAGAACCTTCAGCATTAAGGCAAGACCAACAAGATGCTGTGACAGAATGATTGAATTTATGTAGCAAGAGAGGAGTAATAACAACTCTATTATAAATAAAAAATAGGGATT
This sequence comes from Triturus cristatus, assembly GCF_964204655.1. Lineage (NCBI taxonomy): Eukaryota > Metazoa > Chordata > Amphibia > Caudata > Salamandridae > Triturus > Triturus cristatus. The sequence goes on along the minus strand of NC_140588.1, from coordinate 842,555,384 downwards.
GTGTGAGATTAGCAGCCTTAGATGTCTTAAATATTTTCAGCCAGAACTTGTCCCATTGTGATATAGATAGTGTCAAAGAGAGGTCCTGTTCCCAATCCAATTCAACCTTAGACTTATTCCGAGTGACAATAGGGGAAGATAAAGATTTATAGATGAAAGAGGCAGTAGGAATAGTGTCGTTAGAAATTTGATATAGAGAAGAGTCAGGAAGAAAGGAAGTAGGAGTTGGTAGAGAGAGGAAGGTCTGAATACATCCCTGAAGAATTGGAGCTAAAGTATCATATTGCTGGATACAGGAATCAGGCAAATGAAAAGATTCTTGCAACTGATGGAAGGAAAGAATGACATTATTGGCAAACATTTGATGTACATAATAAATACCCTTTTCTTTCCATTGTTTGTAGTAAAATGATTTGTGGCGAAATTTGATGTATTTGTTAAACCAGAGTGATGACGCTAGAAAAGATTGGTGGTTGTTAAGTGACTTAAAGAAAAGTGTGTGCAACAAAACTTGAGAATGTTTCAAAATAGGATAAAAGTACAGTTAGACATGTGAACAACATCACGTATTGAAAAATCTTTTAACAGTGAGCTTTCAACAGTAACCCATGGAGGCTTAGGTAAAATCCTGATAATCCTTAGACAAAACAAAGAATTGACGAATCAAAAATGCATCATGGTATAAATTAAAATTAGGGAATCTTACCCCACCCTCATTCTTAGGTCGAATCAGTTTAGATAAGGCAATACGTGCATGTTTGTTATTCCATAGAAACTTGGAGCATAATGAATTAATATGAGAGAAATAATATCTAGGAATTTTAAATGGTAACATTGACAATATAAATAGAACCTGGGGGACAATCATCATTTTAATTGTATCAAGTCTGCCCCACCAAGAGAGAAACAAAGGGGACCAAAGATTTAACAAATTAGTAATCTTAAGTTTTAAGGAAGAAAAATTATGAAGTAGTGTATCATGAATGTTGGGGGAGAACCAGATGCCGAGATATTTAATTTTTTGAGGACACCATGTAAAACTAGATATCTCAAACATATATCTGTAACATGAGGGATTTAAGGGTAGAACTTCAGTCTTAGAGAAGTTTAATTTGTAACCTGAAACTTTAGCAAAAGATGAAATTTCCTGTAAAAAGGGGGCTACGGAGGATTCAGGGTTGGACATATAAACAAGAACATCATCAGCATATGCAGACAGCTTAATTTGTGTAGACTTAAAACTGAAACCGGTAATGCGAGGGTTATTCCTAATACGTTCCAAAAATGGCTCTAAACATAACAGGAACAATAATGGGGAGAGAGGGCAGCCCTGACGTGTACCTCTCTGCAGGGAAAAATAGGGGGAAGAGAGACCATTAACAAAAATACAAGCTTTAGGATTAGTATATAACAATTTAACATAAGAAATAAATTTCGGGCCGAAACCAAACCATTGTAATGCATGAATCAAGAATTCCCAATTAACACGGTCGAAGGCTTTTTCTGCATCTAAGGATAGAGCAGCTAGCGGGTAAGGATATTTTTTACTAAGGGCAAGAATATTCGAAAACATCCTGGCATTATCAAAGGCCAATCGACCTTTAACAAAACCAACTTGGTCTGGGTTAATGAGTATAGGGATAATTTTCTCTAAACGAGACGCCAATATTTTTGCAAAAATTTTACAATCGTAATTAATTAGTGAAATAGGACGAAAATTTTTGCAATAGGATGGATCTTTACCAGGTTTGGGGAGTACAACAATAAGAGCTTCCAAAAAAGAGCCACATGCCAGGGAGTTGGAAATAAAGTAATGAAACAGTTTGAGTAATTTGGGAGCAAAAATTGAGGAAAAAGCAGAAATTAATTCAATTGAAAAGCCATCGGGGCCAGGAGCTTTTGATTTCTTCAAAGATTTAAGAGCATCATTCAATTCTTGTAGGGAAATATCTTCTTCCAGGGGTTGGAAATCATCTTGGGAGGTTTTAGGCTTAGGGATATCACGGAAAAAAGAGACCAAATCTTCCTTAGAGGGATTGGTAGTTTCTGTATATAAGAGCTTGTAAAACGATTGAAATGAGGCAATAATATCAGAATCAGATGAAAGGAGTGTATCATCCAGCTCTGAATGAATGGGACCAATAACTTTTCGTTCTGATTTAATTTTTAGATAATTAGCAAGCAATTTCCCGCCTTTGTTTTGGCCACCATGATATTTCGACTTAATCTTAAGGAGAATATTACAGGCATCCTTGGTAATAATCCTATTTAAAGTGGACTTAGCTTTTATTAAATCTTGCAATGATGAGGAAGATTTGGAAGACAAATAATTATGTTCAAGCAATTTTATATGGGCTAAAGTTTCTTTATATTTAGTGTGCAGTAACCTTTTCTTCTTTGAGGAATAAGCAATAGTGAAGGCTCTAAAAGATGCTTTAAAAGCATCCCAATTGTTATGCAAGGAAGTGTCTAGGGAGTTATTAAAAGAAAATAATTCCTTGATAAAGGAAGTCGCTTCTGAAATAAAAGCACGATCTGATAACAGGAAATTATTGAAGCGCCATCTGCCCTGTTTACAAGTGGTGAGGGATAAATCAATACGGGTGGAGACAGGAGCATGGTCAGATATAAAAATGGACCCAATGTCAGAGGACAGTAGACAAGGTAACAATGCTTTAGAGACAAGTATATAATCAATTTGAGATCTAGTATGGTGTACGGGTGAAAAGAACGTAAACTCTGAGGTATCAGGGTTACACGTTTTCCACAAATCAAATAGAGGGCGGGAGGAGATGGCAGTTTGAAATGATTTGTGGGATTTGTCAGGTTTGAACTTGCATTTGGACTGTCTATCAGTGAACGGGTCTAACCAATTATTGAAGTCACCACCAACCACAATATTGGGATTGGAGATGGATAGAAGTTTCAACTTTATAGAATGCCAAAATTCCGGATCTGGTTTAACAGGACCGTAAATATTGAAAAAGGCTATCTGCTTCTTGTCTATGATAACCTCAGTCAATTCCCAACAACTATTTTGATCACATTCAGACGACAAAATTTGAGCATTAATAGATTTATGAAACAAAATAGCAACACCACCATGTCGATCCATAGCAGGGGAGAAAACAATCTGGTTAACCCATTGGCGTTTAAGTTTAAGAGATTCAGTGTCATTGCAATGGGTTTCCTGTAAAAAAGCAATCTGTGTGTTAAATTTAGCAAGATGAGACAATACCTTCTGACGTTTGACCGGGTGACCCAGACCACGAACATTCCACGAAACGACATTAACCATACATCTGGATGGAGGGGAACGTACGGACAGAGAACCACATAACTGCAGGAGTTACAAAAGAAGAAAAAGAAAGACAATTTTTAATAGCTAAAGCAAAGGACAAAATCCTGGAAAAAACACCAAAGCAAGAAAATAGAAAAAAAAATAAGGAAGAGAGAGGAAAAGGGGAATAGAAATAAATTAAAGAGGGAAGAGAGTGCAACAAGAGGAGTAAGTGGAAAAAAGTAGACAGATCAAGGAAGAACATCCAGATCTGTAAAAAGAGAGAAGATCTAAGAACGGGGAGCATAGTGACACCGAAGGACACGGACCACCATGAAAACAGGTGAAGAAAACAATGAAATGTACGAGAACTTCACATGTATAAAGAGAACAGAAAAACAAGGAAGGAAAACAGGCAGATCAATATATCAATAAAGAAAAACAATCCATCAATGGGGAGGAAATCAAGAGCCAGCGTCCATGCCATGTGCAGAAAAATTCTGAAGAAAAAGTTTGAGTTTTTCCGGATCCTCGAAGGAGCGTGTGCGACCCTCATGTGTGATTTTGCACAGGCAGGGATGAAGAATTCCATATTGAATGTTAAGTTGACGCATCTGAGGTCGAAGAGCAAGAAATTCTTCACGTCTGGCATTGGTAGCATTGGAAATATCTTGAGATATAAAAATATTATGGCCAGACCAGGTAAGACGGCGTTTGATTCTAACAGCTTTCAAGACTTGCATAAGATCGGTGAACTCCAGGAAAAGCATTATAATTCCACGCGGTCTGTTAGCAGATGGTATAAGCCGACCCAGTCGGTGAACCCTATGTATGTTAAGAGAATTTGATGAAGATTGAAGGTCTAGAAGCTCTGGAAGGAATTTCTTTAGGAATGACACTAGATCAGCCCCTTCAACATTTTCCGGCAGGCCAAAAAGGCGAAGGTTGTTCCTGCGATTGCGATTTTCAAGATCCTCTGTGTGGAGCTTTAGTTTAAGAACTTCCTGTTCAAGAAGAGGGATCTTTGTGGAGATATCCTGTAAATCGCTGACCCGTTGTTCGAGATCTAGTACCTTACTTTCCATAACAATCCATCGTTCCTCAATTTGTTTAAGCTTGTCATTGGTAGCGGACATGAATGGCTGGAGGCCACGTACCTCATCTAAGATGGAGTCCAGGACAGGGTTTTGTGAAGATAAAATCGGTGAAGGCGGGTCGTTTTTGTGCCTTTTCGGTTTTGTACCTGAGCTCGAGGCTCTGGGCGCAAGTGGATCGTTTGACATCCTTGAGCAGTAGAGAGTCAGGGATACAGTAGCCCAAAAGCAACAAAAGCTTAGCGTCACTTTAACGCGGGATAGTAGTAAATTCAACAGAAGCAGGAACACGACTTGGAAATCTGATATGATATAGCCTATCCCGGAGCAGCTACTCCCTTTGGACACTAGAACACAGTTCAACAAGACCCCACCATGACTGGACTCGGCACAGCGATGTTGGAAGGAAAATGTCTCACAAAATCAGCAAGTAATTGAGGAGACCGTGACTGATGAGGGAAATTCACGCCATAGAAAACATAAGCAGGAAAAACTCACATATTGACTGGGAGGTAAAGTCCATGAAAAACCAATGCAGCAGCAGGAGGTGAAAAGAGGCAGCAGAAAATATAACCAATTAATGCCCTTGAGGAGCTTCAGACCATGTATAAGAACATTGGAAACATAAAAAGTCACAATTCCATGGCTGTTCAGGGAAAAACACAATTAGAAATATGAAAAAAGAACCAACCACCGCAAAAAAGCAATACAAAATGGTGGCCGCTCGCATCTCTGAGGAAAATAACAGCAGCTACGGTGAAGAACCATTTAAACTGGTGAAATGGGCGAGGAAAGGCGGTATAAATAACTCACTGCGCTGTCCTCTTCACAAAAATGCAGGAAGGGCATAATGAAACTGATGGACAGCCAGGCATTGCATTTTGAAGAGAAAGAAGCAAGAAAAATCGGAGCATGAGCACCGCGATTCAAAATGGCGGGCGCTCGCGTTTTTGTGAGGGAATAATCACCGCCGCGGCTCCTAGGTCGAAGAACAATGCTGGAGTCCCCATTTGCGGCATGCCGACTCACCGATCCATTACGGACTCGAAGGTGTCATCCAGACGTGAAGAAGTGGCGTCCGAAGATGAGAAAAGGACAGAGAAGCTCCGCGTCCACACGGAGCTCATGTAGAAGCCGCCATGTAGCTACGGCGTCCAAGCCACGCCCCGAGTACAGAGAGATTTGCACTAGTAATTTTAGTAAATTATGTTCCTACCAAGAACAAGAAGATATTACAAGAATTACTTGATTTTACAAAAGCAAATAACTGCAATATTATATCTGGTACAAAATAATATTTATTATAAAGGTATAGATGATCATCAGAATGAAGCACATTTGGATGTAGATGCTCTTCAAGATATAACACCTATGGAGGGTGATACATCATTATCATCATCATCATCATCATCATCATCATCAAGAGGTCAGTTTCCTACTGGACTAATTGGTAGATATGATGACAGGCCTGTACAGACACTAGAAGCTGAGTACAGATCAACAAGTCTATACTCCAAGGTGTGTTGTGTATATATTTTATCTTTAATTTGAGAGCGACTTATCAGGTGTATCTTATGCAGCAAACCATATTAACATTTCTAGGAAAAGATTTGAACCTGAAACACAACTTGATTATTTTGATGGCATGCCAGCATTGCACTAATGAATATTGGTATACTTGTCATGGTGAGCTGAAATGCATGTTGAGAAGCCTAAGTGCACCGACTTGATTTCTAACAATCAGTTGTGGTGAATATGCATGGAATAACCTTCATGAATTCCTTCAAGAAGCCAACTCTAACATAAAGGAAATAAATGTAAAGACACTAGCAGAGCTTTGTTCACTAGACCCTGCAAATGTTTGCAGATATTTTAACCAAAGGTTTCAAGCAATGATGGATTTTATTTGCAGCAAAATGAATCCTCCTCTCCGTGAAGTAACTGATTTCTTTTGACTCAGAGAGTACCAAGCTAGAGGTGCCCCACAAGCTGCTATGGGTAAAAGATGCTCAAAAGTTTGGAAGAAACACTTATGAGTCTGTATTGTCTTTCATACCGCAGTATGTGACATGTGCAATCCCAAAATATTCTGTTGATAATGGTTTGACACAACAAGTTTTACAATTTCAAAATCATAAGTAAAGAATATACTGTCATTTTAAATACAAATCCAAAGGAACATTTTTACACAAGATGTCACTTTGGATTTCCATGACCTGTGATCTCAGAAGTAAGAGTGAACTGCTTTTTGTCTGCAGTTAGACATACCCTTATACATGGAAATCACAGAAAAATACATACAACCTAAGAAGAACAGAGGCTTCACAATACATTAATGACTACAATCCTGATGTTTAATGCAAATATGCATATATAATTGTTTGTAGGCGACTCTATAACTGATGCTTGCTATGTGACTCTATATATCACAAAATCAGAAAAGACAGAGATGAAAGACATGTGCGAGGAGATTTCTGCAGAAAATAGCCTCCCTAAAAAAATGTACAGTTTCAGCTTGAAAATGCTTTTCCTCAGAGAAATTGGTCTGTATGAATGATCAGACAGATTAAGCTCATCTATTTTATTCTCCAAGTCACAAGAAAGTCTATCGGTAAATCTAGGCCTGGCAAGTAGTCATAATAGAGTAATAATGTATTTTCTAGAATTGCAATACCTTGAAGAGTTTGATGTTCTAAAGACTAACATGCTAGATATTTACTACCCAAGAAGGAGTCCTCATCTTGAAAACAAGTGTCTATATGAAGTTCTTCAGCACTGTACATATGAAAGTAATTTAACTAAAAATATAGAAGAAGGAAGATATGCTGTCCTTGGATGTGATGATTGTTTAGTGAGTGCAACAAAGGAATCCTTATTAACCACAGAAAACCTAGCAGTGAAACTCCAGAGAAAAAATAATTTTTCTACTTGCCACTTTTTTAGTTGTTCAAGCCATGACTTGCAGAGTCAGAAAAACTTCGACACTATGACTGGTATGAATACTCGTTTAGTGCTGTAAAAGGCAGCATTGAAAGTTTGGTGTTTCAAATCCATCTGCAAAATGTTGAGAGATGAAATTGAACAGGGAGAAACTACCACTGCTGAGATAGCCAAGGGAGTTCTCAAAGCAGCCAAAGTTCAGCACAAGCAAGTCAAGATCTTCTACTAGAGCCACTAATTACAAAATAAGCAGCCATAGTTATTAATGAGGTGGAGAATGCCATGAACCAAACAAGTAGTACAGCAACTGAATAATGAATAGAAAGAAATTTTCAACTAACTTGAAGATAACATAGAACAAAGATTCTTGCGTGAGAAATATCAGTGTGAATGTTCTTAATTTAATCCACTTCTACTATACATAAGTGGTCAAGTTGGCACTCACCAGTTATCTACAAAAGACTACAGATTAAAATGTGTTTTGTGTGTTTGCTGCACCAACAGGATTAGCTGCACATAACTTTAAGAGAATTCCTCTTCATTGACTTCAAATACTACCTGTGGAACGTGACAATAAACTGGAATACCAGAAGGAATCTGGTGGCGCTTGTCATGAGGTAGCAAGAGTATTGAAAAAACGGAAGCTTCTGATTAATGGTAAAGTGTGGTTTCAAACCTAATGCTAGCTTTCATACATTTAAGAATGCAGCAGATATTAAAAACAATCTATGATATACTGTTTGGTAAGAAGCATGTAATTACAGTTTATGACCTACTTCAACTAACACCTGTAAAAGGACAATCTGTGTTCAAAACACTTCTATGTAATGAAACAAGAAATTCTCGTATCAGCAATAACATATTAGGCAAAAATTGAATACAAAGAATTAGTGAGAATTAGTGAGAAATAGGCCTCAAGCATCTGATGTGGAATATAGAGATATACAGAATGACATTAGAGTAAGAGTTCTTAAAAAAGAAGAAAAACATTCTTTGGAAAGTCACTTTATCAAGCAGCTATTTCCATCTAATATTACAGCAGCAATGTTTAATTTCAATAAAAAAGAGAAGTCTATAGTATAATTAATGCAAACCATTCAAAAGTACTCCGAATTCAATGAAGAATTACCTCTACTTGAGTAAGAACATATTCTCGAAATTACATCTACTGATAAAATGGAACATCAGGAAGTGACAGTACTACTCTCAGATAAATTTGGTTCTTTGTAGAAGTCTGTATCAAAAAGGGCCGGGTTAGAGAAGTGGTTACGTGTGTGTAAAAACTGTCATATAATTTTGCTTCAAAATTTAAATGTAGAAGTGTTAGTAAACTGCACACTGGGTAAAGTTATAATTTGTATTAATTATCAAAACAGAGATGAGGTGGGATACATGGTGATAAAATTTGATGATGTTGATGATGTCAAGCAGATTGGTTCATGTATTGTACATTTTTTGCTTGTGAAAGACTTATAAGTCCAGCAGAAGCAGTTCCCACTGTGTTCAGTGTGTGCTGTGACCATCCAAAAATAACAAGGTTCAAGTGTAGATGCAGCTTTTCTTAACATTGGAGCTACTGTATTCAAAGAAGGAATGTCATATGTAACATTGTGGCATATTAGAACATTGCCTGGTCTGTTCTTGATTGATTTTGATGAGAAGAAAGTTTGTGCTGATGCAAGTTGTGTAATTGAATGCAAATGGTTAAGAAGTCAATATGCTCCTCATTTAGGCCAGTATCCTGTTTATGAGAAAAGGTTAATCTGTCCAAAGTGGAAGATTACAAATAGTGTCTGGATTCTCTAGAAGAAAAAGAACTACAGAAGGAGAATACTAAAACATCAAAGAAGAGAGAACTTGTAAATGATGCAGAACTTGTAATGTCACATGTCAGTGAATGAAATATAATACATTCTGGGGCCGATTCTGATCCGGGTCGGCAAGCACTCTGACCGAGTCAGATCCGGAGTGTTTTCCGACCGAGCCGGACCCCTACAGTCCGATCGAGCGAGTACGATGCGCACCTATGCTGTAAGACTCGGTTCGGTCGGACTCCCATAGAAGTCAATGGGAGCCAGTTGTACGACGCGTACATGCACTCCCATTGACTGAATGGGTACATCTCGAACAAGTGCCCCCCTACAGTGGGTACGCGTCGGTGCCATCCGCGCCGTACATGCCTGTGTGGGGTGCGAGTCGTACGGCTGCGGGTGTTGGGGATTCCGACGCGGACCACCAAAGTCCGACTCCGGGAGCTTGCACAGGCTGTCCGATGCGTGCATCGTACTGGCTCGGTTGTGAATCGCATCCATTGCACACCACGGTTAGCTTACGACCGAGACGTACGGAGTGGTTCGGACCCGGAAACGACTCGGTCGGTGATTTTCATGTAGCTCGTATCATACTGGCTTGCTCGTACAGCTGTACAAGTCAGGCAGAAAACACGCACACGGCTCAAACTTTTTCCGGCCGGATCGCGTTCGGTGCCCTTCCGACCCGGATCGGAATCAGCCCCTCTGTGTTAGGAATCCGAAATCTCTGATGAATCAGTAGTGTTTTCTCTAAAAATTCAACAAGACATGCAATAATGTATTATGGTAATGCTAGGAGTGTTGGGAGAAGAAGTAAATATGAATATGTTATTTGGATTGAGTTACAAATGGAACTATGAGGGTGAAGATTATGGATTCACTTACAGCACTGTAATTAATTTTTAATGATTCCTCTACTTCACATTACAAGAGTCTATAACTGTGCCTTTTGATAAACTGTTGAAAAAGGTGAACCAAAATATGACCTGCCCAAACTGCACTAAGATCTAATTTCTATATTGTTTCTAGAAATAAATAGGAAATACTATATAATGATGCTTCAATGATGCAGAGCAGATTGCTCAAAATTGGAAACTGATATTGTAAACTTCACAGCTGGACAAATATCAATTTCAGGAAGGACTTTTACTACTATTGCTATCATTTTCCAGGAAGGGGTTAACAAATGCTCTTGACACTACATTTTCTATCTAAGATACCAATCTATATGGACTGCAATGACATTCATTTAAAATCGAAACCAAGACTACCAAGGAGATTTCCAAACTCATATCTCTTCTTTCTTCAACCAAAGGTCTGAGGACAATTTATGGATACAAATGTGGTATAGATTGTTTTTTGGTAAGTGGTTTGTGTATTATTGAGACAATATTTAGCCTATAGGGGAAATGTCTTCGAAAATTGTTACAAATGCAAGATTTCTTTTACATTCAGTGAAGGAGTTTATGTAACATCTAAACACTATATTCGGTAATTAGAGTTAAAAACTAAATGCACATACTATAATTACAGGAGCATAAAGCTGGAACTAAAAAGCGTTTTCAAAACTAAAAAAAAATCCCTATTGCTACCAAACAGCAACTTGTACATACTACTGCATGAGAGTATTCAGTGTGCTGAGAGTAATATTTAAAAAAAAACTCAGGAGTCATTTTATATTGAAGAAAGGAAGAAAGGAGTACATATAACAACTAAACTCAACACTTTATTTAAAGTCTGAAAGTGGATGAACATACTCCAAGTATCACGGCCTTAAGCTGAAACCAAACACAGCCCTCAAAAGTAAAAAAAAAAAATCTCTTTTGTTTCTCCAATCAAACTTGTATGCCATATTTCTGGCAAAAAGTACTGTATGGGATTTTTTCTATATGGATCATCAGTAGTTTACACATCAGTTGGCCAACCATGGATGATCTGTTTAAAAGCTTCTCCAAAATTGAAGGCTACTTCATTTTTATTCATTTATTTTGGCTATTGTGTCAGATATAATCATCTGACAAATATTTTTAACAAATATGTTCTCACATTACTGTACTAACTGCAGAAAAAAGCCACTAATTAATGACTTATAGTGAGTGAAATGCATAGTATCACTGATTTGCTTTTTTTACAATCCATTGATTGCTTTTACATCACTGTAGGATCAATACAAACCATAATTTAGGGTGAAGAAGTATGAAAGCTGAAACCAGTAAAAAATGGAAAATTGTATTGTTACTATGTTCTAATATCGTCTTAGAGTATAAACTGTGTGTATTGTTATATTTGTGTAATCTTGAATATTAAATACTAACATATCTTTATTTCTTTTTCAATAGTGGCTGAGGTTCAGCATTGTTAGATGTCTCATAAAAGCTTATGTATTGTTTACTAATACGCACTTACTGAATCATCCATGCACCACTCAGGCACTCAGAAGGACATCCATGCACCACACATGCACTCATTCAATCACCCATGCAACTCATTCACTCATTCAATCATCCATGCATCTGTCATGCAGTCATGCTAATATTCATGACCTAGTCATGCATACATTCTAATATCCATGCAATATCCATGCACTCATTCTAACATGCATTCACCACTCATATATTCCTTCAACTATAATGCACCAGTCATGCACTCATCCTAACATCCATGCACCACTCATGCATGCCTTCAAACATCCATCCACCACTCATACACTCATTCAATCATCCATGCACCACTCCTGCACTCTTTCAATAGTTCTAATGTCTCTGCACCAATTGTGCACTCATTCTAGCATTGAAGCACCACTTGAGCACTCATTCTAATATCCAACCACCACTAATGAACTCATTCTAAGGTGCATGCACCACTCATTTAATCATCTATCCACTACTCATGCACTCATTCAGTCATCCATGCACCATTCATGCACTCATGCAACCACCATCAAACACTCATGCCCTCATTCTAATATCCATGCACCACTCATGCACTCATTCTTAGGTGCATGCACCATTCATGCACTCATTCAATCATCCATCCACTACTCATGCACTCATGCAATCATCCATGCACGGCTAATGCACTCGTGCAATCATCCACCTACCACTCATACACTCATTCAATCATTCATGCAGCACTCATGCAGTTATTCAGTCAGTCTTGGACCTCTCATGGTGCACCACCCATGCATTCATTCAACCCTTTAGCAACACTCATGCAGTAATTCTTGTATCCATGCACTACTTATGCATTTGTTCTAACACCTGTGTACCACTCATGCACTCATTCTAACATCCACGTACCACTTGTGCACTCATTTGAACATCCATGTACCACTCATGCACTCCTTCTAAGATCACCGCAACTCTCATATAGTCATTTTAACATCCACACACCACTCATACCCTCATTCTAATATCCATGCACCAGTAAAGCACTCATTCAGTCATCCATACATCACATATGCCTTCAATTCAATTCAGCGTTATTCGGTTTAAAAATTACAACGAGAAAAGCATTCTAAAAAACAGTTATCAATTAAGGATTAAAATAGTCAAAATCATTAAATAACACATATACATAAAACGAAATTTGTCATAAAATTTAATCATAAAATCAATTAAAATAGTGCATTGATTATACAGTATATGGGATAGGATACAATGCATTTCTTCATAGAATGCTTGACGGGGGACCAATATGATTTACCAGATTAATTTACTAATATTATTAGCTAAGCAGGTTTGATTATTTATTTTATGGCCTATGAGTATTTACAGTAAAGTGCATCAGTCTATATTTAATCCTGTGTTTTTTCATACTGTACTAGGTCCTATATTTCTTCATACATTAGTGCCTCAAGATGTGAATAATCTTTTCTTCTCATCGCCATTTGTACAAAACGACTATTGCATTGCATACCTTTTCATTTTCTAAACCAGCTTTGTAATTAAAAGTTGGTTTATAAAAATACAATCCACTGTCAATAAATAAAGGTCATAAAACATGTTTCCTGATATTGCTGTAAAAATTACAGAAGAGGATAAAGTGCAATGTTGATTGTGGTGACTTTCTGTCGCAAGGGCAGTTTGGAATGTTACTATTCCATTTGCCCATATAGGGAAATGCAATCAGATAATGAAGAGAACCCATTCTCAACCTCATGAGATAAAACCTGTGTTGTAAATTTGTTACCCACAGTAAATATTGCTGTGTACCCAACACAATGGGTCCTTCACAGTATGACTTAGTCATATCGGATTGGAGCTTACTGCTATATCTCTTAATGCTTCTCTTGCTCATACAAGCGGAAGTTTTAGGTCACTTGTATTATAGTGTTGGATATCCATAGGATCTTTAAAATAAACATTCACGTCACACTCCTTTTGAAGTTTATAAATATACTGCAACCAAGGAATCTTTTTATAATGTTCTAAGCCTTGCTTCAAATCCCATGCCAAACAGTAAGAGCTGCTCTACTAATATAATTAATAATATAAGGGAATGACAGTTCCTTGTGAACAACATATGAAGAGGTTGAATTGGGGACCGCTAATAACCTCCTTAAAAATAGTGATTAGACATCCCCCATAATGCTGCGACATAACAAGTACGTAAGAAGCATTTACGCTTATACAGGTTCAGGATTTCCATAATTGGCTTGTTCCCCATTTTTTTTAGAAAATCTGAAGATGGCTTCTATTGACCATGAATATTTTAATTTATAGAGGTCAATATGTGCTCCCCAGTGCCCGTCTGAATTAAAAAGTAGGCCCAGGAACAGGCCTTAGCAATTGGCACACTGCCAACATGATCAATTTGGCTTTTATATTTCCTTTTTCCGCTTGTCATCAAGAATGTTTTTTTTAGATTAAGTTTTAAGTCCTTTTCATTCATAAAATTACCAAACTTTTCTATTAAGATTTGAAACCCATTTGCTATTCTAGATAGCAAAACTGCATCATCCGCATACAAAAGGACCGGGGTGGGGCGTTTACCTACTCTTGGGGCATCAGCGTTTAGCTTTTGCGGCAGTTTATCAACATCATTAATATATAGCGAAAATAAAAACGGTGCAAGGACACAGCCTTGCCTCATGCCACGAGTAACTCTAAAACGAGGGGTACATTTGCCTTTGGGATCATAGCAGACTCCTGAAGTTAATACATCATAAATATGTCATAAGTAGGTGATAATCTCAAAATGGGCTCCCATCCCCATTAGAGTCTGCCACAGTTTTGCATGATTTACTAAGTAAAATGCACATGTTAGGTCTACAAAACATAGATGCAGATGACCCTCTTTAGAAAGTGTATATTTCCCAATCAGCAGCTTGAGGTTCACGCACTGCTCGATGGTCTCTATATCCTTCCTGAATCCATATTGGGTTTCATTGAGGGCTTTGCTGTCACCTACCCAAGTTTTTAATCTCTTTAGGAGAATTCTTCTCATCAATTGTGATGTTGAATCAGGTAGGGATATAGGTCGGTAGCATTTTGCGTCACTTCTATCGCCCTTCTTGAAAACTGGGACAATAACACTACCTACCCAAAATGCAGGCAATACACCTCCCAACATTGCATTGCAGACTCTCAATAAAATTGGGGGCAAGAAATCCATATCAACCTTAAAAATATCAACAGGTACTACGTTGGGGCCTGGTGCCTTCCCATTCGCGCTTCTATCTACAGTGATTTTAATTTCATCTAGAGTAAGGGGGAGCCAAGTTGGGTGTGTCAATAACTATAACATTTTTGTTATCAAAGGGTGGAAGTTTCCCATTGTTAGGGTTGAAAATGTGTCCAAAATGTATTAGCCAATCTGTGGGCTGTACTAGAGTCTCAATCTTAGCAGTGGCCTGATCTTCAAAAAAGGATTGGTTAAGTGTCTTCCAAAATAGCGTTGTATCCCGTGTGTCTGCTGCTTGGACAAGTTTTTCCATATTAGTTCCCCTATTTGAACTTTCCTTTTATTTAAAATCTATTTATATGATTTCCACAGAATTCCCACCATTTCCCTATCTGTAGGCTCGGCTTTTAATGCTTTCTTTAGGGCCTGATTTGATTTAGAGCATTGTTGGTCAAACTATCTGGGTTTTTGGTGAGCATGCTTTTTATTTTTTATTTTTAAGTCCCCTGAAACTGCAGAAGCAATATTACAGAATGCGGTAATGATATATAAGTTAGTTGAAGTTCCCTCCATGTAGATATTTATATCTTCCTGCCTATCTTGTACTATTTTATCCATAAATAGAGAGGGATTCATGCCTGACCATTTTATTGAGAGTCGATATTCTCCCTGGGTCTTTATATTAGCAGGTAGGCACACCTCCTCCTGGTGCATCGTGCTTAATCTGAGCGTAAGGAATAGTGGATGATGGTCGCTATACTGGCTTACTTTAACTTCACATTTTTCAACTGAGCCTCGGACATTTCTTGATAATAATACATGGTTGAGGAGTATCTAGCTCCTTCGTATGTTTGTATGGTTTCATGGCCTTCCTTTTCTATCTGCTCTATAAGTTTGGGGCTGTGTTTATACATTAGCCGTTAATTGTGTCAATTTATAGGTTGTGGGAAAATTGAGAATAAGCATCAACAAGATCATATAAATAACCTCAATGTTCCCCATCAATCACTGTACATTTCTCGTTATTATGGTTGCCTGCCCAGATAATAAAATAATCTTCTCTGATATACTTTAGGAATTTATCTAGTTCCTTCTCTAGGGATGTGACTACCCTATGTCTAGAATTGTCAAATATGTTATTGTAAAAATTCATCAATAGTATGCAGTGTCTTCATGTAGTGTAAAAGAAAAGAAAGTGGAAAAATTGTGAATTATTGTAGACTTTCTTTAAAATCAGGGGCGATGTGACTGAGACCACGGCAGCCAAACCTCCTTTAGCTCTTCCATTCTGAGAGGGGACAGCTTGAGTAGAAACCATTTCAAAACAATAAATATAAAATGGTTCAGTATACCAAGTCTCTTGTAAGAGAATTATTGAACTATTTTTAAACAAGTTAAGCCATGCCTCATCTTTTAGCTTACTTCTTACACCAGCCACATTCCATTAAATGATGGTCAAGTTTTTATATGCCAGGTATTGGTTTGAATTGCATCTATAAGTAGTGGACTTACTAATATTGGGAGTACCTTGATTGGTAACAGGCAATTGTTCTTCCTCCTTAGGTAGTCAGTCAGGATCACTACAGCTTCTAACAGGTAGGACTCTATTGGTCAAAAGATAGGGGAATATGCTGGCCTATGGGGACAAATCTAGTATTAACATAAAATGGTTGTTCAATAGCAGGAATGGAGAAATGTCCCAATGGAACTGCAGTAATAGTGACATTCTGATGGTTCGGTGGACTTGCATACATATGGGAAAGTTCATCAAGTATTGCTCTTACAACCTTAGGGCAACGGAAAATTACAACAATACAATTCCCTTGAGCATGCTTTCTTATATTACCAACTCAATTGACTCATCTCACCATGATAAGATTTTGGGAGAGAAAGTTGGTACTACAGTTAGTGTTCTTAGTGACCAATGTACAGCCGTATTCTTCAAATCGACCTAGGGATGTATGACCTTATTTGCCAACTTCTGAAATTTTTTTAAAACAATTAAATATGGTGTAACCTGTGGGGGTAAGGATAATGTATCCTTGTGAATCTACATTGCCCTGCAGTTTATGACGGATTTGGCTCCATAGTTCTTACAGTTAGATGTCCTTCCAGCTACGTCCCTTTTGGGTGGATCCGAAAGTGGTAGGTGCATAATAGAAGTCTCTTTCGTTTGTTGTGGAGTTGAAATTTGGATACTATTACGTGTAGACAATGCCCTGCAGCGGTCTTGTTAGTTGGGACTTTACTCAGGGTTGCACTGGAGCTTTTACAGGCAGGTGATAGATCTGTCCCCATTTTTACTAACCGGGTGACATCACACTTAACTGATTTTATTTCAGTCATGAGTCTCCTTTCGATGATATCAATGTTCCAGTGTATTTTTTTTTAACCGCTTTACAAACTTTGTGCATAGTTTTTTGTTAATGCCTCCTCAGTCCAAGATGGAAGATTTTTAGATTTTTGCAGTTTTGCTTTTAATGTCTGCACACTAGATGCAGTTGCAGTTATTGCATCCTGTTGTTTACACTTTTGTTAAGGAGGGATATCAGATCAGTACCATTTGACAAGACAGATATCTCTAGTGGCAAGGTCGAGACACATGGGCCATTTTCAATAAGATCTTGACTCACTAGATTGTTCCCTCTACTCTTATCAATGTTGGGTACGTTCAGACCTATCTCAATTGACAACATATCAGTTCTAGTTTTTGTTGTGGCTGCACTTAATGCTGTCTTGGTAGCAGCAAGATGTGCCTCTGTGTGGACAATTTTGTTATCAATCAAGCCCATAGCATTTTTTAAATAATGTGTTATTGGGGTATGGTTACTTACAGGCTTTCCCCTGCCATTTGAGGAAAATGTTAGCTTCCGTTTTCCCATTGCTGTGAAAGCTATTCCAATATAGTGCTTATATAAAAAAATAAGGTAGAAAAACACTCTTCTTGCTGTCGAACCCTTAGCGAAAACAAGTGGGGGTGGCCGAGCCCAGGCACATCTGGCCGCAGACAGCCGAAGATGGGCCCGCTCTTGGCCCAGTCTTTGTCCCTGGCACGCAACCAGGCGCGTCCCGCTCTACGGGAGGCAAGGCAATGTTTGTAGCTCATTTCAGCGCATCCACTCTCCCAGCAATCAGCCACAGCTGTGCGGCAGAACAGAGAGCCCTGGGACAGGTAGTCCCAACAGGGCAAGCAGGACCAGCAGGCACGAAGGAACCTGTGCTGTGGGCGGCAAGTCAATGTTTCTAGTGCGTTTAGGCATGTCCACTCCGATAGCAATCAGCCACAGCTGTGCGGCAGAAAAGAGAGCCCTAAGACACGTAGTCCCACCAAGGCAAGCAGGCATAAAGTAACCATTCATGCACCACTTATCAACTCATATAATCATCACTGCACATCTCTTACACACATTTTATCGTCCATGCACCACTTATGTACTTATTCAACCATCCATGCTGTACTCATGTACTCATTCAATCATCCACGCACTACCCATGCACTTATTGAACCATCCATGCAGCACTCATGCACTCATTCAATTAGCTATGCACTGTTCATGCACTCATGTAATCCTCCATAGACTTCTCATTCAGTCATTCTAATATACAAACACCAATCATGCACTTAATCTAACATCATGCAACAATTGAGCACTCATTCCAACATCCATGTACCATTCATAGACTCATTCTAACATTGATGCACCTCTCATGAAGGCATTCTAACATCAAATCACCACTGATGCCCTCATTCTAACATCCATGCCCCAGTGAAGCACTCATTCAACCATTCATACATCCCTTATGCATTCATTACACTATCCATGCACCACTCATTAGCTCAATCAATCATCCATGCACTTCACTTACACTTATTCAAACATTCATGTACCACTTCTGCACTTATGCTGTACTCATTGAATCGTCCAGATACCACTAATTCACTTATTCAATCATCCATGCAGCACTTATGCACATAGTCAATTATGCATGCACCACTCATGCACTCAGTCTAACATCTATACACCACTCATGAACTTATTCTGACATTCATAGACCTCCCATGCACACATTCAACCATCCATGCACCACTCATGCACTCGATTCATCTTCTTTGTACCAGTCATGCACTCATTCAATCATCTGTTTACCTCTCATACATGCAATCTAACATCCGGAGTTAATATATTTCTAGGGAAGTCTCCTCAAACATCTTAGGAGGGGATTCAATAATGTTGGTGTGGGTTGTATTACTTCTTGGTACCCCTGTGGTCTCTTTCTCAGCTGGGGTTTTTCCCATTTCTTCAGCAGATTTACACAGTAAATGTGTCCCCTTTTGGCTTTGTTGGGTATGGCCACCTTATAAGAGACAGGGGTTATCTTGGCCCAGACCGGATAAGGACCCTGCCAGGTGACTGAAAATGCCTTTACAGTAGAGGGTAGGCGAATGAGTATCTTTTCACCTACAGCAAATTCTCTCAATCTTGTCCCCCTCTTGTATTCCTTCTTCTGCTTTTCCTGTGTATCTTCCATATTCCTGTGTACAGTTTCCCACAGGGAGGATAAGGTTTCCTTAAGTTATATACTGTAGGCCAGTAGGAGTTTCCCTTCATCTTCCTCCTCGACCCACTGTTCAAAAGCCATATCGAGTAGGGAGCGGGCTTTCCTCCCAAATAACAATTCAAATGGAAAGAAACCCATAGACTTCTGCTCATGATATCGAATGGCTAACAACACTATGGGAAGCTTTCGGTCCAAATGTTTCCACTATCATTTACAAGCTTCCTCAATATCGTTTCAATGGTTCTGTTATACCGTTCTACCAGCCTATCCATCTGGGCGTGGTATACGGCACTGCATGTTTGTTGAATGCCTAGAAGGGTGCATACCTGTCTTATTAGATGGGAGACAAAGTGTGTGTCCTGGTCTGTCGGAATTTCACGTGGAAAAGCCATACTGGAAAAAAAGTTATCATGGCTTGGGCCACAGAGGAAGATGTTATACTTGTTATGGATATGGCCTCAGGATAGCTTCAGGTGGCATAATCAACGATCAATTAGATATACTGATGACCCCTGATGATCCCTTGCAGACGGTGTTAGAGGGCCCACTAAATCCGTTCCCATACTCTGAAATGGGATGTCAATGATAGGCAGCGGTCTTAAAGGGGTTTTCAGGGTGTGGGGTGGATTGATTAATTGACACCTGGGACATGTGGAATAGGACTTAGCCACTTCATGATAAATGCCAGGTCAATTAAAAACATCACAATATATATTTAAGGGTATATTCCTGTCAGTAATGGCCCCCTCCCATTTTATTATGGGCAAGACACATGACTTGCTTTCCAAAGGATATTGTTACCAACCATTTTTCAAAGGATTGGCTTACATCTGGACAGACCCTATATAGTAAGCCTCTTTTGATACAAAAGTATGGCCCTACCTGCTTAGGGTTTTCCTCCTGTTCTCTCTCCCAAGAATATGTCAGAGTGCTGTCTTCTTTCTGCGCAACCCAAAAACTTTGAATGGGTGTTGGTTCAGCATCAGGGAAGGAGACAACACAAGCGGTAGGGGGATTGGGCTGCCTTTTGATTGTCCATTTGTGCCTTTCTTTTCTCCCTTCGGGTTTTAGGAGCTTTCACTGCAGGGTGTTATATCTCTATTGTAGAGAAAGGAGCCTCTTTTTAACCAGCCTAACATATTGGCCTCTTTTGTTACGTCCGTTAAGTAGTCTGTGAAATGAGGCAATTCGGTTCCGGGAATCAAATTTTTTGCAGTCAAATAGGGAACAACTCCTACCTTACGCAGTTGGGACTCCCCATCTATAGTCAAAAGTACTTCTGCCACAGGGTAAGTCTTTACGTCACCATAGACACAGAACAATGATACAATTTCCCAACTTTTTATCTTGGTTTTTGGAACCAGTTCCTGACAAAAAAAAACAAATGTCAGCATCCAGTGTCCAATCGAGCTACAACTGTTCTCCCATTAAGGTAAACAGTCTTCTTATAGCAGTCCCTACTGCCACCTCTCACCAACACTCTTCCCTTGGAGAAATCTACTTCCATTAGTTCCTTAGCATCCATTTTGAGGGGACAGTTTCAGGATATATGACCCCACTTGCCACAATGAAAGCACTAGGGACCCTTGTGTTGCATTGGGCTTTCAGCTTCAGGTTTTGCTGTTCTTTTTTTATTGTCAGGTGGCCGTACATCTCCACCCCGTGATATTGATCTTGGAACCATTTATGGTGTTGCTGCCTCAGGGTTTTTGAGCAATACTGTAAGAAACTCCAGAGGGCGATGGTAGGCACAAGCAAGATCTATTGCTGATTTGGATGTTGTCTTACCCAGGAACGGGTGTTACAGGGTAATGCCTCTAAATATTGCTCTAAATATATATATTTTTTGTGACCTCCTCTACAGAGGATGTGGTGGATTGTGGCCACCGATTCCCAAAGTCCCTTATTTGAAAATATAAGGCTTTTGTGCTGTCTCCTGTGACCCATCTTTCCTTGCGGAACCTAGTGCAGTAATGTTCCGCATCAAATCCCAGTTGTTCCAATATGGCTTTCTTTATCTCATGATAGGGCATGGGACCATCAGGATTGGTGACGTGATATGCAGCTTGTAATTTTCTGGATAAGAGGGGAGCAATGTATTAGCCCTATCTCTCTGGGGGCTAGCGCAGTATCACGCAGTCATTGTAACTCCAGGTACCACTCATACATTCATTCAATCATTCATGTATCACTTATGCGGTCATTCTAACATCCATGCATCACTCACAAACTAGTTCAATCATTCATACTTCCCTCTTACACTTATTCTAATATCCATTTACAACTCGTGCACTCATTCAATCATATATATACCTTTCATGCAGTCACTCTGACATCCATCTACCACTCATGCACTCATTCTAACATCAATACTCTACTCATGAACTCATTCAATCATCCATGCATCACTCATTCATTCATCCATACACCTCTCATGCAGTCATTCTAACATCTAAACACAACTCATACATTTATTTAATCATTCCTCCACTGCCCATGTACTCATTCAATCATCCATGCACCAGTCATGCACTCATTCAGTCATCTATACACCATGCATGCACTCATTCTAACATCCAATCACCACTCACCCAAAAACCTATCATGTATTCATTCAATAATCCATGCACCACTCACACACTCATTCAATCATCCATAAACACCTCATGCACTCATGCAATCATCCATGCAACTGCCATGCAGTCATACTAACATCCAAGCACCACACATACACTCATTTGATTATCCATCCACTATTCATGCACTAACTCAATCATACATGCACCACTCAGTCACTCCTTCAATCATCCCTCCAACACTTATGCACTCATTTAATCATCCATACACCACTCAGTAACTCAATCAATCTCACACACACATTCAAATGTTTTAACCATGAAAGACGTTTCTGAAAAGAACCTTATTTTTTTCAGACCTCTGGAGAAAATAATAACAAAAATTGACCATGTATGCTTCCTGGCACTGTCTAAAATAATGTCAAGAGACAGCTCTCCAGCAGTTAGGGTGGCACTGGAATCCAAACAGTATGTACCCATATGGTGTAATTGAGGAGAGATCTTGGGCTGGTGCCTCTGCACCTAGGATTCCACTCTTGTTACTGTTGCATGTGCTGCTGCTGTATATGTGCTTGGCTGGGCTTTCTCTCTTTTCATTTTAATTGTCTTTGTGGTATGTTTTTAAGTGGTTCAGCATTGATGTAGTACCACAAGAGTAGATTTTTTTAAATACCACGTGAAAGAGTTTTGTTGTCCAAAGAATATTTTACTAATTTTGCAGCAGTATTGCTATCACCAGAAGGGATTGTTAAAAAAGTCCATAGCCACACTCTGTTTCTTGGATGGTGGCCCTTCTTCATCAGGATCATTCTCTCTTGCTGGCACATCCTGCTCCACACCTTTGTTGGGTAGATGTTTCTTTGAACCTGATCACATGGTATTTGCGCACTAGTGTAACCGCAAACAAAGACATAATCACAGCAACTGGGGTCATTGTGAACGTGGAAATGCAATTAAAAGGTACATTCACTGAACCAGCGCTCAGGAGATACAAGGAGGACTTCTTGGCCCCCAAGTTCCCTTAGGAGTAAAGAGGACTTCATGCCTCAACCAGTAGTGCATGAGGTGCATTTGCGGAGTGGTGGAGAAAGGGGGGCATTACTTCTGAAAACCTCTTAGCACTCCTATTGTGTGAGACTTACTGGAAGTAACAGGATGGGTAGTTGGCCCCCAAGGACATTCTTGGGTGCCAACTACCCCTCCTATTACCTCCAGTAAGTCCCACATGGCAAGATTGCTGAGTCTGATACAAGGCCACGCCCCTTTCATCCACCACTCTGCAAACGTGCATCCTGGTGCGTTATTGGTTGGGGGGATAAAGCCCCCTTCGCTAATGGGGGTCCTTAGGGGAAAACTAGCCTACCTGTTACCTCCAGTAAGCTTCACACAGTGGGATTGCTGAGAGGTGGTCGCAGGCCATGGCCACTTTCTCCACCACTCTGCAAACGCACCTCCTGACGTGCTCTTGGTTGGGTGCAGGACTCCAGCTGAATTTGTAAATCCTTTATTGGGCCCTGTGGGACCCCCTGGGCAGGCCTAGGGGTTCAAGGTGTTTCTACCCTGACCCCTTTTCTTGTTTTTAATAATTTTGTTACCTTTTTTCTTGTTCAACCGAGTCACGCGATGGCTGCCAGCACTTCCTGGTTGGAACTGTTTGCAGCCAATGAGACCTCAGGCACGAGATCGGGAGCATAGCTGTGGGGGGTAGGGCCCCTTGCCTCCTAAGTGCCTGAGAACTAAAGTGGTCATCCTCCCCCAACCAGTAGAGCACCTGGAGGCTCATTTGCAGGTTTGTGGAGAAAGGGGAGCATGGCATCCAACCACCTCTCAGCAATCCAGATTGTAAAACAAGTATAAAAATATATATATATATATATATATATATATATATATATATATATATATATATATATTACCTACTGGCGGTCGCCAGTAGGTAGTTATAGTTAGGACCACGTTTCCATAGGAAAACCTCAACATTCTATTTTGAATAACTTTGGCGCCGGTCGATGAATCCTCCCAAATTTCTCAAAATAGGTGGGGCGCTACGCTCCGCTCCTACCCTGAAAGTCTCGGGGGGATTCGTCAAGCGGGGGCTGAGATAAAAGGGGGGTCCCAAAACGCGTTTTTCCCATGCATTTTTCCATAGGACCTTTAGAACGAGCTACAGCCCGAACGGCTGAACAGAATTACTCAAAATTTGGCAGAGAGGTAGTCCCTAGGTCAAGGAAGTGCCTTTTGTAGGTCTGGTGTAAATCTGTTCAGTAGTTCCTGAGAAAATAGCCTTTAAATCAATATATATATCTGAGCCAGCTTACGGTACGCTTACCGTACGCTTACGGTAAGCGTACGGTGGCGTGCGCGAGCGCAATTCTGATTGGCTCTTAGATCTTAGTAAACATTCGAATCGGCCGAAACCAGGAAGCGGCGGCCGCCATTTTGTGTATTTCACTCTGAAAAAAAAGAGTGAAAACAAGGAAAGGGGGCAATGAGGAGAGTTACAGACCCCCTAACAATTGTAAGGGGGTCAAAGAAGGACAGAAAAGTACAAAAAAAACATTTAATGATTTTAAAAAAAATCACGGGGTACGCGTACGGTAAGCTTACGGTAAGCGTACGGTAAAAAAAAATAATAAATAAATGAAAATCAGATTTAAGAGTTTAGAAATTAGGGAGCTCTAAAAAGAGCTGTTGTGTTTATGGAGTCATTTTTTTAGTGGTACCTACAAGTAAGTACCGATGCAGAGTCTAAGGTTCAAGAGGAAGACTCTGTTCCCTTCATCATTGAAGTGCACACCATCTCCTCTATAAATGTCTTGCATGTCGTAACGCAAGTTGTTGTGGTAAATGGCACCCATACCATAGTCACGGAGGAAAGCAGAAACAGATTTGTTGACGTGCTTTCTTGCTTTGTCAATCTGTGGACAGAAATGATTGGACCAGTTCCATTTTTGCCTTTGGCATATGTTGGAAAACACAAAGGCAGTTTTAGGGAAAAGTGTAAACAGTTGTGCAAAGGTGTCCTTCATAAGCATTTCCAGACCTACCCCAGTCAAAGTGCCTAGGTCATTGCCACCACAGTGCACTATTATGAGGTCAGGGTGTTGGATTTGCATGAAGGATTTCACCAATGGCATCAATTGGTGCCACTTTAACCCTCTCTGACCAATCCATTTAATGTCTACATTTGGCAAAGCAAGGTCTCTCACCATATCTGTTTTCTCTGCAAACTTTTCACTCCAGAAGACATAGCTGTGCCCTACAATCCACACTGTGAACATCTTCAAAGGAGAACTGGATGCACTCAGGAGGTGTCTTTCAGTAGAATGGCAATATGAAAAGAAAGACAGTTTGGAAATGGAGGCATACATATTTTTTACAAAACAAAAAGAACTGATTGGCTGTTTCATACCATTCTAGAAAAAAAACTAGGCTGTATGTGAAAATTAATAGAAGCATGTTTTGTATTGGTACAAAAAAATGTGTAACCAAAGAACAGTACTATGGATTTGCTGTTAGGATTGAAAAGTCAAGCACTCTTGCTCTGTGGAATTGAAACATTGTGTGTCGAACTTCTGACCTAACTGCACACAGCAGTGTTCCATGAGCTGTTGCTATGGTAGCAGGCAGAAGTCAAGTTGGGGGAAGGGTACTAGGCAGAAGTCAAGTTGGGGGCAGGGTACTTTTGGAAAAGGGTTGGTTTTCAACCAATAGAAATGTGTCATTACATTTGAAAAAAAGGGGGAAGCACTGAGATTTGAAACTTACATGTATATGTGTGGAAAAATAGAGGGAAAGTTTGCCATTATCTGGTTCTGCTGAGAGGAGAGAGGTGAACACAACAGAGATCCTGGCTCTGATAATCTGCTGTTTGAGTGTCACATTTCTTTCACAACTAACTAATTTTAAAGGTGAGTTTACAGTTTGAGAGGGGATGTATGTGGTAACTTAAGAAATGAATAATAGAAATGGGAATTGTTTTTGTTGTAGTTACACATGGTGGATTCATAATGTGTCAGTCTGTAAAAGAGATTTTCACTTGGCCCGAAAAAAAAAGAGCAGTAAGTGTGCTTTCAAATTGGCAAAGAAATTTCGTTTTGGCACTAATGTGAAAACATGACTCTGTGTGCATAGAAGAATTATAGGCAGAAATTTATTGCGTCTTGCTCTGGTGATTTCACAGTTGCAGTAGATGGAAAAGAGGAGCGAATTTTTGGGGGAAGAAGCAGAGGCTTAGCACACACCCATGTGCTTGCCATGTATAGTCATGCACAGTAATTAGAAGCGAGTGGGGTTTTCAGGTTTAAGTCTGTAATGCAAATACATTCAGCATCACTAAGGCTGGTTGCCCCTGCTGGAGTGTAGGCAGTCACAGAGAATAAACACGGTGGTGGTCTGAAAAAAAAACAGCTTGGACATGTGCATTTAAATAAATTTAAAAAAAAGGTTTCAGAATGTGTCAGTCTGTAAAAGTGATTTCAAAGTGTAAAAAGAGATTTTCACTTGGCCCAAAAAAAAAAGAGCAGTAAGTGTGCTTTCAAATTGGCAAAGAAATTTCGTTTTGGCACTAATGTGAAAACATGACTCTGTGTGCATAGAAGAATTATAGGCAGAAATTTATTGCGTCTTGCTCTGGTGATTTCACAGTTGCAGTAGATGGAAAAGAGGAGCGAATTTTTGGGGGAAGAAGCAGAGGCTTAGCACACACCCATGTGCTTGCCATGTATAGTCATGCACAGTAATTAGAAGCGAGTGGGGTTTTCAGGTTTAAGTATGTAATGCAAATACATTCAGCATCACTAAGGCTGGTTGCTCCTGCTGGAGTGTAGGCAGTCACAGAGAATAAACACGGTGGTGGTCTGAAAAAAAAACAGCTTGGACATGTGCATTTAAATAAATTTAAAAAAAAGGTTTCAGAATGTGTCAGTCTGTAAAAGTGATTTCAAAGTGTAAAAAGAGATTTTCACTTGGCCCAAAAAAAAAAGAGCAGTAAGTGTGCTTTCAAATTGGCAAAGAAATTTCGTTTTGGCACTAATGTGAAAACATGACTCTGTGTGCATAGAAGAATTATAGGCAGAAATTTATTGCGTCTTGCTCTGGTGATTTCACAGTTGCAGTAGATGGAAAAGAGGAGCAAATTTTTGGGGGAAGAAGCAGAGGCTTAGCACACACCCATGTGCTTGCCATGTATAGTCATGCACAGTAATTAGAAGCGAGTGGGGTTTTCAGGTTTAAGTCTGTAATGCAAATACATTCAGCATCACTAAGGCTGGTTGCCCCTGCTGGAGTGTAGGCAGTCACAGAGAATACACACGGTGGTGGTCTGAAAAAAAAACAGCTTGGACATGTGCATTTAAATAAATTTAAAAAAAAGGTTTCAGAATGTGTCAGTCTGTAAAAGTGATTTCAAAGTGTAAAAAGAGATTTTCACTTGGCCCAAAAAAAAAAGAGCAGTAAGTGTGCTTTCAAATTGGCAAAGAAATTTCGTTTTGGCACTAATGTGAAAACATGACTCTGTGTGCATAGAAGAATTATAGGCAGAAATTTATTGCGTCTTGCTCTGGTGATTTCACAGTTGCAGTAGATGGAAAAGAGGAGCGAATTTTTGGGGGAAGAAGCAGAGGCTTAGCACACACCCATGTGCTTGCCATGTATAGTCATGCACAGTAATTAGAAGCGAGTGGGGTTTTCAGGTTTAAGTCTGTAATGCAAATACATTCAGCATCACTAAGGCTGGTTGCCCCTGCTGGAGTGTAGGCAGTCACAGAGAATACACACGGTGGTGGTCTGAAAAAAAAACAGCTTGGACATGTGCATTTAAATAAATTTAAAAAAAAGGTTTCAGAATGTGTCAGTCTGTAAAAGTGATTTCAAAGTGTAAAAAGAGATTTTCACTTGGCCCAAAAAAAAAAGAGCAGTAAGTGTGCTTTCAAATTGGCAAAGAAATTTCGTTTTGGCACTAATGTGAAAACATGACTCTGTGTGCATAGAAGAATTATAGGCAGAAATGTATTGCGTCTTGCTCTGGTGATTTCACAGTTGCAGTAGATGGAAAAGAGGAGCGAATTTTTGGGGGAAGAAGCAGAGGCTTAGCACACACCCATGTGCTTGCCATGTATAGTCATGCACAGTAATTAGAAGCGAGTGGGGTTTTCAGGTTTAAGTCTGTAATGCAAATACATTCAGCATCACTAAGGCTGGTTGCCCCTGCTGGAGTGTAGGCAGTCACAGAGAATACACACGGTGGGGGTCTGAAAAAAAAACAGCTTGGACATGTGCATTTAAATAAATTTAAAAAAAAGGTTTCAGAATGTGTCAGTCTGTAAAAGTGATTTCAAAGTGTAAAAAGAGATTTTCACTTGGCCCAAAAAAAAAAGAGCAGTAAGTGTGCTTTCAAATTGGCAAAGAAATTTCGTTTTGGGACTAATGTGAAAACATGACTCTGTGTGCATAGAAGAATTATAGGCAGAAATGTATTGCGTCTTGCTCTGGTGATTTCACAGTTGCAGTAGATGGAAAAGAGGAGCGAATTTTTGGGGGAAGAAGCAGAGGCTTAGCACACACCCATGTGCTTGCCATGTATAGTCATGCACAGTAATTAGAAGCGAGTGGGGTTTTCAGGTTTAAGTCTGTAATGCAAATACATTCAGCATCACTAAGGCTGGTTGCCCCTGCTGGAGTGTAGGCAGTCACAGAGAATACACACGGTGGGGGTCTGAAAAAAAAACAGCTTGGACATGTGCATTTAAATAAATTTTAAAAAAAGGTTTCAGAATGTGTCAGTCTGTAAAAGTGATTTCAAAGTGTAAAAAGAGATTTTCACTTGGCCCAAAAAAAAAAGAGCAGTAAGTGTGCTTTCAAATTGGCAAAGAAATTTCGTTTTGGCACTAATGTGAAAACATGACTCTGTGTGCATAGAAGAATTATAGGCAGAAATTTATTGCGTCTTGCTCTGGTGATTTCACAGTTGCAGTAGATGGAAAAGAGGAGCGAATTTTTGGGGGAAGAAGCAGAGGCTTAGTACACACCCATGTGCTTGCCATGTATAGTCATGCACAGTAATTAGAAGCGAGTGGGGTTTTCAGGTTTAAGTCTGTAATGCAAATACATTCAGCATCACTAAGGCTGGTTGCCCTTGCTGGAGTGTAGGCAGACACAGAGAATACACATGGTGGTGGTCTGAAAAAACAGCTTGGACATGTGCATTTAAATAAATCTAAAAAAGTGGTTTCATAATGTGTCAGTCTGTAAAAGTCATTTCCAATTGTAAAAAGTGATTTTCACTTGGCCCGAAAAAAAAAGAGCAGTCAGTGTGCTTTCAAATTGGCAAAGAAATTTCGTTTTGGGACTAATGTGAAAACATGACTCTGTGTGCATAGAAGAATTATAGGCAGAAATTTATTGCGTCTTGCTCTGGTGATTTCACAGTTGCAGTAGATGGAAAAGAGGAGCGAATTTTTGGGGGAAGAAGCAGAGGCTTAGCACACACCCATGTGCTTGCCATGTATAGTCATGCACAGTAATTAGAAGCGAGTGGGGTTTTCAGGTTTAAGTCTGTAATGCAAATACATTCAGCATCACTAAGGCTGGTTGCCCCTGCTGGAGTGTAGGCAGTCACAGAGAATACACACGGTGGTGGTCTGAAAAAAAAAAACAGCTTGGACATGTGCATTTAAATAAATTTAAAAAAAAGGTTTCAGAATGTGTCAGTCTGTAAAAGTGATTTCAAAGTGTAAAAAGAGATTTTCACTTGGCCCAAAAAAAAAGAGCAGTAAGTGTGCTTTCAAATTGGCAAAGAAATTTCGTTTTGGCACTAATGTGAAAACATGACTCTGTGTGCATAGAAGAATTATAGGCAGAAATTTATTGCGTCTTGCTCTGGTGATTTCACAGTTGCAGTAGATGGAAAAGAGGAGCGAATTTTTGGGGGAAGAAGCAGAGGCTTAGCACACACCCATGTGCTTGCCATGTATAGTCATGCACAGTAATTAGAAGCGAGTGGGGTTTTCAGGTTTAAGTCTGTAATGCAAATACATTCAGCATCACTAAGGCTGGTTGCCCCTGCTGGAGTGTAGGCAGTCACAGAGAATACACACGGTGGTGGTCTGAAAAAAAAAAACAGCTTGGACATGTGCATTTAAATAAATTTAAAAAAAAGAGCAGTTTGTGTGCATTCAAAATGGCAAAGAAATTTCGTTTTGTGACTATTGTGAAAAGAAATGTAGTAATATATTTAAATACAATAAAGGATTTTTTTTTTAGTTTTTTTCAGGTATTGCTGGAGAACAGTGAACAAAATTTAAGATGCCTACAAAATCTCGAGTTCAAAAAACGCTAAAAAAAAAACTATATTTGAAGACAACTGGAGGACCAAAGTTAGTAGAAGATGCTGATGTTGGGAAAAAGAAAAAATCTTCTGGTAAGCAAAAAAAACAATTCCTAAACAAAATATTCAAAACAAACAAAAATGTACAAAATGTCTGTTCTCGGAAAAATGTAACAAAACCTACAGAACAGCAAAAAATTGAGGATTTAGTTAATGCAAATATACCTTCTGCAATTGAAAAGTTTAACATAAACAGAAAAACAGCATTTAAAGAGATACGTAGAAAAATGTTTCAGAGAAGAGTTATGTCCAATTTGATAAAGGATATAAAGAAATATAAGCAAAAGGCTAAATATTACAAGAGAAAAAAAGAAATTGAAGCCATTGCAGCAAAAGCATTAGAATTAAAAAGGAAACTATTCATATTAATTTTGAATAGGATGCGTACATTAGATAAAATGGTTAATGTACTGAAATCACAAAGCAAAAGCAAAAGAGTAGTGAACAGAACAAACTTTTGTAAAGTGTTTTTAGGAAAGTGGATGCATAGTTCAAGTAGTGAACCTTTTTTTAATGAAGAAAGCTATTTTCAAAGTAATAGTTTGCTGCATGCAGTTGACACCAGAGGTCGTTCATACGAAGTAAAAAATGGTTGCATAATGGAGAAGGAGATAATGGTTCCAAGAGATGAGGTACAAGTGATGGCAGATGAGGCAATGGGGAGACGTCCTAAAGCCCCAGTGTACACTTGGAATTGTAGTAGTATTTGCACTGTGCGTCAGGAATCTATTGACAGATTTCGAGAGTTTCTAAGAGAATATAGTAAAAAAAGTGTAAAACAAAAGATTAAGGTGCTTCAAAGTCTGGATCCATGCAGAGTGAGAGAGAATACTGGTTTGCAGGGTCATTCTCTTGCTTGTCTATCTAGAAAAGTGTGCAATAGTGTTTTCCATCATTTTAGGATGCTGGCTGTTCATCATACTGAAATGAGAAAGTTTGTGAGACGGTTGTATTTTGCCAAAAGTCCAGCAATACAGTTAAATGAATTGAATAGGGCTCTGTTCCGAGGAACGGTATCAGATGTAGAGAAGGTTGTTGATGAAATTCAGTTTTGTTACTTTGGTCCTGAACAAAACAGTGCAGAGAAGGACACAGTAAATGAGGCAGAAGTGGAAGAGAATGTAGAACCTTGTGTAAGTAAGACATTTAATGATCACATAACAAAATTTGCAATAGTCTCTAATGAAAGACCAAATGTTACTTGTATTTGTTGCCGCAGAACTCATTATAGAAAACAAACTAGGAATGTTGATCTCTACAGAAAGAGTGAAAATGAAGATAATTATAAGTGGATGGATTTTGCCACATATATATTTCTTGAAAATTGTTTTGAATTGGGTGAAGATCAGCGTATTTGTAAATACTGCTACAACAAGTTAGAGGAAAATAGAATGCCGACCAGAGCTGTACATAATAATTTAGAATTGGATGCTATTCCTGCTGAACTTTCTGAATTAAATACATATGAGTCTATACTCATTCAATGTGTTCATCCGTTCCAGACCATAGTACGTATGGAGCCCAAAACTGGTAAATTACCTCCTTCAGATTTACTGAGAGGTTTAAAAGGTAGAGTGGTGTATTTGCCCTTGGATTTGAAAAAAAATATGGAAACTATTGATGCAGATACTTTGGAAACTGAACCATTAATTATTCTGGTTAATGGTGTCCCTACAAAGAATAAGAAGATTTGGCAGGAGCTGGTAGATGTGCGGAAAGTACAAAGAGCAAATTTGTATTTGAAAAAAAATAACAAATGGTATGAATCAATTTATATAGAAGAAGAAGAAGAAGAAGAAGATTTACAAGGAGACACAGAAACACCAACTGGACAAATTGAAAAAGTGGACAAGTCAAAGGAAGAAGAAATTTATGAACATTTTAGCATACATCCTCTCCATTCGAAAGAAGTTATGGGAGACAATATTGATCTCTTTCAGATGAAGAAAGCAAAAGGAAATCCCGTGAGTGTATGGGAGGAGAGCTTGGAAGCTCGATGTTTTCCCCAGCTGTTTCCTAAAGGAAAAGGAGGACGATACGATGAACGTCCGGAACAGATTCCAGCTTCTGAGTATCGGACTACAAGACTATATGCTGAAGATCCCAGATTTCGACAAAGTATCCCTTATTTGTTCCATCTTTTATTTGAAAGCGACTTGTCTGCACTGTCTTATGCAGTAAATCACATTTTAAAAAGTGGAGTACATTTACAAAATGTGTCTGCTAAGGATTTTATGGAGAAAGTGCAGCACCGAGATGATCATTTGGAAACACAACTGATCAATCTGATGGCTTGTCAGCGTGGGACAAATGAATATTGGTACCGACGCCATGGTGAACTAAAATGCATGTTACGCAATTTAGGAACACCAACATGGTTCCTTACCCTAAGCTGCGCCGAGTACGCTTGGGATGATTTACTGGATTTTCTACGAGAGGCCAATTCAAACATTGAAAACATCGAATACAAGACAGCAGGAGAACTGTGCTCATTGGATCCGGTTAATGTTTGCAGATATTTCAATCATAGATTTGAGGCTATGATGTCCTTCATCTGCAATAAAAAAAATCCACCCCTTGGAGAAGTAGTGGATTTCTTTTGGAGAAAAGAGTACCAGGCAAGAGGTGCTCCTCATATTCATATGCTGCTGTGGATCAAGGATGCCCCAAAGTTTGGAACAGATACTGATGAAGCAGTGTTATCTTACATTGAAGAATATGCAACATGTGCGTTACCTAAAAGCACAGAAGAGAACAAGTTAAAGGAGCAAGTTCTACGTTTCCAAAGTCATCGGTGTGGAAAATACTGCCGACGGAAATACAAGAGCAAAGAAAAATACTACACTAAATGTCGATTTGGATTTCCTAGACCTGTTCTTACAAATGGAAGAGTCAACAGTTTTATGTCAGCTGTGAGACATACTATCACAAGAAAATCACCTAAGAATACCTACAACCTTAAAAGAAAAGAAGAATCAAAAAATATAAATGACTACAACCCAGTCATTTTATCCATGTGGAACGCTAACATGGATATACAGTATGTTGCTGACAATTCCATTGCTGTTGCTCGATATGTAACGTCTTACATTACGAAATCAGAAAAAACAGAATTGAAGGAAATGTGGGAAGAGATTTCTCACGAGAAGACTGTCAGTAAGAAGCTGTACAGTTTCAGTTTGAAGATGTTATCGCATCGAGAAATTGGATCCTACGAATGTTCAGATAGATTATCTTCTGCAAGTCTCTACTCGAAGTCAAGAAGAATAATTTGGGCAAGTTTAGGCCTTGCAGCAATGAGAAATCGGGTACTGAAATCTGTTGGAGAAATTGAATATTTGGCACAGTTCGAACCTGAAAGTACAGATATATTGAAAACAAACATGTTGGACACATATTATCCCAAGAGAAGTCATCATCTGGAGAACATGTGTCTCTATGAAGTGCTGCAGAACTACATTTATTCACGGAAAGCTGCAGAAGACATCAATAATGGAAAATATAAAGTCGTTGGTGAAGAAGGATGTTTGGTGAAGCAAACCAAAGGAAGTTTGATAAATCACCGGAAGCTGAGTTGCGACACTACCGACAAGAAAGAATTTTACTACTTGGCTCTTTTACAGTTGTTTAAACCATGGCGTACAGAGGATGAACTACTGGGAGAATTCCAGAGCTATGAAGATTCTTTTAATGCTTGCAAAGACAGCATACAATGCAGTACATTCTCAACTTATCTGCAAATGTTAAATGAAGAAATTGAACAGGAAACTACAATTGCAGCAGAAATAGCTAGAGACAGTTCTCAGGACAGCCAAAGTTCAGGAACATACAGTCAAGATCCCCTAGGACAACCAATCGTTGAAAATGAAGCATCAATAGCCATGAATGAAGTGGAAACGGCTATGAATCAAGCTCAAGAAGAATTTATAGACTTAGAAAATTTGGAAAGACAACTGAATCAAGAGCAGCAACAAATTTATGAAGAGATCAAAAACAAAATTGATCACGGATTTCTACATGAAAAAAAAGAGTGCTCATGCACATCATTTCATCCAATCAGGATGTATGTAAGCGGACAAGCTGGCACTGGAAAAAGTTTCCTAATTAAAGTCATCAGAAGCTACCTAAAGCAAAAAACGGATTCTACTTTGTCTTGTGTGGTTACTGCTCCAACTGGGTTAGCAGCATATAACATAAAAGGAATCACCTTACATCGTTTGCTAATGTTACCAGTGGAGCATGAGAACAAAATACAATTCAACAAGCTAACTGGAGAAGCATCCTTGGAAGTGTCAAGAGTATTGAAGAAGATGCAAGTTCTCATTATTGATGAGGTGAGCATGGTATCAAACTTAATGCTTGCCTTTGTGCATTTAAGAATGCAGCAAATTTTGAAGACAGACTATGACGTGTTATTTGGTGGAAAACACGTCATAGTTTTTGGGGATCTTTTGCAACTTACTCCAGTTAAAGGACAACCAGTGTTTAATACTGTGACACA
Organism: Triturus cristatus; assembly: GCF_964204655.1. NCBI lineage: Eukaryota > Metazoa > Chordata > Amphibia > Caudata > Salamandridae > Triturus > Triturus cristatus. Next base: position 842,520,611 of record NC_140588.1, on the reverse strand, counting down.
TGAAGACACGAAGAAGTCATTGGGAAGCATTGGAAATACAAATATTTGGTCCTTCTTTGAGTACAAGGAACTTACAACTAATATGAGGCAAGCAAACGATGAAGAATATGGAAGTATTCTGAAAGATATCAGAATTGGACTACTCACAGAAGTTGGCAAAAAAGCATTACAGAGTCGGCTGTTACATAACTTATTTCCAAAGGAAGAAATAGTTGCAGAGAAAATATACAAGAATATTGCAGAAAACAAAAGTGTCATCTGCTTAATGCCAACTCTACGTGAATGCTCAATATTTAATGAGGAGCTTTTGAAATTGGAAAATGAAGACATCAGGAAATTGGAAGCAGTGGACAAAATTGAGGATGGAAGAATTACTGTCACAGTAACAGGCAAACTGAAAAATAAATTGGACTCACTAGAGAAGAATATCTCCAAAACAGCAGGATTAGAAAAAAATCTATATGTTTGCATGAACTGTAGAGTGTTTTTAAGGAGAAATTTGGATGTTGAAAAAGGCTTAGTGAATGGAGCGATGGGAAGAGTTGTGGGTTTTATTAATTATCAGAAAAAAGATGGAATTGAATGTTTAAAAATAAAATTTGATCAGATAGAGGAAGTTAAAGACATTTGTCGTTGTTCAGTTCGTTTCATGCTTGTGAAAGACTTATATGTACGTAGGAAGCAGTTTCCGTTTTCACTAGCATATGCTGTAACTATCCACAAGTCTCAAGGATTGACTGTAGATTGTGCATTTGTGAACATTGGTTCAACTGTGTTCAAAGAAGGTATGGCATATGTAGCTTTGTCACGAGTCAAAATATTATCAGGTTTATTCATGATTGACTTTGATGATTCAAAAGTTAGTGCTGATACAAACTGTGTAAAGGAGTATAATAGATTAAGAAGAAGCTATGCTCCTCATTTAGGTCAGTATCCTGTGTTGGAGAAACGTGTAGTTTCTCGTAAAAGGAGAAATGAGAATATCTGTAATGAAGATGTAGAGAAGAGGAAAAAAAAGAGGAGTGATGTAATTGCAAGCAAAAAGAATAAGGAAAATGAAGAACAGGTTGTAGGATGTCATTTTGAAAATAGCTCTGGTGTCAACTGCTACGCTAATGTAGTGCTGAATGTTGCATTTTATCTGGAAAGTTTGCAAGAGCAGATAATAGTAAATCAGGGAAAAAGATTCTGTTCAGAGCTCAGTCTCCTTTTTCAAAAGCTGAGTAAAGATAAAACTCAAATAGAAAGTGCTACTGACATTAGAAAACTTTTAGATGTATGTTCAGGACGAACACAGTTTTCTCAAAATGAACAGCAAGATGCACACGAATTTTTGATGTATTTTCTTCAGGTAGTGGAAGAAGAAGGAGTTCCCATTGACATTTTTTTTGGTCTCTCTTATAAATGGGAACATAGTTGTGAAAATTGTTATAATATATGTGGCTCTATTGTTGATAATGAAAGGTTTCTTTATTTGACATTGCCAGAGAGTAAAACAGTCACTTTTGCAAAATTAGTTAAAGATGCTAATCATAGCATGAAATGTGGTGAGTGTAATTCTGACATGTTTTCAACATTAATTTTAAGGGAATACGGACAGTATGTAATTTTAATGATGCAACGATGTAGAGCTGATGGTTCAAAATTGGATACTTTAATAAAGAAGTTTACAGGACAGCAATTATCAATTTCAGGAAAAACTTTTGTAACTGTTGCAATAATTTTCCATGATGGACCTACTGTTACTTCTGGACATTACACAGTTTATCTTAAATGTGAAAAAGGCTGGACACTGTGTAATGATTCCCAATTGATTTTCAAACAACGTTTGCCTTTTGATTTAGCAAATTCCTATCTAATCTTTCTGAAACCTAAATTTTAGAGAGACTTGGCAAGATCTGGACAAAATAATTTTACCATTTTACTGGATTACCATTGCAATTTTGTAGAAAAAATATTTTTTAAAATTATCATTTGGCCTAAAGGAAAGATAACCAATTGTAATGTGGACTTTTTAAATTTTTAATGCAATTTTGAAAAACCAATAATTTAGAGATAATCGGTAACTTCTGCACATTTTAAATTTTGGAATGCTATTGGACTGCCATTGGAAATTTTTACAAAAATGATTTAAAAAATTACTATTTGGCCATGTGGAAAAGTAAGCAATTCTATTGTGGACTAAATAAATTATTCAAAAAATTTTCGTGAACCAAAATGTTACAGAGAATCGGTGAGATCTGGACAGATTAAACTTTAGAATTTTAATGGTTTTCCCTTGGAAATTTATTCCAGGGAAAAAAAAAAATACTATTTGGCCTAAAGGAAATAAAATCAGATGTATTTTGGAGTTATTTGAGATATAATATTGTGATTATACTCCTGAAACAAAAATATCAGACGGTATTTTAAAGAAAAATGTATTGTTTTTAGATGATATTTTTTTAGAATAATATGCATTTCTGTAATGATAAGTTTAAGTGAGAAGAGATTCTGGGCTTTTTTAATACAATCTTTGAGATTGTTATTTTTTTTTGCCCACTGTAAAATGATGAATGCAATTGCTTTCACAATTTATAGTGAAATGCAATATATTCTGAAAACAGCAAAAATAAGGCAAAAATATTTTTTGGTAAAAAATGTAAATATGTGTACTGTATTATAAAATGGTTTAAAAATATTAATACTTTTTTCTTTTTTTTCAGATCGATATAGAAAATTTTCGTAAACTACAACCATTTTAAAAACTATTTTTAAAAAAAACAAATGAATAAATATTTTTTTGAGTGAGTATGGTAAGTCAATAGTAATAATTGTAGTCTCTCAAGGACCTTGTAATGTGATAAATGATTTTTAGTGTTTTTTTTAAAAAATAAAAAAAAGGTACGCTTACCGTACGCGTACGGTAAAAAAAAAAAAAAAAAGTTTTTAAAAACATATGTAAAAAAAAGATGAAAGATAAGGTTGGCTCTTAAAAGAACCGTTGTGTTCATGCAGGGACAGAGGAAAGGAACCATGGGAAAATCATTCAAAGCTACAAATGTGCTGATCTATTTTGTTGTTCACTAGGGAAACACTGGTCTCCCTATAACAAATTAGAGCTTTACAAAATGTGCAATGAATATCAACCTTCCGAAATCGAAGGTTCATTTCCAGAGGGCCAGCAAAAGGAGATTCTCCCCCCACAGATGAAGGGCTCACCTGACCTGCAGAAGAAGGAGTAAGCTCTGCAGGTGATGGTCCAGGCTGAGCTGCTGTGGATGTACTGGCTCGTCTTTCTGAAGAGTTACCTCCAAAAAGAAGAGCATGTGTCCTTTTGTGTACATCCTTGAGGTGCCTCATCATGGTGTGATTCCCAAAGGAATACTTCCTGTCAGGATTACCTCTAGAAAGTACACGCTGACACAGCTTGCAAGTAACTAAGGGTGCATTCACCTTTTGCTGGCCTTCAGGAAAAGTAAAATAATCCCATACATAAGAGGGCTTTACTTTCCTCGCTCTCTGCCTCAAGACAGTGCTGCTGGTGCTAGCCTCACTCTCAGAAGAGCTCTGCTGTTCTGCCATCGTATCCCAAAGACAAACCAGCTCCTTCTCCCAAGGGATCACAAGCAGAAATGAGGGGAATGGGTGTGGTGTAGGAGAGTTCTAGAACTGAAAGTAGTTTCAACCAATCAAAAGTTGTGTTTCATGATCACATGACCTACCGTACGCTTACGTTACGCTTACGGTACGCTTACGGCAAAAAGTACGCATGCGCGTAAAAAAGACACGCGCTTCCGCGCATGCGCATAACAGTCACTCCCCGGCACTTCCGCGTAACGTGCGCGTGTGGCGTAAGCGCGCACGCGTCCCACGCGCAGTACGCGCGGCTACGCAAAGTACGGAACTATACGCAAGCAGCGTAGATGGATTACGGACGTTGCGTAAACCGTACGCTTACCGTGAGCTTACGGTACGCGTACTATAAAAAAAAAAAAAAAAAAAAAAAAAAAAAATCTGGAAATAAATTTTACATGTTTATTTTAAAAAATATATATAAAAAAAATATTTAAGGATTTTATTAATTTAACCATAGTCTTTATAAAAGGTTAGAACATTAAATTAAAAATATGTTTAAAAAAATAGAAAAAAAAAAAAAAAAGCATTTAAAAAACCTTGCAAATTCACTGAAAAAAACATGGGTTTCACACACGTTATAGTTAGGAATTAGCATTTAAAAAAACTTGCAAATTCACTGAAAAAACCATGGGTTTCACACACGTTATAGTTAGGAATTAGCATTTAAAAAACCTTAGAAATTCACTGAAAAAACCATAGGTTTCACACACGTTATAGTTAGGAATTAGCATTTAAAAAACCTTAGAAATTCAGGGAAAAAACCATAGGTTTCACACATGTTATAGTTAGCTGGACATTTTACTCGTAAAAAACCAATGAAATTGCCCCGTTATAGTTAGTTCAGCTAACTATAACTCGCGCGCCCGCAATGCACTGCTGATGACGTCACATATTACATCACCCATGACATGGTCAGTGACATCACTCATGACATCACTGATGACATCTCAAATGACATCACTGATGACATCACTGATGACATCATCCAGTGAATGTGTGTTTTTCTGAAAATTAAATATGTTTTATATATGTATATCTCAAGGTCGATGGAAGAATAAATGGGTATATAAGTGTGTAAATGGTTGTTTTTTTTTTGAAAAATTGATTGTGTAACTGACTGTTTAAGTGTATCATAGTGAATACATGGTTTAGTGAGTAATGTTTAAACATATAAATATCTGTGACAGTCTCTCACTTTGTGTATAAGTGGCTGCATGGGTTGGTGAGTAGCTACATGGGTGTCTATATAGGTTATTAGTTGTTTTTTTGAGTATCAGTCTGAGTGTCTGCATGGTTCGGTGGGGGGTATTACGTAGTGCATAGGTGCATGAATGAGTGACTCACTGTTTGTATGTGTTGAACACAGCATGTGTGCAGGACTGTATGGGTGGATGAGTGTGTGTATGGGTGTGTTAGTGAGTGAATGACTGTCTCAATAGTGTCTTCAGGAGTAACTACATATGTTTTAAACTAGTATATGTGACTATTGGTGTATATATGTGAGTATATGTGAGAGGGAGAGATTGAAAGAGTTCCTGTATGAATAAGTATATGTTTCTATAAGTGATTGTTTAAAAGACTAAGTATGTGTAAGTTTCCGTAGAAGTAAGTGTGGTGGTGTGTGTATAACTGTATATGCAGGTGAATGTATGTTTGATTCTTTATTAGCATGAGTGACTATGTGTGTGAGTAACTCTATGGATGAGTGGCATTGTGTAACAGGATGTATAGGTGTATGAGTACATATGATGAGTGAGTACATGTATGAGTGACTGTATAGGACTGTTGGTGAATGAGTGGATGTGTATGTGGATCTTAGAATTACTGAAGAGGTTGTTGTAACTGGTATTGGTATGTCCATTGTTTTGAAAATTTTAGTCTCTATTTTTGAATGTGTGTATCAAAGGTTATATTAGGGTGAGAGGAGGTCTGTCACTCTATCACAAGGATGATGTCATCAGTGATGTCATCAGTGATGTCATTTGAGATGTCATCAGTGATGTCATGAGTGATGTCACTGACCATGTCATGAGTGATGTAATATGTGACGTCATCAGCAGTGCATTGCGGGCGCGCGAGTTATAGTTAGCTGAACTAACTATAACGGGGCAATTTCATTGGTTTTTTACGAGTAAAATGTCCAGCTAACTATAACATGTGTGAAACCTATGGTTTTTTCACTGAATTTCTAAGGTTTTTTAAATGCTAATTCCTAACTATAACGTGTGTGAAACCTATGGTTTTTTCAGTGAATATATATATATATATATATATCACCTACTGGCGGTCGCCAGTAGGTAGTTATAGTTAGGACCACGTTTCCATAGGAAATCCGCAACATTCTATTTTGAATAACTTTGGCGCCGGTCGACGAATCCTCGCGAATTTTTCAAAATAGGTGGGGCGCTACGCTCCGCTCCTACCCTGAAAGTCTCGGGGGGATTCGTCAAGCGGGGGCTGAGATAAAAGGGGGGTCCCAAAACGCGTTTTTCCCATGCATTTTTCCATAGGACCTTTAGACAGGGCTACAGCCCGAACGGCTGAACAGAATTACTAGAAATTTGGCAGAGAGGTAGTCCTCAGGTCAAGGAAGTGCCTTTTGTAGGTTTGGTGTAAATCTGTTCAGGAGATTCTGAGAAAATAGCCTTTAAATCAATATATATATCTGAGCCAGCTTACGGTGCGCTTACGGTACGCTTACCGTACGCGTACGGTGGCGTGCGCGAGCGCGATTATGATTGGCTCTTAGATCTTAGTAAACATTCGAATCGGCCGAAACCAGGAAGCGGCGGCCGCCATTTTCTCTCTCGCACTGAGAGAGATGATTAACAAACAAAGCACAAAAACATTTAAAGGGGCTGTTTTGACAGCTCCCACACACATAGCCATGTAGAGGGAGTCCCCAAAGATCCCCCAAGGCCAAAAACGGAATTTTTATTTTTTCGCTAATTTCGCCGATTACGCTTACCGTACGCGTACGGTAAAAATATATAAAAAAAAAAAATTATCCACACTAACCCCACCCCGTGTGCAATTGGTGACCGAAGGTCACCATTTGTGCATGGCTTATCACAGAAGTGAAAAACGAAAATATTAAAAAAAAAAATATTAAAAAAAAAAATTATCCACACTCTCTCCACCCCGTGTGCAAATGGTGCCCGAAGGGCACCATTTGTGCATGGCTTATAACTATTGCGAAAAATTAAAATATTACCTTTAAAAACGAAGTGCATCATATGTCCTCCATGTGCGCACGGTGCGCGAAGCGCATCGTGCGTACATGGCCCATCTACTGCGTTAAGTGGGCGCGCACGCCACGAATGGCGTAAAGTAACTTAGCATTTAAAAAACCGTACAAATTCACTGAAAAAACCATAGGTTTCACACATGTTATAGTTAGCGGAAATTTTACTGATAAAAAACCAATGAAATTCCCCCGTTATAGTTAGTGCAGGCAACTATAACTCACGCGACCGCAATCTTCTGCTGATGACATATGTGTCTTTATGAAAAAAAAATATTTGTAATATATGTATAGCTAAAAATGTATGGAAGAAGACATGGGTAAATAAGTGTCTAAATACAGTATTAGCATCAGCAGAGGATTGCGGTCGCGTGAGTTATAGTTGCCTGCACTAACTATAACGGGGGAATTTCATTGGTTTTTTATCAGTAAAATTTCCGCTAACTATAACATGTGTGAAACCTATGGTTTTTTCAGTGAATATATATATATATATATATATATATATATATATATATACATATATATATACATATATATATATATATATATATATTCACTTAAAAAACCATAGGTTTCACACATGTTATAGTTAGCTGGACATTTTAGTGCAGGCAACTATAACTCACGTGACCGCAATCCTCTGCTGATGACGTCAGATATTACATCACTGTATTTAGACACTTATTTACCCATGTCTTCTTCCATTAATCTTTAGCTATACATATATTACAAATATTTTTCAGAAAGACACATATGTCATCAGTGATGTAATATCTGACGTCATCAACTATAACGGGGGAATTTCATTGGTTTTTTAGGAGTGAAATGTCCAGCTAACTATAACATGTGTGAAACCTATGGTTTTTTAAGTGAATTTGCAAGGTTTTTTAAATGCTAATTCATAACTATAACGTGTGTGAAACCTATGGTTTTTTCAGTGAATTTGTACGGTTTTTTAAATGCTAAGTTATGTTTGTTTTTTTTGGGTTTTTTTTTGTTTTACACCGTGCGCGCACCGTGCGCGCACCTCGCGATTTAAAAAAAAAAAAAAATTGTTTTTTTTTCCCTTGGGGGTCCTTCTGTGACCCCCTGACCAAGGCTAAGGGGTCAGGACCTGTCCACTCTGCCCCCTTTTCACGTTCTCCACCTTTGTTTTTCACCCCCTCGGACTGCGAGAGACAAAATGGCGGACGACACTTCCTGGTTTCGACCGATTCGAATGTTTACCGACATCTAACAACCAATCAGAATTGCGCTCGCGCACGGCAGGGTGCGCGCACTGTGCGTGCACGGTGAGCGCGCGTAGATATTGATATGCTTTTAAATGCTATTTTCTCAGGAAATACTGAACAGATTTACACCACACCTGCAAAAGGCACTTCCATGACCTTATGGCTACCTCTCTGCCAAATTTCAAGTAATTCTGTTCAGCCGTTCGGGCTGTAGCTGCGTCTAAAGGTCCTATGGAAAAATGCATGGGGAAAACACGTTTTGGGACCCCCCTTTTTTCTCGGCCCCTGCTTGACGAATCACCTCGAGACTTTCAGGGTAGGAGCTGAACGGAGCGCCCCATTAGTTTTGAAAATTTCGTGAGGATTCGTCAGCCAGCGCCAAAGTTATTCAAAATAGAATTTTGAGATTTCCTATGGAAACTCAGTTGTAACTATAACAATCTACTGGCGACCGCCAGTAGATTATACATATATATATATATATATATATATATATATTCACTGAAAAAACCATAGGTTTCACACACGTTATAGTTAGGAATTAGCATTTAAAAAACCTTAGAAATTTAGTGAAAAAACCATAGGTTTCACACATGTTATAGTTAGCTGGACATTTTACTCGTAAAAAACCAATGAAATTGCCCCGTTATAGTTAGTTCAGCTAACTATAACTCGCGCGCCCGCAATGCACTGCTGATGACGTCACATATTACATCACTCATGACATGGTCAGTGACATCACTCATGACATCACTGATGACATCTCAAATGACATCACTGATGACATCACTGATGACATCATCCAGTGAATGTGTGTTATTCTGAAAATTAAATATGTTTTATATATGTATATCTCATGGACGATGGAAGAATAAATGGGTATATAAGTGTCTAAATGGATGATTTGTTTTTGAAAAATTGATTGTGTAACTGACTGATTAAGTGTATCATAGTGAATACATGGCTTAGTGAGTAATGTTTAAATATGTAAATATCTGTATCAGTCTCTCACTTTGTGTTTAAGTGGCTGCTTGGGTTGGTGAGTAGCTACATGGGTGCCTATTTAGGTTATTAGTTGTTTTTTTGAGTATCAGTCTGAGTGTCTGCATGGTTCGGTGGGGGGTATTACGTAGTGCATCGGTGCATGAATGAGTGACTCACTGTTTGTATGTGTTGAACACAGCATGTGTGCAGGACTGTATGGGTGGATGAGTGTGTGTATGGGTGTGTTAGTGAGTGAATGACTGTCTCAATAGTGTCTTCAGGAGTAACTACATACGTTTTAAACTAGTATATGTGACTATTGGTGTATATATGTGAGTATATGTGAAAGTGAGAGATTGAAAGAGTTCCTGTATGAATAAGTATGTGTTTCTATAAGTGATTGTTTAAAAGACTAAGTATGTGTAAGTTTCCGTAGAAGTAAGTGTGGTGGTGTGTGTATAACTGTATATGCAAGTAAATGTATGTTTGATTCTTTATTAGCATGAGTGACTATGTGTGTGAGTAACTCTATGGATGAGTGGCATTGTGTAACAGGATGTATAGATGTATGAGTACATATGATGAGTGAGTACATGTATGAGTGACTGTATAGGACTGTTGGTGAATGAGTGGATGTGTATGTGGATCTTAGAATTACTGAAGAGGTTGTTGTAACTGGTATTGGTATGTCCATTGTTTTGAAATTTTTAGTCTCTATTTTTGAATGTGTGTATCAAAGCTTATATTAAGGTGAGAGGAGGTCTGCCACTCTATCACAAGGATGATGTCATCAGTGATGTCATCAGTGATGTCATTTGAGATGTCATCAGTGATGTCATGAGTGATGTCACTGACCATGTCATGAGTGATGTAATATGTGACGTCATCAGCAGTGCATTGCGGGCGCGCGAGTTATAGTTAGCTGAACTAACTATAACGGGGCAATTTCATTGGTTTTTTACGAGTAAAATGTCCAGCTAACTATAACATGTGTGAAACCTATGGTTTTTTCACTAAATTTCTAAGGTTTTTTAAATGCTAATTCCTAACTATAACGTGTGTGAAACCTATGGTTTTTTCAGTGAATTTCTAAGGTTTTTTAAATGCTAATTCCTAACTATAACGTGTGTGAAACCCATGGTTTTTTCAGTGAATTTGCAAGGTTTTTTAAATGCTAATTCCTAACTATAACGTGTGTGAAACCCATGGTTTTTTCAGTGAATTTGCAAGGTTTTTTAAATGCTATTTTTTTTTTATATTCTTCATTTTTTTCAAACATATTTTTATTTTAATTTTCTTATCTTTTATAAAGACTATGCTTTAATTTTTAAAATCCTTAAATATTTTTTTTATATATATTTTTTAAAATAAACATGTAAAATTTATTTCCAGATTTTTTTTTTTTTTTTTTTTTTTTTATAGTACGCGTACCGTAAGCTCACGGTAAGCGTACGGTTTACGCAACGTCCGTAATCTATCTACGCTGCTTGCGTATAGTTACGCACTTTGCGTAGCCGCGCGTACTGCGCGTGGGACGCGTGCGCGCTTACGCAACACGCGCACGTTACGCGGAAGTGCCGGGAAATGACTGTTATGCGCATGTGCGCAAGCGCGTGTCTTTTTTACGCGCACGCGTACTTTTTGCCGTAAGCGCACCGTAAGCGTACCGTAAGCGTACGGTAGGTCATGTGATCTTGAAACACAACTTTTGATTGGTTGAAACTACTTTCAGTTCTAGAACTCTCCTACACCACACCCATTCCCCTCATTTCTGCTTGTGATCCCTTGGGAGAAGGAGCTGGTTTGTCTTTGGGATACGATGGCAGAACAGCAGAGCTCTTCTGAGAGTGAGGCTAGCACCAGCAGCACTGTCTTGAGGCAGAGAACGAGGAAAGTAAAACCTTCTTATGTTTGGGATTATTTTACTTTTCCAGAAGGCCAGCAAAAGGTGAATGCACCCTTAGTTACTTGCAAGCTGTGTAAGCGTGTACTTTCTAGAGGTAATCCTGACAGGAAGTATTCCTTTGGGAATCACACCATGATGAGGCACCTCAAGGATGTACACAAAAGGACACATGCTCAACTTTTTGGAGGTAACTCTTCAGAAAGACGAGCCAGTACATCCACAGCAGCTCAGCCTGGACCATCACCTGCAGAGCTTACTCCTTCTTCTGCAGCTCAGGTGAGCCCTTCATCTGTGGGGGGAGAATCTCCTTTTGCTGGCCCTCTGGAAATGAACCCTCGATTTCGGAAGGTTGATATTCATTGCACATTTTGTAAAGCTCTAATTTGTTATAGGGAGACCAGTGTTTCCCTAGTGAATAACAAAATAGATCAGCACATTTGTAGCTTTGAATGATTTTCCCATGGTTCCTTTCCTCTGTCCCTGCATGAACACAACGGTTCTTTTAAGAGCCAACCTTATCTTTCATCTTTTTTTTACATTTTTTTTAAAAAACTTTTTTTTTTTTTTTTACCGTACGCGTACGGTAAGCGTACCTTTTTTTTATTTTTTAAAAAAAAACACTAAAAATCATTTATCTCATTACAAAGTCCTTGAGAGACTACAATTTTTATTTTTAACTTACCATACTCACTAAAAAAAATATTTATTCATTTGTTTTTTTAAAAAATAGTTTTTAAAATGGTTGTAGTTTACGAAAATTTTCTATATCGATCTGAAAAAAAAGAAAAAAGTATTAATATTTTTAAAACATTTTATAATACAGTACACATATTTACATTTTTTCCCAAAAAATATTTTTGCCTTATTTTTGCTGTTTTCAGAATATATTGCATTTCACTATAAATTGTGAAAGCAATTGCATTCATCATTTTACAGCGGGCAAAAAAAAATAACAATCTCAAAGATTGTATTAAAAAAGCCCAGAATCTCTTCTCACTTAAACTTATCATTACAGAAATGCATATTATTCTTAAAAAATGTCATCTAAAAACAATACTTTTTTCTTTAAAATACCGTCTGATATTTTTGTTTCAGAAGTACATTCACAATAATATATCTCAAATAACTCCAAAATACATCTGATTTTATTTCCTTTAGGCCAAATAGTATTTTTTATTCTTTCCCTGGAATAAATTTCCAAGGGAAAACCATTAAAATTCTAAAGTTTAATCTGTCCAGATCTCACCGATTCTCTGTAACATTTTGGTTCACGAAAATTTTTCGAATAATTTATTTAGTCCACAATAGAATTGCTTACTTTTCCACATGGCCAAATAGTAATTTTTGAAATTATTTTTGAAAAAATTTCCAGTGGCAGTCCAATAACATTCCAAAATTTAAAATGTGCAGAAGTTACCGATAATCTCTAAATTATTGGTTTTTCAAAATTGCATTAAAAATTTAAAAAGTCCACATTACAATTGGTTATCTTTCCTTTAGGCCAAATGATAATTTTAAAAATCTTTTTTCTACAAAATTGCAATGGTAATCCTGTAAAATGGTAAAATTATTTTGTCCAGATCTTGCCAAGTCTCTCTAAAATTTAGGTTTCAGGAAGATTAGATAGGAATTTGCTAAATCAAAAGGCAAACGTTGTTTGAAAATCAATTGGGAATCATTACACAGTGTCCATCCTTTTTCACATTTTAGATAAACTGTGTAATGTCCAGAAGTAACAGTAGGTCCATCATGGAAAATTATTGCAACAGTTACAAAAGTTTTTCCTGAAATTGATAATTGCTGTCCTGTAAACTTCTTTATTAAAGTATCCAATTTTGATCCATCAGCTCTACATCGTTGCATCATTAAAATTACATACTGTCCGTATTCCCTTAAAATTAATGTTGATAACATGTCAGAATTACACTCACCACATTTCATGCTATGATTAGCATCTTTAACTAAGTTTGCAAAAGTGACTGTTTTACTCTCTGGCAATGTCAAATAAATAAACCTTTCATTATCAACAATAGAACCACTTATATTATAACAATTATCACAACTATGTTCCCATTTATAAGAGAGACCAAAAAAAATGTCAATGGGAACTCCTTCTTCTTCCACTACCTGAAGAAAATACATCAAAAATTCGTGAGCATCTTGCTGTTCATTTTGAGAAAACTGTGTTCGTCCTGAACATACATCTAAAAGTTTTCTAATATCAGTAGCACTTTCTATTTGAGTTTTATCTTTACTCAGCTTTTGAAAAAGGAGACTGAGCTCTGAACAGAATCTTTTTCCCTGATTTATTATTATCTGCTCTTGCAAACTTTCCAGATAAAAAGCAACATTCAGCACTACATTTGCGTAGCAGTTGACACCAGAGCTATTTTCAAAATGACATCCTACAACCTGTTCTTCATTTTCCTTATTCTTTTTGCTTGCAATTACATCACTCCTCTTTTTTTTCCTCTTCTCTACATCTTCATTACAGATATTCTCATTTCTCCTTTTACGAGAAACTACACGTTTCTCCAACACAGGATACTGACCTAAATGAGGAGCATAGCTTCTTCTTAATCTATTATACTCCTTTACACAGTTTGTATCAGCACTAACTTTTGAGTCATCGAAGTCTATCATGAATAAACCTGATAATGTTTTGACTCGTGACAAAGCAACATATGCCATACCTTCTTTGAACACACTAGATCCAATGTTCACAAATGCACAATCTACAGTCAATCCTTGAGACTTGTGAATAGTTACAGCATATGCTAGAGAAAACGGAAACTGCTTCCTACGTACATATAAGTCTTTCACAAGCATGAAACGAACTGAACAACGACAAATGTCTTTAACTTCCTCTATCTGATCAAATTTTATTTTTAACCATTCAATTCCATCTTTTTTCTGATAATTAATAAAACCCACAACTCTTCCCATCGCTCCATTTACTAAGCCTTTTTCAACATCCAAATTTCTCCTTAAAAACACTCTACAGTTCATGCAAACATATAGATTTTTTTCTAATCCTGCTGTTTTGGAGATGTTCTTCTCTAGTGAGTCCAATTTATTTTTCAGTTTGCCTGTTACTGTGACAGTAATTCTTCCATCCTCAATTTTGTCCACTGCTTCCAATTTCATGATCTCTTCCTTTTCCAATTTCAAAAGCTCCTCATTGAATATTGAGCATTCACGTAGAGTTGGCATTAAGCAGATGACACTTTTGTTTTCTGCAATGTTCTTGTATATCTTCTCTGCAACTATTTCTTCCTTTGGAAATAAATTATGTAGCAGCCGAGTCTGTAATGCTTTTTTGCCAGCTTCTGTGAGTAGTCCAATCCTGATATCTTTCAGAATACTTCCATATTCTTCATCGTTTGCTTGCCTCATATTAGTTGTAAGTTCCTTGTACTCAAAGAAGGACCAAATATTTGTATTACCGATGCTTCCCAATGACTTCTTCGTGTCTTCATGTGTCACAGTATTAAACACTGGTTGTCCTTTAACCGGAGTAAGTTGCAAAAGATCCCCAAAAACTATGACGTGTTTTCCACCAAATAACACGTCATAGTCTGTCTTCAAAATTTGCTGCATTCTTAAATGCACAAAGGCAAGCATTAAGTTTGATACCATGCTCACCTCATCAATAATGAGAACTTGCATCTTCTTCAATACTCTTGAAACTTCCAAGCATGCTTCTCCAGTTAGCTTGTTGAATTGTATTTTGTTCTCATGCTCCACTGGTAACATTAGCAAACGATGTAAGGTGATTCCTTTTATGTTATATGCTGCTAACCCAGTTGGAGCAGTAACCACACAAGACAAAGTAGAATCTGTTTTTTGCTGTAGGTAGCTTCTGATGACTTTAATTAGGAAACTTTTTCCAGTGCCAGCTTGTCCGCTTACATACATCCTGATTGGATGAAATGATGTGCATGAGCACTCTTTTTTTTCATGTAGAAATCCGTGATCAATTTTGTTTTTGATCTCTTCATAAATTTGTTGCTGCTCTTGATTCAGTTGTCTTTCCAAATTTTCTAAGTCTATAAATTCTTCTTGAGCTTGATTCATAGCCGTTTCCACTTCATTCATGGCTATTGATGCTTCATTTTCAACGATTGGTTGTCCTAGGGGATCTTGACTGTATGTTCCTGAACTTTGGCTGTCCTGAGAACTGTCTCTAGCAATTTCTGCTGCAATTGTAGTTTCCTGTTCAATTTCTTCATTTAACATTTGCAGATAAGTTGAGAATGTACTGCATTGTATGCTGTCTTTGCAAGCATTAAAAGAATCTTCATAGCTCTGGAATTCTCCCAGTAGTTCATCCTCTGAACGCCATGGTTTAAACAACTGTAAAAGAGCCAAGTAGTAAAATTCTTTCTTGTCGGTAGTGTCGCAACTCAGCTTCCGGTGATTTATCAAACTTCCTTTGGTTTGCTTCACCAAACATCCTTCTTCACCAACGACTTTATATTTTCCATTATTGATGTCTTCTGCAGCTTTCCGTGAATAAATGTAGTTCTGCAGCACTTCATAGAGACACATGTTCTCCAGATGATGACTTCTCTTGGGATAATATGTGTCCAACATGTTTGTTTTCAATATATCTGTACTTTCAGGTTCGAACTGTGCCAAATATTCAATTTCTCCAACAGATTTCAGTACCCGATTTCTCATTGCTGCAAGGCCTAAACTTGCCCAAATTATTCTTCTTGACTTCGAGTAGAGACTTGCAGAAGATAATCTATCTGAACATTCGTAGGATCCAATTTCTCGATGCGATAACATCTTCAAACTGAAACTGTACAGCTTCTTACTGACAGTCTTCTCGTGAGAAATCTCTTCCCACATTTCCTTCAATTCTGTTTTTTCTGATTTCGTAATGTAAGACGTTACATATCGAGCAACAGCAATGGAATTGTCAGCAACATACTGTATATCCATGTTAGCGTTCCACATGGATAAAATGACTGGGTTGTAGTCATTTATATTTTTTGATTCTTCTTTTCTTTTAAGGTTGTAGGTATTCTTAGGTGATTTTCTTGTGATAGTATGTCTCACAGCTGACATAAAACTGTTGACTCTTCCATTTGTAAGAACAGGTCTAGGAAATCCAAATCGACATTTAGTGTAGTATTTTTCTTTGCTCTTGTATTTCCGTCGACAGTATTTTCCACACCGATGACTTTGGAAACGTAGAACTTGCTCCTTTAACTTGTACTCTTCTGTGCTTTTAGGTATAGCACATGTTGCATATTCTTCAATGTAAGATAACACTGCTTCATCAGTATCTGTTCCAAACTTTGGGGCATCCTTGATCCACAGCAGCATATGAATATGAGGAGCACCTCTTGCCTGGTACTCTTTTCTCCAAAAGAAATCCACTACTTCTCCAAGGGGTGGATTTTTTTTATTGCAGATGAAGGACATCATAGCCTCAAATCTATGATTGAAATATCTGCAAACATTAACCGGATCCAATGAGCACAGTTCTCCTGCTGTCTTGTATTCGATGTTTTCAATGTTTGAATTGGCCTCTCGTAGAAAATCCAGTAAATCATCCCAAGCGTACTCGGCGCAGCTTAGGGTAAGGAACCATGTTGGTGTTCCTAAATTGCGTAACATGCATTTTAGTTCACCATGGCGTCGGTACCAATATTCATTTGTCCCACGCTGACAAGCCATCAGATTGATCAGTTGTGTTTCCAAATGATCATCTCGGTGCTGCACTTTCTCCATAAAATCCTTAGCAGACACATTTTGTAAATGTACTCCACTTTTTAAAATGTGATTTACTGCATAAGACAGTGCAGACAAGTCGCTTTCAAATAAAAGATGGAACAAATAAGGGATACTTTGTCGAAATCTGGGATCTTCAGCATATAGTCTTGTAGTCCGATACTCAGAAGCTGGAATCTGTTCCGGACGTTCATCGTATCGTCCTCCTTTTCCTTTAGGAAACAGCTGGGGAAAACATCGAGCTTCCAAGCTCTCCTCCCATACACTCACGGGATTTCCTTTTGCTTTCTTCATCTGAAAGAGATCAATATTGTCTCCCATAACTTCTTTCGAATGGAGAGGATGTATGCTAAAATGTTCATAAATTTCTTCTTCCTTTGACTTGTCCACTTTTTCAATTTGTCCACTTGGTGTTTCTGTATCTCCTTGTAAATCTTCTTCTTCTTCTTCTTCTACTATATAAATTGATTCATACCATTTGTTATTTTTTTTCAAATACAAATTTGCTCTTTGTACTTTCCGCACATCTACCAGCTCCTGCCAAATCTTCTTATTCTTTGTAGGTACACCATTAACCAGAATAATTAATGGTTCAGTTTCCAAAGTATCCGCATCAATAGTTTCCATATTTTTTTTCAAATCCAAGGGCAAATACACCACTCTACCTTTTAAACCTCTCAGTAAATCTGAAGGAGGTAATTTACCAGTTTTGGGCTCCATACGTACTATGGTCTGGAACGGATGAACACATTGAATGAGTATAGACTCATATGTATTTAATTCAGAAAGTTCAGCAGGAATAGCATCCAATTCTAAATTATTATGTACAGCTCTGGTCGGCATTCTATTTTCCTCTAACTTGTTGTAGCAGTATTTACAAATACGCTGATCTTCACCCAATTCAAAACAATTTTCAAGAAATATATATGTTGCAAAATCCATCCACTTATAATTATCTTCATTTTCACTCTTTCTGTAGAGATCAACATTCCTAGTTTGTTTTCTATAATGAGTTCTGCGGCAACAAATACAAGTAACATTTGGTCTTTCATTAGAGACTATTGCAAATTTTGTTATGTGATCATTAAATGTCTTACTTACACAAGGTTCTACATTCTCTTCCACTTCTGCCTCATTTACTGTGTCCTTCTCTGCACTGTTTTGTTCAGGACCAAAGTAACAAAACTGAATTTCATCAACAACCTTCTCTACATCTGATACCGTTCCTCGGAACAGAGCCCTATTCAATTCATTTAACTTTATTGCTGGACTTTTGGCAAAATACAACCGTCTCACAAACTTTCTCATTTCAGTATGATGAACAGCCAGCATCCTAAAATGATGGAAAACACTATTGCACACTTTTCTAGATAGACAAGCAAGAGAATGACCCTGCAAACCAGTATTCTCTCTCACTCTGCATGGATCCAGACTTTGAAGCACCTTAATCTTTTGTTTTACACTTTTTTTACTATATTCTCTTAGAAACTCTCGAAATCTGTCAATAGATTCCTGACGCACAGTGCAAATACTACTACAATTCCAAGTGTACACTGGGGCTTTAGGACGTCTCCCCATTGCCTCATCTGCCATCACTTGTACCTCATCTCTTGGAACCATTATCTCCTTCTCCATTATGCAACCATTTTTTACTTCGTATGAACGACCTCTGGTGTCAACTGCATGCAGCAAACTATTACTTTGAAAATAGCTCTCTTCATTAAAAAAAGGTTCACTACTTGAGCTATGCATCCACTTTCCTAAAAACACTTTACAAAAATTTGTTCTGTTCACTACTCTTTTGCTTTTGCTTTGTGATTTCAGTACATTAACCATTTTATCTAATGTACGCATCCTATTCAAAATTAATATGAATAGTTTCCTTTTTAATTCTAATGCCTTTGCTGCAATGGCTTCAATTTCTTTTTTTCTCTTATAATATTTAGCCTTTTGCTTATATTTCTTTATATCCTTTATCAAATTGGACATAACTCTTCTCTGAAACATTTTTCTACGTATCTCTTTAAATGCTGTTTTTCTGTTTATGTTAAACTTTTCAATTGCAGAAGGTATATTTGCATTAACTAAATCCTCAATTTTTTGCTGTTCTGTAGGTTTTGTTACATTTTTCCGAGAACAGACATTTTGTACATTTTTGTTTGTTTTCAATATTTTGTTTAGGAATTGTCTTTTTTGCTTACCAGAAGATTTTTTCTTTTTCCCAACATCAGCATCTTCTACTAACTTTGGTCCTCCAGTTGTCCTCAAATATAGTTTTTTTTTTAGCGTTTTTTGAACTCGAGATTTTGTAGGCATCTTAAATTTTGTTCACTGTTCTTCAGCAATACCTGCAAAAAAACTAAAAAAAAAATTCTTTATTGTATTTATATATATTACTACATTTCTTTTCACAATAGTCACAAAACGAAATTTCTTTGCCAATTTGAATGCACACAAACTCCTCTTTTTTTTTGGGCAAGTGAAAATCTGTATAACAAACTGTCACATTATGAAACCAAGCTGTTTTTTTTTCAGACCACCACCGTGTGTATTCTCTGTGACTGCCTACACTCCAGCAGGGGCAACCAGCCTTAGTGATGCTGAATGTATTTGCATTACAGACTTAAACCTGAAAACCCCACTCGCTTCTAATTACTGTGCATGACTATACATGGCAAGCACATGGGTGTGTGCTAAACCTCTGCTTCTTCCCCCAAAAATTCGCTCCTCTTTTCCATCTACTGCAACTGTGAAATCACCAGAGCAAGACGCAATACATTTCTGCCTATAATTCTTCTATGCACACAGAGTCATGTTTTCACATTAGTGCCAAAACGAAATTTCTTTGCCAATTTGAAAGCACACTTACTGCTCTTTTTTTTTTCGGGCCAAGTGAAAATCTCTTTTTACACTTTGAAATCACTTTTACAGACTGACACATTCTGAAACCTTTTTTTTTAAATTTATTTAAATGCACATGTCCAAGCTGTTTTTTTTTCAGACCACCACCGTGTGTATTCTCTGTGACTGCCTACACTCCAGCAGGGGCAACCAGCCTTAGTGATGCTGAATGTATTTGCATTACAGACTTAAACCTGAAAACCCCACTCGCTTCTAATTACTGTGCATGACTATACATGGCAAGCACATGGGTGTGTGCTAAACCTCTGCTTATTCCCCCAAAAATTCGCTCCTCTTTTCCATCTACTGCAACTGTGAAATCACCAGAGCAAGACGCAATACATTTCTGCCTATAATTCTTCTATGCACACAGAGTCATGTTTTCACATTAGTGCCAAAACGAAATTTCTTTGCCAATTTGAAAGCACACTTACTGCTCTTTTTTTTTCGGGGGCAAGTGTATATCTCTTTTTTCAATTTGAAATCACTTTTACAGACTGACACATTCTGAAACCTTTTTTTTTAATTTATTTAAATGCTCATGTCCAAGCAGTTTTTTTTTCAGACCACCACCGTGTGCATTCTCTGTGACTGCCTACACTCCAGCAGGGGCAACCAGCCTTAGTGATGCTGAATGTATTTGCATTACAGACTTAAACCTGAAAACCCCACTCGCTTCTAATTACTGTGCATGACTATACATGGCAAGCACATGGGTGTGTGCTAAACCTCTGCTTCTTCCCCCAAAAATTCGCTCCTCTTTTCCATCTACTGCAACTGTGAAATCACCAGAGCAAGACGCAATACATTTCTGCCTATAATTCTTCTATGCACACAGAGTCATGTTTTCACATTAGTGCCAAAACGAAATTTCTTTGCCAATTTGAAAGCACACTTACTGCTCTTTTTTTTTCGGGGCCAAGTGAAAATCTCTTTTTACACTTTGAAATCACTTTTACAGACTGACACATTCTGAAACCTTTTTTTTTAATTTATTTAAATGCACATGTCCAAGCAGTTTTTTTTTCAGACCACCACCGTGTGCATTCTCTGTGACTGCCTACACTCCAGCAGGGGCAAACAGCCTTAGTGATGCTGAATGTATTTGCATTACAGACTTAAACCTGAAAACCCCACTCGCTTCTAATTACTGTGCATGACTATACATGGCAAGCACATGGGTGTGTGCTAAACCTCTGCTTCTTCCCCCAAAAATTCGCTCCTCTTTTCCATCTACTGCAACTGTGAAATCACCAGAGCAAGACGCAATACATTTCTGCCTATAATTCTTCTATGCACACAGAGTCATGTTTTCACATTAGTGCCAAAACGAAATTTCTTTGCCAATTTGAAAGCACACTTACTGCTCTTTTTTTTTCGGGGGCAAGTGTATATCTCTTTTTTCAATTTGAAATCACTTTTACAGACTGACACATTCTGAAACCTTTTTTTTTAAATTTATTTAAATGCACATGTCCAAGCAGTTTTTTTTTCAGACCACCACCGTGTGTATTCTCTGTGACTGCCTACACTCCAGCAGGGGCAAACAGCCTTAGTGATGCTGAATGTATTTGCATTACAGACTTAAACCTGAAAACCCCACTCGCTTCTAATTACTGTGCATGACTATACATGGCAAGCACATGGGTGTGTGCTAAACCTCTGCTTCTTCCCCCAAAAATTCGCTCCTCTTTTCCATCTACTGCAACTGTGAAATCACCAGAGCAAGACGCAATACATTTCTGCCTATAATTCTTCTATGCACACAGAGTCATGTTTTCACATTAGTGCCAAAACGAAATTTCTTTGCCAATTTGAAAGCACACTTACTGCTCTTTTTTTTTTCGGGCCAAGTGAAAATCTCTTTTTACACTTTGAAATCACTTTTACAGACTGACACATTCTGAAACCTTTTTTTTAAATTTATTTAAATGCACATGTCCAAGCAGTTTTTTTTTCAGACCACCACCGTGTGTATTCTCTGTGACTGCCTACACTCCAGCAGGGGCAAACAGCCTTAGTGATGCTGAATGTATTTGCATTACAGACTTAAACCTGAAAACCCCACTCGCTTCTAATTACTGTGCATGACTATACATGGCAAGCACATGGGTGTGTGCTAAACCTCTGCTTCTTCCCCCAAAAATTCGCTCCTCTTTTCCATCTACTGCAACTGTGAAATCACCAGAGCAAGACGCAATACATTTCTGCCTATAATTCTTCTATGCACACAGAGTCATGTTTTCACATTAGTGCCAAAACGAAATTTCTTTGCCAATTTGAAAGCACACTTACTGCTCTTTTTTTTTTCGGGCCAAGTGAAAATCTCTTTTTACACTTTGAAATCACTTTTACAGACTGACACATTCTGAAACCTTTTTTTTTAAATTTATTTAAATGCACATGTCCAAGCTGTTTTTTTTTCAGACCACCACCGTGTGTATTCTCTGTGACTGCCTACACTCCAGCAGGGGCAACCAGCCTTAGTGATGCTGAATGTATTTGCATTACAGACTTAAACCTGAAAACCCCACTCGCTTCTAATTACTGTGCATGACTATACATGGCAAGCACATGGGTGTGTGCTAAACCTCTGCTTCTTCCCCCAAAAATTCGCTCCTCTTTTCCATCTACTGCAACTGTGAAATCACCAGAGCAAGACGCAATACATTTCTGCCTATAATTCTTCTATGCACACAGAGTCATGTTTTCACATTAGTGCCAAAACGAAATTTCTTTGCCAATTTGAAAGCACACTTACTGCTCTTTTTTTTTCGGGGCCAAGTGAAAATCTCTTTTTACACTTTGAAATCACTTTTACAGACTGACACATTCTGAAACCTTTTTTTTTAATTTATTTAAATGCACATGTCCAAGCAGTTTTTTTTTCAGACCACCACCGTGTGCATTCTCTGTGACTGCCTACACTCCAGCAGGGGCAAACAGCCTTAGTGATGCTGAATGTATTTGCATTACAGACTTAAACCTGAAAACCCCACTCGCTTCTAATTACTGTGCATGACTATACATGGCAAGCACATGGGTGTGTGCTAAACCTCTGCTTCTTCCCCCAAAAATTCGCTCCTCTTTTCCATCTACTGCAACTGTGAAATCACCAGAGCAAGACGCAATACATTTCTGCCTATAATTCTTCTATGCACACAGAGTCATGTTTTCACATTAGTGCCAAAACGAAATTTCTTTGCCAATTTGAAAGCACACTTACTGCTCTTTTTTTTTCGGGGGCAAGTGTATATCTCTTTTTTCAATTTGAAATCACTTTTACAGACTGACACATTCTGAAACCTTTTTTTTTAAATTTATTTAAATGCACATGTCCAAGCAGTTTTTTTTTCAGACCACCACCGTGTGTATTCTCTGTGACTGCCTACACTCCAGCAGGGGCAAACAGCCTTAGTGATGCTGAATGTATTTGCATTACAGACTTAAACCTGAAAACCCCACTCGCTTCTAATTACTGTGCATGACTATACATGGCAAGCACATGGGTGTGTGCTAAACCTCTGCTTCTTCCCCCAAAAATTCGCTCCTCTTTTCCATCTACTGCAACTGTGAAATCACCAGAGCAAGACGCAATACATTTCTGCCTATAATTCTTCTATGCACACAGAGTCATGTTTTCACATTAGTGCCAAAACGAAATTTCTTTGCCAATTTGAAAGCACACTTACTGCTCTTTTTTTTTTCGGGCCAAGTGAAAATCTCTTTTTACACTTTGAAATCACTTTTACAGACTGACACATTCTGAAACCTTTTTTTTTAATTTATTTAAATGCACATGTCCAAGCAGTTTTTTTTTCAGACCACCACCGTGTGTATTCTCTGTGACTGCCTACACTCCAGCAGGGGCAACCAGCCTTAGTGATGCTGAATGTATTTGCATTACAGACTTAAACCTGAAAACCCCACTCGCTTCTAATTACTGTGCATGACTATACATGGCAAGCACATGGGTGTGTGCTAAACCTCTGCTTCTTCCCCCAAAAATTCGCTCCTCTTTTCCATCTACTGCAACTGTGAAATCACCAGAGCAAGACGCAATACATTTCTGCCTATAATTCTTCTATGCACACAGAGTCATGTTTTCACATTAGTGCCAAAACGAAATTTCTTTGCCAATTTGAAAGCACACTTACTGCTCTTTTTTTTTCGGGGGCAAGTGTATATCTCTTTTTTCAATTTGAAATCACTTTTACAGACTGACACATTCTGAAACCTTTTTTTTTAATTTATTTAAATGCACATGTCCAAGCAGTTTTTTTTTCAGACCACCACCGTGTGCATTCTCTGTGACTGCCTACACTCCAGCAGGGGCAAACAGCCTTAGTGATGCTGAATGTATTTGCATTACAGACTTAAACCTGAAAACCCCACTCGCTTCTAATTACTGTGCATGACTATACATGGCAAGCACATGGGTGTGTGCTAAACCTCTGCTTCTTCCCCCAAAAATTCGCTCCTCTTTTCCATCTACTGCAACTGTGAAATCACCAGAGCAAGACGCAATACATTTCTGCCTATAATTCTTCTATGCACACAGAGTCATGTTTTCACATTAGTGCCAAAACGAAATTTCTTTGCCAATTTGAAAGCACACTTACTGCTCTTTTTTTTTCGGGGGCAAGTGTATATCTCTTTTTTCAATTTGAAATCACTTTTACAGACTGACACATTCTGAAACCTTTTTTTTTAAATTTATTTAAATGCACATGTCCAAGCAGTTTTTTTTTCAGACCACCACCGTGTGTATTCTCTGTGACTGCCTACACTCCAGCAGGGGCAACCAGCCTTAGTGATGCTGAATGTATTTGCATTACAGACTTAAACCTGAAAACCCCACTCGCTTCTAATTACTGTGCATGACTATACATGGCAAGCACATGGGTGTGTGCTAAACCTCTGCTTCTTCCCCCAAAAATTCGCTCCTCTTTTCCATCTACTGCAACTGTGAAATCACCAGAGCAAGACGCAATACATTTCTGCCTATAATTCTTCTATGCACACACAGTCATGTTTTCACATTAGTGCCAAAACGAAATTTCTTTGCCAATTTGAAAGCACACTTACTGCTCTTTTTTTTTCGGGCCAAGTGAAAATCTCTTTTACAGACTGACACATTATGAATCCACCATGTGTAACTACAACAAAAACAATTCCCATTTCTATTATTCATTTCTTAAGTTACCACATACATCCCCTCTCAAACTGTAAACTCACCTTTAAAATTAGTTAGTTGTGAAAGAAATGTGTCACTCAAACAGCAGATTATCAGAGCCAGGATCTCTGTTCTGTACACCTCTCTCCTCTCAGCAGAACCAGATAATGGCAAACTTTCCCTCTATTTTTCCACACATATACATGTAAGTTTCAAATCTCAGTGCTTCCCCCTTTTTTTCAAATGTAATGACACATTTCTATTGGTTGAAAACCAACCCTTTTCCAAAAGTACCCTGCCCCCAACTTGACTTCTGCCTAGTACCCTTCCCCCAACTTGACTTCTGCCTGCTACCATAGCAACAGCTCATGGAACACTGCTGTGTACAGTTAGGTCAGAAGTTCGACACACAATGTTTCAATTCCACAGAGCAAGAGTGCTTGACTTTTCAAACCTAACTGCAAATCCATAGTACTGTTCTTTGGTTACACATTTTTTTGTACCAATACAAAACATGCTTCTATTAATTTTCACATACAGCCTAGTTTTTTTTCTAGAATGGTATGAAACAGCCAATCAGTTCTTTTTGTTTTGTAAAAAATATGTATGCCTCCATTTCCAAACTGTCTTTCTTTTCATATTGCCATTCTACTGAAAGACACCTCCTGAGTGCATCCAGTTCTCCTTTGAAGATGTTCACAGTGTGGATTGTAGGGCACAGCTATGTCTTCTGGAGTGAAAAGTTTGCAGAGAAAACAGATATGGTGAGAGACCTTGCTTTGCCAAATGTAGACATTAAATGGATTGGTCAGAGAGGGTTAAAGTGGCACCAATTGATGCCATTGGTGAAATCCTTCATGCAAATCCAACACCCTGACCTCATAATAGTGCACTGTGGTGGCAATGACCTAGGCACTTTGACTGGGGTAGGTCTGGAAATGCTTATGAAGGACACCTTTGCACAACTGTTTACACTTTTCCCTAAAACTGCCTTTGTGTTTTCCAACATATGCCAAAGGCAAAAATGGAACTGGTCCAATCATTTCTGTCCACAGATTGACAAAGCAAGAAAGCACGTCAACAAATCTGTTTCTGCTTTCCTCCGTGACTATGGTATGGGTGCCATTTACCACAACAACTTGCGTTACGACATGCAAGACATTTATAGAGGAGATGGTGTGCACTTCAATGATGAAGGGAACAGAGTCTTCCTCTTGAACCTTAGACTCTGCATCGGTACTTACTTGTAGGTACCACTAAAAAAATGACTCCATAAACACAACAGCTCTTTTTAGAGCTCCCTAATTTCTAAACTCTTAAATCTGATTTTCATTTATTTATTTTTATTTTTTTTACCGTACGCTTACCGTGAGCTTACCGTACGCGTACCCCGTGATTTTTTTTAAAATCAATAAATGTTTTTTTTGTACTTTTCTGTCCATCTTTGTCCCCCTTACAATTGTTAGGGGGTCTGTAACTCTCCTCATTGCCCCCTTTCCTTGTTTTCACTCTTTTTTTTCAGAGTGAAATACACAAAATGGCGGCCGCCGCTTCCTGGTTTCGGCCGATTCGAATGTTTACTAAGATCTAAGAGCCAATCAGAATCGCGCTCGCGCACGCCACCGTACGCTTACCGTAAGCGTACGGTAAGCGTACCGTAAGCGGGCTTAGATATATATATTGATTTAAAGGCTATTTTCTCAGAATCTACTGAACAGATTTACACCAAACCTACAAAAGGCACTTCCTTGACCTAGGGACTACCTCTCTGCCAAATTTTGAGTAATTCTGTTCAGCCGTTCGGGCTGTAGCTCGTTCTAAAGGTCCTATGGAAAAATGCATGGGAAAAACGCGTTTTGGGACCCCCCTTTTATCTCAGCCCCCGCTTGACGGATCCCCCCGAGACTTTCAGGGTAGGAGCGGAGCGTAGCGCCCCACCTATTTTGAGAAATTCGCGAGGATTCGTCGACCGGCGCCAAAGTTATTCAAAATAGAATGTTGAGGTTTTCCTATGGAAACGTGGTCCTAACTATAACTACCTACTGGCGACCGCCAGTAGGTAATATATATATATATATATTACCTACTGGCGGTCGCCAGTAGGTAGTTATAGTTAGGACCCCTTTTCCATAGGAAAACCTCAACATTCTATTTTGAATAACTTTGGCGCCGGTCGACGAATCCTCGCAAATTTTTCAAAATAGGTGGGGCGCTACGCTCCGCTCCTACCTTGAAAGTCTCGGGGGGATTCGTCAAGCGGGGGCTGAGATAAAAGGGGGGTCCCAAAACGCGTTTTTCCCATGCATTTTTCCATAGGACCTTTAGACACAGCTACAGCCCGAACGGCTGAACAGAATTACTTGAAATTTGGCAGAGAGGTAGTCCTCAGGTCAAGGAAGTGCCTTTTGTAGGTTTGGTGTAAATCTGTTCAGTAGATTCTGAGAAAATAGCATTTAAATCAATATATATATCTGTGGCAGCTTACCGTGCGCTTACGGTGCGCTTACGGTAAGCTTACCGTACGCGTACGGTGCCGTGCGCGAGCGCGATTCTGATTGGCTGTTGGATCATAGTAAACATTCGAATCGGTCGAAACCAGGAAGCGGCGGCCGCCATTTTCTCACTCGCACTGTCAGGGGGGTGAATAAAAAAGGTGGATAATGTGAAAAGGGGGCAGGCTCGACAGTTCCTGACCCCCTAGCCTTGGTCAGGGGGTCCCAGAAGGACCCTCAAGGGCAAAAATGAAATTTATTTTTTTTTCGAAAAATCGCCGTATGCGCGTAGCGTACGCGCACGGTGTAATCTGCGAAATGACGTCCAGAGCGCGTAGCGTCAGCTTACCGTACGCGTATCCTACAAGCGCGTAGCGTCAGCTTACCGTACGCGCACGGAAAAAAATGCATAAAAAAAAAAACCTTTCAATAATGCAGGATATAGTACATCAATTATTATATAAAAAGGCTTACAAAAAATGACATAAAAAAAATTTGCATTTAAAAAACCGTACAAATTCACTGAAAAAACCATAGGTTTCACACACGTTATAGTTAGGAATTAGCATTTAAAAAACCTTGCAAATTCACTGAAAAAACCATAGGTTTCACACATGTTATAGTTAGTGGAAATTTTACTGATAAAAAACCAGTGAAATTGCCCCGTTATAGTTAGTGCTGGCAACTATAACTCACGCGACCGCAATCTTCTGCTGATGACATATGTGTCTTTATGAAAAAAAAATATTTGTAATATATGTATAGCTAAAAATGTATGGAAGAAGACATGGGCAAATAAGTGTCTAAATAAACTATTAGCATCAGCAGAGGATTGCGGTCGCGTGAGTTATAGTTGCCAGCACTAACTATAACGGGGCAATTTCACTGGTTTTTTATCAGTAAAATTTCCACTAACTATAACATGTGTGAAACCTATGGTTTTTTCAGTGAATATATATATATATATATATATATATATCTATATATATATACAGTAATCCAAATCACCACAGTGAAAAGATGACGACACCATGTCTTGCTGAGATATCAAATATTTAATCGTCAGCTGCTGGGCGCGTTTCGCCTGTCCTGCAGGCTTGTTCACCAACAGTATACAATAAAGTTCACCACCATTTTGAACACAGAAGAACCATGTCACATGACTAAAACTACCAACGTGGTGTGTTAGAAGACAGACTGGTAGTTTATACATTTATAGATAAATAAATGCATTGTAAGACCGCCTAGAATACTGCAAATACAATGAAATTACAATTTAAACAAATTATAATTCAGTAGTTATTTACCACTGCTTTACCAGTTAGCTCCTTTTATTCAAAAAAATAAAAATGAAAAGTAGCTGGTATCTTTTCCAATGCGCAAGTGATCAAAGTTGTGGACTTTGTTCTGCATATCGAATGAAGATTGTCAATGACACTCAGTGTATAGCCCCAGTGGGCTTAGCAATAGAGGCGGACAGCTAACAATCAGTCTGTATATTTCATTCAATGTGACACCTTTAGTGAGTTCCACCCTATGTGAAAAAAATATATGTATGTAATACTCATACCATCTCAAAGCATTCTGATATGGAAATGAAAAAATGGTTAAAAACAAACAGAAAGGGAAGAAGCTAGCGAACTTTAAAACATTTCCAAAAGTGAATGGAGATCCTCCTCAATGTTCAAACCAGCTGGTGCTTTACAATTTAGTTTGATTATATATGAGGATTCCATTTTCCTCAGCTTTTTCTCCCAGTTGCCGCCTCTCATATTGAACTTCACTGCATCAATTACATAATAGGACAGCCCAGTTATATTTTTCTGATGGTATCGCTCAAAGTGACGCGCTACTGGATAGGACTTGTCGCCATTTTTAATGGCTCTTAAGTGTGGTAACACACGCTTGTGCACAGGTAAGATCGTGCTGCCCACGTATCTCAATCCACAAGGGCATTCCATTTCCACAGACGCCAGATATCGCAATGATGTCGGTAACCGTGATAACCGCTTCTTTTTGAAAAAAGTGTAAAACGCATATATACATAAACACATTCTATAGTATTTTGAACAGGAAGGGTTTTTTAGTATAATATTTAGACTTGTGTTTGTGGAGTTAGTTTCTATAATAACCATCTTTGGAGTATATTTTCTATTTCCACTGTGACACCAGAAGTCGCAATGAAGTTGGTAAACGCGACGACTGTATCTTTCTTAAAAAGTGTAAAATAAATATATACACACATTCTATAGTATGTTTAACAGTAGAGGTTTATTAATGTAATGTTTAAACATGTGTTTTTGTACTTATTTTAGTGAAACCTACTTTTCCATTCTATTTTCCAATTTTGCGGCATCGCAGTCATTGTGACAATATTGGTAATCGCGTCGACCGCATGTTTGTGAAAAAGTGTAAAAACAATATATACACATATTCTATAGTAAGCGTGACAGTAGGTGCTTATGAATATGAGGTTTAAACTTACTTGTTTTTATAACTTTAGCAAAATATACTTTTATATTCCTTTTCTGGTGTTTGCGACAACAATCGTGTTTGCGAAGATCACGTGACCTGGAAAGAAAGTATTTTGATTGGATAGCACAGTTTTGAACTATCTTAGTAGGATGTCCCCACACATATCTTTTTTCTTGAATGTGGGATCATTCTGACCAGGTGTGTTTGTGTTTGCAGTGCGGGACTTTGATGAGGGCAAAGGAAAACACAGAAGTTGCAGGACCATCATCATCTTTAGCTGCAGCACCTCCACCAGGGTAAAACGTCCTGTCTCAAGTGGAGAGCTGTCAAGGGGAATTGGCCCTAGAATTCTGTCAGACGACAATGCACTGCATGGACCATACAATAGTCACAGTTGGAGAGCAGTTAATGGCAGCCATGAGAGTTGCAGCAAAGCAGGACAATTTTTTTTACGTAGTTTGTGCAGTTTGTTTGTGCTGCTTGTTTTAATTTTCAAAAACGTAAAATGTTCAAAACACATGTAGAATGAATAGTTATCTGAATTACAGTACTTGTGAGTCGGCACTATGTAAGTAGTTGTGTGAATGAATAATTTAATGAGTGCATGAGCAGTTCATGGATAATTGAATGAGTTCATGAGTTGTGCATAAATGTTAGTATGAGTGAATGAGTGGTGCCTGGATGATTAATTGAGTGCATGAGAATATGGATGTTTGAATGAGTGTATCAGTGGTGTATAGATGATGGAATTAGCACTTAAATGGTGCATGGATATTAGAATGAGTGCATGAGTGGGGTATGGATGATTGAATGAGTGCTGCATAGATCATTGAATGAGTGCCTACTTGCTGCCTAGGTGATTGAATGAGTGCATGAGTAGTATATGGGTGTTTGGATGAGTATATGAGTGGTGCATGGGTGATTGAATGAATACATGGGTGGTGCATGAATAATAGAATGAGTGCATGAGTTGTCAGGGGTGATTGAGTGCATGTGTGATGAACGGATGATGAAATGAATGCATGAGAGTGCATATGTGAATGAATGAGGGCATGAGTGGTGCATGGATTATTGCTTGAGTACATGTGCAATATATGGATGGTTGAATAAATGCATGGGTGGTGCATGGATGGTTGAATGAGTGCATAAGAATATATAGATGTTAATATGAGTGCATGAGTGGTGCATTTATGATTGAATTAGAGTATAAGAGTTGCATGGATGTTATAATGAGTGCATGAGTGGCACATGGATAATTGAGATCATGAGAGGTGCATGGATATTAGAATGAGTGCATGATTGGTACATGGATGTTAGAATGAATATATAAGCAGAGCACAGATGATTAAATGAGTGCATACATTATGTATGGATGATTTATTAAGTGTATGAGTAGTGCATGGGTGATTCAGTGAATGAGTGATGAATGAATGATTGAATGAGTGCATGAACAGTGTACGGATGATTGAATGAATGCATGAGTAATGCACACGCGATTGAATTAGTGCATGCATGGTGCATGGATGATTGCTTGAGTGCATGAACCATATATGGGTGATTAAATGAGTGAATATGTTGTGTATGGAAGATTTATTGAGAGCATGAGAAGGGCATGGATGTTGGAATGAGTGCATGAGTGGTATATAAATGTTAGAATGAGTGCATCAGCACTATGTGGATGATTGGATCTGTGCATGACTGTTGCAAGGATCATTGACTGAGTGCATGACAGGAACATGGATATTAGAATGAGTGCATGAGAGGTGCATGCATGTTAGAATGAGTGCATGGGTGGTGCATGGATGATTTAACACGTGCATTAGTGGTGTATGAAGGATTGAATGAGTACATGAGTGGTGCATCAATGATTCAATGAGTGCATGAGTTGTGCATGGATAATTAAATGAGCTCATGAGTGGTG
Source organism: Triturus cristatus (assembly GCF_964204655.1). NCBI lineage: Eukaryota > Metazoa > Chordata > Amphibia > Caudata > Salamandridae > Triturus > Triturus cristatus. The sequence continues at coordinate 842,488,914 of NC_140588.1, read as the reverse complement.
CATGGATAATTGAATGAGCACATCAGTGGTGCATAGATTATTGAATGAGTGCCTCTTCAGTGAACGGATGTTATAATGAGTGCATGAGGAGGGTATAGATAATTGAATGAGTGGTGTATAAATGATTCAAAGAGTTCATGAGTGGTGCATGGATGATAAAATGAGTGCATCACTGGTGCATGGATCATTGAATGAGAGCATGTGTGATGCATGGATGACTGAATGAATCCATGAGAGGTGCATGAATGCCAGAATGAGTTGCATAAATGCTGCATGGATGGTAAAATGAGTGCATCAGAGGTACATGGATGATTGAATAAATCAATGGGTAGGGCATGGATTATTGAATGAGTGCATGAGTAATGCATGAATGTTAGTTATAGTGGTGCATGGATATTTGAATGAGTGCAAGAGAGGTAGATTGATGATTGAATACGTGCATGAGTGGTGTGTGAATGATTGAATGAAGGCATGAGTACAGCATGGATAACTGAGTAAGTATATCCATGGTGCATAGATGTTAGAATGAGAGATGAGTCATGCATGGATGGTAGAATGAGTGCACAAGTGGTGTATGGATAGTTAAATGAGTGCATGAGTGGGCTATGGATAAGTGAATGAGTGCATGAGTGGTGAATAGATAATAAAATTAGTGCATGAGTGGTGCATGAATGATTGAATGAGTGCATGAGTGGTGCATGGATGACTGATTGAGTGTATGAGAGGTGCATGGATGTTAGAATGAGTGTATGAGTTGTACATGGATGATGGAATGAGTGTGTGAGTGGTGTACATAATCAATCAATCAAACTGCATTTTTAAAACACAACACTGTCACCCAGTGAGTATCTGGAAGCTGTGCCTTTGTCAAAGAGGCAGGTCTTGAGTCTCTTTCTGAAGTCTGCTAGGGAGGGGGCTATACAGATCAGGAGGGGAAGGTTTTTCCAGATCTTGGCAGTGATATAGGAGAAGGAATGGCTACCGCAGTAATGGATGATGGGTAAGTTAAGAGGAGCACAAGTGTTTAGAGTGTTGGTTGAAGTAGAGCCGATGGTTGTTGTAGGAAGGTCCCAAGTCATGGAGGGCTTTGTAGGCATACATGAGTATCTTGAACCGGCATCTCTTCTGGAAGGGGAGCCAGTGGAGGCTTCTCAGGTGGGGGCAATGTGGGTTCATTTGGGGAGGTCCAGGATGAGTCTGGCTGCAGTGTTCTCTATGGTCTGGAGCCTTCTGAGGAGCTGTGTGGAGATGCCGGCTTAGAGGGTGTTGTAAAGGCAGCTGGTTGGTCAGAGTGATGGTTTTTCAGGTGTTGTGTGGGATCTATCCAAAGATTCTACAGAGTATGCTGCAGGTGTAGAAGCAGGAGGAGGCGACTGTGTTGGCTTTTCATTTCAAGGTCAGTTGTTTGTCGAGGATGATGCCAAGGTTGCCTGAATGGTCCGTCGGTATAGGTGTAAGTCTGAGTTCTTAAAGCCACAAGCTGTGGTCCTGTGCAGAGATGTTCTTCCTGAAGATCAACACTTCAGTTTTGTTGGAGTTGAGTTGGAAGCAGTTGTCTCTCATCCATTTGGCTAAATTGGTCATGGTATCGTAGAAGTTGGTTTTGGCATTGATGGGGTCCTCAGGGAGCAAGAGGATCAGTCGAGTGTTATCTGAGTAGGATATTATGTTGAGTCTGTGGGATCTGATGACATCTGCAAGGTTGTCATATAGATGCGGGACAGGGTGGAGCTGAGGGATGATCCTTTTGGTACGCTGAATATAATGTCTTTAGGTGTGGAAGCGAAGGGAGGCAGTTGGTTGCTCTGTGCGCATCCTGTAAGGAAGAGATCCACTTAAGGGCATCTTGCTATATGTCTATGTCGTAAAGTCTGTTGATGAGAGTGATGCGGGAGATGGTGTCAAATACTGCAAAGAAGTCTGGGAGGATCAGGGTCATTGTTTCTCCACAGTTGAGAAGAGTTCAGATGTCCTTGTGTCAGTGATAAGGGCAGTCACAGTTCTGTGGCTGGCATGGAATTCTGATTGTGAGAAGTCCAGTAGTTGGTTTTGTTATAGAAATTTGGCTGGGGTCGATGGGTACCCCGGAGTGGAAGAAAGACATGATGCCTGAGATGGTCAGGGTGGTGAACAGAGACCAGGTGGTAAGGGAGGTTGGTTGGAGGTTGAAATAGCTGTAGATGTTTGTTATGGTGCCATGAAAATAGTCTGAGATGGTGTTGCAGAGTTCATGGGAGGGGTGGATGATGTTTTCTATGGCTGTCAGGTTGCAGTATTCTTTCACTATTTTGAAGAGTTCCTTTGTTTGGGTGGCCGTGGAGTTGATATGGGTGGGGATGGCTGTTTTATTGGCTTCTTATATTTGTCAATGATAGTTGCTGAATGCATGAGAGGTACATGGGTGATTAAATGAGTATATGAGTGGTGTATGCATGATTGTAAGAGTACATGAGTGATGCATGAATGTTAGAACGAGTGTATGGGAGAAGCATGGATGTATTAATGTACACATTGGTGGTACATTGATGTGATAATGGCTGCATAACTGGTGCATGGATAGGTAAATGTGTGCTTGAGTATTACATGGATGATTGAATGAGTGCACAAGAGGTAGATGGATGTTAGAATGAGTGTTTGAGTTGTACATGGATAATTGAATGAGGGCATGAGTGGTGCATGAATGTTAGAATGAGTGCAAGAGGAAGGCATGGATCATTCAATGAGAGGTGAATGGCTGATTGAATAAGTGCATGAATGGTGTATAGACATTGGAATAAGTGCATGAGTCAAGCATTGATGATTGAATGAGTGCATGCATGGCCATGGGTGATCAAATCAGTGCATGAGTGGTGTTTGGGTAAATGAATGAGTTCATCAATGGTTTATGAGTAATTCAATGAGTGCATGAGTGTCTGTATAGGTGAGTGACTAATGCATGAGTGCCAGAAATCCTATCTAGATCACTGTATAAATTGCTGTATGTATGAATAAGTGGGTGTGTGACTGGTTTATCAGTGAGTCAATGGATGTTTCACTAGCCTTTTTTAGTGAATGAGTAGAAGTCTGATCTCATCTATAAATGAAAAAGTAGGTATATCAGTGTATCTATCTCTGATGTAAGTGATTTCCTCTTAAGACTGCAGTAATTGGAGTATGACCATCCACTTTCAGACTTTAGTTTCAATGTTGAGATTAGTTTTCATATTTGTTATTTTCTAAAATATTAAAGGACTATTGATTTTTGAAGATCTTTTTGAAAACATTATCCTCAGTATCCTAAATAATACCATGCAGCAGTTTGCAGTTGTTGTTCTTGTATAAACAAAAGAGGTTATTTTTTTAGTTTTAAAAATTATTTTTAGTTCCAACTTAATGCTGCTGTAATTTGAGTATATCCATTCAGTTTTGTACTGTAATTAGAGAATGCAGTGTTTAGATGTTAAATAAACAAGTGTTGAAGGTAAAAGGCAGAATAATGTCTAATAAGTAGATGAACCGCGCAAGAAAAACATTGTATACCACTATTTTATCTACAAATTGGCCTAAGAACTTTTGTTGAACAAAGAAGAAATGTGAATTTGGTACTTTCCTAGGTAGTCTTGGTTTGAATTTTAGATTATTGTCAATGCATTCTGTCTAGCCAGACTGGCATCTTAAATAGACAGTGTAGTGCCCAGATGTTGTAATAACTCCTTCATGAACGATGATAGCGATAGTAAGAAAAGGCCTTCCTGTAATTGATATTTGTCTAGCTATGAAGTTTGTTATTTCAGTTTCCCAATTTGAACCATTTGTTCTGCATTATTGTAGCATCATTATAAGGTATTTCCTAGTTGTTTGTAGAAACATTAAAAACACCAAAGACTTCTCTTCTTTAATGAAATTATACAATAGTGCCACAGCAGTCATATTAGATGGAATAGTTTAGTGATAAAGTGAGTTTGCAAAGCAATTGTTCCTTCTTTTGTGAGAATTCCAAATATTCTGTCCTTCAGTTTATCTCCGTATTCTACATCTGATGCTTGACACATATTTCTCACTCTTTCTTTGTATTCAAAGTTTTGCCAAATATTCCCATTGTTTTGGAAACAGGTTGTCCTTTTACAGGTGCTAGTTGTAGTAGGTAGCAAAATACATTTACATGTTTTCCACCAAACAGTACATCATAGTATGTTCTTAGTAACCCTGGGCGACAAATTCCGTTCCCGCTCGTGGGACTGCAAAATTTCGGCATTTTCGCGTTCCGCGCGGAATGCGAAAATGTCGAAACGTTTGCGATCCGTGGCGGAACAGAAATATGGAGGGCAGGATTCATTCATTCTGGCACGATGCTCCTGTCACAAAAATTAAACCTCAATAGGAAGCACTTACAGAAATAAATAAAGCAGGTGCCCGAGTTGAAGCTCAAATTCAGTAACGCATTAATCAGCACAAAACATTCGTCAGCACGGTCGAGGCTAGGCAGGTGTGCTTTTCTCCCCATATCTACCGTCAACAATTTGCTGTAATCCTTGATGGAGCTCTGTGCATCCATGAGTTTCTCGAGCGCAATCCCGTGTAGTTCCTGACACCAGCAGGGTCTGTCTCCTCATCTGCTACTTTGATTGGTCTCTGGCCCTTTATAAACAAGAGACATGTGAACTGCATGGAAGCCCCGCCCGTTTGGCCCTGGCCCACACACCAGCAGTGTGCAATGTCTTTCCGCCCTTTCCCCACTATGATGGACAGCTCACTCAAGGGACCCCAGCGTCCGTCGGCGCCCGTCGACGTGGTGGCAACGTTACAGACGCACATGGTCGCTGTAGACAACTCTTCTGGACCTTTACGCAGCTGTAGTGTAGGAGAAGCACTATACATTTACCCAAAGAGGTAGCACTTACTGATTAGCCAGCAGAAAGTACTCCAGTTGAGTAGAGGTATTGCACAAAATGGTGGCATCTTCTTGGGTAAATAATAAATATGCAGGGCAGTATTCATTCTGGCACGATGGTCCTGTCACAAAAATTAAACCTCAACAGGAAGCACTTACAGATATAAATAAAGCGGGTGCCCGAGTTGAAGCTCAAATTCAGTAACGCATTAATCAGCACAAAACATTCGTCAGCACGGTCGAGGCTAGGCAGGTGTGCTTTTCTCCCCATATCTACAGTCAACCATTTGCTGTAATCCTTGATGGAGCTCTGTGCATCCATGAGTTTTTCGAGCGCAATCCCCGTGTAGTTCCTGACATCAAGAGGGTCTGTCTCTTCATCTGCTGCTCTGATCGGTCTCTGGCCCTTTATAAACAAGAGGCATGTGAACTGCATGAAAGCCCCGCCCGTTTGGCCCCGGCCCACACACGAGCGGTGTACAATGTCTTCCCGCCCTTTCCCCACTATGATGGACAGCTCACTCTAGGGACCCCGGTGCCCGTCTGCGCGGTGGCAATGTTACAGACACACATGGTCGCTGTAGACAATTCTTCTGGCCCTTTACGCAGCTGTAGTGTAGGAAAAGCATTATACATTTACTCACCGAGGTAGCACTTACTGATTAGCCAACAGAAAGTACTCCCGTTGAGTAGAGGTATTGCACAAAACGGTGGCATCTTCTTTTGGGTAAATATGCAGGGCAGTATTCATTCTGGTACATCAGATTGGTCGCACACTGCTACACCTACCAGTCGTGTTCCCCCAATGAAAATGGTCCCTGAAGGTCAGCGTCGGCGGATACACCTATGCTCAAGAGTGCGTGCAAGTATGCGTGGCGTGTGCCATCCCTGGACACGTGTTTCGAGGTAGTTGCCTCTCGTCAGCAGGGAGTAGGAAAATGAGAGTGGGGTTGCTGTGTAAGCTGCTAAAAACATAATCAGGTCTAGTACCTCTCTTAGCGCGCAGGTGCGTAACCATGAGTCCGTCGACTCCACCGGCTCAAGGGAGCCTGAATATAAAGTTACATCAGATTGGTCGCACACTGCTACACCTACCAGTCGTGTTCCCCCAATGAAAATGGTCCCTGAAGGTCAGCGTCGGCGGATACACCTATGCTCAAGAGTGCGTGCAAGTATGCGTGGCGTGTGCCATCCCTGGACACGTGTTTCGAGGTAGTTGCCTCTCGTCAGCAGGGAGTAGGAAAATGAGAGTGGGGTTGCTGTGTAAGCTGCTAAAAACATAATCAGGTCTAGTACCTCTCTTAGCGCGCAGGTGCGTAACCATGAGTCCGTCGACTCCACCGGCTCAAGGGAGCCTGAATATAAAGTTACATCAGATTGGTCGCACACTGCTACACCTACCAGTCGTGTTCCCCCAATGAAAATGGTCCCTGAAGGTCAGCGTCGGCGGATACACCTATGCTCAAGAGTACTTTACCTATTTTTAATTGCAGGCAGTCTACACGGCACCCCTCTACACTTACCTACTCCCTGCTGACGAGAGGCAACTACCTCGAAACACGTGTCCAGGGATGGTTAATGCGACACATACTTATTTCTTACACTTCGTAGCATAGGCGTACTCGCCGTCGCTACTACATCGCCCATAGTTCCATGGAGCTACTTGCTGGTATGACGAGCAGTGTGCGGCCATTTATACCTAATTCATTATGGCTCTCCTGAGCTACCGGACTGACGAGTCTTTGACCGGCACCTGCGCGCCTTGAAAGGTACTTTACCTATTTTTAATTGCAGGCAGTCTACACGGCACCCCTCTACACTTACCTACTCCCTGCTGACGAGAGGCAACTACCTCGAAACACGTGTCCAGGGATGGTTAATGCGACACATACTTATTTCTTACACTTCGTAGCATAGGCGTACTCGCCGTCGCTACTACATCGCCCATAGTTCCATGGGGCAACTTGCTGGTATGACGAGCAGTGTGCGGCCATTTATACCTAATTCATTACGGCTCTCCTGAGCTACCGGACTGACGAGTCTTTGACCGGCACCTGCGCGCCTTGAAAGGTACTTTACCTATTTTTAATTGCAGGCAGTCTACACGGCACCCCTCTACACTTACCTACTCCCTGCTGACGAGAGGCAACTACCTCGAAACACGTGTCCAGGGATGGTTAATGCGACACATACTTATTTCTTACACTTCGTAGCATAGGCGTACTCGCCGTCGCTACTACATCGCCCATAGTTCCATGGGGCAACTTGCTGGTATGACGAGCAGTGTGCGGCCATTTATACCTAATTCATTACGGCTCTCCTGAGCTACCGGACTGACGAGTCTTTGACCGGCACCTGCGCGCCTTGAAAGGTACTTTACCTATTTTTAATTGCAGGCAGTCTACACGGCACCCCTCTACACTTACCTACTCCCTGCTGACGAGAGGCAACTACCTCGAAACACGTGTCCAGGGATGGTTAATGCGACACATACTTATTTCTTACACTTCGTAGCATAGGCGTACTCGCCGTCGCTACTACATCGCCCATAGTTCTATGGGGCAACTTGCTGGTATGACGAGCAGTGTGCGGCCATTTATACCTAATTCATTACGGCTCTCCTGAGCTACCGGACTGACGAGTCTTTGACCGGCACCTGCGCGCCTTGAAAGGTACTTTACCTATTTTTAATTACAGGCAGTCTACACGGCACCCCTCTACACTTACCTACTCCCTGCTGACGAGAGGCAACTACCTCGAAACACGTGTCCAGGGATGGTTAATGCGACACATACTTATTTCTTACACTTCGTAGCATAGGCGTACTCGCCGTCGCTACTACATCGCCCATAGTTCCATGGGGCAACTTGCTGGTATGACGAGCAGTGTGCGGCCATTTATACCTAATTCATTACGGCTCTCCTGAGCTACCGGACTGACGAGTCTTTGACCGGCACCTGCGCGCCTTGAAAGGTACTTTACCTATTTTTAATTGCAGGCAGTCTACACGGCACCCCTCTACACTTACCTACTCCCTGCTGACGAGAGGCAACTACCTCGAAACACGTGTCCAGGGATGGTTATTGCGACACATACTTATTTCTTACACTTCGTAGCATAGGCGTACTCGCCGTCGCTACTACATCGCCCATAGTTCCATGGGGCAACTTGCTGGTATGACGAGCAGTGTGCGGCCATTTATACCTAATTCATTACGGCTCTCCTGAGCTACCGGACTGACGAGTCTTTGACCGGCACCTGCGCGCCTTGAAAGGTACTTTACCTATTTTTAATTGCAGGCAGTCTACACGGCACCCCTCTACACTTACCTACTCCCTGCTGACGAGAGGCAACTATCTCGAAACACGTGTCCAGGGATGGTTAATGCGAGACATACTTATTTCTTACACTTCGTAGCATAGGCGTACTCGCCGTCGCTACTACATCGCCCATAGTTCCATGGGGCAACTTGCTGGTATGACGAGCAGTGTGCGGCCATTTATACCTAATTCATTACGGCTCTCCTGAGCTACCGGACTGACGAGTCTTTGACCGGCACCTGCGCGCCTTGAAAGGTACTTTACCTATTTTTAATTGCAGGCAGTCTACCCGGCACCCCTCTACACTTACCTACTCCCTGCTGACGAGAGGCAACTACCTCGAAACACGTGTCCAGGGATGGTTAATGCGACACATACTTATTTCTTACACTTCGTAGCATAGGCGTACTCGCCGTCGCTACTACATCGCCCATAGTTCCATGGGGCAACTTGCTGGTATGACGAGCAGTGTGCGGCCATTTATACCTAATTCAGTATTCATTCTGGCACGATGCTCCTGTCACAAAAATTAAACCTCAACAGGAAGCACTTACAGATATAAATAAAGCAGGTGCCCGAGTTGAAGCTCAAATTCAGTAAGACATTAAAATCATCCCAAAATCTCAGCGAGCACGCGTAATTTCGTGTGTTCGCGGAGATTTTTTGCCGTTTCGCGATATTTTGTGAAAGGCAATTTTGCAAATTCCGCCCACTCTTAGTTTATATCTGATGCTTTCTTGAATGTATGAATGCACACATTAGGTGTGATACCATATTCACTTCATTAATAATTAGAAACTAATTATGAACTTTAGTTTTTTCAATACTCTTGCTACCTCATGACAAGCGTCACCAGATAATTTCTGGTATTCTAGTTTGTTGTCATGTTCCACAGGTAGCATTATTAATCAATGAAGAGTAATTCCTTTAATGCTATGTGCAGCTAATCCATTTATTGCTGTAACTAAACATGCCAAATCTGAATCTGTAGTCTTTTCTAGGTACCTGGTGAGTATGTTACTTAAGAGGCTTTTTCCATTGCCGACTTTACCACTTATATATAATAAAACTGGTTTAAATGAAGAACATTCACACTGTCTCTTATCATTCAGGTATCCATCCTCTATGTTATCTTCAACTTCCTTAAACATTTGTTTTTGTTAATTTCGTTGTTGTTCTACTAACTTTTCAAAATGCACAGTTTCCTGTCTTGCTTGCTGCATTGCATTCTAAACTTCATTCATAGCAATTGTTGCTTTGTTTTGAATTATTGGCTCTCCAAAAGGATCTTGACTTTCTGGTGCATACCTTTGGCTGCTTTGAGAACTCTCTCTGGCTATCTCAGCAGAAATGGTTTCTTCCTGATCAATCTCATCTCACAACATTAGCTGATAAGTTGGAAACATTGAGCATTCAATAGTGTCTGTCACAGCATTGTCTTCGTAACAGTCATAGTGTCTAAGTAATTGTTATTCTGCATGACATTGTTTGAACAACTGAAAAAGAGCCAAGTAGAAAAACACTCTTTACCCTGGAGTTTGGCTACTAAGTTTTCTACAGTTAATAAGATTTCCTTTGTTGTATCTCACTAAACAACCATCACATATAAAGACTGCATATCTTCCTTGTTCTATATTTTCACTATATATAGTGCTGAAGAACTTCATATAGATACATGTTTTTAAGATGAGGACTCTTACTTAGGTAGTATATATCTATCATGTTAGTCTTCAGAATGTCTGTACTCTCAAGTTCAAATTCTGCAAGATATTGTATTTCTGGAAAATATTTTCATACTCTATGATGACTACTTGCACGACCTCTATTATGACTACTTCCATACCTAGGCTTACTCACAGTATTCTTTTTTTTGTTTATAATTGTTTATTGAGCAGAAACATAGATTAAACAAATACACTTATACACAAAATCAATTTCAGAAATAGACACCACTATTTTCAAAATTATATTCCTGTTATAACAATAGATGTTATACTATCAATTCATTCGTATCTAAAGTGCAGCGTGCGAAATCACTGAATTTCCATCTTTTATATTCTATAATATACATGATTAGAACATTTAAACAATATAAAGTGCTATCAATAAAATACTGTGCATTCACTCCAGTAAAGTGTATGTTTGTTTCATTCAATCAAATTGTTTCAAACCTTACTAGAGTAATTCGGCTCATATTCTACCATTAGCGGCAAAATATTTCCTAAACCAGAGTGTGGTTAGGCTTAGATTAATTACCCTAAGACTATTTGAGGGGTTTACCCTTGCCAATTTCCTGTCTCATCCATATATTTCCATATGGAAGTATATCTTTTAATAGCTCTGACCCTTTTTGCATAAGCCTCTTCAAATTTTCTTGGTCAAATAATTTTTTTATGGCATTCTAGGTCTGCTGGTACTTTGGTTGTCCTCCAGTTCTGGAGAATCAAGGAGCGTGCCACCAAGGATGTAATTACTACAAACGTTTCCTTCCATCTAGTCATTGGCTGAGTTTGTCTCTGCCTTGCTAAATCAAAAAGTTCTATTATCGCCTCTTGTTCCAACCTTCCCTGCAAACCAAGGCTAAGAGCGGAACTGTCTAAACCCCGGGCATGTAAAAAAAGTATGAATCCAACCTCCTTCACCCAATTGCTGACCGCTGAAGCATCCATTCTCAACTTCTGGATGCATCTTTTGACGCGCTTTGGCTTTGGGAGTACAATATGCCATCCAGCGGGATAAAAAATGTCATTCTTTTAAAATGTGCAACTCTTAATGTCTTGCTGCCATATTGCGAGATAGCTAGCCACTCAAAACCTGAGAAGCTACATTGCGTTTCCTGTTTACTCTTCTCTAGAAAGTTGTTAAGCAAGAGGGACTCTCCTTGGCTCCATATTAGTCAATACCAATTTCCCACCCCTCTTAGCTTTGTTCTAAAAAAGCCGCTATAGCAGGTGCGGCATCTGTGCTAGATGGAAAACAGTACTTATTCAATAACACTATAATCTGAAGCTAGCCTAAAAACAAAAGCTTGCACCGGTCTCCATATCTAGCTTGGACCTCCTGCCAATTGAGGCCTCTCCCTCCAATTATAAAATTATCCAGCTCTTTAAAACCGTTTGCTTTGCAAAAACTTAAATGGCTATTTTGGATTTGGAGGCCTAAGCTTTTACATTAGGTAAGCTGTAGGTATTCATGCTCTGCAGAATGAGCCTTCAAGTAGAAAAATGCCTGAAGTAGGATACGAAACTCCTGCAATGTCTTGTTTCTAGTTTTTAGTGAAAGTTTTGCTGCTTTTATTAAGAGTGGAATCTGAGACCCGGCTTCCTGAATTCTCTTGTATAAAAAAAAAGCTATTAACAATCCCTGTGTGTCCATTACACATACTATTATATCTACAAAAGATGCTTCATAGTACATAGTGATTTGGTGGAGTGCTCCCCCACCCCAATTAATGTCAAGTTGGAGTACAGGGAATTTTAACCTTGATGCCTTCTTATTCCAAATAAACTGTTGAAGATTGTTTCCAGCTCTTTCAAATATGCAGTGTTGACTTTAATTGGAACATTTGTAAAAAGATAAATTAGTAACTTTAAAACCAACATTTTTATAAGGGCTACACGATTGATCAATGTGAGGGGAAGAAGTAGACGACTGCTTACTGTTATAGACTGGTACTGTTACTGAACTTGAGGATTTCATTTCTTACCTGAATGATAATGACTATAATTTAAAGTTTACAACACATTATGACTCACAATGTATTGTTTTTCTTGATGTTGAACTATATATTGTGGAGGACAATACATGTAGCAGAATGTATCGTAAGACTACTAGTTGTAATGCCTTACTGCATGCGGAAAGCTGTCACCCCAAATGTCAAATAAATTCTATTCCATACGGGGAAATGTTGAGGGCCCGTATCAACTGTTCTGAACAGATGGAGTTTGAAGAAACTATAAATGATATGAAGAATAGATTTGAAGCCAGGGGCTACAATCGTAAAGCTGTTGACAGTGATGCAAATAAGGTACACAAATCACACAGGAAAAAGACACTGCAACTAGGGACAAAAAAGAAGTACTCACATGATACAACCAAAATTAGACTGGTCACAAACTATAGTACAGAGAGTAATACACTATATATTGCACCTAACAAGCACTGGCATATTGTAAAATCAGATACAATGTTACAGCCATACATTTCAAACACACCAAGCTTGACATTTAGAAAAGGCCTAACACTTTCTTACATAGTTATCTCAAATTATCCTTGACATAAACATAACACGTGTATTTTTAAAGCGCACGTTCACCACTACGGGTATCTTGGCGCTGAATAACAGATGTTTATTGTTACCCAACTCAATGGTACTCATTTTAACGACCTCTGATGGATGAAAGGCTGAGTGGACCCGCCGGGATTTGAACCTGTGACCATGAGGTCGAACACAGGCCCCTGCAGCATACGCATTAGTCCACTGAGCCACCAGACCCGGCTGACCACTAACCAAGGGGTATTGGATAAGTGAACATCTGAAGGGTTTCCATAAATCTAGATGATGCAGTATATGTAGATGGGCAGTTGATAAGATCACCCGATTTAACTACAATAATACTGGTGATTATACAATAAGAATGTTCATTAACTGTGAAACAAAGTTTGTGATTTAGATTATCAGATGTACGTGTATGAACATTTATATTGGGAGCACGATTAGATAATTAGATAATTGCTGAACACTTTAGAGCACTAAAGAATGGATACACTAGATATCCAATTGTTTCTCATTTAATATAGTATGAGTATAACCAACACAATCACATTTTTAGTTTTCACAGGATCGATCATGTTAAACGTGATCCACGAGGCAGTAACATAGAATTACAACTGAGGTGCAGGGAAGCATTTGGGATCATGAAATTGAAGGCGGTTGAGCTTGGTCTGAACGTAGACAGTGAGCTGCAATATTTCCTTGGAATATGAACTCAATTATGTCCCTTTATGCTGTGCTCTGTATTATTATTGTATGTATTTTAATAACACCAAATATGTGCAATTAATGTATAATGGATACAACAGAAATATGATGGAATGATTAGATGGTTAAGTGATAACATATTTGTGTATATATAAATGATCCGGAAGAGTTAAAATACAGATGATCCTCTGATTACTTTTTTTTTAAAACTGAGCTACACGAATCTTAAGTAATGGCAAGATGAATTGAGGGATGTGCACAAAATTGCAATGTATTATGATGAATGTCGTTAAAAAAAATGCGAGTCATGCCAATGGATTATATACTTGTACCATGGTGAGCTTACACTACCAATATGCTCGTGCTGTTTTTTGATCACAAACACATGGGTGCTATGCCTATACTGCTTTATGTGTGTATGTTTATCCTACTTGGACAAATAATGATCTTAACTATCAGATCTTTTCCCATGACTCTTTTCTGAAGCTTTCTGTAATTCAACCCTATCTAGAATAACTATCAGATTTTCTGAATGGTGGCGCTTACATTAGATTCTGCAATTGGATTTGATATGGATTATCAGGAGCTTTATCGACCTCTTTTTCCTTTCCATTGATGGAGAACACTATTTCGTTCTTAATGATGAGTACATGTGCTAAGCGAACACGTCAGTACGAAAAATGAATGTCTTAATTATTAACTATTGAAGAGTTTATTGTATGGGAGCATTGACCGTACGCATACTCCTTTCTCTGTTACGGTTAGTGAGGATGACACTTGATTATGTTCTTAGCAAAAAACATTAGGAGTTTCTTTTAATTCTCTTTCCTTATCCAAGATGGCGAGAATTTAATTCATCTTAAGTAGGGAGCACTTGTGATGAGTGTACATACTGATATGTCTATACGTCTATGGATTCATTGCTTTACTTCTTTTGAGATATCAACGGTTCGGGAGCATTTAATCATACTGAAACGTCAGTCATTCGTACATCTACTTGTTGACCTGCTTATTAATTCTCATTGATGTAATGTTTGCAGCCTTAGTATTACTCGCAATGTTACTAACGGTAGTGTTTACAATAATATATTAGATATTGCTTCCTGTGAACTTGTTTAAGGAAGCTTTTAATTGCTGGATGCATGGTAGCTATAGATACTGAGATTGGAATTACCTTAGGAAGTAAGGATGTATCACACCATTTAAAGATGGTGGATACCGATTTTTTTTGATGGACACGTGATTTGAGCACATGTGAAACGGAAGTGTGTATATATACAATTCCAGATGGCGCTCGTAGTGCACGCCAGTGGAAAGAATTTTAGAACAAGGAACCTCGGGAGACGCAGTAAGGAGTTAGACAGCTCTGTTGTAATTTCGTTCTTTAAACGGTGGGAAGAGACGTGTTTGTAAAGAGAGGAACCTGTGTAATGAATCTTCTCTATTATTGTAGATGCTTTGTTTTCCCAATTGGGACCTTATTCCTGCTATACGGAGAGGGGAATACGGCGTTGGGCTAATAGTCCCATTTCTTTTGTTCTTGCAGTCTATTTGTATACTGCTTCTATAGTTAAAATAACCCGAAACTCTTTAAGCTGATCTGTAGATATACACTTTGAGTGTTTCCTCTGTACCTACCCAATATACATGGGATTTCATGTAAGTGTAGCGTGTCCTTGAGTACATTATGTTCTGTCACTTTCAATGAGGCATTGATTTTTCTTTTAGGTCATGAACAAGTGATTGCTCTAGGAATTTCATTACATTATTTCTACTCTACTTGATTGTTTAAGATGGACGCCTTCTAAGTGATATGTGGGGCAGCACCGTGCATATAAGGTGAGCTATTAGACTCTCTACTGGCTTATTATATACTTTTGTGTAACATGGAATCGATTTATGGCTTTTGTACTTAATTTATTCAGCTGGCCATATGTGTAATTTGTTCTTTCATTCTTGATTTTAGTTCATGGAAATCGAGATACAGTGAAAAACTGTCTTACGGATTATTTATTTCAAACTCACTTGCAAGGATTGGATTTAACAAATTAGAAGGTGTTTTTTTGTTTTGATATTACACACTTTATATTAATTTATATACCAATAATAGGAATTGGATAAAAGGTTGTGTTTATATCCACAGGTATCCAGATACTGTTTTTGTAAGGTGACAAATAGTGTATGGAAAAAAATCAGGTGATGATTTGTTGATTGACAATAGTGTCATCTTTCAACTCAGGTTTGTAGCCTCCTTTTGTAATTCTTTTCCTTTACTTCACTTCTTACCAAACATGTGGTGTGATGCAGGCTCTGCTCTCTTTCACCCGGGTTTTCTTATAAACTCATTTTATTTTCTGGGTGATGGACACACCTTGAGGTCACTTTCGGGTGTTGATTCTTTACGTCTGCTGAGGAGTTAAGATTATCGCTGTAATTATGTGTTTTACTCTTGGCTTCACGGGCCTGAATAAGTCAATTGTGTGTTACAGCACACAACGAAACACATGTTTCTACTCTACTTATTGTTTAAGATGTACGCCTTCTGAGTGATATGTGGGGCAGCACCATGCATATAAGTTCATGGAAATTGTGATGCAGTGATAAAGTTTTACGGATTATTTATCTCAATCTCACTTGCAAGGATTGAATTTACAAATTAGAAGGTATCCATATACTGTTTTTCTAAGGTGACTCATTCGGTTCAAATAATGTATAGAAAAAAATCAGCCCTGAAGAAATCAATTGGGTGTTACAGCACACGACGAAACACGTGTTGGCTGTTTTCTGTGAATGTTTTACTACAGCAAGCTGTGGAAATACTACCAGATTATATTGGAATAAAGAATAGGATCTTGGAGCAACATATTAAGACTCTAACACATGTATTGGACTTTAAATAAATTACTGTGTGTGCTCAGGGTAGACTCTTTGTTTTCATTTATCAAGTAGGCTTTTAATTTTTTTCAAACTAGCCTCATAATTTAATTTAGAAATTTCCACATATTGGTTAGTGACATATATCCCCAAATATTAGATCGGATCAGGGGCAAGAGCTTGGTGCTTTAGATTTTCTCAAAGAAACTCACTAAATGCATTAAGCAACAAAATATCAGTCTTATTATGGTTGATTTTATACCCCCCAATTAATTCAAACTGTGCAAATTCTCTCAATGTAATTTCGATATTCAGTTTTTCAGGTTTAAGATAGAAGATAATGTCATCCACAAACAGTTTCAATTTCGACATTCCTGCTGTTGGTGATTTAATCTTGAGGTGATCATGAATCCTTATGGCCAGATGTTCAATAAAAATGGTGAATAATACGGGAGATAGGGAAGACCCCGGATGGGTTCACTGGTTTATATCAACTGTACCAGCTAGGTTGGAATTTATAAAAACCTGAGCCTTGAGGAAATTCGATTTTCGATCTTGCTTGTATTCAGCCACCATTTTGTGTTCCACTGCCATTTTGTGTTGCCCTCACTCAGGCAGCACAATGAACAAAGTTTTTCTGCTGATCTTACTGCGACGTGTCAAATAACCTTCTGCCTCTGTTTACAAGACTGATGTCAGGGACTGACTGAGTCCACTAATCCTCGTCTGGTTTGACTAAACCCTGTCTCAACTGTCTGTCGGTTCACACCATTCTTTCCTGACTTTATCTTATCTTCTGGCCTTCGCTATTCTCTACTTGTATTCTCTCATTTCACAACTGTCCTCCAAAGCATACAAATATGTCCTGCCACCTGCAAATTGAGTTGTAGACACTACCACTGATTAACTTGTGGGGAGGGGTGACAAAAACAGTGGGAAGAGAGGTTTATATGGGTTACTTGATATCTTGTTTTCAAACTTTTCTCATTGGTTATATCTTGTTTTCAAACTCTTCTCATTGGATAACCATGTATGCATTGGGAGTGTTCTTGGTGAATCTATGCGCTATAAAAGATTGTGCGCCACGGAGTAAAGTGGCAGTCTCCTAAGAACATACTGAGTGTACTTCTGGGACAACTGTACTTAGCTGCAGCTAATAAACCTGATCTTCTAAGCTCAACAGAATGTCCTGTGTCTCTGTTCAACAAAGCAAGTGAACTCAGGAGATTAAGGCGTGCCCTGTGCCGCCAGGCCCATAAGGCCCTGGTTCTTCAGCCCGGGTCCCTTGATATATATTTTATATCATGTTGATAATCAGGGGAAGGATTCCGACCCTTCCAAGACCATAAAAGAGAGCATCCTAATTCACCTGTTTAAACGCCTTCTCTGCATCGACCATCATTCTAAGCGCTGGTGCTTGATTAATATTAAAAAAGTTAAGTGCTTGGACTAGAAATCCCGTATTGGATGACGTTGACATGCCTGCCCCAAACCCTGTCTGATTCAAATGGATCACATTCTGTGCTGCTGGAGCATATCGGTTTGCCCAGATTTTCACAAAAGTTTCGTAGTTAGAATTTAGCAGGCTGATTGGCCTATATGCATTGACATTCCTGGGGTTTTTGCCTTTCTTAACAAAACTAAAAATAGTGGATTTTTAAAACATTGATGGAACTTCTCCTCCTGCTTTGTCATATTTAAAAAGCTCAATCAAAAACGGTGCTAGCTCTGCCCAAAAAATACCTTATAGAATTCTGTTGGAAGGCCATCATTACCACAGGCCTTCCCTCCTGACAATTAGGCTAAGGCCTGCTGAATTTCGGTTGCTGAAATATCTGCCACCATCGCTTCTGCCTGCATACTTGATATGTGTGGGAGGTTTATATTATAAAAGTATTGATGTATTTCTTCTTTTGAGACCATATATTTAGTTGCATATAGCTCGTTGTAATGATCTAAAAAGATTTTAGCGATCATGTCCTTCTCGGACACTATGGTCCTTGTTTCTAGCTCAAAAAGTTCAATAATTGCTACAGCTTCCTACTTTACCTTGGTCGACTTGGCTAAAAATGTTCATATCATTTGTCTTTCCTCATAAGCTTTATGTTGGAATGACCGTGAACTATTTATTTCTTCTATAACAAAGAACTCCCTTAACTCCTGTTTCGCTTTATTTATCTGACCTTCTGCTTGATTTCCATCCCCCAGGGAGGAACTTTTCCTCAACAAAGCAGTATCAACTTCCAGCTGAAGTTCAGCTATACATGCCCTTCAGGCTTTTGATTGGGCAGCCATAAAAGCCATCATTTGCCTGCACACTGAAGCCTTAAAAGCCCCCCAGACAGAAGAAAACACTGCTGTACCCTTGTTGACCTGAAAAAACTCTTTTATCCATTTCTTTGTGCTATCCATCCATTGCTGGTTTTCTAAAAGAAGTCAATCCATCAGCCACCTGGACCTTTCCCTCCTTCTTACATCTAATTCGATTTTAACCAGCGAATGATCTGAAAATGAGTTGGCCCGTATTTCAGAGTTAAGACATTTCAGGCAGCGAGAGATAAGAAAAAAATCAGTGCAAGAGGCAGACTGGTATTGCCAGGAATGTACTGCAAATTTTTCCCATGAGCCCTTCGCCATAAATCGATTAATTGATAATCTTGTTTTATTACATCTAATACTTTTTTAGTCCTAGGCTTCAGTTGTTTATTTGTTTTGTTCAAAGCATCCTCTCCCAAGCTTTGAACAAAATTAAACCCCCCCCTAAAATTATAGGACCCTTTTTCCCTCTCTCTAGTTCATTGATCTTCATAATAGCTGTGGGGTCGTCTTCAATTGATACATAATAGTTCACAAAATTAAACATATTGCCATTTACCCCGGCTTTAACCCATATCCATCTGCCTGAAGGGTCTCTTTGGACATGAGCAATCTCCTAATCAATCCCTTACCCAAAGTAGATGGCTACCCCACTTATTGCTGACCCAACTTAAGCAAAATATGCCTTGGAGAAGGATTTAGGGATGAAGAGCTGGAGTGTCTTTGTCTTAAGATTGGTTTCCTGGAGAAATTGTATTTGTGGTGAAAATTAAGTTAACCATCCTATCAGCCTACCGTATTTTTGCTTATTAGATATGCCATTTACATTGACTGTAATTATACAGACTTTAAGACCCATCCCTAGAATTGTTGCTTTAATTCAAGGTGTCACTACTGATATATTTCTTTCCAATATCTTTCCCTCTATGATTCTGCTTATTTTTCCTACCATTTCGCCCTCCTACAGTGCCCTTCTCCTATTCTCTCAGGTTGACACCCCTACTGGGTGCCAGGGTGCTGTATCCTAAGTGATTGATTGCATCCCCCCTCAATCCTGTTGCTGTAATCCATTTACTATTTCTTATCTATTTCCCCGTGGAAATTTCTTGCAATAATTTCTGAGCTTCATCTATGTTTGCGAACATATGACATTTTCAGCTCACTAAGACCCTTAATTTGGGTTGCTGCTCTATTGCAGCATGTGTGCCCTGTGCCTTACTTAAATACAGGAGCAACGTGCTGCAGTCGCTGACATGTCAGCAAAAATACTGCAGCTGGATCCTTCATTAATAAAAAATTGCTTCTTGTGGATGGCTTTCATAAGAATCTGTTCTTTCATCTGGTATTCTGCAAAATTCACTAGGATTGTCTGCGGCAATTTTGAGTTGAGAAATGGCTGGGACAATACCCTATGAGCTCTTGTAATGGTGAGGTCTCCTGAAATTTCTGGTATTACATCTTTTTTTAAATGTCTCGACCCATTGATGCGTTTTAGCCCCTTCACATCCTTCTGCAAACCCAACTAGATGCAGATTAGACTGCTGTGAATGATTTTTCAGCCCCTCAAGTTTATTTTCTAGCAATGTTTTGTCCTTTTTCTCTGAATTGACTTTCTGCTGCATAGATTTCATCTGGTCCTCAAGCTTCGAAATCCTAGACTCTTCCTCTTGCATTTTGGCTGGGAAGGTGCCAACTGATTCCTCTATTTTCGAGAGACGGCAATGGAAAGATGCTTTCCCACCCGCTTGTGATATCTTTAGTTCTCTTATTTTTTCCAAGATAAGATTTAGCATGGTTTTTATATCACATTGCATGGAAGTGTCTTCTCTCTGCACCTGCACTGGTTGCTTGTTTAGAAGCACACCTGACTCTACCTGTACCTCTTCCTGCAGTCCCATGACAGCTCAGCCTTCTGAATTTAAAGGATGGGGCTCTAGCTGGGGCTTCAGCTGGAGATCCAATGATACACTGTTCTAAGCCCTAATTGTCTGATAGAGTGAAATATAAGTCAGAGGGTAGATCACATAGCAATAGGCCAGATTGTGTAGCAACCGAAGGGCCATGTAAGGCAGATGGTGCAGTTGGAGTTGTTTTAGCTTTAGAGAATAGTGGATACTACTTTGACTTCCCGCAGAGCCTCTTGTGACGGACCAACTTTTTTTTCTCCCCTTGATTTTTCTCTGTGGTCAGTTCCTATTCCTTGTCCTCTAGAGCCCGATTGCCTTCATTTACAGATTCCAATGCGTAATTTTGTATGATGAGCTCTTCCTCAGGTGGTGTTCTCTTATCCAACATCCCTTGTGGTATATGCTCCATGACTATGCACCCTGTTCCGGGCTCTCTTCTGGACTCCAATGCATCTTCTGAACTCAAAGGGCTTGAGATTGCTGTGGATCAGCATCTAGATTTTAAACTAAGCTCAGCTCTAGCCGCCCCAGCCCCCGTACGAAGCGTAAAAAACACCGACCGACGAAAATATATGTACGAATGTGATCCGGGAATGCTGCGACGTGACGTCGGGACGCTGTCAGGCAGCGTTTCACGACCCAGGAAGTACGATTCGGACTGACAGAAGTCCGGACGGCGATATTTTCACGGCACCCAAAAAGTGCCGGAAAAGCGAAGTACAGCGCGAAACGACCAGAGTAGGTGGCCCGGTACGCGCCGTACCCCCACCCCCGCCCCCGTACGTATGCGCCGTACCCCCACTGCCCCCGTACGTATGCGCCGACCCCCCCCAGCCCCCGTATGTACGCGCCGACCCTCCCCAGCCCCCGTACGTTCATGTCGTACCCCCCCAGCCCCCGTACGTTCAAGTCGTCCCCCACCCGTGTATGTACGGTGCGTACCCCCACCCGTGTATGTACGGTGCGTACCCCCACCCATGTATGTACGGTGCGTACCCCCACCCGTGTATGTACGGTGCGTACCCCCACCCGTGTATGTACACCCGTGTACGTGTCGTACCCCCGTGTATGTACACCCGTACGTACGTGTCATACCCCCCGTGTATGTACACCAGTACGTACGTGGCGTACCCCCCCGTGTATGTACACCCGTACGTACGTGTCGTACCCCCGTGTATGTACACCCGTGTACGTGTCGTACCCCCGTGTATGTACACCCATACGTACGTGTCGTACCCCCGTGTATGTACACCCGTACGTACGTGTCGTACCCCCGTGTATGTACACCCGTGTACGTGTCGTACCCCCCGTGTATGTACACCCGTGTATGTTTCGTACCCCCCGTGTATGTACACCGATGTACGTTCGAGTCGTACCCCCACCCGTGTATGTACACCCGTGTACGTTCGAGTCGTACCCCCGTGTATGTACACCCATGTACGTTAGAGTCGTACCCCCCCTTACGTGTCGTACCCCCGTGTATGTACACCCGTGTACGTTAGAGTCGTACCCCCGTGTATGTACACCCGTGTACGTTAGAGTCGTACCCCCCGTGTATGTACACCCGTGTACGTGTCATACCCCCCGTGTATGTACACCCATGTATGTTCGAGTCGTACCCCCACCCGTGTATGTACACCCGTGTACGTGTCGTACCCCCCCGCTGGGGGTACGCACCGTACATACACGGGTGGGGGTACGACTCGAACGTACACGGGTGTACATACACGGGGGGTACGACACGTACACAGGTGTACATACATGGGGGTACGACACGTACACGGGTGTACATACAGGGGGGTACAACACGTACGTACGGGTGTACATACACGGGGGGTACGACACATACACGGGTGTACATACACGGGGGGTACGACACGTACATGAGTGTACATACACGGGGGGGGTACGACTCGGACGTACGGGTGTACATACACGGGGGTACGACACGTACACGGGTGTACATACACGGGGGTACGACACGTACACGGGTGTACATACACGGGGGTACGACACGTACACGGGTGTACATACACGGGGGGTACGACACGTACACGGGTGTACATACACGGGGGTACGACACGTACACGGGTGTACATACATGGGGGTACGACACGTACACGGGTGTACATACACGGGGGGGTACGACACGTACGTATGGGTGTACATACAGGGGGGGTACGACACGTACACGGGTGTACATACACGGGGGGATACGACACGTACACGGGTGTACATACACAGGGGGTACGACACGTACACGGGTGTACATACACGGGGGGTACGACACGTACGTACGGGTGTACATACACGGGGGGTATGACACGTACACGGGTGTACATACACGGGGGGGTACGACACGTACACGGGTGTACATACACGGGGGGTACGACACGTACGTATGGGTGTACATACAGGGGGGGGTACGACATGTACACGGGTGTACATACACGGGGGGATACGACACGTACACGGGTGTACATACACAGGGGGTACGACACGTACACGGGTGTACATACACGGGGGGTACGACACGTACGTACGGGTGTACATACACGGGGGGTATGACACGTACACGGGTGTACATACACGGGGGGTACGACACGTACACAGGTGTACATACATGGGGGTACGACTCTAACGTACACGGGTGTACATACACGGGGGGTACGACTCGAACGTACACGGGTGTACATACACGGGTGGGGGTACGACTCTAACGTACACGGGTGTAAATACACGGGGGGTACGACACGTACACAGGTGTACATACACGGGTGGCGGTACGACTCAAACGTACACGGGTGTACATACACGGGTGGTACGACACATACACGGGTGGGGGTGTACATACACGGGGGTACGACTCGAATGTACGGGGCTGAGGGAGTGTTGGGCTCATATGCGGGCAGATGTCTCCATGGTTGCTATGGGAGTTCGGTGCAGACGGTGTTTTTTCCATACGGTTGTAACATCGGACGCACGGGATGGATCGTGATTCCGCGGTCGGACTTCACTTTTCACATTTGTACGGTGATTCGTCCAAGGACGTGTTGGACACATTTTCCGACATGAGGACGTGTGGGGAATAATTCCCAATGCGACTCGTATGGAGTTTTTCCCATGCGAATCATAATTGGCAGTTTGTACGGCACTTGTACGATTCGTACGATAAAAAAACCGGATACGAGTCGTACGGAGAGTTTTTTTACCGGATCGTAATTGTCACCTATGTTTAGGATTTTTAAATGCTTTCCCATTATGTCAAGCCCCAGGGCGCTTCTACTAGATTGGGGGGAGGGAGAAGTAACCAAAACCAGCGACCCACTGCCTGGTTCTTCCTCAGGATATGAGGTATTTTGGGGCTTTTGTAACTGCTGTGAAACCTGGATTGTCCCTACCCTTCCAATGTGGTATTACCCTTTGTGAAACATTATTGCAAATCAACTAAAGGCACAGGCACATTCAAAAGTCAAGTCCAGTGGCCATACAGCTTCCCAGTAAATCTTTGATGATGTTTAACAGTGTAGCCAGTTATGAGACTGATTCTCCCTTTATCATTCCCTTTATCATTCCAATAGGTGAGTAAGGGTCCAGCACTTATCACCTTTATTGTGCACTGTGAGGGCCGTGTCTAACTGCCTTCTTATTATTTTTCCCCAATCCTTGTATGGACCATTCCAGTTTGCCAGTGAGCAGCGCTGGGGCAGGGAGTGAGCTGATATCCAAGGACCTTTAAACAGTGATTAACTTTCAAATACCATTGTTAGCCTGCCACCGACAATTCCAAATGTCATGCCTGAATGCCATTGCCATCCCCAAAAGATTAGTATCTACTGCCTCTCAATGACGTTTTCTGCATTTCAGATTCTTTCTGACTCACTAGCAGCATTGCGAGACTGACCAGGAAACGAGCAAGGGGGGTGGAGTGGAGCAATCACTCTAGATGCAGAACATGTGGGATTTGCCAGCTGCTGACTTCTATCGCAAGGGGCTCTCCTTACTCACAGAATTCCTCTGGATTTAGAGAATAAACTAGCTGAGCTTAACCTGTCTGAGCATGAAACTGTACAATTTCCTGGGTAAGACTCTTTGTCTGCAGAAATATCCTCCCAAATTGTTTTAGTCTCTGCCTTCTCTGACCTTGTTGTATGTGAAGTTACATAGTGAGCGACAGCAATGGAGTTGTCAGCAACACATTGTAGATCCATATTTTCATTCCATATCTTTAGAATGACAGAATTGTAGTTATTGATAGATTTTTAAGACTATGTTATTCTCAGGTTGTATGTACCTTTCGGTGACTTCCGCATGAGGGTGTGTCTGACTGCAGAAAAAAAGATGCTCACTCTTTCTTTTGAGATTACAGGTCATGGGAATCCAAAACAACATCTTGTGTAAAGTTTTCCTTTGGAATTGTATTTTCAATGCCAGTATTACCTACACTTACAATTTTGAATCTGTAAAACCTCTTGTCTCAAACCCTTGTCAACAGTATCTTTTGAGATGGCACATGTCACATTCTGTTGTATGAAAGATAAGACGGAGTCATTCAGTGTCTCTTCCAAACTTCAGGGAACCTATTTCTCATACCAGCATATGAATATGTGGAACACCTCTAGGAAGGTATTCATTATGCCAAAAGAAATCAGCTACTTCACTGAGAGGAGGATTAGTTTTGTTGCATATGAAACCCATCATCGCTTATAACCCGTGGTTAAAATATCTGCAAATGTTTGCAGTGTCCAGCGAGTAAAGTTCTCCTGGTGCCTTTCAATTGATGTCTTTTTTGATTGAGTTTGCTTCTTGCAGGACTTCAAGCAGTTCTTCCCGTGCATACTAAGCCCAATTTAGGGGTATATTCACTAGAACGTGTGATAACAATCACAAGAATAGCGTAACGCAACTTTCAATATCGCAGCCCATCAGGTGAAAATAACCCTGTGTCAACGTGGAATTCACAACATGGTGGTATCATGCGATAGACACCAGATAACGCATGAAATGTCAGCATCAAAATGGACGCCACACAGCAAAAATGCAAAATGCGAAAAATCATGTGATGAGGACAATCGCGGTACACAAATCAGTGAAGACCAGCCACATGCCTGCAAATCCCACACGCCTGGTGGGAAAAAGCAACATAAAAGCAAGAAAAAAAAGCCCAAAAACATTTCAAACTGCGTTGCAACATGGATGCACCCGGATCGAGTGCAGAGGACAAGCCTGACACCACAATCCCACGGAGGACCAGCCAGGAACCCCGCATTCGTGGAAGGGCAAGGAGAAGAGGAAGAGGAAGAAGGGGTTCAGTCGGCAGGAAGACTGGATCCTTGTCACGGAGGTGACCGAACACCATCAACAATTGTTTGGCACCTCCACTGCGGCACTGGCAACCCAAACCGAAATATGGCAGGCCATCGTAACCAACGTCAATGCAGTCGGAGTGTCCAGGAGGTCACCGGAGGAGGTCAAGAGGCGCTGGAATGATCTGAAAAGGCAGACTAAACATAAGCTCGCCGACAACAGGGAGGCAGCAACTGCGACTGGAGGTGGGCCTCATGCGACAGAGGAGGAGCTGGATGAGCTGGAGCAAATGGTGGCCACAGTCAGCAGTGAGGAGACGGTGGCAGGTTTGGGGTGCCTGGACACAGCATGATACGACCTGACACAACAGCAACACGGTGAGTAATGACCAGGGACGGGGGAGAGGGGAGATGGGCACAATGGCACACATGCACAAGTATGTGTAGAACACTGCACACCCACAATGACCATGGAACATGTCCCTGATTGCCTGGCACACGGCAGCACACATAGAAACGTCAAGTAGGCCCCCATCCACAATGTGCACAGAGGGGCCCCCTCTATAACCAATTTCACCACCAACCCATGCACATGTGCCGAATCCAGCAAAGCAGTGGCTCTGTGTCCCACACTGACTATGCAAGTAACACTGCATGCCCGATAGCATGGCAGCAGCCAAAAAAAATGACATGGCCCACGAATTGACATGGAGGTAGCCCAGTGCGGATCACATCCGTAAAGGAGCAGGTCACACCCTGAGATGTCCAAGTGCACCCACAACCCATGCCTTACAATACACGCAGCAGACAAACAATGCACCAGGCCACAAAATCTCTCCAAGAGCACATATGACCCAAGTAAAAAGCAAGTCAGGCCCCGAAAAGCACAAAATTCAAAGGCAGTCTGCATCAAAGGGAGAAGGCCACACAAAATCAGAGCTGCAGGGGCAACTCCCCCACAATGCAGCACACACACATAGCAATCACAGGACATCAGCAACGATGGCAATGTGGTACAATGTACAACACAACAGGTTCTGCTCGTGCGTAGTAACAATCCACTCACATCTGGCATTGCCTGACACAGTGTGATGATAATGAATGGGTACCACTACACATCCGTCATGTATTGGGAAAACACACTGACTGCCATCGAATAGCCAGCTCCCCCAAAACATTCATAATGTACATTGGCATGCATTCTGAATGTAAACATATTCAAATCAACAACATACATGTGAAACCCAGTTAACCTGCATCTCCCCTTAACATTGCACAGGGAAAATCAACACTTACTGCAGAGCAGACCGAAAACCCCATCCTTGATGATGTAGAGGACAACCTGCACATATGTCAAGATACCCTCCAACGGATACTGGACAGCCTCTGTACCCCACCACAGGAGCAGGGCAGGCTGGCTTCCTCCAGGTGACCCAGCCGTCTGCACAGACCACACATCAGGAAACACACACCACCACGGCTGTCTCCCAGGACCCCCCGACCAATACATGGAGCACACACAACGTGTGTGGTCTTCCCAGGTGGAGTTGGCTGAACAGCTGCAAGTGGTTTCCGAGCTTATGGCAGCCAAACTCGATGCCATACGTGGGTATCTGAGTCCCATCGTAGACCACGTACAGTCCCTATCAGACACCCCCTGTCCGCACCATGCTCCGCCACAGACCTTGGCTGACCTCGCTGGTGCCATGAATCGTACACAAGAATTGTGTGGGCAGACAGTCACCAGCCATGACAGCACAGAGTTGGGACAGATTAGGAGGTCAATGGAGACCATGGAGCGGATGCAGGCTGGAAAGATGTCTGACACGGATGGACACCAGCAAGTAGTAGCTGGGGACTTCAATGCCCTGCAGTACTTCATCTTGCCATTGGTACCACTGAGTCGTTACCAGATGACTGCAGCGGGAACATCGACACACAGAGCTCGGACCTCTGATGTGTCCGTGGCACACAGTGATGCTGCCCCATCACCTTCGCAGTCTGATGTGTCGGTGGCACACAGTGATGCAGCCATCACCCCGCCACACACACCGGACACACCGGACACAGAACCCGTATCAGGGGAGTAAGAAGGGGATGTGAACTACTGTGTGGGGAAGGAGGCATTAGCAGCCATCCCCACCGTATGGCCTGTCTCTGCCTGGTCATGACCTATGCATTATGGTCAGGGAAACACCTCATAGTGACCCCCGGAACACTCTGTGACTTTCACAGGGGCCCCTACACTGACTGCCATTTCTTCTCCGCTGGCCAATTACACAGCTATCCTGCTGCGGACTGCACTCTCCCTCTTCCCAATCACTTTGCAATCCCTAAAGGACTCTGGTTGGCACACCACTGGGCTTCCATGTGATGTGGGCTTGGATGGCCATGTACAGCCCCAGCTCCCACAATCACCTGAATGTGAATAAAACATTCTAATTCACACAGATGTGTCATCACTATGTCCACTCACGTGTGGAGCTATGGCTGGATGTAGGTACAATGATTGTACATGAAGGTACACCCTGGTAGCTGACATCTATGCGCATGTGTATCCCTGAGACACATGGCCAATTGGATGACTGTGAAGGTGAGTACTAGCTGTGTCCCCATTGCACATCAACAACAATCTCACAACCCCCTAAGTAGGCACACGTCCATGTATTGAAAAGGGCTATGTGTCGGACTGACCCAAACAAAAGCAGGCCAGGAGTGGTGTCCTACAGCACATATGACACCAGAAGTTCACGTCGCATACCTACTCACACACATCTGTGTGGACACATTCTGTTGTGATATATGACATTGCTCCACATTGTCATTGGTTGGACACCATATTCACATTGCTGAAGTCATGTAAGTGCACATGGCGTCCAGCAACTATCCAATAACAAGATCTGGCTCACAGAGGTGGAGCTTGCCAAAGGGAAACACCCCCATTGCACATGCGTCAGTCAGTTCCTCCCTGTGTAGGGACGATGCTCATTGTGGCGCAAGAGTAGCCAATCCAAACAACACACCTCACAGTTAGGCACCAGTGGCGTTTCATAGACTTTATTGGCATGTGTGTGTCAGTACGGACGAGGCATCGGCCACAACAGGCAGGGACATGCTTGAGACACTTACACGCAGCATGGGTACATGTCGAAGTTCAGAAAATGTTGGGGCTAAAATGGGCAAGATTCATCATGGATGGCAACGCTCTCAGCCCACCCTGCCTTGTTGGATGAGGCATGTGTTGTTTGGCATCTGCCCATTTCCCCTTGTGAGGGGGCACAACTCACTGCGCATAGGACCTGCATAGTGCTCTGCCTCCAGAGTGCACTGAGTGTCTGCTCTGCTGACAGTGATCAGGTGTGACGGTCCAACAGGTTCACATGTCATGCTACATTGCCATGTGTGTGCTCTCCCCCAGCAGTATATCCGAATTGGCAAAGTTGCCAAACGACGCTGTGTTACACTGGGCATGGACCTGCTTCACCTTGAACAGGTTTATGTACACACGTATTGTTCCACGCACATGCATCCAGAGCCTGGAAGAAGGCAGACGTATCCTCTGTTGTGGTGGGATGTGTGAGCTATCCCCATGATGCAACAAGTTGTTGGGACATGTGCTGTGGGTGCCAATCGGATGTGGCTGCAGGAACGTAGTTACTCATCCATGAATGCCCATGCAGCTTCATGTCGAATGTGTTCCAATAGTACATCGTTGTCGTGTTTAGGGAACCCCAGGGTGAGCTAATCCATTAAGTGGTCTGGACAGGTGCTCTCAACCTACACCGTTTCACCAATCCGCATCAAAGCCCAATAGGGGAGTGCCTTGATGTGGTCACTGCACATGAGAAATTTTGCAATCTCCCATGCACAACTGCCAATACACACGCAGTATGTCAAGGCATCCCATGCACGGCTGTCTCGGTTACACTCCTGTTCGTGATCCAACAGGGGGCGCAGACACAAGTCATAGTCCAATTCATCAACAGTTGTGTTGGATAGGCAGACATCCATGGGACACTCAAATGTGCATGTTCAGCAGTGGAACCAGGGCTGGACGCATGTGATGTAAGCAAAGCGGAAGCTGAGCTGGTTGCAGATCCGCAACACTGCCAGTGGCACTGCGCCCAGTAAATGCATCATACATGCATGGGGTTGTGCATGTGCCCAGTATGGCCTGCCATTGCGTTGGTGCATCTCGTTGAACGGGCACTCTTCTGAACTGCGGCAGTTGTGTGGAGGATATGCCACAGCTCTGAGCAATGATTGGGTTGTGTGTGCAAAGTTGGGGAGAGTGGGTTGCTGTTTCCGTGAGTGTCAAGGGCATGCCATGCGGGGGTACCACAGGCAGGGGCTTCTGTGTGTGGGGTGTGGATGAGTCAGATAGTTCATTTGGGGAATGTGTGGTGTGGGAGTCGTCCCCGTCTGCCATGGCATCTCTCTCAGGGTGTTCCAGGCACATTCTGGACCAAGGTCAGAGGTGCAGGTGTCCTCCCTCCTTCTGCATTGGAACAATGGAGCTTTCATCCCTGATATTTGTCTGACTACTACTTGCGTTTTTGGAATGTGATGTGGCTTTGGTGCTGAGATTGGGACAGGGCCTAGGGCTCATGGTGTACGGATGGCGATACACACACACATGTTGGCATGTGGAGGCAGATGCCCGATGGGACTTGCACTGCTTGTGCAATCTCACTCCGTCTCCCTCCCTCGTTCTCTCCCTGTCTTTCCTTTCCTTTGTTGGGCGCATGGCACACCTTCTTCTCTTGGATTTGGTCTTCCAGGCTGTGTGCTACGGATTGCCCAGTGAGGAGGCACTAGGACTCATCCTACTGGTTGTCTGAGCTTTTGTTTGTATGGTGTTTTGTGTTGGTGATTGCATTGCTGTTTGACTAAGTCTCCATTTCCTGGCCACGCGTGTCTGTTGATTTTCCTGCTTGTGCGACATCAGGCAAAATGTTTGTATTGGGATTCATGGCGCTGGTGTTTCTTGGTTAGGGGTTGGGGGTGGTCTGGGGGGGGTGTTGCGGGCCTGGGTGTGGTGTCGGAGTGTGTTGTGGCCCTCTTGGGTGTCCGGGCCTCATGATGGGTGGCTCTATGGCTTCTGTTGCCCTTCGGGTGTGGCCCTGGGCTGGTCTCCCTTTTGTGGTGCAGACTGCCATTGGACTTTACACCAGGTCAGAGCAGGTGTAGATTTCTTGGTGCTAACGCACCTTATCGCCTGTTTTGTGTTTTATCGCCGATGTGGCTGGTCGTTGAGAATGTTGTGGTGTGAGGTTGTCGCGGATTTTGGCACGGGAACGCCCACTCTGCATCTCATTAGCAATAGTTGCACGGGTCCTCTCTGGCGATGTTTTTTGCGGCTGCTATCGTGGGTAAACTGGTGCTGTGGGCTGTTTAAACCGGCTTGTGAATGGGGAGGTATTTGTATCGCAACATTGGCTGCGATAAAGTGCCGTTGACTCTGTGATAGTTTCTTCTGAATATTCCCCCTTAGTGTTAGAAACCAAGTAGGTGCTCCTATGTTTCTCAATATGCATTTCAGATCTCCATGATGATGATACCAATATTCATTGGTGCCAAGCTGGCAAGTCATCAAATTAATCAATTTGTATTGCAAGTTTTCATATTTTCTTCAAACTTTATCAAAAAATTCGCTTGCTTTTGTATTTTGCAGATTCACTCCTGTATTCAGAATGTGCTTTGCTACATAAGCTAGGCCGGTCACTTTCAAATAAAAGATGAAATATATTTTGGAATACACTAGCTAGATCTAGGATTCTCTGAGTATAGTCTAGCTGATATATACTCGGCTGCTGGTATCTGTACAGGCCGTCCATCATATCAACCACTTACTCTAGTAGGAAACAGATGCATATAAACTGATGCTCTAGACTTCTCTTCCACACACTCAAGGAAACTCCTCTTGCTTCTTTTATTTTAAAGATGTCAATACCAGCCCCAATGATCTATTTAGAATGGAGAGGGTGAATAATGTAGGGTCTGTACATTTCTTCTGATCAGGATAGATTAGCTTTTTCACCTCTTGAAAATGATGTATCATTCTCCATATATGCGACATTCTGAAGATCATGTATATTTTTATAATAAAGATTATTTTGTAGCTGATATAATATTGCATTTTTTACTCATTGCATTACTTTTCGACTAACTCTTGCCATATGTTTTTGCTCTTGGTAGGAACACCATTCACTAGAATAGAAAATGCTTCTTCCAAATCTCACAGTACCCCTACAGTTTCAATATTCTGCTTGAAATCTAAAGGCAAATACACAACTCTAACTTTATGATCTTTCTAGAGCTCAGTTAGAGGTAACTTCCCTGTCCCTTGCTCTATACCTGCTATGGCTTGAAATTAATGTATACTTTGGATAAGAAATGATTCATACTCATTTAGGTCTTGAAGTTCTTGTGAAACTGAAAATACTTCTGAGGGGGCGATTCCGATCCGGGTCGGGCAGCTCTCCAAGAGCTCTTCGTAGCCTTACCTTGCGACCGTCCGGTACCCAGAGCCAATCCGTCCTGTTGATGAAGTACGATGCGCATAACTGCCAAAAATCCGACTGACATGTAGGCTGTGATTCATGCTCCATTCTCTGTCCGAGCCGTAACTCCTAACGCCGAACCGAGTCACCCGGAAGCAGTATTCGAACGGGTCACCACGTACGGCATGTCACAGCATCTGGAAAAGAAGCATATCAGCTACGATTTGCACCAGAACTCAATCCATGGCTACGAGACGGACCAGCTTGCAACGGGTATGAGACAAACACATAATGAATCCAATTGCGCAGGTCATACCAGTACTCTACATCTATATCCGGATCAGGAACAGACGCGGACGGTGCAGACGGTAAGTCAGACACCCACCACACAAACAAACGACACGTACCTGCAAAATGTCACACACACCCAAGGGATCCATTTCCTGGCCACTAGCAGCAGGCCGCCATAGGGGTTGCATGGCCAGCACCACTACCACCCCCACCCATAGGGCTTATGTTGCCCATCACTACTGCCAACCCCACCCCATAGGGGACCTGTTGCCCATCACTACTGCCACCCCCACCCATATGGCTTATGTTGCCCATCACTACTGCCGTCCCCACCCATAGGGGACTTGTTGGCCATCACTACTGCCACCTCCACCCATAGGGCTTATGTTGCCCATCACTACTGCCACCCCCACCCATAGGTGACCTGTTGCCCATCACTACTGTCACCCCCACCCATAGGGGACCTGTTGCCCATCACTACTACCACCCCCACCCATATGGCTTATGTTGCCCATCACTACTGCCAACCCCACCCCATAGGGGACCTGTTGCCCATCACTACTGCCACCCCCACCCATATGGCTTATGTTGCCCATCACTACTGCCGTCCCCACCCATAGGGGACTTGTTGCCCATCACTACTGCCACCCCCACTCATAGGGCTTATGTTGCCCATCACTACTGCCACCCCCACCCATAGGGGACCTGTTGCCCATCACTACTGCCACCCCCACCCATAGGGCTTATGTTGACCATCACTCCTGCCACCCCCACTCATAGGATGGGTGATGCGCCACACATCCATCATACACCAACATTAGGTAGGTCAGCAAAATACATCGCCCCTAACATCATGACAACAGTGTGTAGTCTGTGACAAATGCCAACAACAGTGATCATGACTTCGAACATACAATGTAACTACCATCACATGTGTGACCAAAAACTGAGTGTGACCTACACAAGGCACGCATGACTAGCACTGTGGCAATGTAAAAATAACATCCCTTCACTGTGTAGAACGAATGTTAAGTGTGTGCTTCCAAACTGCAGCAGATGTTGAGCATTGTGGTGATGGGGTCCAAAACCCCCCTCATCACAGTGAGCAAAAGGTAAGTGTCATCATGGACAAAGCTGCAAATGCCAAACAACATGTATGATTTCTGGTTCCAACACATGAAACACTTTTGGGCCAAAGTAGTGGTTGTGTCCCATACCCACAGAGATGTGGTGAGGGTAACAGTGCTGTGAAAACCTAACATACTCTCGGACATGTGCAGACAAGTACCACCCATGGGGGCTGACAATGCATACAGTGTACAATGACACAAAAGCAGAAGTATTCATCACAAAGCTTACACACCTCGAACATAGACCCACAAATCAAAACATCCTGTGTAGACTGTAGGTGTCAGGTCACAAACTCCCATTCCATGCCAGCAATGACACCTAACAACAAGGATGAATGTGCAGAATGATGTGATATGACTCACAGGGACAGCAGGGTAAATCTCAAAAACAACTTCCAGACAATGGCACACAACAGCAATACCAATGCACTGGTGCAGATGCACAAACACAAACAGGCAACCTCACACTGCACATCGGACACAACATGTATGTGTGTGTGTCTAAGTATACCCAAGCAACTACACAACACATGAGGGGGGCTGAACCACAGTGAGACAGATGTGGACACAGGGCCATACAAAAGTAACCCATCATTGGGCCCCCCTTAGTGGGCAATCAGGCATTGTGAGATGAGAGGGAGCACAAGAGACACATGTGACACAAGCTGGAATGAGCAGCAACTAACACAGCAAGAGACTGACACACAACAGCACTACCCCCAGGGACCATACATTGGGGTGACACAAGCATGCATGACACCTCCACTGTGCTGACAAAGGTAGATGTTGTACAAACTGTGAAACCCAGACATGTGTCCTATGCCTCAAACGTACATCACACATACACAAACACAATTCACTCAGCATGGCCCGTCATCCATGGACAAACGGGAGCTAGGGGACCATCCATGCAAACATATACATCAGTCCACCATCAACACCACACACCCTGAACTGCACCAATGTGCATCTGTGAAGCCCCCGTGGACAGGTGACATTGCACATGCACCCATGACAAACACAGTAATGTTGGGAGGAACTAAGGTGCACAGGCTCATCACACAAGGACAGTCTACAACCCTGGTGAATGACAGACATGCTGCACAGTATGCGGTACATGGCCATGACATCAAAGCTCACGTAACCTGCGGGATACTTGCCACAGTCTCAGAACAATGCAGAAGCCAAGGAGAACCACAAGGCACACATGCTGACACCTGCAAACATTGCAGCCCTGAACCGGACAAGTGGGAGCAGTCACACACACATACACATGTCTCAATCACTGAAAGGTACCACCTAGGGACAACTACATGATATTGCGAACAAACAAGTGCCTTGGGGACCCATGACTGTGTCCTATCTGCGTCTGACAACATCATCACCACTCAGAACTGACAAATCCTAATGATGAAACACCAACTAACTGTAGTGTGTCATGCACCCACACATCTGGTAGCCCATGGCAAAGTTGTGGGATGAACACAGTACCACTCAGCAAGCATTAACAACAGGAACATATCAAGGGAACACTGCCTGTGTATGAAAAGGGATGTGGACACACAAACACATGCCCACAGAACATGGGCCCAGGCAATGTCACGGAACAACACCCTTACTTGAGGGGACTCAACTCCTGTGAAAGCTCAGCTGTGCCAAACATAGCCCCAGCAGGTCTCACTCATGTCAGCAGAACACTTGGTCAGTCAATCATCAGTTACCACACAATGAAGGCTCTGGTCACAACAGCCTGGGAACAGCAGTGTTCCTTAGGTCATCTGCACATACTCAATACATATGTCCAGCAAGTTGAACAGAGGACCCAGTTGCTCCTACACCAATGATGCCCACACTTACATGTCCATTGGAGATGCTCCCACAGTCAGGGAAATAGAGAAATTGGACAATTGGAAGCACATCATATGTGCATGTGTGCAAGCCACAGATGTGACCATGCAAATGAAATGTTTACAGAGTGTCCACTAATTGTTATTCATGACACACCCACTTAGCTGCAAAGGATGATATGGATAACGACCAGAATAGGATACATATTTCATGGACCACATGGAGTGCCACACATCAACACCTCAGTATTCAGCATTTGAAATGCAGCATTACAACTGCAAGGTCATGCTAAACATCATCAACATAATGTACAGCTAAATCAAATGAAAAATTAAAAGTTTGTTCAAAACAAAGGCCAATGGCCGGTCCATATCCAAATGACAAGAAGTTAACTTGAGTGACAACTGTCACACGTCGCTTGCTAGCACTGGTAAGGACAGGGACACATCCCCTCAGAGGGCCATACATGGGGGTAGGCCAGGCACCACATGGACAGGATCAGGGTGCAGCAGAAGGAGGTAGTGAAGGGGTAGTGGATGCAGGAGAGTCACTGGCAACTGAAGTGAAGCTGACTGAAGTAGTGGGTGCAGTCACAACTGTGGGGCACAAGTCAGATGGGATGTGTGCCGGCACAACTTCAGTGGGCAGGTCAGATGGAGTGGACTGGGTCCCCACTGCAGTGCCCAAGTCAGACGAGTGGTCTTGGACTCCACTGCAGTGCCTAACTCAATGTGAGCGGAATGGGGGTCAGGTGAGGTCGGCAGGACAGAGAAGGGACACGGTCCCCACATCAGTGGCACTAACTGTCTGACCAGGGGTGGAAGAGCAAGTGGTAGGGTGGGAGGGCCTCAGCATTTTGGGGATGATGTATCTGTGGGTGGGGGAACCTGGTGCAGGGTGTGGCAGGGGAACCTCTGGAGTGGTGGCCTGGGGGACGGAGGACGGAGACTTTGCCGTGGACCTGCGTGGCGGGGGTGGGGTCCTGCTCTTCCGGCTCCGGGGGGACTTGCGTGTGGGGGCCTCTGTCTGACTGTGCCTGGGGGAGGGTGTCTGGGTGTGAGGGGCACTCCCCTCTGTGTGTGGTGACTTCTTCTTCCCCTTGTAAGATGGAGTTGCTGGGTCGGTGGGGAAGAGGCCAAGGTCACAGGGGAAGAGCCACTGTGGAGATGGGGTTGCAGGTGAGGCAATGGAATGGGGCTGGGAGAGAGATGTATCAGAGGACTGCGGAGTGGTTGTGGATGACTTGGTGTGTCTGCAAACCATCCCCTGTGAGTGTGGTATCAGTCCCCTGCGATTGCTTGTGTGCACGTCTAGCCATTGTTTTGGGTGTTTCTGTGCTGCCCTTGTCTGTGGGTCTGTGAGAATGTGCAGGTGTGTGTGTGCTTGGGAAAGGTAGGGATCTAGGAATCGTGGGTGGTGCAGGGGAAGGAGGAATTCGGGACTGTTGGAGGAGGGACACTGCTGCCGCCAGGGAGGAGGCCATGGACTGATTGGTCCTCTGTAGGGCAGACATGCCTGATGAAATGCCCTCCATGAACGGCCCCAGTTGTGTCAACAGACTGGTGTGTGCATGGAGGACACTCAGCATTGAGGTCTGCCCTACATGGATCTGTCTAAGCAAGTCCACAGACTCCTAACTCAGGGCAGCAGGGGACACAGGGGCAGGGGGTGCGGTGCCTGGCACAAAGGAGACATGCTCCTGAACACAGGAGCCTCCATGGACCTCTGGGATGGGAGCCGATGGGAGGGTGGTGATGGTGGTGGTGGGGGCGGTTGCGTGGACAGCCTCACTAGCTGGGGTTTGGTGGCTGCTGACACCCGCCTCCACAAGGGAGTCATCCTCACAGCTGCTGCGGCCCTCAACTGGGGTAGATGGTGCTGAGGACTCCTCGGTGGGGCTCCACTCACCCTCCGTGCAATTCTGTCCTAGTCAAGCTCTGTGGCTCCTCCAGGTCTGTGGAGCTGTCCCCTCCTGTGGCCGTCGATGTATCTGGATAGAATTAGGAAACAAGTGAACAACATCAGTCATCTGCACTGACTGCACACACCACAGTGAGTAAATCACATCACAGGCCAAGCCCTGGCATCATCAGCTGAACACTGCTCAAAGTGCTCACACTGTTTAGAATAAGCCAATTGTCAGTCTCACCATCAACCATGGCACTCAAATCCCTCCTGGACTTGCACCCATATGTCTGTTGCATGTTGGATGCTAATACCCCAATGTGCCGACATGCACCACCCACACATTTGTTGGACATGCAAGTGAACATGTAGGAGTATGTCACTATACACACAGCACATCTATTCCCACTGACTCAGTACAGGTGTCAGGATTAAGGGATGGGCAGAGACACATTTCACATGCTTGTGATGCATGTCAGCAACACACACTATGATGTTCTCATGTCCTGATAGTCAATGCCACAATGGGGTGCATGGAGCACACTTGAACACAATGCAGGCTCACTCATAGCAAGTTAAATGCCATGGCACTGGCATGCCTGGAAAGTCAGTCAACAGTGTCTCC